>NC_087511.1:42624025-43236212 GCF_036417665.1 Passer domesticus
CTCGACTTTCCACTCACTTCCCCTCCCCTTCTCCCTCTCACACTCACTCTACTCCCGTCCCATCCCGTCCGTGTCCCGCCTCTCCCAGGCCGGCTCATGCTGTGTCCTGCAAGGCGCCCCTTGGCCGGGCCGCCCAGTGCCCGCCACTGCCTGGCCCGCAGTGGGTCTGCCTCTGCTGGGCTCTCTCCATCCTGGCTGTGGTGCCGCTGGAGGTGCTGCTCGCTCTGGTGCTGGCGGAGCAGCACGGATTTTTGGCTCTGCCTGGTGCGGGCTCTGGCCCGGCCCCTGCCGTGGTTCTGCCCACAGCCGCCCCACTGCCGCCCAGCTCCCGGCCCATCGCCGACAGCATTGCCGGCAGCTTCACCCCTCTGAGCTCCGCCGCTTGGCAGTTTGGCTGCCGGCCCCGAGCCGCCACAGCCCGTGGCGGCTCAGCAAGCAGCAGCATGCCAGGCGCTCAGCTGCCCCGGGCAGAAGACCGAGAGCGCGGTGCCGCCCTCACGAGCAGAGAAGCCTCGCCTAGAGCAGCTCTAACGGGAGGGCCCGCTGCTGGGACCCGGCTCACCGACGGGGCCCCGGTAGGAGACGGGTCCGGGTCGGAGCGGGGCGGCGGGCGGCGAGCTGAGCCCGCCGCTGGTTTTGGCTTGCAGGTGGTCATCAAGTGAGAGTCCCGGGAGCACATATCGGAGTGGGCACAGCTGGTGAGTGAGCGGGGCCTACGAGAGGAGCCAGCGGGGCGTGCCGGGCACGGGGTAAGGCGAGGCCCAGCAGGGTGGCAGGCAGAGGGGAGCGAGCATGGGGTGAGCGGGGGCCACGCAGCGTGCCGGGCCAGGCAATGGTGAGCCACGGCGGGGCCTGGCAGGGGGGCCCAAGGAGCGGTGCAGCATCAGCCCCGCTGACGGCATCCCGGTCCCTCAGCAGCACAAGGGTGCCCTTGTGTCCCTGGAGCTGGTCCTGCTGTGGAAGGCGTCGCGGCCTGGCTTCCGCGGCGTTGTGCGGCTCCTGGACTGGTTCGAGGTGCTCGACAACTTGGCGCTGGTCATGGAGCATCCTAAGTGCTATCAGGACCTCTAGCACTTTCTGGAGGAGTGGGGCTTCCTGATGGAGCCCGTGGCACAGGGGCTGTTTCGCCAGGTGCTGGAGGCCGTGCAGCACTGCAGCAGCCACGGCGTCCTGCACCGCGACATCAAGGCCAAGAATGTCCTTGTGGACCTGGCCTTGGGCGAGGCGAAGCTCATCGATTTCGGGTGCGGCATGATCCTCCAGGACACGTTCTACACCTGGATGTCAGGTGAGCCCAAAGCCAGGGCCCAACTGGGCAGCGGAGGTTCCCCCCTTTGCTGGCAGAGAGGGAACAGGGAAGGAGGGAGGGAGAATCCTTCTTCAGCCAGCTGTAGCCAAGTTGATTTTTGGCAGCGCATGGGCTGGCTGTTGTGGAACGGGAGCTGGCTGGGAGGGAGGGAGGGAGGGAGGGAGGGAGGGAGGGAGCAGCATGGGCCTGATGAGCTGCGCCTGTGTCCCATAGGAACATCGGAGTACAGCCCACTGGAGTGGATCCTCTTTGGCTGCTGCCATGGCCAGCCAGCCACCATCTGGTCCCTGGGCATCCTGCTCTGTGAGCTGGTGTGTGGGCACTTTCCTTTCCACATGAGATGTGGAAAGGCCATTGGATCCACACCATCCAAAAGACCTGGTTTTCCCGTGCCTCTCCCTGGCTAGAGGCAGGGCCCTTCTAGCCGTGGTTATTATTTCTTTCCTGGGCATTCATACTAGAGGTACCTTCAAGGGGATCTGACAGATCATACCCAGCAGCTTGGTCATGGCAGGAGGCAACCTTCACCTTACTGGAACTCCCTTGATTAGTGTTTCCTTTCTTGAGTTGAATTTTCCCTCCTTGTGCTGCTAAGATAGAAGTGGGTTTCCCATCCCACGTTCCCATGTCTTCCCCATGGTCACTCAGGAAGAACCACAGTCAGCTCGGGGGATGTACTCTCACTGTAGCTGGGGGACGTTGGGCTCTGACTTTGGGGCCTGTGACTTGCACTGGTGCTGCATTTATCTTACCTCTTGCCTAATCTCCCTCATTTCCTCTTTAAATTCCTTTCTGAGGTCCTTAACCACAGCACAGACATGAGCCTCCATCAGGCCATAGATCACACTCTCATAATTTCTAAGCTTGTTGGCGACAAAGCCCACTGTCTCTCGGCTGGTATCGGCATTAATCGTTGCAATGAAGGTGGGGTATTGACATGGCCCCAGATTTGCCAGATTCCACAGCATTTGCCCTGTGCACCTGACCTTGTCGGGGTCATTATCATGCTGTCCATCCCTCCCAAAGAGTACCTCCAGTACCACCACTTCTCTCAGCTGCTGGATCCTTTCCTCAAGGGTCTTCCAGTGCATTCTATGGTGGTGGTCCTGCATTCTCTCCCTGTGGACAAACCTCTCTCTGACACTCATTAAAAGCTGCTTTCAGAGGGAAAGGGACCCTGGCTCCCTATGAATATCTGATTCACACCTGAGTCCTGGGTCAAGGGTCCCAAATTCCTTGCCTCACCACATCCAGTTGCACACCTGTACCCATAAGGTCCCAGACACGAAGTATCCAGGTTGTATAAAACTCACTTCCTCATCATACAATGTCTTTGTGCAGATCACAGACACTTTCATACATCAGGGACTCAGTGGTGATCTCAGTTTTTAGCTCCCCTGCAGGTTGTGAGGGCCTTCCTTTCTTATCATTATCTGGGTACTCTGATTTCATCTTAGACCTCCTCAGTTCTACAGGGGTGACTGCTGCTGGCTGTGGCTGCCATTGCAGTTCAGCTGGAACCTGGATGGTTGTAATGTCTGTGGGTTTCACTCCTGCACCATCAGACTCTCCCTCTTTTAGGCAGGGGGAGGGTTTCTCACCAGCTGGGGATGTGTGCTCCTTCAGCATCTGGCCATCTCCTTGTTTGGGGTAGTGTTTTCTATTCTGTTCTTCCTTTTCACCTGTAGAATTTCTTCCCATTGAGTTGCTAATGGAAGCTGATTGCTCAGTGCTTGGGACAAAGGGGGAGCTCTGGTTTTTTGGGAGTTTTCCCTCAGGAAGCAGGGGGAGGAGGCAGAGATACTGTGGGATTTGGGCTGGGGGAGGGGGCTGGGTGCAGCTCCTAGCCCTGTCTTGGCTTTGGAGGAGGATGGTCGGAGCCACTGCTCTTGGGAAAAGGAATTTCACTGCTGCTGCAGGAGCCCAGCCCAGAGCTGCTTCTTCTGCCATGGGGTGATCCTCTGCTCCTGAGAACAGCCACTGAACTGGGACCTTATTAACACCCACCTCAATAAAGGAGACACCTATCCCCATCTGCTCTGGTGCCTGGGATCCTGAGCTCGGCTCTCCCTGCCCTGCTGGGCGCCCCTCACCCCTGCCTGTTAGATGTACTTAGACAAAGTAGCAGGCCCGAGCCATCATTTTACAAGGGTAACAAGGCTCTTCTTTTATAGGGCTTTACCTATATGCATAATTGACATACGATTCTTTCAATCTTAAAGAATAATCTTAAATATCTTTGATGTGAATTTTGACCTCTGTAATATTTGTGTATGGTAGATTTGGAGTTAAAATCTGTTTTGACTCATCCCTTCATAGAATGATAGACTCATAGAATCATTAAAGTTGGGAAAGCTCTCTAAGACCATGGAATCCCAGCTGTGCCCGATGCCCACCTTGTCCCCAGCCCAGAGCCCTGAGTGCCACCTCTAGGCCTTCCTGGGACACCTGCAGGGATGGGCACTCCAAAGCTCCCTGGGCAGCCCCTGCCAAGGCCTGAGCAGCCTTTCCATGGGGAAATTCCTCCTGGTGTCCACCCTGAGCCTGCCCTGGCCCAGCCTGAGGCCATTCCCTCTGCTCCTCTCCCTGTTCCTGGGAGCACAGCCCGACCCCCCGGCTGTCCCCTCCTGTCAGGGAGTTGTGCAGAGCCAGAAGGGCCCCCTTGAGCCTCCTTTTCTCCAGGCTGAGCCCCTTTCCAGCTGCCTCAGCCCCTCCTGGGGCTCCAGCCAGGATAGAATCCTGGTGCTATACAAAGAGCAGTGTATAGACCTGCCTTAGGTGCCTTTACCACCACATTTTAAACTCTCCTAGATACAGAAAGCCTCTGGAGAAAGCACTAGAGTCAAGTCAGTAGGGAAAGTGACAATGTCCTTTGCCAATCCCTGTGGCCCCGCCTGGCCTGGCCCAGCCCCACACTCGGTGCTGTGGTTGCCTGGTAACCGCGCCTGGGCCCTCAGTGTCTGTGATGGCGCTGTGGCCTCAGCACCCAGAGCTCGGCCATGGCTGCTCGTTCGCAGCCTTGGCGCTTTCAGGCGGCTGCATTCAGTAATTGCCACGGGAATTGTTCCCACAGCACTGGTTTCTGTCAGTGAGTGCTGTCAATTCGTGGAGAATTGGTCTCTGTGAGCGACTCCTGAACTCGCAAAGCACTGGTCTTTGCGAGGGACTCCTGAACTTGCAGAACATTGGTTTCTGCCAGGGACTCCTGAACTTGCAAAGCATTGGTCTTTGAGAGGGAGTCCTGAATTTCCTTTGAAGGTAAAGATTGTCTCAAGTTGTACTTTCTGGTTTTGTCCCATCTGTGCTCTGAAAGAGAATGCCAAAGGGAAATACAGGATGGGATAATGCCAGTCTTCTGTTCGGTGGCATGTACAGCTGAGGGGATGAACAATAGATGGTCTACTGATGGCACTTTTTTCTCACTGAAGAAATGCAACCTTTCCTAAATATGCTAGTCTATACATTTTTTCCTATAGTATTTACTTAAACTTTTTAAAGGTGAATGAGTTCTGTTCAAATTTCAGTGGGTTGTTACGATCTGGTTATTAAAATTATTAAGGAGATGCCCCTGAATTAAGGTGCAAAATGAGACCATATGCCAAAGTCGGTAGTCTGGATTTTATGTAACAGTAAATGTGAGGAAGAGAGAGGGAGAAAGAAATAGAAGAAGGAAGGGGGAGGGGGCTGGGAAGGGGGGAAGAAAGAGAGTGACAGAGACAGATTTAGTAGAAAATATCACCATTACATGGATCCCATCCCATTCAATCCTTTTCTGGTCTTCTCTGTAGTGAGGTCTAGCAAAATGTAAGACTCCAATGAATTAATGCATATTTGGGCAAGGTGGGACTGCCCAGGTACCTCCCTGGGGAGGGGCAAGTTTGGCTCTGTCTTTTGCTACTTTCAAATAATATAAAATCGTTAGCACCAGTATATCCTTTGAGTCTGCCTTGAATTGGGTTGTGGATTTTCAGATCTGTTGTATTACTTTGCATGCCCTGCAGTCATCTTATGCAAGGCCTCAGGAATGGCTCTGGGGGCACTTTGGAGGTCTTTGATGGGTTATGACACCCCCTCAGCTGCCCCTGATGGGAATGTCCCCTGGATGTGGCCTTCTGGGGGTAGGGGGTTTTAGAGCTGACCAGTTTGTGGGAGGGAGGATGGGTGTCCACTGCCCTTACCAGAGGTTGTGCCACACCTCCAAAATTTCCTCCTCCCCCTCTGTTGATGGGAGGTTTGTGTGCAAACCTGGCCTCAGCAGACGAGTCTGTGGCTATGGCTTCCCCAGCCTGAAGGCAGACAGAGCTGATTTTCAGGACAGCTGCTGGCTTTGGCTTTGTTGTGGATCTATTTTTCTCCCTTGGCCTTGTTCACTTCTCCCCAGACCTGAGCTAATGGGACAATAGTGTCACCTTTATATTGTCTCAAGTTCCCTTGGGCAGCTTAACTCACAGCCCCAAGTTCCAGTCAGGAGGCATTTTCAGGGAAGGGTGGGCTTGGGTGGTCTCAGCTTCTTTATACACTTTTGTCACAATGGGCAAATATTCTTTTATAGCAATATTTAAGCCATTAGCCATAACATTCCAGTCTCTCCCAAGTCCTGTGAGGAGCACCTGAGAGAGCAGGGGTTGTTTAGCCTGAAGAAGAGGAGGCGCACTGAAACTGTTTTTAAGTAATATCTAAGCTATAGCGTTGTCTATTCTAAGTATTATTAATATTCAGGTTTTTAGCTCGAGGTTTCAGCAAGATCCAGCTTTGAATTGCACAAGGTGGCCATCTAGTTCAAATAAAGTCCAACTAGAGGCCTAACAATACTAGCTACTTATGCCAAACAAGCACTTAGCTACTTTCCAATGATATAAAATGTTTAGCAGCAGTGTATGCCTTGAGTCTGCCATGAATTGGGTTCTGGATTTTCAGAGTTCCATTGTTGCTTCTTCCAGTTTTGCTGAGGCATTTTCGCTCCTCTGCGACATCCTCCCTTCAGCATGGCTTCTGGATTCCCGGAAAAGACACAGATACCTCGTCTTTTGCTCAGGGAAAGACTGCAGTCTAATACTCTTAGTAGCCACTGGGGCTGTGTTCAGGCTAGCAAGTGCCCTGGTGTCCCTGCTCTCCCTGCCCCTGTTGTCCAGCAACGCTGTGAAGCTGCAGAGCCCCTCCCCAGCTCTTTGTGCCGTGCTTCTGTTGGTGGGGGCTGTCCTGGTGCAGTAGGGAACACTGTGTGATGTTTCAGGGACAGCCCAGTGCCTTGCCTGGCTGTGCCACGGGAGCCAAGTGAAACCAATGTCCAGCTGAAGTCCTCAGCATGTGCTTCTTTGCCTCCCTTTTGCCACAGGAACTCCTTCTGTCAGGCTGGGCACTCCCCTGTGCTGCTGTGACCAACCTACCCTTGGGCACCTGGGCGGGGGGGGGGGGGGGGGGGGAAAGCTCAAACTCTGCCCAAAGCCTTGAGAGCCACGGCTGGTCCCAGCCAGAAGAGCCTCCAAAGCAGCTGTTCTCTCTCAGCTCCTGGGTGGGCACAGCTCCAGCCCTGCAGGCAGCACTGCAGTCAGGGCCACCAAGGTCCCTTGCTATCTGGAGCTCACTTGACTAAAGATGCCCCACTGCTGAGGCTCTGTCAAGGAGATCCCTCTGTTTTCTTCTGTGGAGGGCTCTGTCAGCCCAGACAGAGAAAACAAATGCTAATTAACAGAGAGAGCTAAAACTTTGACACATTCCTGTGCACCGCCCTCTTGGTACAGCTTTTCTTTCTTGCTTCTCTTGGACTCAGCCAGCAGTGCTGTCTCCTCGCTGTGAGTTCTGAGTGTTGTGCAGGGATGGAGTTCAGGCAGTTCTGAGAGCTCCTGCCCACTCTCTGAGAAGGTTACTGCTCCAATCCAATGAAATGTAAGAGGAAACTAATGCCCAAAGAGCAGAAATCACCAAACATGTCACATCAAATCACAGAGAGACTAATGGGACACAGCCATGTGGTTGGAATATGTGTATTGCACTCAGTATTATGAATTTATTGGTGCTAAGTATTTCAGCAAGTAACTTCCAGGGCTTCCAGAAGTGTCCTAGTGGCTGTGATCACAAATTATTCACCAGTGCCACTTGCTCAAAAAAAGCCTTTCTGAACAAGCACATCTCTAAGCTGCTTGCTGGTTTGTTTGGGTTTTTTTGTTGTTTTTTTTTTTTTTTTTTTTTTTTTTTCATCTGCTTCCCTCTAAGTTCCAGAGGGAGAAGTTTCTGAACACGAAGAAGGAGGCCAGCACTGGGGGGAGTATTCTGCCCAGAACTGGCCCATGGATAGACCTGAGCAAGACTGGTCCAAAGGCAGCCTTTTCCTGCTCTTTTCCTTTCTGTTAGATGGTGTCATGGTTTGACCCCGGCACAGTGCCAGTGCCCCCATGAAAGGTATATTTCCAAAATGGTTACTGTGAGATGGGACCCAGAAACAGAACAAAGCAGGCTCCAGCTTGGAAATGGAGGGAAAAAAAACACTTTATTAATCTACAACATAGAAACAAAAGGGAAAAAAAACCCCACACACAACAATCCACAATGGAACACCTCCAAAACACGCCTCCTCCCCCCACCCCTCTAACACTCAATCCCCTCTAACACTCAATTCTCAGTCCAATACCATCCTTCACACAACCTCCCCCCAGTTCACCAGGTGAGAGGAGTCTCCCTCTTGCACCATGGGCCTACCCAGGAAACACAGTTGGAACCTCCTGTGCTTCCATGTCACACGTGGTAGCCGCCCGGAGAGAATCTGCTGTGGTGACCATCTTTCTTCCATGTCCAGTGCTCTCACCACTGTCCATGGATCCAAACTGCTTCTTAGGTCCTTTTAAGAATGCCTTGCCCAGTTCCAAGAAGTGGCCGCCTCTCACCATTTGGGACACCTGTCCCCCCCATATTTCATCCCCTGGGGCTGAGGGGCCTCATGAACAGAGATCCTTCTCCGCTGAAGGCAGAGGGCTCCACCACACCCTCCTCATCAGTCTCTGTTCCCTCTACTTCTTCTCACAACAGCTTTGTCACTCTTGGCTTCTGGCCAACTGCCTCCCCCAAGGTGCAGTCTCTACATTACAGGAAGAAGTTGGTTCTGTCCCGTGGCCATGTAAGAGAAAGGTTCAGCCAAAAGGCCATTCCATATCATCTCCTCTATCTAGGGCACGTCTCATCTGCTAGTATTTCTTCACTCACTCAAGCCTTCTCATTTGCCCATCTTCGGTCTCCTCTCAACTCTTTGCTGGGGAGGATTAGTGTTTTTTACAGCTTCCATTGTTTCAGCACCAACGGGGTTAAAACCTCAGCTGTGGTCTGCCGGCGCCTCCCCCCCCCCCCCCCCCCCCACTTCTTCTCCTGGCCATGGTGCAGGCAAAAGGTATCAAATTTCAAGCCAGCACAGACTCTCTATCATTCTCTCCCGGGGGGGGGCTGCCCAAAACATCCCAGATCTCCTCCACCCCTGCACCTTGCAGGGGCTCCGGCCTCCCTCCCCACAGGCCGCATGGCCTCCCCCTCACCCAGATGCAGCTGGGCAGGGGAGTAGGTCAGATTCGACTCACCAACTGGACTCAGAAGAAAAAGTCCCTCTGGGAATCTTCTGCTTTTAACCCCTCTGTGTTCTCAGAGGCATATCCAGGTCCCCAGTGGCCACAATAGGTGCCAATTTTCAAATCTGGCCACTGATTGGTTTGACCACAACTTTCCCAGAAACTCACTTCCTGGTCAAAAACCATGACAGATGGGAAGTTTGAAGAGGGTGTGTGCTTGTGGCAGGTTTGCCTCCAGCAAAATACCTCAGTGTCCAGGTGCTGTTGTCATTGCAACCTGCTGGGAGTGGTGGACTGGGAGTCCTGATGTGCACTTAGCTAACACAAATAACCTCTGCTGCAGCTTCTGGGGTGTGCTGGAGTGTAGCTGCCATTGCTAAAACAGTGGGGGGAAGGCTGGGGACACAAAGGCACAACATTGCCATTTGCCATTCTCCCGCTGAAGGAGCCACCTCTTGCTTTGGTGTGCTCACCATCAAATGCTTGGGGTCACAGGATTCCCTCCACAGTGGCAGCGTTGGCCTTTGAAGGCCGAAGACCTGCAGGAATTCCTTCATATTTAACAAAACAAATTTCATTCCTGCTTTGGGTTGGAACAATGTGTTGGACCCCGACGGGGTGTTAGATTTTGAAGGCTGCCAGATGTGCAGGGGACTCGCCCTGGGCAGAGGGGAATGGATGTGCTTTATGTGGATCAGTGCCTACTTAGAGGTGTGTTTAAAGCTGCTTTTGTGGCAGGACTGGCTCAGTAGAAAGCACAGTCCAAAGGGGCAGGTGACCAAGGTGGGCTGTTGAGCAGGAAATTGGCAGCAAGAGACATGGAACAAACTGGTTAAGGATTGCCCTGAAGAGGGGCCTTGGGAACACCTCGGGGAAGGGCACAACTAAGGGAGAGTGTGCTGCAGGCACTCCCTTCAGCAGACTGTGTCTGCTGTGGAGTCACACAGGAGAGCTGCTTGTGTCTCTGGAGCAACAGCAGTGTGGCTGCAGAAGGCAGACAAAGCAGGGGAGAGTTTTCTCCAAGCAATGTCTCTGCTCCAGAAGGATTTGCTGTTGTTGTGTCATTCCAGACATGCCTCTACAATGGCATTAAATAAGATAGCAATAATGACAAGAAAGAACCCATTTAAAGCTCATGGGAAAAGGAGATACAAACTCTACTCTTACCCAAGTTGATGAGAAATTAACAGAACCTTATCCTCCTTCATCTTTCACCTCACTTGTCTTTTTCCTGACTTCTGTAGTACTTTATTTTTGCCTTTACCTCTGTTAAAAGGCAGTAACCTTTAAATGCAATGAAAGAGGACAAAATCATCAAAGGAAAAAAAAAAACTGTTTATTAGTAACAATTCAACTGAGCCAGGTGTGTCTCCCTACCCCTGGAGAGGAGCAAACACAGCCTCCACCAAAATGGCAATCTTTGTATCCCCTTTGTACCCGGCCGGGACAATCCCTGTCCCCTTTCCCCTTGGAGGGGCACTCTGGAACTTCCATTCTCTCTGACTGCCAACTTTTCTGTCCCCTCCTGTTGCGGTGTGATGTCATGGCTTGCCTCAGTTCCCTTGGTTTCTCCCTGAAATTTCCTCCCCCAGGTGGGTGTCAATCACCTCTCCTTTTCCCCGCCCTTGACCCCTGCTGGGCACTGTCTATCAAACCAGAAATTCCAAGGAGAGCCTTGAGCAATTGGCAGGTTCAAAGGATGCTCTCCACCCCCTGGGGGGCCACTGGCCCACCAGGTGTCCCTCTCACCTGAGACCCCCTCCCCCTGTGCCTGGTTGGTAGTCCCTGTGTTCCCTCCCCTACCTCTCTCCCCAGGTAAAAGGGCAAGCAGACCACGTGGTCGGGGTTCTGTTGGAGAGTTCTGGTGGGAGAGTTCAGTGGACTGTTGCAGGATTCAGAGGCCGTGCCACCAAAATAAAAACTCTGGATTGAAAACTCTCCATCAGGACCCACTCCTTTCTTCACCTCGCCTCAAAGGTTTCTCCAGCTCAGGAAGGCCTGAAGAGTGACCCCCTCAATAGGAAGCTCCTGCCCACAAGCACTGGAGTTCGGGGCATGCCCGGACTTGTCTCCATGTGCTCAGCTGCAACCACAGGTAACTGAATAGAGTCTCTGGGGAGGAAGGACCACAGGTGCCGCTATTTGGTCAGCAGCCGAAGCCAGACAGACCAAGGAAGTCCCGTCTGTAATATTGGCAAACACCAATATTTTGGCACCCAACATAGGGCTGCTTCGATCCCGCAGCCCGAGTGAACACTCCACAGCTCCGGAGCCTCAGAAGACCACCAGGGAGAGACTTTTAAGGCAGCTTGGCATCCGCTGGAAGAGCTTTGAAGGCAGAGCTATGCAGTAGAGACTTTACAATTTATTCCGCAAAAGCCTCGTGGATGCCCTGCGCCTCTGGGAAGCTTCAGCTCTTTTTTGGAGAGCAGATTTTCCCAGAGGGGGAACAGGGCAACTTTTTCTTACTAGAGAAAGTGCTGTTTGGTGAAGACACCTCGCCACACCACAGACCCACACTGATCTGGGTGAGTATCTCCACTCCAAAAACGGAGGGTGGGGAACTCAAAAACAGTCTCTAAGCAGAAACTTGTTCTTTTTCACTCTGTTTTAGAGCACGCAAGGCTGTGCAGCCCGGCAGGGTCAGCTGCAATAACATGTTAAGTTTATCCACAGACGGTGCGGCTCTGCCCCTTTTAGAACTGCCGCGCCTGTGTCAGCGGCACGGCGCTGGCTTGGAGGGAGCGGGGGAGGATCAGCCTGCCCCATCCTTTCCCTGCGGCTCGGTGGCGTGGCTCTGGGTTCGGGTTTCACGTTTCCCTGCGGCTCAGTGTGAGCGGGGGGCTTTTGGGCTTTTCCCGCAGCACGGGCGGGCAGGGCAGCCCCAGCTGCGAGCGGCGTGGGCGGGCTCTGCTCCTCAGAGCGGTGCGGCGAATTTGGGCTCTTTGCTGTGGCCGGCGGCACTTTTAAAAACCGTGCAGGCTGCTGCACTCTGCAAGGCTACAACTGCATAGTTTTCGCTTCTTAACTGCGATTTTTTAAAATTGGTAGCGATTTCTGTTCTGTTTTGGTTCGGCGTGGGATTGTACTGTGACTTTTTACATCGAATATGGGGGCAAAACTAAGTACGGCACAGAAAGGAGTGTATTATCAGATTATAGGAATTTTAGTTGGTGGAAATGTTTCCTTTTCTAAGGGAAAATTGAAACGGTTTATAGGCTGGCTTTTTCTACACTTCCCACATATATCTCCTGAAAAAGTCCAAAATATCCAGTTTTGAGACGAAGTAGGGAACGAATTGATAACCTTGGGAAAGTCTGGGGATACATCCTCAGCCAAATTTGTGTTTTGGAATTTACAATTTTGTTCAGATTTGCTCAAACAAAGGGAAGTGAAGGAAAAGCCAAATAACAAGGAATGTACCTCTGCTCTTCCTATTTCTTCTCCCCACCCTAACTCTGAACCCTCTGCCCCAAACCCCGGTATTTTAAAGAGAGCAGACACTGCTCGTGCCCAGGGAAGCCGGATCCCTGAGCATCTTAAAATACCTGAGTCCCACTGTCCACAAAGTCCTGGCCAGACTGCGTGGAATTCCTCCCGAACCCCCGTGTCCCCAGCTCAGAAACCCCGAGCACGTGTCAGTTTCTCAGAGAGCAGTGAAACCCAAAATGGCTCCCACTCTTCAGAGAGCCAAGAAAATGGAGGAAGCGACATGCTGCCATGCACTACCTGGGCTTCTTCTTCCCATGATTCCACTCACCTTCCCAAAAACCCTTCTTTACCCCTCACCCACCCTGAACCCCGTGACACCTTCCCTTCCCCCACCTCACCTGGCACTCTTTCAGCTCCACCCCTCTACCCCTTCCTAGGGGCGTCTGCAGACATGATGTCACCAGGCGTCCCCGCCCCCTGTTCCCACGGTATTCCTGCCCCCTTTTCCCACAGGGGGGGCACGCCCCCTCCCCATCCCTACAGCTATACCTGTACCATTAGTCCCAATGACTCCGATTCAAAAGATGATGAGCAGGGAACCGCAGACCCAATACAGGGTCCCACTTTCTCATTCACCCCTGTTACATATCAGCATGCAGGGCAAGGGGGAGGAGCCCCAACTGCTAATTGGAAAGCCTTTGGTGAAGAAATTATAAAAGAGATCTGCAAAGCCCACAAAGAGTATGACCCACATAGCCCATACTTCCGTGGCCTTTTAAATGCAGAACTGTAGCGGTCCAGCAGGATTTAAAACAGCATTTTTCATGCCTTATGAGTTCAACACAATTCAAATTGTGGGAGGTAACATGGAAACAACTACTGAAAAAGGCTCTCCCAAACTTGCATGCTGATCTTAACACAGCAAAAGATGCCAATGGTATGCCAATTACCATTGAGCATCTCTCTGGGGAGGGTCAATGGTCTTTGGCCCCAACCCAAGCTGCAGCAATTCCTGCTGAAGTCCTCGAGAGAGTCAAAAAAGCAGCTGAAAAAGCCTTCTTTACCCTTCCACCTGAAGGCCCTCTTGAGCCATATAGTAAAATCAAACAGCTACCATCAGACTCTTTTTTGAAATTTGTAGAAAGGTTAACTAGAGCTATCGGTATCCATGTTAAGAAAGAGAATGCAAGAGAAGATATTTTAGAAGAAATGGCATTTACAAATGCCAATGAGCAGTGTCGAGCTGCAATTCTAAGCTTACCTTTAGACCCCCCCCCTACACTAAAAGATATGCTTCTAGTTTGTAACAGGAAAGTACCTCTGATGAGTGTACCTCAGGACACCAGACCAAAGCTGCTGCCAAGATCATCACAGGGAGGGAGTCACCATTGCCAGCCCTGCACCCTTTCCTTCAGCACAGCAACACACTGGGCAACAGCAAAGACCAGCAATGGCTGACCCCACAAAGCCATGCGTGCTTTGCAAGAACCTTGGGCACTGGGTTTACCAGTGTCCCCTGAAAAAGGAGTTTGATGAATTTAAAAATAGCAGAGAAAGAGAACTACAAACGCTCCCAGGCAGTCAACAACAACAAAAAAACTGAATGGGGAGCACCGCCGGCCTGCCAGGCGTGCAGACACAAAAAGATCAGGCCAAAAGATGGGAGAAACAATAAAAACCAAGCATGCGGTAACATTGAAATTTATGTAAGTGAAGCAGATGCTTCAAGGACCACATCTGCTGGTCCACCACTGAAGGTGAAACCAAATAACCTTTGTTATGACTTGGGCAAACCTTTGTCAACCACTACTTCTGTTAATGAGCCTTTCAGGTTGCAGCTGACAGAACCGCTCCACCTGAAAGACACTGACTGGCATTTTGTCTCTGTCGACGCACAAAATCAGGGAACTTGCACCAAATTTGCTGTAAGTACATCGTCATGGGGGACACCAAGCACACACCAGAAGAGATTGTAATTGCCCCAGGAATGACAACATCAGACCCTGAGCAATTCGTTCTCGGGCTGCACAGTTTACACCCACCTCTGTTTCTTCCCAAAGGTCAAATCATAGCACAAGTTATCCCGGTACCAAAACTGCCTGAAGGCACCAAAAAACAAGGACCCACATGTGGAAGGGGCTAACAGCGGGCCTGTTAGCTAAAGGAGCAAGAAGAAGCTGAGAAGAAAGAAGAAGCTGATAAGGAGCTCTCTCCAAGGCTGTAACCAAGGAGACCAAGAGAATTGAGGGACTGCAGAAAGATAAGAACTTCACAGCTGCACAAAGTATATTTAGAAAGTTAGTTAAGTCACTGTAACTTTTCACCAATGGTGTTATGTTGATTTATTGTATCCAATAGTTAGGGTAGAAGAAGCATAAACAATTAGAAAGTGTATAAAAGGTCAGCCATGTTCAGTAATAAAGAGTTGCCATCTGAGACTGCTTGTGGTCTCTGCTTTGTGTCGTGACCGCCTTGACAATGACATTTGGTGACCCCAACGTGATACAAGACCCTAAACGAGATACTCGGGGTCCTAGCAATTGGCAACCGTGACCCACTGGGACGTAGTGGGGGAGGCGGCGTTGGTGTAGATGAGAGTGGCCGGTGAAAGCCACAGGGAGGTCTGGACCTGATTTTCTCCTATCAAGACACCTGGAATTAAGTGAGCCACCAACTAGCAATAATAGGAAATAATTTATCTAAAGAGGAAGAAACTGTTTTGGCTACATGGAAAGTCTTGTTAAGAAATAAGGGAATCTTTACTTCAGACTATGCCCTTCAAAGTTTATTGCTGTGGGCTAAATCACAGGATTTTGGCACTGACCCTGGTACAGCATATAGTGTTAAGGCATGGAAAAAAGTCGGGGAGAGACTGTGGGAAGTTATCCGAGCGGGAGATAAAAGTGTTGTCGATTTAGCTGTTACCTGGGGATCGCTCTTTGAGGCATTGAAACAATGGAAAACAGAGCAGAAACAAGCAGAGCGGGGTATGGACGAAGAATCGGGGTTGATAACAGAAACTGACAGGGGGGATGAGGCAGATGGGGCCTCTGATGGGGAACTTGCGGAAACCATCCTTGAAGAAGGTGCACGTGACGTGGAAGTTGCCAGGCAGGCTACCAAAGCTTCCGGGAAAGCAGCCAGAGTTTCTAGGCCGGCTGCCAAAGCTTCTGGGAAAGCCGCCAAAACTACTGGGAAAGCTGCCAAGGCTTCTGGGAGAACTGTCAAAACTTCTGGGCAAACTGCCGTGGCGTCTCCTTATGAGACTTCTAAACCTTTTTATCTCACACCTGCGCAGCAGCTCGCGATGGTGCCTGTATACGATACACCGCTACGCCAGCTAGCTGAACTGTCTTTAGCAGAGAGAGAAACCCAGCCATCTGCCCCCCCGCTTCCCTCTGCTCTAGTCCAGCTGTATGCCCCCCCGCTCCGCTTTCAACTGCATGAACAATCTGCAAGGTCATATCCTCCGTTACCTAGCAGGGACAGCGAATCAAGTGACTAGTCACCCGCAGTAACACCTGAGTTGGGGCAAGGAACTCTTGTCAGTTTACCTTTTAATAGCTCTATCCCTACTGCCCCATGGACTTTGCCTCCATGTCAAGTAACAGTGCTTCCTCGACATCCTCAGGAGTTTTGGGAATTTGTTAGAAAAAAAGCAGTTGAAGAAAAGAACTGGGACATAATAGAAAGATTAGGTCCTCCAAAAGTACCTCAGGAGAAGAGTGCTGATGCAACTGTTGCCTGTGCTAAGCCTATGGCTTTTCCAGTTTTTAAAGCAGGTCCTGGAGCAAGGCAGGATGACCGTCATCATGTCTATGCCTGGAGAGTTGTACAAGATCTCCAGTTGAGGGTGGCTCAGTATGGTATTAATTCCTCTGAGGTAATGCAATTAATAAGTGTAATCAATGCAGATCTGCTTGCACCTTATGATATCATGCACCTTGCTACAATTTTATTCCAACCAGTGCAATACGGTGTTTTTCAAGAACCTTGGAGGCGAGTGACTGAGCGCACTGCTCTGACAAATATGCAGCTGCATCAACATGACCCTCGTCATGCTGTGGGTGTTGATGCCCTATTGGGCACTGGGCCCTTTGCTAACCCAGATTTACAGGCAAGGTGGGATCCTTCAATTTTGACACAAGCTCAGCAAATTGGCATGAGTGCTTTAATTAAAACAATGGAAATGTCAGCTCCAAAGCAGAGGTATGTTACTATACAGCAAGGGATGAGAGAACCATTTATGCAATTTGTGGGAAGGCTTGCTGCATCTGTTGAAAAACAAGTAGATGATGAACCCTTGCGACAGAAATTGTGTATACAATTGGCTAAGGAAAATGCAAACCCAGATTGCAGAAAGACTATTGATACTTTACCTGGGAAACCCACATTGCCTGAAATTGTTACTGCTTGCTCAAAAGTCGGTTCTGTGGAGCATAAAATGGCAGCTCTTGATGCAGTTTTAAGACCTTCATCAAAATGCTATATATGTGGACAGCGAGGGCACAAAAGGGCACAGTGTACTACCCGGAAAACAGCACCTAATCCAAGTGCAAGGAGTGATGTTATGTGCAATCGTTGTGCTAAATTTGGGCACTATGCCAAACAATGCAGGAGTAAATACCATGCAAATGGTCAGCTGTTGCAGGGAAACTGGAAGAAAAGTGCGAAGAGGCGCGTGGGAATACAAATACCCCAACAACCACAGCGGCCAGTACGGGCCTTCCCGGCACTGCAAAGCTACCCATTTGCGAGCAATACTCAGGGGCAACAAGAGGGTCCGCAGGGATTGATATACCCATCGCCGACACAGTAACCATTCTAACAAAAGAAATATGCAAAGTGCCCCTCAATGCCTTTGGTCCAATAGGATGGGGATTGAGTGCGTTTTTGATAGGCAGATCGAGTACTATACTTAGAGGTATTCATGTACATTTAGGCCTTATTGATGCTGATTATATAGGACAGATTCATGCTACAGTGTCCATTGATGACCCTCCTGTCACTATTCAGAAAGGAACTTGCATTGCTCAAATTGTACCTTTTGTGAGTTCTGTTCCAAATACAGTTGACCGAAGTCGCGGCACAGGAGGTTTTGGATCGACAGGAGTGCCTCAGGTGTTCTGGACTGAAAAAGTAACCGAGAACCGTCCAGAAAAGACATGTATCCTCACCGCCAGCGGATGTCATCCAGGAACCATATCAGTAACAGGTTTGATTGATACTGGAGCAGATGTTACAATACTCTCCCGACATTGCTGGCCTCACTCATGGCCTCTTACTCGTGCAAGTTTTGGACTTATGGGATTGGGTGGTGCAGCGACAGGCGGTTTGTCAGCCATTGTAATTAATGTGAAACATCCTGATGGCCAACAAGCTAACATCAGGCCCTATGTTGCCAATGCTCCTCAAAGTTTATGGGGTCGAGATTGTTTGTCTCAATGGGGTGTCAAAATTACTACGGATTTTTAATAGGGGTCACTGTGATGCAGGGCAATGAACGTCCAGTTGTAGCCTTGACATGATTGACAGACAAACCTGTCTGGGTTGACCAGTGGCCCCTTACTGCTGAAAAGCTTACTGCCCTGCAAGAATTAGTCATACAACAATTGCAAGCAGGACATATTGAGGAATCATTCAGCCTTTGGAATACCCCTGTTTTTGTAATAAAAAAGAAATCGGGGAAATGGAGACTTCTTCATGATTTATGGCAGATAAATGCTGTAATGGCAACAATGGGAGCTTTACAACCAGGCCTTCCTACACCCACAATGATTCCACAGGAATGGCAGATAGTTGTCATTGATTTGAAAGATTGTTTCTTTACGATTCCATTGGCTGAGCAAGACAAAGAAAAATTTGCTTTTACTGTGCCTTCCACAAATCATGCTGCACCCAATAAAAGGTATCAATGGAGGGTACTCCCCCAAAGCTTGAAAAATTTGCCAACTATTTGTCAATGGTTTGTGGCACAGGCCTTGTCAAAAGTGCAGGAGCAATTTAATACTTGCTACTGTTATCATTACATGGATGATATCTTGTTGGCATCTGATAACAAACAACAGTTATCAGCGCTTAAACAGTGTATTGTGACAAATTTGAAAGCTTTTGGTCTGGTCATTGCCCCAGAGAAAGTGCAGGAACACATGCCTTGGAAATATCTTGGTATGTTGGTGACTAACACTCAAATTATGCCTCAACCTGTGAAATTAAATATTGATGTTAAAACTGTCACAGATGTACAGAAATTGGTTGGCTCAATAGGTTGGATTCGATCATATTTAGGCATAACCAATCATCAGATGCAACCATTGTTTGATTTGCTCTCAGGCATCACTTCCTCCACTGATGAAAGGCAATTGACTCCAGCAGCAAAAAAGACCTTAGAAGAAATTGAATTAGCCTTAGCACACAAATTTGTTAACAGAATAGATACCTCTGTTGGTGTTCAATTGTTTATTTTGAAAGACCATGAAATACCATGTGGAATACTGTGTCAATGGAGTGATAATTGGGAAGATCAACTGCATATTTTGGAATGGATATTTTTGTCTTTCAGATCTCGGAAAACAGCTCCAGGACTTTATGAGCTTTTTGCAGATATTATCATCAAGGGCCACAGGCGTTGTCATGAAATTTTGGGACACGACCCTGTGACCATTGTGATACTTGTGCAACAGTGGAATTTTGAATGGTGCTTTCAAAATAATCATGAATTGCAGTCTGCCTTGTCTTGTTTTACAGGCCAAATAAAATACCATTTACCTTCTCATCCAATTTTAAAACTGGCCAAGGAGATTCCTTTTGAAGGAAAACAAATTTGTTCTCCTGTTCCAGTGGAAGGTATAATGGTTTTTACAGATGGATCTGGGAAAACCGGAAAAGCAGCTGTAGCTTGGAAAAAGGATGACTACTGGGAATATGAGACAATGATTCAGCAGGGATCTCCTCAATTGGTTGAACTCTGTGCTGTTCTTTTGGCTTTCACTTTATTTCCTGATTCTCTAAATATAGTCACTGATTCTATCTATGTTGCCAATTTAGTTAAGCAGTTAGTTCAAGCAGTGTTGTATAATATCGAAGAGAAACCATTGTTTACCATGTTAGTGAAGTTATGGACAGTCATTGGTGCTCGAAAACATCCTTATTTTATCATGCATGTTCGCAGCCACACATCGTTACCAGGATTTTTTGTTGAAGGCAATGCCTATGTAGATTCTCTAGTAGCTGCTGCTGCAATCAAAACCATATCTAATGTGTTGCAGCAGGCAATTTTATCTCATCAAATTTTCATCAGAGTGCTCGAGCTTTACAATAGCAATTTAAATTGTCTCCTGGTGAAGCAAGATCAATTCTTTCTTCTTGTCCTGACTGTCACATGACTCACGTCACTCAATATTATGGTAACAACCCTAGGGGTCTTTCCGCTTTAGAGGAATGGCAGGCTGATGTTACGAAAATGCCAGAATTTGGTCGCTTTAAGTATGTTCATGTTACTGTTGATACCTTTTCTCACGCAATGATTGCTTCAGCATTCACAGGAGAAAAAACTCGTGATGCTATTCGTCATTTTTATCATGCCTTTTCTGTCTTAGGTGTTCCGTGTCACATAAAAACAGATAATGGCCCAGCATATGTTTCACAGAAAATGCAAGCATTCTTTCGTGCTTGGGGCATTGAACATTCAACAGGTATTCCACATGTCCCCACGGGCCAAGCAATTATAGAAAGAGCTCACGGTCTTCTTAAACGTCAGGTTCAAAAACAAAAAGGGGGAATGCAACAGGAATCACATCAAGTGAGATTAGATAAAGCTGTTTATGTGTTAAACTTCTTGCGTCCCCTACCTGACTCACAGTTATCTCCAATTTTTTACCATTTTTCTTCTTTGAATGCTAAGCAACCAGATCTCCGTAGAAATGTTAAGGTATGGGTCAAGGATTTAATTACTGGCATGTGGTCTGGCCCAGTGGAATTAATAACCTGGGGAAGAGGTTATGCTTGTGTTTTGACAGATAATGGTCCTCGATGGGTTCCTGCTCGCTGTGTCAAACCTTATCTGGAGCGAGGAGGCAGGGACAAGACGGATGGCTCCGCAGCTGAAGCAGAACGTGCGGATGACACTGGCTAAGGCTATATCTAGATATATAAATCAGGATATGTATTTCATTGCTCTTCATGTGCTTTCATAGTAATTAAAGGGTGTGGTTTTGGTTTAGGCTGACCGAGACAATGCAGGTTTTTGGAAACTTAGTTCTAGTATTCCTGCAGCTCCTTTTGAGCACTTCGGGATGGTTATAGTTCACGGCTTTATAGGATAAAGTAGTTAAGAAATTTTAAAGCACCTATAGATGGATGAAAGCCAGGAATGATTGTATTAAGAACGGGAATGTTGATTTTGTTGATGGTTGTGATTGTTGTTCTGTGTTTCCCCTCTCTGCTTGGATTTTTGCAAAGGGCCCTGCAAAAATCCATAGCAGCTGTGTTTAAAAACAAAAAGGGGGAATTGTGGAAGGCGCTAACAGCGGGCCTGTTAGCTAAAGGAGCAAGAAGAAGCTGAGAAGAAAGAAGAAGCTGATAAGGAGCTCTCTCCAAGGCTGTAACCAAGGAGACCAAGAGAATTGAGGGACTGAAGAAAGATAAGAACTTCACAGCTGCATGAAGTATATTTAGAAAGTTAGTTAAGTCACTGTAACTTTTCACCAATGGTGTTATGTTGATTTATTGTATCCAATAGTTAGGGTAGAAGAAGCATAAACAATTAAAAAGTGTATAAAAGGTCAGCCATGTTCGATAATAAACTGTTGCCATCTGAGACTGCTTGTGGTCTCTGCTTTGTGTCATGACCGCCTCGACAACGACACCTAAAGCTGATCTGATTTCCCTTGTCAGCTGGGGGCATCAGTCACATCTTCTGTTCCATAATGAACCTTTGAAAGCCAGTTTAAAATTTTAAACAGATGATTTAAATCTCTCAGAAAGGTTGTGCCCCTGTCATTGGTTAAGAAGGAAGTGAGTTCTTTTGGAGGTTGTGGTCAAACCAATGAGTGCTTGGATTTGAATATTGGCACCTGGTTTGGCCACTGAAGGTATGGACCACCTCTGAGAACACAGGGGGTTAAAAGCGAGAACTCCCAGGAGAACTCTCTCTTGGTTCCGGTCCATGAAGGAGGTCAGACCTCCCCTGCCCAGCTAGGGCTGGGTGGGGGAGGGGACGCCATGCGGCTGGGTGAGGTAGGTGAAACCTTGGGCAGAGGAGGAGGCTGAAGGCCTTGCAAGATGGAAGGGTGGAGGAGCCCTGAGAAACATCGGGGCCCCCCCTCCTACCCCCCGGGATAGAGACAGAGAGCCAGTGCCTGTGCTACCTTGAAATTCGATATCATGGACTGGCAGCACGGCTGGCCAGAAGGAGAAGTGGGGGATGTGGCGCGAGAAGGTGCCCGGCCACTGTCGGAGTTCTGAGGAGACAGAGGCGAAGATTTTAACCCCTTTCTAGAATAATGGAAACCTTACAAATACTGATCCTCCTAAATCAGAATGAGGAGAGAGAGATGAAGCAGAAGGAAATGAGCAAGTGTGATGAAAGTTGGTGCATGTGAAAGATGTCCGAAGGAGTGGGAGGAGATGATGGAGTGGCCTTTGGCTGGACTCTTTCTTGTATGGCCATGGACAGACCCATGTTTTTCCTGTGACACAGAGACTGCATTTAGGGGGAGGCAGTGCCTTGAAGCCAAAGAGAGTGCAGTGAAGCAGTGGTGAGAACAGAGATGGCGGAGGAGGGTGTGAGATGCCCTCTGTCTTCAGAGAAGAGGAAGATCTCTGTTCACGAGGCCCCTCGGCCCCAGGTGGTGAAATTTGGGGGGGACTGGTGTCCCGAAGTAGAGAGTGCTGCTTTTGTTGGAACTGGGCAGGGCATCCTTAAAAGGGGAACCCTAAAGACAGTCCTGGTCCATGCGCAGTGGTGAGAGCACTGAACATGGAGGGAAGAAGTCACGAGGGCAGATGTTCTTCGGGCAGTGCCACGAGTGACATGGAAACACAAGAGGTTTCAATTGTGTTTCTGGGGGAAGCCTATGGTGCAAGGGGGGGACTCCTCTCTCCCTGATGGACTTGAGAGTTGATTATTTGAGGGGTGATGATGGACTCAAAAGTTGATTATCTGAGAGATGGTGACAGTGTGGAAATCTATGGTGTTATTTCATGCTGTGGAGGAAAAGGGGGGAGGAGGAGAAATGTATTTGGAGGGTTTTCAGTCTTAGTTTTGTGTCTGTTCCTTTTTAGATGTTGTAGTTAATAAAGTTTGTTTCCTTTATTCCTTAGTTGGAGCCTGCTTTGCTCTGCTCTCTTGCTTCGGCAAGAACCCCTTGTGTCAGGACACGAGGCTTGACTCCATTTTCATCAGAAGGCTGATTTATTATGTTATATATTATAGTAAAATACTACATTACAACTATACTAAAAGAAGAGAGAGAAGAAGATCAGAAGGCTACAAAGACAAGAATAGAATAGGAATGAATAACAAAAATCCTGTGACTGCTCAGAACCTTGGCACAGGTGGCTGTGATTGGTCACTGATTGAAAACAATCCACATGGACCAATGGAAGATGCACCTGTGGCATTCCACAGCAGCAGATAGTTATTGTTTACATTTCTTTCCTGAGGCTCTCAGCTCCTGAGGACAGGAAAAATCCTAGCAGAGGCTTTTTCACTAAAATATCATGGCAACACTGCTCCTGATCACATCTCACAGAAGCCACTAGGGAAAGTGTATTTTCATGGGGGCACTGGAACTGTGCCTGGGTCAAACCATGATAGTCCCCTTTCATTGAGGTTTCTTTTTGAATACACTGAAGTTTCTGTGTTTCGGCTGTTTTTTTCATTTTGGTTTGTGTTCAATGTTTGCCAGAAGATCATGTATTCTTCCTTGCAAACTGTCATAAAGGTCGAGCTCCTCTAATGCCTCTCAATATACCACATGCCCATAGGTATATGCACAGGAGTATAGGAAATAGGAGACATTTAGGGAATATGTGATAAGCAGTTGGGCTGATTTAGAAGAGAAAAGTATAGAATAACTTTTGCTGGCAATCATCTGAGCAGACACACTGCTCAAAGCAACACCAGTGTCTGGGGATTGCAAGATGCCACTGGGAAATCTGGACCTGTCTTTAGATGCCATACAAGAAAACAAGCATACAAATGGACCTAGTTAAAAAGCAGAAGAAAACCACCTATTAAAACCCTCTCCATACCTTATCTTTTCTGCCTGTTGGGTGCAGTAGTGATTCATGGAAAGGGGAAATCTAACAGGACGAGAAGTGTCTTAAGGAACAGCTCACAACTGACAGAGAAAAGGTTGAAATGTAGCCCGCCAGCCCCATCTCATGTCAATGGTTTTCATTTGGTTATTAGAGTGTCAGGGATGTCTCCTTCACAGCGCTTCTATCTTAGAGAAGCTTTCATTGAAATGCTGATAAAATGTGACCTTTTTAGGCTAAATCAGGATGTTTTCAAGGTAAAATAAACCAAAGAACCATACTTCAAATTCAACAGTAACTATTCCTCGGTCATCAAGGAAAAGGTACTTCTCCCTGTCTGATTCCTAGGCTGTAATCTCCCAGGGCAGGTAGTGCCCTAACCTTTGCATCTCCTGAGATGATGTTTATAGGTGGCAGGAAAAGAGAAATTCCCGAGGCAGTCAGTGTCAAGTTGTGCATGCAGATAGCTCTGAAGCCTCTCTGTGCTCTTCACAAACCACTCTCTGATGGGATTGCTGGCAGTGGGACCCTTGAGTGTCACTACAGAGAGCTGGATGCAGATTATGGGGGAGCTGAGGCCATTTTACCCACAGGATCTTGTGAGGGCTGGATCTCCTCAGCAGTGGCTCAGTGGCTGTTTCTGATGCTGTCTGTTCTGGCTGTCTTCGGCTGGCTGTGGTTGGTTTGCTCCCTGCTTGCCCAAGTGAGCTGAAGTGAGCTGCACTGCAGAAGGAATCTCATGGCCAGGTGTACCCCAGCCCTGACCCCTCTCTTTGTGTTGCAGTCCTTTCTCTGTAGTTCCGGCCACAGGAACTCTGGGCGCTGGTGAAATTGTGCAGGTGACAGTGGGATTTCAAGCGCTGACGTCTGGTGACCATTCCGGGTCCCTGGCAGTGTGCTGCAGCACAGGTGAGTGCTGGCCCTGCCCAGGCACAGGACAGTTCTCCAACATGGCTCCCTGTTGTCCCATCCCCTCCATTCCCTCCAGAAGTACCTCCCCTGTTCAGCTTCATCCCAAAGCAAACTGAGAACTCCTTGGTGTTTAGGGGCTTGATAAAGTGGATCCCCTCTAACAGGCTAAGATTTTTGACTCCTCTTTTGCTGGGAGTTGCTGAGTGGAGGAAGGAGGATCTCTGATTCTCCACTACCATGTGGCTATGCCTGAGTGAAGTTTTCTTTTATTCCTGGGCAGTGCTGTATGTGTGCTCTCCATCAGACTCTCTCCAACGCAATGGATTTCTTGCACACCTCTGTCCCATATGCTGCTTCTCCGCTGGCTTGTCACAGACCCTTTTTCTATGTGGCCCTTACACATATATGTAGTTTCTGTCTAATAACATTTTCAGGCCCTCAAGTTACTTTTGTGTGACAAATCAAAACAAATTTTTTCCCTGTCCCCATTTCCCAGGCTGTTCATGCTGTTGCAAACCTCTCACATGTATCTCCCATGTATCTCTCACATGTATTTGATTTCTAGACTGAGGAATCCCACTCAGTCTTATTGTAGGAACTGCTCTGTACTTACTAATCTTTCCTTTGTCCCTTTTTTACTTGATTTGCAATGCTCCAGCTTGGTTTTTGAGATCAGAACAATATAAACTATTTCAAGAGTTATGAGGCTGTGGGTTTGGACAGGGAGATGATGATGATGATTTTCATGGTGTTCATTTTGTAGTGGTTTGTCATATTGCAGAGCCAGGCAGGTTGTGTTTCCTCACCTGTGGGAACTCAGTACATCACTCCGGATGTCCAGAGCTACCGAGACAACCCTTGGGGGGCTCGGAGGCCCTGGAATGTTGCCAAAAGTACCTGGTGGCTTGACTTTGATCCTTTTAAAGAAATGACACCTGAAGGTGAGGAGATGAGAGAATTTCATGTCTAAATGGTGAGGGGATGTTATTCACTTGTTAGAACTTAAGTTAGAATGCACTGTACAGGGGGGTTTTATGTATTGTACAGGGGGGTCTAGAATTCTGTGCATGGATCAGGAGTCCCAAGATGGAGGAATTTGGGCGTGCCCCGTCCTTCTTCTTTCTTCTCCTTGGCATCCATGTTCAGGATGATGTTGGCATGTGTGGATTGGTTCATAGAAAGAGTACACTTGCCAACAAGGGCAGAAAGTATTGGGAAGTAAAGGTAAATATCGAATACGTAATTGTCATTATAAAAGAGACAACCGCCTCGTGGGCGGGAGAGAGTGCCTTTGGCTGTCTTGCTGATCTGACCTCGGCTGGACAGACAGAAAATCTTTGTAGATAAGAAATAATAAACTCAACTGAAGACCTAAAAGCAAGAGTCCAGACTCCTTCTTCAAGAGCGCGGCCTACCCAGAACCACTTTTTCCTGTGCTGGGGCAGAGACAAGTAACAGCCGACCCCGGCACTCACCTGTGTCCCCTCCTGCTGTGGGCTGTCACTTCACTTGTTCCTCTGGGCCTCCTTTTGCTGTCCACCTGCCCACAGGCATATTTGCTGGTCAGCAACAAGGGATCCAAGGGATCAGGAGAGACAGGAGGCTGGTGGGATTCCTGGGGAGACCCTGGGCAAGGCAGGACTGAACAGAGCTCCTCAGAGTCACCCGAAGGACTTTGATGCAGAAATCCCGGTGATCTGAGTGGGTCACCGGAGCACATGGACCAATCCCACTGTGCTTACTGTCACCTTGGGGCCACATCTCTACAAACACACTCAGAAATAAGGTGTTTAAGGAGCTGCCTAGGACATCCCCACGCTCTACACACAGAGCTGTCAGGATGTGAAAAATGAACTGATCCACAGAACTGCTCATTCAGCTAAAAATTGTGACACTTTCCTCTGTGACCTGTGCTTTGCTGCATTCCTTGTGCTTCCATCAGCCAGTGAGCTGAGCAAAGACTCCCCTTTGCTTTGTTCCAGGTGAAGAAGGAATCCACACAAACCTCCAAGGAGAAGCTGTAGATGTCATCGCTGGGTTGAGCACAAATTCTGTAGAGGTTGACAAGACTTTTATCACCATGTCAAGCCACAGAACCGTGTTCATTGAAAACAGGAGTAGCATCACAGCCCACTTCAAGTGGAAGGCTTCTCCTAGTGAGGAAGAAGAGAATGAAGAGAAAAGGAGGTTGGTTTGAAAGATGTATTTCAGTGAGATACATGGCCCAAGACTGAAACCAACATGTCGCTTCAGGGAGGTGTTGGTGCTTTTGAATGGTTTAGGCCAAGTAAACCATCTTTGGCACTAGTGTGTGTGTCCCTGGGCTTCAGGAGCTCAGCACTCAGCATTCCAGTGCCATTTATACTCCAACCAAGGATGGCATTATGGGAAGGAAAGGTTGATTGCAATGACTGGATTTCCTCAGGTTCTAATTGGGCTCTTGTCTCTCTAATCTTATTCCCACATGACCTGGCAACATCCCTAAACATTTCCTGAATTGCCAGCCCCTCTTTCCAAAGGTGATACACCCTCTTTTTCCCCCTTAGTTCCTTCAAAAGCTCCTTGCCCATCCGGGCTGCTTGTCTCCCCCTGTCCTGCTGTCAAAGAAGCTTTTGAGATCTCAGAGCAGGGAGGACTTTTTTTCTGAGTGAAGATAGTGCAGGATCCTTTCCCTGTCAGGACATTCTAGTACCATGCACTGGGATGGGAGCCAAAAAGGTCTGGATGATGAAAAGGTCTCTCCAGGTGTTTGCTGTCTCACTCCTGCACAACAAAGTCCCTTCCCCTCTCAGAGTCTCTGTTTTCATGCATATTGCATATAAAACCTTGAATGTCACTGAAGGGATTCGGTGCCTGAATTCATCATTTTCCTTTGGAAGTGCTCTGGGATGCTCTTGTGAAAGGCAGAGTAGGGAACAGGGCAGGTCCAAAATGGAAGAAACAAAGAGTGCTGTTGGTAACACATAGCTGCAAGCCAGCTTGGTCTCCCCTTCCCAGGGAAGTCGTGCAGCATGTGCTCTGTGATCTTTATCTGCCTCCCCCAAGCAGCTCAGTGGGAGGAAAAGCCAGCTGAGGTGGCCAGTGGATTCTCCCTCAGCTGTGGCAGAGGCTTTGAGCCAGGAGGTTTTCTGGAGTGATGCTGGCTTTGGAAAGCTCTCTTGAGCTTGCAAGTGTGGAGTAAAAGTACCTGCTGTGCCAGTGAACAGCAAGTTATCCTCTGATCCATGTGGGACCCTCATGGCTTGGGGTCAGCCTTTGCTGGGGAGCTGCTGCTACTCCTGCCCAAGTGCTTTGCTCTCCTGCACTCACACTTCTCTCTACAAATCTGTGCCTTATTAAACCATCTGCTGGCCTTGTCTCTTTCTGTGGCTGCAGGCAGTGTTTGCTACGGCCGCCCAAAGAGGTGTCACTGGAAAACTGCACAGAAGAGAAAAACATAGAGAAGGTGAAGGGCTTTTGTGGAGATCACACTGCCCTCCTGAGCAGCATGGTCCAGGATAAGATGGCAAAGGTGCCAGAAGACCCTATTCTGTTCTCCAATGATGTTTTTTTCATCGAGCCAATGGTGATAGCTGAGAACCTAATTTTCCTCCTCCTCCTCTTCCTCTTGCTCCTCCCAAGCACCCTACCCCCACCCCCCTTCTCCCAGCTGTGGTCACTGGGCAGATCCTCAGCTGGCCCCATGTGCTGAGAGGGAGGACATGGAGTTTCTGGAGCAGCTGCAGAGCTCCCTGCTCAAAGCATTTCTGCCCTGCAGCCTCAAGGCAGGGCTGGGAGCCTGACAAAGCCGAGCTCTGCTGCCAGGGTTCGAGCTCAGGTCACTCAGTGCGTGTCCTTGCAGTGTCACAGGCAGCAGTTCTTGTAGGTAGGGGCTGCCCCAACACGTGGGGTTCAGCAGAGGCTGTCGGAGCACTGCCAGCTCACACACCGACCTGAAGCTTGCAATGGTTGGCTGGGAAAAGGAGGCCAAATTCAGCCCAAGGTTAATCACAGAAATGCCAACGCCCTCCTGTAACCACACCTTGCACTATTTCTGAGTCTGCCTTCCAGTGTCATCTGTGAGCCTGGACACAAGGCTGGAAGGTTTCAGTGGGCCTTTTGAGTTCTGCTACACACAGGGACAGAAAACCTTTTCCTTTTCTGTTTATGCAAGCAAAATGCTATGTGCTCCCATCAACCAGAGCCCTGATTCTGGGTACTGGCATTGTGAGAGATGATGAATGCCTGGTGTCTGCACAGAGCAAAATCCCTTCTCACCTTGGAGTAAACCCCAGAATAATCCCAACCTTTGCTTTCTTTCAAAACAGCTTTATTAATAGTTGTATTTCAAGGAAGGGGATCATGTTCTCTTCTTGGTTACTGCTATGGCCCATCTAAGGTCAAGAGCCAGCAGCGCACAGTGGCAGTTGCATCCCACTGTAGCTGACAGCAGCATGATGTGAGCAAGAGCTTGTGTCAGAGCTGTAGGAATATTGTGGAGAGTGGGAGCGGATCAGCTGAGCATTGAGAGCTTCCAGTGGTGTGTTGAGCTGGCTTTGGAGGGTTTCCTTGGGCTCCTTGTGTTGTTCACCCATCATTGATGCTCTATACAAAGGCTTACAGAACGGTGGTTGAAAACAAGAAATGTGAAATTTGAAGAGGAATGTTTTGCTGTCTCTTTCTGTTGTAGGAGGGAGAAATCGGGCCGAATTGTTCGGCCGAAATCAAGGTGACCTTCAAACCCCTGGAAGCACTGGAGTATGGAAGTGTGGCTTACTGCAGCATCTCAGGTACAGCTCCTTTGCCCTGCTTCTCTCCCACTCAGTGAAGCCATGGCACAAGCCTGAGCCCACTGGGCTCCCATGGAAGTGCTAGGAAGAGTCCCTGGTCAGCAGGGCAGTGCTGGCACATCCCCAGTGGCCCTGCAGCTTCCAAAGAGTCTCCTGTGCAAGGCCAGGGCTCAGAATCCTGTGTCTGGGTTATTGATCCCAGAACAGCCCAGGCAGTGCAGGGAGAGGTTTTCATGCCATGGCTTTGCCAGCATTTCCTCAAAGGCCAGAGAGCTCCAGAGCAGAACAGCTTTAATGAACAAGCACTAAGCCCCTCCAGGCCCCTGGCCTCCAGGATGGGTCCATTTGACATGGATCCATCATCAGGTGCTAGGAGCTGGGTTAGAAATGTGCTCCCTGAGCCTGGATCACCTCCCACTGGCCAGACACCACCAGAGCAGAGGTGCCTGAGCCCCACTGAGCCCAGGGTGTTTGTAGAAGGAGCACCCTTGGCCAGCACCTGCTTCTCTCCCTGTGTGGGAGCTGTCACCTTGCAGATCTCAGTCTGTGGAAATAGAGCACAGTGCTGAGTGTCAGAAGGTGAGGACTTGGGCAACAAAGTCCTGTGCTACTGGGCCAGGTGGTTTGGTAATTGCCAAACTCTTGATGAGCTTTGTGCATTCACTGAATGGATTTCAAAGCTCCTCTAGGTGCATGGGAAGGAAACCACAGAATCATAGTATGTTAAGGATGGAATGGACCTTAAAGATCATCTAGTGCCAAGGCCCCTGCCATGGGCAGGGACACCTCCCCCTATACCAGGTAGCTCCAAGCCCCATCCAGCTTGGCTTTGAACACTTGCAAGGCTTGAACCTCCACAACTTCCCTGGGGAACTGTTGGAACCCAGGACATCTCTCTGGATGCCCTGGATGTCTCAAAGCCCTGGCAGGGGCTCGGAGACCCTGGCAGGAAGCCAAAGACACCTGGAAATTCGATCTTAATTCATGGAGCAAATTGCCAACCTTATATAAAGAATTACAGGACACAAAAGTTTAAGTAGCATAGTAGTAGCAATCACAGGGTGAAGGGAAAAACTTTGGAGCACTGTACAGGGGGGTTTTGTATGTTGTACAGGGGGGTTTGAAATTCTGTACATGGGGGTCAGGGGTTCTAAGATGGAGGGATTTGGGCGTGCCCTGTCCTTCTTTCTTCTCCTTGGCATCCATGTTCAGGATGATGTTGGCATGTGTGGATTGGTTCATGGTGAAGGTGCACTTGTTAACAAGGGTGAAAAGTATTGGAAATAGAAGGTAAATATCTTATACGTAGTTTTCACTATAAAAGAGACAACGGCCCCGTGGGCGGGAGAGAGTGCCCTTGGCTGTCTTGCTGATCAGACCTCGGCTGGGCAGACAGAAAAACTTTGTAGATAAGAAACAATAAATGCAACTGAAGACCAAAAGCAAGAGTTCAGACCCTTTCTTCGAAAGCGCGGCCTGTCCAGAACGACCTTTTCCTGTGTTGGGGCAGGGAGAAGTAACAGCCGGCCCCGGCAGGGAACCTGCTTCAGTGTCTCACCACCATCACAGCAAAGAAATTTCTTCTCTATTATCTTACCGCAATTTATTTTCTTTCAGTTTCTACCCATTACTCCTGTCCATCACATTGCAGATGGGGAAACTGAGGCACAGAGCCATGTCTGGCTGTGTGTTCAGGGTCCTTCATGGGACCACCAGTGTCCCGGGGGCTTTTCCTGCATGCCCTGTGCCCAAAGCCCATCAGTGGCTCTTGGCTGCTGGCCACTTGGCTTTAGCTGCTTCCTGTCCACAGGGGCACTGTGCTGAGCACATGGTGTGTGTTGGTTGAAAACACACGGTGCTCTGACACCATGTCTGTGCCCCCAAGCCACAACAGCCGGACCTTTGCAATTCCTTGAACCAAGGCATTTCCTCCTCTGTCCTCGCCATGCAGGGGCAGCGTCACTGGACTGAGTTTACACTTCAACCTCCCTGAGCTCGACTTCGGGGACATCTCCTTTGGTGAGTGTTCCCTGGGCTGGGACACAGTGTGAGGGATCTGTGCCTTCCAACAGAAAAGCATCCCTGCCTCATGGTCTGCCACAGCAGCCTCTTCAGGGTGGGAACTGCAGGGCTGCTGGTGCCTCAGGTAGCATTTGGCCATTGTCAGGTCAAATAGAAGCAAGGCATAGAAAGTCAGTATTTTTTGGTGTCTCTGTCCTGCTTTAAAAGACAGATGTCTGCCAAGGAAGGTGGGAATCTTCCTGGAATGGAAAGATGAGCCCCTCCCTCCAAATTATTATACCTTTGAAATTACAGGGCTCACAGGCAAAAATATGGGGAAAGGAATAACAGTTCTTTCCTAGACTACAACAGGAGAGCACAGAGAACAAGGCAAGAGCCACCTGCCAAGTTCCGTTTTTCCCCTTTGGTGTAGTGAGGATTCCAGCAGGAGGAGCTGTGGGCTCTGGCAGGGCAGTGATCCCCTCCCAGTCGGCACTAGCAGAGAGGGAGGGAGGGAAGGAAGGAAAGGAAGGAAGGAAATGCACCTTTTGCAAACTCACAAAGGGCAGGGGGATGTCGGCAGTGCTGAGCAGCAGTAGGCAGGAGCAGGGAAGGCAGGGTTGATGCCAGCACTGAGCTGCAGCCAGGGCAGTACCGGGGCCAAGCACACAACCTCCCGCAGTAGCATGCAACCAAGCTTCCATCCCTGAGCAGGAGGAAGGGAAGCTCAGCTCCCTGCTCTACCTCAGCTCCCACTGCCCAGCCACCCACGGCATCATGCCACAACTCCCAAAAAACCCCCAAGGGAAAAGCCCAGCCCCAGGGCCAAAACCTCCCAAAACCCCTATCCCCCTTCCCAGACCAAGGGCAACATTCACTATGAAGCCTAAACTCATAACAATGAAGGTCATGAACTTTTTAAGGAAAATAATTGCCTTTCCTGAGCTGCTTCTTCCCCACCCTGCATCACCACGGAGGCACTTGTCAAGCTGCCTTTTGAAGAAATGAAACAAGAAAGGCAACCAATGGAAATATGGTTCGGAAACAGGAGGTTCATCCTGCTGAATCTGATTTCATTCCTAAGGTCTCTTCAGCTGAAGGCAGCTGTTGTATCTTTGCTTCTTTGTAATTGTTGACTGTTGTCTGCATGTGGTGACCTCAGTCTCATTTGAGGTTCTGACATCTATGTTTGTCCTTTTTGTGCTTCTCTTGCGTCCCTACTGGAGTCACTGCTGGAGCTGGCAGTGTTCACTTGGATGGGCACAGAGAAGCTCTGGGCTGCACCTGCAGTTGTTTTTTCTCCCCATCTGTGTTCCAGTGACTCTTGGTGAGCAGGCCCGGGGAGAAGTCTCCTCCCCACAGAGCTGGCCAGCCCAGACTGATGTCCACTGCAGAGCAGGTTGTGGCTGCTCTCTGGGCTCTGCAGGACATCCCCACCATGAGTGGCTGCATCTCTGGCTTTCCAGGATGGAAAGCAAATCTCCGAGCTCAAGTGGTGTAAACCCTTGCAGGCAGTAATCCCAGTGAGCAGCATGGGTGTGATGTCCCTGTTTGTTGGGTGAGGTGGGACCTGGTTCCTAATTGCTAATCTCAAAGCAAGGCTTGGGTGTGCCCTCAGTTGAGTGGGCTCTGAGCTGTCACGTGCGCAGTCTGTTTGGCCCAAACCAAGAGATGCCTTAAGGATCCTGCAGAGAGAAGCTGCATTAGGGTGCTTTGCCTCACGTTTTAGTTCCTGATTCCACCCTCACTTTCTTTTGCTGTAGCTTCTTCTCAATGACGGCTCACTGTTTATGTTTCCTGAAAATGGTGGGAATGTTGGCAGGCTTAACAGGGAATTTGACAGCTGGAATTCTCAGAGTAAATGCTCGGTCTGGGTGCAAACTCATCACTGAGAGAGAGCTGATGCTGGTTTGGGGCAGGTGAGGGAGCTCCTCCCTATCACAAAGAGAGAAGCTTGCAGTGTTCAGCAGGGCTAGGAGTGGGCATTTTCAAGACTGCAGTCTGGAATCTGTGTCAAAGGGAATTAAGTGATGATTAATTCCTCATGCTGCTTCTCGGTGAGCTGTAGTTCAGATAATCAAGAGCTAAACTCCAATCCCACCTTCATCCTGCCACTACATTCACAGCAGGAGTCATGCCATAATGGGTGCCTCAATGGATATTTGTGTCCTTTCCTAGGCTTTCTCAACACCCAGCGCTGTCGGCTCACTAACACCTCCCCGGTGCCCCTGACGTTCAAGCTCCGCATGTCGGACGATGGCACGCAGCCGGCTGTTGACAGCGTTGATCAGATCCGCTGCCACAGTGATCCAGCCTGGAGGAAGGTAATTCATTTCTATGTGGAGTCCAGGGAGTTTACAATGAATCCCAGCCAAGGGGCCATCCTCCCCCAGCGACACCAGGACATCCAGGTACGGGAAGAGTCCAGCCACAGACGCTTCAGCACCAGGGCTGAAGCTTCACTGGAGTGTGGGAGGGCTTTAGCTCTGGTGCCAGCTTTGAGCATGGTGTGAGTGAGAGATCTGCACTGCTGTGATGCCTCTGCTAGCTGGCTTACTCGGGATGTTCCTCAAGGAGCACTGTTTTGTTTCCAAAATCATATGCTGAGGTCACATACCATATGGTGAAGTCCTGAAGCCATTCTTGTGTTTTTGAAAGCCATTTATTTGATTGCAAGTGGGCAGAGCAAGGATGAAGGCAGAAGGTGGCTGTTAGAGACATGTCATTGTATAAAGCAGCTTTTCTTCTTGATCTTATTTCCTCTCTCCTGGGGAGCAGAAGGATTTGTGTTCACTGCAGGAATCTCCAGTGGAGACAAAAAAATCTGCAGCCATGAACTGCCCAGCACCTGCTGGGCCACACTTGGCCCTCAGCTTCCTGCTGTAAAGCTGAACTCATTGTGTTCAAGTCAGATTTCCTCTGCATTTATGTCATTGCAGTCAGATGAAAAATTTGCCCCTTAATTTGAATACAGTGGTGCGTAGAGCTTTAGTCTAATGTTTTAATGTAGCTGAGCTATGCTCGGATAGCAAGGTGTGTTTAACAAATCTGGTATTGCCAGAAGGCTTTTGTTACTCTGAGACTGTGCTCTACACATGGAGCAGCAGAAGAATTAAGGCAAAATCCACCCTCAAGAACTGGAGGATATCACACTGGGTAATGAGCTTTTGTAAGGAAGAATTTACTGTTCTTGTCTTCCACCAGGTGACCCTGTGTTCCAAAACGGTGATGGAGTTCTACAGGAAAATACTGGTGAACCTGGAGGGAATTGGCAAGGGAGTGGCATCATTGGTCATCACAGCCAGGTACTGTCAGGGTCGGCTGTTACTTGTCTCTGCCCCAACACGGGAAAAGGTGGTTCTGGGCAGGCCGCGCTTTGAAGAAGTAGTCTGGACTCTTGAGTTTTCGGTCTTCGGTTGTGTTTATTATTTTATATCTACAAAGTTTTTCTGTCTGCCCAGCCGAGGTCTGATCAGCAAGAAAGCCAAAAGCACTCTCCCCCGCCCACGGGGCGGTTGTCTCTTTTATAGTGAAAACTACGTATAAGATATTTACCTTCTATTTCCAATACTTTTCACCCTTGTTAACAAGTGCACCTTCACCATGAACCAATCCACACATGCCAACATCATCCTGAACATGGATGCCAAGGAGAAGAAAGAAGGACAGGGCACGCCCAAATCCCTCCATCTTAGAACCCCTGACCCCCATGTACAGGATTCCAAACCCCCCTGTACAACATACAAAACCCCCCTGTACAGTGCATTAAAATCTATGTTTCACCCAGTGAATATCATCCCCTCACCATTCAAACTTGAAATTCTCTCATCTCCTCATACTCAGGTGTCGTTTCTTTAGAAGGATCAAAGTCAAGCCACCAGGCACTTTGGGCAACATTCCAGGACTTCCGAGCCCCCCCAAGAGTTGTCTCGGTTCCTCTGGATATCTGGAGTGATGTACTGAGTTCCCACAAGGTCCCTTCCCTGGCCTCCCCCAGCCACTGCCTTTCACGGGGTTTGCTGTCTGCAGCTGCCAAGAGAAGTGCTGGTTAATGACCTCTTGTTGTTCCAGCTGGACATGAGAACAGCAGTGCTTGGACAGCAGCCTGTGGTGAAAAGCACCCCTGATCACAGCCCAGCACGGTCCTGGGCCCTTTTATGAAGGGACCAGGAATGAGATCATTTATTGGCCTGGGTTTTGGTGCTTGAGGTGGAAAAAATTTCCCGAGGGCCTCCTCTCCTTCTTGCTGCAAGAGGTGGAGTTGTGCTGGTTGTGGGCACTGTGCATTGGTTTGGGACACAGCAAGCAGCCTGCTGAGAGTCAGGGTCTGGTTCTGTTCATGAGGGCATGTGGCAGGGGGGAAGTGGCTGCCAGCAAGAGTGGTGAGGGCAAGGTCTTAGGAGAGGAAAGCAGCCCTTGATGTGGCAGGTCAGCTCTAGTTTTTCTCCTTCCCTCTGCTTCCCATTCTGAGCTTTAATATTCTCAGAGTTGAGACCAAAAGTCGTTGTTGCTGCAGCAGAATTCCATCCTGCTGTACTTCTGTGGGTGTCAGTGGAATGCCAAGAGGGATGCAGTTCCCTGGTGCTGTTCCCTCTCCCAGGCAGAGACATCCAGGCAGTGCCTGGACTGCCATTTTGTCAAGCAGGTGGAGCTGGGGACAGTCAGTGCATGGAGCTGTGGAGGGAAGGAGCGAGGGAGCTGTAGGCCCTGGGAGGGGCTGATCAGCCACTCTGTAGGGCAGGTGGTGTCTTGTGCCCTCCAAGGCTGGGGCAAACAGCTGAGTTCTCAGGCAGTGCAAGAACACCATTGCGGAGAAGGGAATAATTTTTACTGGGACACTGAGTTGTGTGTTCCTTGAACCTTAGTGAGCTCTGATCCTTGTTGGGAAGGCTCCCCCAGAGCTCATGGGTCACTGGGACTGTTACAGGAGTCCTTGCAAGCCTTCCTGGGTAAAGGAGGGGCTGAGGCAGCTGTGGGACAAAGTGCTCTACCTGGGGCACTTGGCAGCCTCTGGGTGCTGCCTCTCAGGATTTGCCCCTCCTTGACAAGACCTGTTGGAGTGGGAAGATGTAGAAGGCAATTTATCACTGTAGGGCTGTTAAATGTCCGTTTGACAGTGACCAATGTGTTATGCTCCATTTCACACTCTTTGGGGGTAAATGTTCTCCATTCTCTCAGTATCTCTGATTCCCCTGGGCTCATCTCTATGCGCAGCTGTCTCGTTCCTGAGCTGCAAGTGTACCCCCACGTGCTGCAGTATGATGAGTACCTCCTGAAGGTGCCATGTAAAAAGAAGCTCTTGATTAGGAATCCCAGCCACCTGCCTGGCTGCTACGGGCTTATTCCCCAGGTTTAGCATCACATCCACCTCCTCCTGTCAAATATTATTGAGGAGATTATTAGGGGGAAAAAGGGTTTGGATGTGACCTTGCTGGTTTCTATTCAGTCTTAAAGATCTGCTGAGAACAGGATCCTACCTGAATGTAAACTTTAGGATGCAGTTTAACCTCCTGAGGAAACAGTTTATGTTCTAGTCGTCAGGGTGTTTTCTTGTGGGAGATCTTAGAGAGTTGTGAAAAGCTGCTGCATCCACAGACACCAGTGCCTGTGCTGGCAGCCTCCTTTCAGGATCCCCTGGGAATGCTAAGCCTACAATTCTTGCATCATGTTTGTGCCTTTTACCTTTGTCCTGGGGTTTTTTAAACATGTGTAAGTTGCTGTTGCGGTGGATGTTGAGGAGTGTAAAGTTTCTTCAGAGGTGCCTCTGAAGTTGCATTTCATTCTGTCTCTTCCAGAAATGCAAGGAGGACTCTGCTGTGCTGTACTCTAGCCCCAAGTCCTGTGGGATTGTCCAGCCTCACAGCACTGCAGAGATCCCAGTGCTAGTGGAAGTGCAGGTGCTGGGCACGCATCGCACCAATGTTGTCATCGGCGTGTTCAGGGATGAGAGAAACCCACTGGTGAGTGCAAGGGGAGATGTGTGCCTTTGTGCAGCTGCTCCTGGCAGGGTGCAAAGGGCACAGGGATTCTTCCGGGGAAAACAGGCACAGGCTGCTGTGGAGAAGGCCAGGAGGGATGGGTGGCACAAACAGCTTGTGCCTCATAGGTGGTAATCTCAGTGTCTGACTCAGTATGTCATTCGTCTGAGCTGGAATCGAGGGTCATTATAGGTCATTACTCTTGAAAATGCTGTTAACTTTGGTAACATCTGTTTTAAAATGTCATCTCTCTGAGCACAAAAGAGGATGTCAGAAGACGTCTGGGAACCTTGAGCTTTCTGTAAAAGAAACGAAGGCTGACATTTGAAGAGTGGTTGCAAGGATTGAAACTTGTATCAAAACATATGGAAACGATGATGCCAAATTCCCTGGATGGCAACAAACAGGCAACAAACATCTGAATCTGGGCCATTGTGGCACTGCATGTAAATCAGTGAACAGGAAGGACAGGCAATGCAGGCTGTGCCAGGGAGCCTGAAGTTTGACAAAACAGTTGCTTTCAACTATCAGGCTTCATACTTTAAAGGAGAGGGTTTCTCCTCACCAGAATAACCAGTTGTTTAACTGTCTGCCTGGTCTTAACTAGAGATTTCTTGCAAAGCTCTTACCTTTGGGCCAATGATTTGTAATTTGAAAGGTTCTCTTACCTTCATCCTTTTAAATTTGGAGGTGAACATGTAATTTTCTTTTTTTCTTTTTCCAAAAGCCCAGAATTTCAGCTGGAGAGTGGTAGCTGTCCCTAAAGAAATAAATTGAGCATGGTTGAGCTGTTTAAGGTTTGTCAGGTTTCCCTGTTGTGGTTTGTTTTGGGTTTTTTTAAAAAAAAAATTTCTCGCCTCCTTCCTGGAACAGAGACCACAATTATGGAGCTCTGGACAGCTGGCAGAAGTCTCCCCAAGTCCAAGGCTGATGAAATCTGTCAGGATCCCAGCACTACATCCTATGTATGCATGTCTGTATGCATGGGGAATGCGACCTGAGTCACCTGGGAGTGTTGGAAAATGTCAACCAACCCCCCAGCAGTGTCAGGGAAACATTCCTGATAAATACCTGGTGGAGCTGCAGAGTTTCTGGTGTTGGGCCCTGGGGGGGGGGGGGGGCTGTGCTGGCTGTCACTGGCTGGGTCTGCCCGTCGGTGCCTCAAATCTCCCCTTTTTGCTTGCCTTCTCTGTCTTTTCCTCTCCCACTGTGCTTTTTGGATGCCCACAAGGTGTTCATCCCTGTCTTCTGCAGTTCCTCAATGCAAGCAGTTGCAGCTGCTGCAGCAGCTCAGTGTCATTCCTGGGCTGCCTTTAGAACAGACCTGCTCCAGCCTGGATTGGGAAGGGCTGGATCAAACCATTTCTCCATTCAACGTGCCAGCACCCACCCAGGGGCTGCATCCTGACCAGGAGCTGCTCGTGCAGGTGTCACTCCCACTGCAGGTCCCTGTTCATAGTTGTCTTCTTTTCCAGAGATGAGTTTCACCCACCTCAATTCAAACCCCAACCACCAACAGGGGAGAGAACATGCTTGGATTGCCCAGCATCTCGATGGAGGCACTTGAAGATTGGAAAGGAGGAGGCAGCCAGAGCCCTGAATGAAGACCAGCATTCGTCCCAATCTTCAGGAGTAGAGGTAGATTTTCTTGTACACCTACTGCTTGTGTTGCCTCCCCAGCCTGCCACCAGCAAGTCATGCTCCAGCTGACCTCTGTTTTGCTGCCCTGCTGTCCTATGGCATGAAAGTTGGCTGGGCAGCAGGGCTGGTGGCTGGAGATGGGGTGAGTGGGAGAAATAGGAGAGTTTTCCTTGGAGAAGCTCACTCAGATCCTACAGGCCTGTGTTGAGTGTGCGTTTTTTTGCCTTGTTTCCTTCACAATGTAAGATAAGGTGTTTATCTGCATCATCATGGGAAGAGCTCCAACTTCCTTCCCAGAGCAAGCTGTGATGAGTCCTGATCTCCATGTAGACTCTTCCCAGCCCAGCCAGACTACCTGTTTGCAGGTCTCTGCTTTCACCCGAGAGCTGGTATTGCACTGGTGGCCCTGAGGCTGTCTTACAAACTGAGACTTTGCAAAGTGGCTGTCTCTTCATCCAGGCATAGAAAATTGCTTGTTTTCCAGGTGCCACCACAAACTCCTGAAAACCCTCACCTCCCACCAGGCTTGGAGGGATTCAGGTTCTCAGTGGACGCACTGCACACTCCCCTGGAAGCAGAGAAGGGAAGAGGGAATCTGTCTCACTTGCACAGTGTCAGTGTGGCAAGCAGGGCTGGAGCTCCCAGTCCCACTGGTGGCCCTCACCACTGTCCACAGAGGGGCCTCACATCTCTCCAGGCCCATCACAAAGTGCTGCTGATGCAGCTGGTTTTTGGAGAGGCTGTGCAGGACACGTTGTAGGGCTGCCCAAGGACGCTGTGCAGCACCTATGGAGGGCACTGCTCCCCCTGCAACTCCTCAGGTGGTCCATAGGAAATTTTTGCAGGAGCTTTTGCTGTAGCACCTTGAGAAAGCAGCATTTAAATCAGAGAGAGAGGGGAAGAGCCTCAGGAGTCAGACGAGCTGGGCTGGAATCCTTTGCTCAGCTCCAAGAGCTCTCACTCTTGAGTCTCCTCCTTTTCTAAAAGCAGTAAGTTTTTAAACTTTTTAAAGGCAAGTTGTGCATCAGAGAGAATTTCTACTGCCAGGAGACATCCCAGTTCACTGTCATGTAACGTACTAATTAATGTATTGACCTGTGAGTATGGGAGAAGATTTTCCCCATGGTCCCTGCACTGGTCAGTGGCATGGATGCAGGATGAGATTAGGGTGATTGTGGTTCTGCTTGGGGAATAGGCCCCTCGGGCTACAGCTGCACTTTGCTCCAAGATGCTCTTCTCCATCCATTTCCATGCTCAACACCTCAATCTCTCCTGTCTTCCATCCAGGCTTTCAGTATCCTGCCACTGTCAGGTGTGCTGCAGCCACGAGAGATCCAGCAAGTCTGCTTGCCCTTCTCTGGCCACCTCAACACCATCTCCAGTACCACAGCACTGTGCCACGTGGAGGGAGGCCCCACCTCCGAGGTGCTGGTGACCGGGGAGGCCTCACGTGTCAGCTGCTCCCTGAGCCCCCAGGATATCAACTGTGGCTCTTGGGTACCTCTCACGGAGAGGTGAGTAAGCCTTCCATGGGTTACTGCTCTTCCATGGGTTATTGTCCCTGCAGGGCTTCCCTGCTCCAAGGACTCTGAGCTCAGAGGTGCTGCATAGAAAAGGCCAGAAGCAGCAGAGGGATGGCCACTCTTAGCTCCCTGGCTCCCACGAGAGGAAGGACCTTCTTTTGTTGAGACAGAACATCTTCTTGTCTAGTTTAGTGGTGAGCCCTCCTGGCTCAGATGCTGCCTGCAGGGAGCTGGGCTCTGGCCTTGCCTTGGCACTGCCTCTAGAGGTGTCTTTAGGTCCATGGTGTTGAGTCGCATCTTCTTCATCATCTTCCTTCTTCACTAAAACAGTGGGATTATGGTATGGGCAGGCGTGGGGCACAGACCAAACCTTGGTTTGGTTCCTGGTGCTGCCGCAGATGAAGTCCTTGCAATGCTGATCTGCCAGGCTTCTCCTTATGGTGGGACAGCACCCGTAAAAGCTCATGTCCTTTAGGCTCCCCTTCAGCTGCAGCAGTGGGCAAGCACAGGAGAAGCTCTGCTCCAGCAAGGCAGCCCAGCTCTAGACACAAAGGCAAAGTGTGGAGCTGGGAGTGGAAGCTGCTTAAAGGAAGCCTGTGCCTCAGGACTTCCTTCAGGCCCGGCTGAAGTTAGTTTCATGGGGAGGAGATGGACGAGGCTGCTTCAGATCATTTCCATGGCAGACAGCACCAGTTTGCTTGGTCACAGCTGGGTTCCAGCAGGAAATCTGGCTGACAAGAGCCTGTCTTGCAGGAGAGCAGTTCCTGCAGCCTTTGCTTTCTGACTGATAGGATTATTCTCATTAAGGAGCAGGCTATGAGTCATTAAAACCAAGGATCACTGATAGAGACTCTAACTAATTAGTTAGAAAGTGGTATGTTTATTAACCCCGACGGGCGGCACGAGAGTCGTCCCTAAAAGGCGTGACTGTGCTGTACAAGGTTCTTTGCCCTCTCTTTATTTCCCTAGATCTTACATACAATGCATGTGCACAAGCCCAGCACCTCCCATCCCCGCTCTGTATTAAAATGAGGTCATTAGTCCTTCATGCGTGTGCAATTCTTCTCTAAACAGTCTGGGGGGGGGGGGGGGGGGGTCCAGTTGCTCCACAATAATAGCAGCAGCTTTCACTCAAAGGGACTCGAGGCCTCTCCATGCTTCCTGTCCCTGACAGTACTGCCATATCCTTGCCTGCTCCTGGTGGTGTACTCCCCCACTCTTTTGTGGCCTTGTACTGTAGGAAAGGGTTGTTTGCTCCCACACTTTCTCTGGCTATAGCAAGCATGATCTTGGCTTTGGCTATTGCTTTTTCTTCTTCCCTCCTTAAATACACTTTCAATGCTTCCTTCAATAACTCATTAATATCTTTTTCTTGCCAATCCTCTATCTTTTCCAGTTTTCTCTGTATACACATCCACTTGTCTTTCGTCCCACACCATGGCCATCCTCCTTGCACTTCTAATTCTGGCCACACTTCTGAACAGTAATGAATCATCTTAACTTTATCTAATCCTTCTGTGCCTTCTATAAAGTCCCATTTCTCTAATAGTTCACCTAGGGGACTGTGGGGAGGTATATTCTTTAATCTTTGGCCACTTTTCTTACTACCGCACCCTCCCATTATTTTCTGCCAAATCACAAGATGTCTTTTTCTCTAAAGGAAATATATCTTATTTAAGAAGTCTCGACCTCCTGCCAAAACTCCAATTTCACTGACCCTTTTCGTCAGGACTTTGTTAAGACCTTGGCTTTCTTGCCAAGACTCAACAAACAACCAAAATACAAAAAAACATCCTCGAGGTCTTGACCTCTGAGGTTCGCCTGACCTCCTTCGTCAGGACTTAGAGAGACCTTGGCCTTCCCTTGCCAAGGCTCAAACAGTCAAACCTCGAAACCCTGGCTTCTGAGGCGCCCGACCTCCTTTGTCTGGGCCAAACTGCCTGATACCCTAACTTCTTTCGTTAGGACCTGTATCAGGGCCTTTGGGGTGCGTGCCACTCACACAGCTATTTCCTCCGCACGCCCGGAGGGGGGTCCTGTGGGGTGCGTGCCACTCACACAACTATTTCCTCCGCACGCCCGGAGGGGGGGTCCTTTTTACCCCTTTGGAGGCGCCTCAATCACCAGTTCCACTCGCTTCCCCCTGTTCCCGGCCGGCCCCCTCGCGGGGGTGCGGAACCGCGGTACTGAGGGGTCCTCACTCGCTTCGAGGGGCCGAGCTGCCGGCCCTCGTCTCACTCACACACACTCGCTTGCCTCCCTCTCCCGCCGCCGGATATTCTCACCTATCCGGCGCTGCTCCGTGTCACTGTCCCAAGCCGATCTTCTCTGGTCCCGATAGCCAGCTGTCCTGCAGGTCCAGGGTGGGCGGCCGTCCCAGTCCTGGTGTCCTCTTCAGGCGTGGCTATCCCAGACGAGTCCCCCAAGCTGAAATAAATGGGCAGGAGATCTTTCTCCTTTTTAATGCCTTTATTAAGAAGAATCAGCTCAGGGGAGAAATCGACGGGTTGCACCCTCGCCGCCGCTGCTCCCAGGCGTGGCACGAAGGAGGAGGATGATGCAGTTTTGTCCACTGGTCTGCAGACAGAACTGGGGACTCTGTCCTCACGGGAGAGTCGTTGAGTCCTTGGTTTGTTGGTTTAGAAACCCGGGGGGTCTCTTTAATCAGTTTCTTTTCAGGTTAGGGTGAGAAATAAAAAGATTCAAGCAGGTACGGGACAATGCTCCCATCCTTAGACGTCACTTTAAGTCACTTGTTGGCTCGTGATTTTAGAGGTTTTTCTTATAAAAACTGTAAAACTGTAAAAACCCAGGGTGCACTGCATTTGTCATTTGCATGTTGTCTCTGGTGTCACTGCCCATCTCTTTACCCTGGAGGGTTTCCCTTGGTATCTCCTTGGCATACAGCTAGCATCAGGGAGACAATCAGTTAATCACCCGCCATCAACGAGTGATTAAGGGCTTTTCTTCCGCAGGGAACCTAAAGGAGTCTGACTCGGTCTGGCTTGGCTTTTTTAACTCTGAAACTTAAAAAAATTACAATTTTCTATTCATAACAGCAAGGCTCAGGTTTGGCTGGTCCTGGAGGTCCCCTTCCACCAATGCCCTCACTTGGGATGTTCCCAATCTCTGTGGGTTGAGGAGAATTCATGGAAATGGTCTTGCGGTTCTGCCTGGCCTCGGGGTCAAGGAATGAAGTGCAGGGCCAGCCAGGATAAGTGAGCCCAAGGTTCTGGTGGTGACTCTCAGCCAAGTTTTCTGTTTTGTTGGCAGAAGGGAGCTGAAGCAGCCGGCTCAAAAGCTTGAGGAAGAGGCAAAAGCCTTACAGGAGGAAGAGGAAGAGAGGCGGAAGGAGGAAGAGAAGCGGAAGAAGGAAAAGAAAGGTGTCTCCATAGGGAAGCAACATCCAAAACCAAAGAAGGGTATCAGTGTTTACCAATATTACTGACGGAACTGCCTTGGTCGGTCTGGCCTCGGCTGCTGACCAGATAGCGGCGCCGGTGGTCCTTCCTCCTCAGAGACACTATTCCGTACCTGTGGTCACAGCTGGGCACGTGGGGACAAGTCCGGGCATGCTCCGAACTCCAGAGCTTGTGGGCTGGAGCTTGCTGTTGAGGGGATCACTTCTCAGGCCTTCCCTGCGCTGGAGAAACCTTTGAGGCGAGGTGAAGAAAGGAGTGGGTCCCGATGGAGTGTTCTTAATGCAGAGTTTTTATTTTGGTGGCACAGCCTCTGAATATTGCAACAATCCACTGAACTCTCCCACCAGAACTCTCCAACAGCACCCGGACCGCGTGGTCTGCTTGTCCTTTTACCTGGGGAGAGGGGCAGGGGAAGGGACCCCAGAGAAGAAGGAAAACAAGCTCCCAGAAAAGAAAAGCAAACTTCCAGAAATAAAGGAAAATAATTCCCAGAGAGGAAGGAAACCAAAATCCCACAGAAGGAAACCAAAGAACCAAAAAATAAGAAAAGCAAATCCCCAAAGAAGGGGGAACCCAAAGCGCCAGAGAAGAGGGAAACCAAAGCCCCAAAGAAGGGAGAAGCCAAAGCCTGAAAGAAGGGGGGAACCAAAATCCCAGAGGACCCAGCTGAGCCGGAGAAGAACTCTTTATTCACACAACTTATTTTATACAGTTTTACAGACCTCATGTGCAACTTTAGTTAGTTAATAGATTCTTATTACTAGTTATGCCAGTTATTCTATTATAAATTCATAAAATATATTTTACTTTTACATCAAATCTCTCTATTGTATTGTTTACCTATTATCTTCACTGATTCTCATGGGACAAATCCGTTGTTGCAGGTGCATTTGTTTTTCACCCTCAGAATAGATTGTTCACAAAGTCTCATTCTCAAAATAGCTTCACATGGGAACTTGTAACTGCTTAGCTGCACTTAGAAGAGATGACAGGCCAGCTCTTAATATAGCAGAACAAGGCCTGATTTCATAAGACCTTTCTTTTATAATTATTCTACCTGTCTCTGACATCTCCCCCTCTTTTTCATTTAAAAAACGCTCATATGTTCTGATGTTGAAACAGCTCACTCTTGGGAGGGTATGATCTCATGAAGGTTATCACTGGTTATCTGTTAGATATGGGATAAGATACATGAAAGACCAATTACAATCAACAAAACTTACCCAATTCTATCAAGTCATTGACACAGGGTTTTGCAGCATGAGAAAACAAAAGAATAATGTCCAATGTCTCTTAGGGAAATGGAAAGAAATGACCATTGTTTCCAATTAGTTGAGAAGTAGGAGAAAGTCCATTAGCTGGAAATGTTGATCTTTGACATCACTGAATGTCCTCCTGGGTGCTGGAACAGGGAAGAACTGAAGAAGGTTGTTAGGAGCACTGTCCCATGATGATGAATTGAGGCTTTTGTTGGCCAGTTGCCTCTGTAAGTTGCCAGACACAGCTGTGTCTTGGCAGTCCTACTTCTGTTCCTGTTCTGGCCACAAAGGCTGCAAGGTGATCAGGTTATTTCTCTTTTCTCTAGGCCTCATTTTTTCAGAGCTGATCAGTATCTGATGGAATGAACAGGTGACTGCTTTGAACTGTTGATGATAAAACACAGGCATCTCTTCTCCTGAAGTTAATGAATCAATTAGGCTTCACTGTGGGACACTCAATTGGAATTTAGATGGGATGATCTTTTTTCCAAATTTCTAATGTAACTATTGCATGATTCAAAATGATTAGTCGTCCAAATTTCTCATGTACATATTGCATTATTTGAATGTTCATAAGCCATTAATTTCTCCTCTGTTTTTAAGACTGAGATGCATGTTTTTTGTTATGAGTATGAAGAAACATCATAGTAAAATAATACGTGTAGTGGACAAGAAACTTATAGCAATTAGGAATAATTTGGATACAACTATGAGGAATATTTGAAATAGCAGACAAAAGTAACAACATAGGTGAAATGAGGTAAATAGCAATCTCTGAAATAATATACCATCATCCAGAATCTGCAAACAGCTGACAAACCTTGATTCAGTGGGGTCTTCAATAATTATTTCCAGATAATAATTCCCAAGCTCCCTTTAAAAATAGTTCTACTGTTATGTACAGAGGGTCAAATTGCAATGCCAAAGCGACTCAAATCTAGTTTTGATGCAGAAAACTTCTGGGTCTGTTGGCAAATTCCTGTCCAGGCAGAGCTAAGGCCTGGCCACCACTCAAGCTCTTAAGTGGGAGAGAATTCCCTAAATGTAATTTAAAATAAGGCTCTTAAGAATAGCACGTACGAGTAAAGGTCTAGGGATGAAAGACTAATGAACCATCCAATAGCTGTCTCCTCCAGAATTTGCTCAGCATAGAGATGCTTTAAACACAGCAAACTGTTGGAGTGGTTCTGTAATAACAATTGGGACTGCATCTGATTGCTTAGAGTCGATGTCACAATACAATCAGTTTAGAGGAGGCTTCTGACAAAGCTGAGATATCATTTCTTGGAACTCTGAAAAATACTTAAAAATAATGAGACAGCACTGGGTCAAACCATGGACCCACAGTGCAGAGCCCAGCTAGAGGCGTAGTCTGGTCTAAGAGATACATAAACAGCTAGAGAACAAAAGAAGAAGGATCCTGAAACGACACGTGTCTTGTAGATAATTACACCAAAAGATGGTAAAGTACATGAAAAGCTGGCTATAAAAACAGGAATACAAACATTAATGTCTTTATGACAGAAAAAATGCAACAAAAGAAAACACTGAACAGCTCACTAGTAAAATTTATGATACCTCAGATTAAATAACACTCAAACCTGATATAAATTAATTTGGACAGTGATAGAGCTTAACAAGATGAACTTAATAAAACTGAGCCCTGAAAGGATTTCAAATTAATAAACATAATTTCATTATCACCTTAGTAGAACAAAAAGCACACTCAAGAGAACTCAAAGTTAATTACTATTAATACCAAACATAACTGGATCCATAAAAAGCTGGAATAGAACATTGTTCAAACTTAGTAATAGTGAAACTCAACAGAAATAATATCTACTAAAATTAACTTAATAAAACTTATCCTCATTCAATTTAACAGAAGCTAACTGAGCATTACAATATTGGGCTTTAATTTAACAGAATTCAAATGAACATCCTTAAAAGTTATAGATATGACATGATGTAACTTAGTCTAAGGTTATTAACACAAAAAGACAACTTAAAGGTGAATAAGACATAAGTGAAATAACAGTATAATGTTGTACTGGAGGGATTCGAGTTGTAACAAGCATATTAGAATTATAAGTAAATCAGTTATGGGAAACACCCATGGTAAATGCAAATTTCATGGAAACAGAAATTCAGTAAGACTTTTTAAAGTGCAGGGTTACTGGGAAATAAATATAATAACATGCAATTTAGCATATTGCTGAACAACCCAACAGCTTTTTGTGATGGTATCTGGCATCATTTTATATGGCAAATGTGTTAGCATCCTTGTTAAAGAAATAAGACCATGTTAAAATTTGATAGGTAATAAGGCATTGCATTTACCACTTTTCAATCTCTCCAGTAACTGTAAAACTATATAAAACAATCATAATTTAGTCAGAAAACAAAATAGACTTAAAAATCCCTATAGCACCACGTTTTCAAGGCACACAGACCCAGTAGGTGAGGCTTCATCAGAGGCAGACAGAAGCGGCTCTGCGCCAGAGCGGGGCCTGTGCCATTCACAGGGGAGAGGGAATGTGTTGCCCACAGGAAGGAAACTCCAGCCATCGCTCTCTTGCAGCCTCCACGTGGGAGAAGGATAAACAAAACGGTCACCGTGCTATACTCACATCCATCGGAGTTGGATTCTTAACTCTGGAATGGCAGCGGAGGTGGTGGAAGCCATGTGGACCCATCTCAGCACTGTGAGAAACAACTGCTCACTTTAAAAATGTAAAGGGTTTATTAAACCTTAACAAAAATACAACAAAAGCACTAAATAAGGAAAAACAGGCCTGGGAGCTTCCCTCGTGTCGGCCTACCACTTGGCTGGCTCATCTTCAAGATGGATGCTTTGCCTGTTATACCCCGGGGGTTGCATCAGCCAACCCTGGCCCCTCCATAGTCTGTCAGTCAGTTCTCATTTGCCATTTATTGGTGGAGTCTGCTTTCTTGCAACTTGAATGGAGGTCAGGTGTTGTCATGCCGCACCCCAGTAACAAGTTCTTCCATTCCCACCTGCTCCATGCAAGGGGTAGATGTGCACGCCTTCTTTCTACCTGTCCTAGACAATCCAGGCTGTCTGATGGCAACAATACAGAGAGAAGGGGAAAAAGAACTATGGGGACAACAGAGGACATCTAGACTGCAATATCATAACTATACATCAATAAAGCTTCTCTTAATATTCACACAATATTCATCCCTTAATTGTGAGAGCCAATAATCTCATTATCCATCTGTCCCAGCAGGTCCCTGCGGCCATGAATCCAGCCCACTGGGGGGATTGCCCAGCTCGGCTGCCACAGCCCTCCCGGGGCTGCTGCACCTCTGTTCCCCGCAAAACACTCGCGGTGAAAAGAGCAGGGGAAAAGCAGCAACAGAAAACAAACTCTAAAACCCACACACAAAAGATAAACACAGAAGAGGCACAAGCTGCATTTTATTTCACCTTCTGCCAACAAAGTCACTGACTGAGAGTTGCATGTCCAAGGCCAAGATCTATCTTTTGAGAAACTTCAAACTCAGAAATACCATTTTTACTAGATGTGTATGAGGCCAGGCCTCATTGGAGGCACAGCTTTTCTCGCAACTCTGCCACATCTTTAACTGAAACCTTACTGCAACTCAGTTCATTAGTTTATAGTTGCTCATGTACGTGTCAGTCAAACACTTTCCTCTCTAATGATGTTTCCATTCTTGTCTCCAGGACAGAAGATGTGGGTAGAAGCCTTTCTTCTCACAGGTGCAAATTCCTTTCTCACAGGAACTTGTCAGGCTAGCTGATATCTGTACTTAGCTGAAGTAGCAGGCCCCAGCCATAATTTTACAAGGGTAACAAGGCTCTTAATTTATAGGGCTTTACATATATGCAACAGTGACATAAGATTGAAATAATCTTAAATTTCTTTCACATGAATTTTGACCTTTGCAATATTTGTGTATGATAGATTTGGAGTTCAAATCTGTTTTGAATAATCCCTTCATAGAATCACAAACTCATAGAAACATTAAGGTTGGGAAAGCTCTCTGACACCATGGAGTCCCAGCTGTACCCGATGCCCACCTTGTCCTTGTGGCGACTCGGGCGTTTCGGGGTCTCCCTGACCCTGGCTGCTGTGGGTTCCCAAGACAGACAAGTCCAATTCAGCATGACCTGGCCAGGCCCCTCAGGCAGGCTCCAGAGCCGCAGGCAGTCTTAGCAAGCTCAGCTCTTAAGTGAGACCAGCTCTTTAGTGATTCTCAGCTCATTTGTGATTTCAGCTCTTGGCTTGCTGAGTGCCTTTGGCACATGCCGGGAGAGAGAGGGGAAGGCTGTGTGAGGTTCCACAGAGATGTCTTTGTTGATGTCTTCTGCAAAGGTCTCAGGGACAGCTCTTCTGAAGAACTGGGCAGAAGTAGGGCTTTACTTAGGGTGCAGGAGTTTTAGAAAACTGTCCAATGGTGAGGGTTAAGGTGAAAGTGACCTGTGGGCTTACAAAGAGATAAGCAAGGGTCTGAGAGCAGAAGAGGGGCTTCTTAGGTCCAGTCATCATGACCAGGCATTTCCTGTCTTAGGCTGCTGAATGCCATGGAGGCACTGCAGGCCCTGTGCCTGCTACAACTCCACTTTCTGTGTTTGAAAAAAAGGAATTCCCAATACTTCGTTTAAAACAATGGAAAAGGCTTGAGAACATTGCTAATACAATGACAATTACAAGGAAAATCCACAACACTCCCTTAACCAAAGATGCAACCCAGCCTGTTAATCCCCATTGACTGAAAAGGTCATTGACCCAGTCTGGGTTGTTTTCTACTTTGAAGTCCTTCACAAGTTCCTTCAGTTTCTGGATGTTTGCGTGGATGGATTCCGAGTGAGAAGAGAGATTGAAGCAGCACATCCCTTCCAAGTCTTGGCAGCCGTGTCTGTGGGCAAGCAGCAGGAAGTCAATTGCTGCTCGATTTTGCAGTGATGCATGTCTTGTGGTTTCCTCTTCCGTTAAAAGATTGCTCAGGGCAGCCGATGTAGCGCTGGCTTGCTTACTGAGCCAGCACCAGAGGTGACTCATTTCACCAAGAGTTTTAGATGCAGCTACCCATGGTAGGAATAGGGAGACAGCAATCTTTTTTGGTTTGTTCCAATCATATAATTTGGAATTGCAATTTTCATCAAATTCTGTGTTGGATCTTTTGTGGTGTTTTAATTCACTTTCTTTTATCCAATTATGTAGCAAGGTGATATTTGATGTGAGGGTAGAAAGTTTTCCAAGGCTACAGGGACCTCCCTGGTGTCGTGAGGGGATCCCAGCCCATAGTTGGTCACCCACAGATGAGAAACGCTCCCTTGGGTAATACTTTGGGGTGGAGAGAGGACCCAGAGATCACACGAGCAGTGTAATTACACAAGTCAGGAGAGTTATAGGCTTTAATTGGTGATATGTCTTTTCGGTGTCTGTTTCTTGTCTGGTCAATTTCTGGCCAATTATTTTTGGGGCATCTAAAGTAAAATTTGATACAGTATGTTGTCTTGGAGGTCCCCAACAGGTCCAGTTCTTGGGGTTCCTTGAGAGCTTTGGGCAACGTTCTTTTCCACTTGTCCCAGACCTGTTTGGGTCTCTTACCTGTGGTGCGGAGGAGCTCTGAGTTATAGACGGGGCTGCAAAGGGAATTCCTACTGGACATGTGGAAAGAGGGTTATCAATGCTTCCCATGGATAAGCACATGTTATCCTGTTTTAATGTCTTTGCTAAGGTTACCCAGACATTATGGCCAGGCTGTGGGCTAATCCAGCCGATGGCACACAGTACGGTGAGGAACATCCAGGCAGCAGTGAGGACAGCACCAACGGAGACATTTTTCATCTTTGGACAGGAATGGGGCTTCTGATAAGGATTATAAGCAAAATTTGTTATCTTTATGGTGGGAGGGGAGGGTTAAGGTTTTATCCCTTGTTCCTTTCCTCTGTTCCTTCCCCTCCCCCTTTTTTTTTTCCTTTTCTTTTTTTTTTTTTTTCTTTTTCCATAAGCTAAGGATGGGGGAGTGGGTATAAGGTAGGGGGTTTTGGTAAGAGTTGAGAAAAGGGAATAATAGGGTTTTTTAGGGTAAAAAGGGGTAATAATATATAATTCAGAGAACAATTTTGTGTTCAGGCTGTATTAGGCTTATAGCTTGATACAGCAGAATGTTGTTCAGCTTTCTGTTTTGTCTGCTGTCCCGTGATGGGACGGTCTTTTCTTCTGTATGTGGACATTCGGTGACATCTTCGTCTCCAGGCAGAACTGGTCTGGTTTTGAGGAGGTCTTGTGTTTGTGGGAGTGGTGTTTGCAGTGCCTAGGTAGGGTTTGATGTTTTTTCCTGGGTACTATCTTGGAGCAGATGGTAGTAGAACACAGGTATACCCTCTTCCCCAGGTAATCAACTCGAAAGGCCCAGAAATTTGATGTGTTTCTGAGTCCTTCACCAGCACAGTTGGTTTCTCAGTGAGCTTTGCTTGGGTGGTATTTGCAAAGTGGTGAAGTATTGGGGGGTCAGGCTCTGATGGTGTACAGTTCAGGAAGTTGATGACGTAGAAAGCCTTGCAAAGTCTTTCAACTGGAGATATGATTTTTGTTTCTCTTTGCTGCTGATTGAGGATTCTTTTGAGGGTTTGATGTGTCCTTTCTACAATGGATTGTCCTGTGGGATTTGCAGGTATGCCTGTCTTGTGTTCTGTTCCCCACTCACTGAAGAACTCTTTTAACTTATGAGAGCTATAGGCAGGTCCATTGTAGAGAGTATTAGTACAGAAAGTATTTCTACTGCCTGGCTAATAAAGAGAGGGCACAGACTTTTACAAGGAGCGCATAATCCAGGTCTGAAGCCAACAGACAGTCCTTGAAATGTCCTTGGACCAGTGATAATAGGAAGTTGGACAGTTAAACAATGGCTGCAGACTAGGCTAGCTAGACACCACGAGATACCAGTAAAACCACAAGGCAGCAATTACACAAGATAGCAGCAGACCGCAGGACAGAAATAGTGTAGAACCAAGAAAAGCATGAGCAGCTGGTTTACACCAATCATAGCATGAGTCAGGGCACATGGACTGTCTGTTGTAACCAATAATGTGTACGCTTAAGCCGCGTGGACACTTAGCAATACTATATAAGAGCCTATCAGTTTCCAATCAATCGAACAAGATGCATACCTCGTATTGAGTTGTGTCTTGATTCCAGACCCCTTATCTCTTCATATCATTACAGCGGGGCATGCTGTCCTGAGACAGACACAACCTTGTCCTATATATACAAGCAAACTTGTCTGATTGCCTGAATGCATTTCAAAGTGGCAAATGCTTTGGTCTGTGTCCAAACGTGTGTCTTTATCACTTTCTAATGTCCCCTTGCATATGTACCGCAGTTGTTTCCTCATAGAACAAGGCTCTAGGTTGATGGTCTGCCACTCCCCTCTAATTTCTCATGCCCATGTTCTATGTTCAGAAGGATACAACACAGTCCCTTCATGGTTTAGTCCCAGGGGATGTATTGGGTGAATTAAGCTCACTGATGCATTATGTATTGTTAAAACAAAGGCTGTTACTTTACTAGTCATAGGGTTATAAGTGAAGTTGACCAAAGACACCAAGCTTGCAGTTCCCTTTCCATATCGGATGCACTATCCCAAACAATTTTGTGGAGTTCGGCAGGGAATATTCCCTCTCCACCCTCCCTGATGACAGCAGCAGCCACTGACTGCATCCATAGTTGTGCTTGAGTACACCCAAGAGCTAGTGAGACGTTTTCACTGGCTGTGCCTAACGCATTAATTGTTACCTCATGGTCCTGTTTTTCAGTGTTCTCCCATTCTGGTAATACTTTGGAGAACTTCCAGTGGTCGTCACCTAGTTCTAGCAGGGAGGATTGTAAAGGTTGCTGTAATTTAACTAAGTCGCCCCCCACTGTGGTCAATTTATTCATCAACACTTCTGAATCTATGGTGTTCAGCACTCCCAGTTCAGTCCCTAGCAGCCCAGTGAGATCTCTTTTTTTCCTCCTAAAGTTAGGGAGCATTAATTTTTGAAGCCAAGGGGTCCAGTCCATGAAAGAGAAATGGGGCACACTCTGGTTGGATGTCCGAAGCATTTACTTGTATTCCCATTTCTACTCGCTTCACAGACCATTCTGGATTAACCAGCAGTCTCTGAATTCCTGTTTTCTTAATAGCATACGGCCCAATTCTAGTAATCACAGGAACTATAAGCTGCTCTTCTACTTCTGGAATAATTGGCCTTTGGGTAGGAACAGCTTTCTTTTGTGTTGGTAGGGTAGTTCTGCTCTTGTTCTTATGATATTCAGTGCACACTTGAGTGATGTTAAAGTCAAGATCATACCCTCTTATTGCACACCCTTCTACTTTTAGTCTAAACTCAGGACACTTGCTCAAACATTTGTCACAGCATTCAGAGCTAATCCAAATGAGTTTCATGGGTGGATGGTAAGCCTCATGGAACCCATCTTGCACAAATGCAGTTACATCCCCAAACATTTCTCCCTTCCCATAAACGTGCATTTATGACCTTCAGGATCTCATTTAGGGACCTACGAGAGTGGGGATCATAGGCCCACCCTTGGCACCAGTATATCCCAGTTACGTTGCACCTGTGTGGTATTGCATTGGCTCCTGTTACAACTATGGCAATGGCTATAATAGTGACGACCTTTTCCATTATGTCCATGATTTCTGTAAGTCCATTTATTTGCTGTTCCGGGTGAGCTTCAGCTTCAGTTCGTTGTCGCCTGCCGTCACTTTCCAGACTTCCTCAGGGGCTTTCTTCACTTGGGAGTGATGGATCCAAGCCTTCTGTTCTTTGATCTTAATTGCAGTAAAGGTAGTGGGGAGCACCTGGAATGGTCATTCCCACTGCAGTTCCAGGGTCTTTTCTGCAAAAGACTAAACATATACATAATCCCCAGGTTGTACATCATGTACTGGTCCATCTAATTCTCTGTTTTGAGCTCCAGCCACATATTTTTCAATTTCTCTCAGTTGTTTATTCAGGGCTACCATATACTTGTGAAGGGTTTCCTCCCCTACTTGTGTAGGTGTGGTTCCTTCTTGAACTGCATATGGTCTCCCATATAATATTTCAAAGGGGCTCAATTTTTCTTTTGTCTTTGGTTTTGTCCGAATTGGCAATAATGCTAATGGAAGAGCCTGGGGCCAAGGTAGGTTTGCCTCTTGTCCCAATATCACAATATGTTGCTTAATGAAATAATCTTTTCCACTTGGCCACTCGATTGAGGATGATATGGGGTATGCAGCTCCCAGTCTATCTCCAGGTGGTGGCTAATTAGTTGCACAATTTTGGAAACAAATTCGGCCCTCTGTCTGAGGATATGGTGGCTGGAACCCCAAACCTCAGTATTATTTCTTGCAACAGTGCTTTGGTTACCTCTCGTGCTTTAGCTGTCCTAGTAGGGAAAGCTTCTGGCTAACCTGAAAAGGTATCAGTCAATACCAAGAGGTAACGATATCCCCCCCTTCCTGGGTAATTCTGTGAAATCGATTTGCCACCGTTGCTCAGGTCTGCAACCTTTCCCAATTTGTCCAACTTTAGGCTTTGGGATGTTTTTAGGATTAGTTTGGAGGCAAAGACTACACTGACGAGTTGCCTGTATTACTGTGCCCTGTAGTTTCCTAGCCATAATTTTTCTTTTCAAATGGTTGTACAGGGCATCTACTCCCCAGTGTGTTTTTTCATGTTCTTTTTGCACTAATGACCACAGCAAATAGGAAGGCACTACAAGTTTCCCTTCCTCTGTTACAGCCCATCCTTCTTGATTATAATTTGCTTTTTCCACCTTAATAAGTTTCTTATCCTTTTTATTGTACACTGGCTTACCTTCAATAGAAATTTTTCCATCTGGGAGCAATGTTGCCTCCATTTTCTCCTCAAATACCTCACCTTTGGCTGAGTCTTTTGCCTCTCTGTCCACCAGCATGTTCCCTTCCTCCAATTCAGAGCTCACTTTTTGGTGTTCCTTAATGTGCATGATGGCTACCTTCTCAGGTAGTTGTACTGCATCTAGTAGTCTCAGTATCTCTTGTGCATGTTTAATATTCTTCCCTTGTGAATTCAACAGTCCTCTCTCTCTCCAAATGGCTCCATGTGCATGAACCACTCCAAATGCGTACCTTGAGTCCGTGTAGATATTAAACTCTTTTCCTTTTGCCAGCTCTAAGGCTCAAGTTAAGACCATTATTTCAGCCTTCTGTGCAGAGGTGTTTGCTGGTAAAGGTCCAGACTCTATTACCTCTCTACTTGTGGTAACTGCATATCCAGTGTGCCTTTTTCCACTGATGACACAGATGCTTCCATCAGTGAACCAGGTTTCAGCATCTTCAAGTGGGGTGTCCTTCAGATCCAGGCAGCTGGAGTAAGTGGCTTCAATGGTCTCCAGACAGTCATGGAGCACTGGTTCTCCCATACTCCCGCTGAGGAAGGAAGCTGGATTCACAATGTGAGTTACCACAATTTCAACATCATCTTGTTCTACTAGTATAGCTTGGCACTTCAGAAACCTCTGTGGGGAGACCCAATGTCCCCCTTTTTCCTCAAGGACTGCAGACACCGTGTGGGATACCAGCACAGTCATTTTATAGCCCAGGATGAATTTGCGTGCTTCCTGGATGTTCACTGCCACTGCTGCAACAGCTCTGAGACACCCTGGCCATCCTTTAGCTGCCATGTCCAGCTGTTTGGAGAGATAGGACAGTGCTCTCTGGTACGGGCCTAAGTTCTGTGCTAATATTCCCAGGGCAATCCCTTGTTTTTCATGGGAAAACAGGAAAAATGGTTTATTCATATCTGGAAGTCCTAGACCCGGAGCTGACATGAGGGTTGAAGGCTTGGGTTGCTTCTTTTGTCCACTGAAGATCTCTGCTCCCTTCTGTGATCAGGGCATATAGAGGTTTAACAAGTAACCCATAGTTATAAATCCATTGCCTGCACCACCCTGTCATGCCTAAAATGGTTCTCAGTTCCTTCACTGTCTGAGGTCTCGGGGTCTGGCATATTGCTTCTTTGCGATCCTGCCCCAAGGTCCTTTGACCAGCACTCACTGCATAACCCAGGTAAATGACTGTTTGCCTCACCATCTGGGCTTTCTTCTGGGATACTCGATACCCCTGCAGGCCCAAAAAGTTTAGGAGGCTTACTGTCCAGTCCACACATGTCTCCTGGGTCTGGGTGGCTCTTAGGAGGTCATTCACATACTGGAGCAACTGCCCTTCTCCTGGTGGAGGTTCCCAAGACTCTAAATCCTTGGCAAGATGCTCCCCAGATATAGTGGTGGAGTTCTTGTATCCCTATGGCAATACACACCATGTGAGCTGGTTCCTCCGTCCAGTTTTGGGGTTCTCCCATTCGAATGCAAACATTTTCTGGCTAGCTTCATGGAGCGGGAGGCAAAAGAAGGCATCCTTCAAATCTAAAACAGTAAACCAGGTTAGTTCAGGTGTTAAACGAATTAACAAGGTATAAGGGTTAGCAACTACTGGATGCAAATCTTCAGTTCCGTTGTTAACAGCCCGTAGATCTTGTACTAACCTGTATGACCCATCGGGCTTCTTTACTGGCAAAATGGGGGTATTGAAATCAGACTGACAGTCTCTTAACAGTCTTATTTGCAAAAGGTTTTCTATGATTGGGCTAGTCCCTTCTCTGTCTTTCTTCTTTAGGGGGTGTCCTGGCTTGTAAAATAAGCATGTATTCTATTTTTGCCATCTGTTGGGGGTTAGGCAGTTTTTCTTATCTCTTTCAAGAACAATGACACTGCCAGGAAGATAATCTCCTGCTAATGGGCTATTGAATTACTCACTGTGGCTGGTATGATTAGTTACATCATCCCATTGGGAGATGCTCCGCCCAGAGGGAGGAGCCAAGCATCCCTGCCACCATAAAACAAGCATTTCTGAGACCACAGACAGCCTTCTTCACTGGATTTCCCAGAGGAATCAGGAACCAAGGCCCAGCTGCTCCTTCGCCGCATTTTCAGAAAGGATCTACACCCTTCTGCAGATCGCCGCTCCAGGAGGAGCAGCCACCATCTGGCTGGACTACTATCAACACCCTGACTTCTCAGGGTGTCAGGTTTTTCTCACTCTGCCAGTGGTTTTTTTGCTTGTGCTAAATTACATTGTTATTTAGTTTTTTTTCTTCCTAGTAAAAGACTGTTATTCCCATTCCCATATCTTTGCCTGAGAGCCCCTTTAATTCTGAAATTGTGATAATTCGGAAGGAGGGGGTTTACCTTTTCCATTTCACAGGAGGCTTTTGCCTTCCTTCACAGACTCCTGTCTTTTCAAACCAAGACAGATTTTGGCGCCCAACGTGAGGCACAAGGGCATTAAAAAAAAAAAAAAAGGGATTAACAGTTCTTAGGAAGTTTAATTTTTAAGTACCACCATGTGGTCTAGTTTTCCCTGGTTTGGGTGGCATGTGGTCGCAAGTGTATACTTCCCATTTACAGGCCCTTATCTAAATATGGGTCCTATAATTAAGGCCACTGTGTCTGTTATCAAGTTTGTCCTCTGGGTGAAGGATTCACGGATCTTTACTTTCCTCTGGATGGCAGGTACATGGATTCAGAGCTCTCACACACTAACTGCATGTTTTTGGAGTTACTTTAATAATGGTACCTACTGTGAGGAAATGACACGGGGGGAAACTTTCTCCCAACCTTTTAACCATCTTTTTGGGTCTGCTCCACCAGTTTTCGAAGGCTTAAGATCCACTCTAAGTGCTAATGATATCATACAATGGGTGGTGTTGCTGATATGCCTGTTATGTTTAGCACTCAGAGATAAGAGAAGATTAACCTGGATAACTACCCTGACACCTACACCAGAGACTAGGGATGCTGCTGCTCCAGAGCCTGACCCTGCCCCACAGCCTGCCTCAGAAACGAACCACCCAGATTGGGTGAGGGTGCTGGTTAAGGAGATGCAGGAGATGCAAGAGATGCTGAAGGAGTGCATTTCACCAGCTGGTGAGAAACCCGCCCTTTGCCTTGAAGAGGGACAGTCTAATAGTACAGCTGTGGAACCCACAAATGTTACAACTGTCCAGGTTCCAACTGAACCACAAAGGCAGTCACAGCCAGCAGCAGTTGCCCCGGTAGAAACAAGGAGGTCTAAGATGAAAGCAGAGCACCCAGATAGAGATAGGAATGGAGGAACCTCACAACCCACAGGGGAGCCAGAAGTTGCGATCATCACCGAGTCCCTGACGTACGAAAGTCTCCGTAATCTGCACAAAGACATTGTGCGACGAGGGCGTGAGGCTTATACTACCTGGCTACTCCGGGTCTGGGACCTTATGGGTACAGGCGTGCAGCTGGACGGTGGTGAGGCAAGGAACTTGGGACCCTTAATCCAGGACTCAGGTATGAATCAGATTTTTGTAAGGGAGCCAGGATCCCTTTCTCTCTGGGAGCGGCTTTTAATGAGTGTCAGAGAGAGGTTTGTCCACAGGGAGAGAATGCAGGAGCACCACCATAGAATGCGTTGGAAGACCCTGGAGGAAGGGATCCAACAGTTAAGGGAAGTGGCAGTATTAGAGGTACTCTTTGGGAGGGATGGACAACATAATAGTGACCCCGACAAGGTCAGGTGCACAGGGCAAATGCTGTGGAGTCTGGCAAATCTGGGACCATCTCAGTACTCCACTTTCATTGCAAAAATTGATGCTGACACTAACCGAAAGACAGTGGGCTCTGTTGCCAACAAACTTAGGAATTATGAGATTATGATTAATGGCCCAATGCAGGCTCATATCTCAGCTGTGATTAAGGAGTTCAAAGAAGAGATGAGGGAGGAAATGAGGAAGGTTAATGCAGCACCCGTACGAGTCACAGGCCCCAAAGTCAGAGCCCAACATTCCCCAGCTAGAGAGAGAGGGTACACCCCAAGAGCTAATCTGTGGTTCTTCCTGCGTGACCACGGGGAAGACATGGGGAGGTGGGATGGGAAACCCACTTCTGTCCTGGCAGCACGGGTCCGTCAACTCAAGGAGGGAAACTCTAACCGGGGGAGTTCCACCAAGGTGAAGGTAGCCTCAACCTCCCATGACCAAGCTTTTGGGTACGATCTGTCAGATCCCCTTGAAGGGACCTCTAGTATGTATACCCAGGAAAGGAATAATAACCAGTGTTAGAGGAGCCCTGCCTCTAGACAGGGAGAGGCACGGGAAAACCGGATCTTCTGGACGGTGTGGATCCGATGGCCTGGCACATCAGAGCCACAAAAATACGATGCCCTAGTTGATACTGGTGCGCAGTGTACCCTGATACCATCGGGAAATGTGGGGGCAGAGCCTGTTTCTATTGCTGGTGTGACAGGGGGATCACAGCAATTGACCCTGGTGGAAGCCGAGGTGAGCCTGACTGGGAAGGAGTGGCAGAAACATCCTATAGTGACTGGCCCAGAGGCCCCGTGTATTCTGGGCATAGACTTCCTCCGGAACGGCTATTACAAAGACCCAAAGGGACTCAGGTGGGCTTTTGGCATTGCTGCTGTAGAGGCAGGGGACATTAAGCAATTGAACACCTTGCCTGGACTGTCAGAAAACCCGTCTGCAGTAAGACTCCTGAGGGTGGAAGAGCAACTCGTGCCAATTGCGACCTCGACAGTGCACCGCTGGCAGTATCGGATGGATCGAGATGCCGTGATCCCCATCCACAGAATGATTCGTGAGCTGGAGAGCCAAGGGGTGGTCAGCAAAACCCACTCACCCTTCAACAGCCCCATCTGGCCTGTGCGCAAATCTGACGGAGAATGGAGATTGACTGTGGACTATCGTGCCTTGAATGAAGTGACTCCACCGCTGAGCGCCGCTGTACCGGATATGCTGGAACTCCAGTACGAGCTGGAGTCCAAGGCAGCGAAGTGGTATGCCACTATTGATATTGCTAATGCGTTTTTCTCCATTCCTCTGGCAGCAGAATGCAGGCCTCAGTTTGCTTTCACCTGGAGGGGCATGCAGTACACCTGGAACCGACTGCCCCAGGGGTGGAAACACAGTCCCACTATCTGCCATGGACTGATCCAGACTGCACTAGAAAAGGGTGAGGCTCCAGAACACCTGCAGTACATCGATGACATCATTGTGTGGGGGAACACAGCGGCAGAAGTGTTTGAGAAAGGTAAGAGGATCATCCAGATACTGCTAGAATCTGGCTTCGCCATCAAGAAGAGCAAAGTCAAGGGACCTGCCCGAGAAATCCAGTTCCTGGGAGTGAAATGGCAAGACGGACGGTGCCAGATTCCCACTGAGGTCATCAACAAGATCACCGCTATGTCCCCACCAACCAGCAAGAAGGAAACACAAGCTTTCCTAGGTGCCATAGGTTTTTGGAGGATGCACATTCCCGAGTATAGCCAGATTGTGAACCCTCTTTACCTGGTTACCCGCAAAAAGAACGATTTCCACTGGGGCCCTGAGCAGCAACAAGCCTTCACCCAGATCAAGCAGGAGATCGCTCATGCTGTAGCCCTTGGCCCAGTCAGAACGGGACCAGAAGTCAAAAATGTGCTCTACTCTGCAGCCGGGAACAATGGTTTGTCCTGGAGCCTTTGGCAGAAGGTGCCTGGTGAGACTCGAGGTCGACCATTGGGATTCTGGAGCCGAAGTTTCAAAGGGTCCGAAGCCAACTACACCCCAACAGAGAAGGAAATCTTGGCTGCCTATGAAGGAGTTCAAGCCGCCTCGGAGGTGATTGGCACAGAAGCACAACTCCTCCTGGCACCCCGACTACCAGTGCTGGGGTGGATGTTCAAAGGAAAGGTTCCTACTACCCACCACGCCACCGACGCCACATGGAGCAAATGGATTGCCCTCATCACCCAGCGCGCCCGTATTGGAAACCTGAATCGCCCTGGGATTTTAGAGATAATTACGAACTGGCCAGAAGGTGAAAACTTTAGTCTCACTGACGATGAGGAGCAGGTACAAGCGACAAGAGCTGAAGAAGCTCCACCCTATAACCAACTACCAGCAGAGGAAACACGTTACGCTCTTTTCACTGACGGTTCTTGTCGCATCGTAGGGATGAACCGGAAGTGGAAAGCAGCCGTATGGAGCCCCACACGACAGGTTGCACAAGCTACCGAAGGAGAAGGTGGATCGAGCCAACTTGCTGAACTCAAGGCCGTTCAGCTGGCCCTGGACATTGCTGAAAGGGAGAGGTGGCCAAAGCTCTACCTTTATACTGATTCATGGATGGTAGCCAATGCTCTATGGGGCTGGCTGGGAAGGTGGAGAAAAGCCAACTGGCAACGTAAAGGAAAACCAATCTGGGCTGCTGATATATGGAAAGACATTGCCTCTCGGGTGGAGAAACTAACGGTGAAAGTCCGTCATGTAGATGCCCATGTCCCCAAAAGTCGGGCTAATGAGGAACACCGAAACAACGAGCAGGTAGATCAGGCAGCGAGAATAGAAGTGTCAAAGATAGACTTAGATTGGCACCATAAGGGGGAGTTGTTCCTGGCTCGATGGGCTCACGATGCCTCGGGTCATCAGGGCAGAGATGCTACCTACAAGTGGGCACGAGACCGAGGGGTGGATCTAACCATGGACAGTATTTCTCAGGTTATCCACGACTGTGAGACATGTGCTGCCATCAAACAGGCCAAGCGGGTAAAGCCCCTGTGGTATGGGGGGCGGTGGTCCAAGTACAAGTATGGGGAGGCCTGGCAGATTGACTACATCACACTGCCCCAGACACGCCAAGGCAAGCGCTACGTGCTGACCATGGTGGAAGCCACCACTGGATGGCTAGAGACCTACCCTGTACCTCATGCCACTGCCCGGAACACCATCTTAGGCCTGGAAAAGCAAGTCCTATGGAGACATGGCACACCTGAAAGGATTGAATCTGACAACGGCACCCATTTCAAGAACGGCCTTATCAACACCTGGGCCAGAGAACATGGTATCGAATGGATATATCATATCCCCTATCATGCTCCAGCTGCTGGCAAAGTTGAACGGTGCAACGGACTCCTTAAGACTACCCTGAAGGCACTTGGTGGGGGAACATTTAGAAACTGGGAAAATAACCTGGCAAAAGCAACCTGGATGGTCAACACCCGAGGGTCCATCAATCGAGCTGCCCCTGCCCAGTCTGAACCCTTGCACACAGTAGATGGAGATAATGTCCCTGTGGTACATATGAAGGGTATTTTAGGGAAAACTGTCTGGATTAATCCCACCTCAGGCAGAGACAAACCCATCCGTGGGATTGTTTTTGCTCAAGGACCTGGTTACACTTGGTGGGTAATGCAGAAAGATGGGGAAACCCGTTGTGTACCACAGGGAAACCTGGTCTTAAGTGAGAACTGAGTATAAGATTTCATTGTGACACAGATGGAAATAGAATAAGGGGTGGATAATGTCCTGGCTTGTAAAATAAGCATGTATTCTATTTTTGCCATCTGTTGGGGGTTAGGCAGTTTTTCTTATCTCTTTCAAGAACAATGACACTGCCAGGAAGATAATCTCCTGCTAATGGGCTATTGAATTACTCACTGTGGCTGGTATGATTAGTTACATCATCCCATTGGGAGATGCTCCGCCCAGAGGGAGGAGCCAAGCATCCCTGCCACCATAAAACAAGCATTTCTGAGACCACAGACAGCCTTCTTCACTGGATTTACCAGAGGAATCAGGAACCAAGGCCCAGCTGCTCCTTCGCCGCATTTTCAGAAAGGATCTACACCCTTCTGCAGATCGCCGCTCCAGGAGGAGCAGCCACCATCTGGCTGGACTACTATCAGCACCCTGACTTCTCAGGGTGTCAGGTTTTTCTCACTCTGCCAGTGGTTTTTTTGCTTGTGCTAAATTACATTGTTATTTAGTTTTTTTTCTTCCTAGTAAAAAACTGTTATTCTCATTCCCATATCTTTGCCTGAGAGCCCTTTTAATTCTGAAATTGTGATAATTGGAAGGAGGGGGTTTACCTTTTCCATTTCACAGGAGGCTTTTGCCTTCCTTCACAGACTCCTGTCTTTTCAAACCAAGACAGGGGGTATTTTTTAACCTTTACTGGTCATTTCCCTTCCTTGAGCTTAATTTGTATGGGCAATACATTCTTTGCTCTCCCTGGTATATTAGAAGCCCATACCCCAGGGAATACTTGATCCATTATTTTCTTGAAGTTTTTCTCTCCTTCACCTACAATTTCAATTTCTTTGGTTATTAACATTAGGCTTAACAGCTCCACATGTTGTTGGTCCTTTACCTCCAAACTAATTTCTCCATTTTTAAATATTATTTTTGCATCCAGCTGCTCGAGCAGATCCTGGCCCAAAAGTGCAGAAGGAGCATCAGGCATGTATAAAAATCGATGAATCCCCCATTGCTTTCCCAATTTATACTTTAATGGTTTGCAAAAACATGCTCTTTCAGACGGACCAGTAGCTCCCTTTACCATAACATAATCATTTGTTAGAGGTATTAGGGCCTTATTCAACACTGAAAATGTTGCCCCTGTTTCCACTAAAAATTCCACTTCCTTTTCTTTGTTCCCCAGTTTAACTATAACCAGAAGGTGCCCTATGGTAGCGCCCTCCGGTCCTCCTCAGTCCTCTTTCACATGAGCAACCACCCTTTCCCCCCACCCCCAATCGCTTTTTGTCTGTTCATCGCCCCTTCTTCGTTTTGGGCACTGGTTTTTCCAGTGTCCAAATTTCTTGCAAAATGCACATTGATCTTTTCCCAGTCAGGGTGGTCCTTGTCTTGGCAGGTCTTGCTCACATTTCTCCTTTTCTCCCTCCCTTACTACTGTTACTAATTTCTTCATCCCTTGTTTATATCCTTCCTCCCAATTACTAAACACTCTCCATGCTTCATCCAATAGAGTCTCCAAGATTCAGCTATTTGGGCCCCGGATCTTCTGAAATTTCCGCCTGATATCTCCTGTGGAGTGTCCTGAATATAAATGTATTAGTTGTTGTATTCCTTCATCCGATCCAGAGTTAAGGGTGGTATATCGCCGCATCGCGTCCCGCAAGTGATCTAAAAATTCAGAAGGTGTTTGAGAGGGACCATGTTTAACAGCATATAAGGCTGACCAATTTATGGTTTTAGGAATTGCTCGTTCTAGTCCTTTCACTATAAAGTCTTGGTATCTCTTAAGTTGTGCCAATTCATCAGGTTCATTGGGATCCCACATCGGATCCTGAAGGGGAAATACATCTTTGATATCCTCTTGTGCTGGTGCGCAAGCATCTTCAGCTAAATGCTTGGCTACCTTCAAAACAAACTGCTTCTCTGTTTCTGTTAAGGCATCTAGTAGTAACTGCATGTCTGCCCAATCAGGTAAATGCTGCTTAACCATAAACTTTAACCTTTTAGCGACCCCTATTGGGTCATTCCAATAACCCTTAGCAGTCTTTTCCCAAGCCTCCAAATCCATTGAGAAAAAGGGGGCCTTAATCATCCTTGGTTCCCCATTAGAGGTTATAGCCTGCCTTAAGGGTGCTTGTATGATTCCTTTAGTTTGCTTTCTAGTTGTTTGTGGGGGTGGGTTCATTCTGTTTGCCTTCTGGCCCTTGATGCTATCGGACCTTGCAGGGAAGGCTTAGGACTTGGTTCAGATTCATCCCATTCACTATCACTACTAGGCAACGGTGGGTAAAGCCTCGATGGTTCCCTTAATTCAGGAGTTGGTGGGGAAACCCCTACCTTAGTTACTGTTTTTCCCAGGGCAGATGAACCAGAAGATAAGTTAGGGGAGGCTAAAGTTGGTGAGGGTTCCAATTTTACTCATTCCTCTACCCTGCTGCCGGGGTCGGCTGTCACTTGTCTCTGCCCCAGCATGGGAAAAGGTGGTTCTGGGCAGGCCGCGCTTTCGAAGAAGGAGTCTGGACTCTTGCTTTTGGTCTTCAGTTGAGTTTATTGTTCCTTATCTACAAAGTTTTTCTGTCTGTCCAGCCGAGGTCTGATCAGCAAGACAGCCAAGGGCACTCTCTCCCGCCCACGGGGCGGTTGTCTCTTTTATAGTGAAAACTACGTATATTTACCTTCTATTTCCAATACTTTTCACCCTTGTTGGCAAGTGTACCTTCACCATGAACCAATCTGTGAATGCCAACATCATCCTGAACATGGATGCCAAGAAAAAGAAAGAAGGACAGGGCATGCCCAAATCCCTCCATCTTGGAATCCCTGACCCCCATGTACAGAATTCCAAACCCCCCTGTACAACACACAAAACCCCCCTGTACAGTGCTCTAAAATTTTTCCCTTCCCCCTGTGATTGCTACTATTATACTACTTAAACTTTTGTGGCCTGTAATTCTTCATATAAGGTTGGCAATTTGCTCCATGAATTAAGATCGAATTTCCAGGTGTCTTTGGCTTCCTGCCAGGGTCTCCGAGCCCCTGCCAGGGCTTTGAGACATCCAGGGCATCCAGAGAGATGTCCTGGGTTCCGACACCCTGCCTCCTTTCTGGTTTCTAGGGGGTGGTAAAAGTGCCTCTACTGTCTCTTGTTCTAAGATCTCTGTTGGACTGAGCATGTGCTCTTGTTTAAACTGCAACCCCTTGGACGAGGACACGAGGCTTGACTCCATTTTCATCAGAAGGCTGATTTATTATGTTATATATTATACTAAAATACTACATTGCAACTATACTAAAAGAACAGAGAGAAGAAGATCAGAAGGCTACAAAAACAAGAAGAAACAGGAATGAATAACAAAAACCTGTGACTGCTCACAGCCTTGGCACAGGTGGCTGTGATTGGTCACTGATTGAAAACAATCCACATGAACCAATGGAAGATGCACCCGTGGCATTCCACAGCAGCAGATAGCCATTGTTTACATTTCTTTCCTGAGGCCCTCAGCTCCTCAGGACAGGAAAAATCCTAGCAGAGGCTTTTTCCCTAAATTATCATGGCAACAATGTGCTACAACACTGTTTGAGCTTTTCCCTGTTAGCTTTATTATCCTTTCCAAGAGCCAATACCAGTGAATCAGATGGAGGCCTAATCCCACAATCCCTTTGTCACTCAGAGTGATTTCAAAGGCTGAAAAACATATCAGCATAAGTCACCTCTTGCCACTTCTGTTCACGCCTAAAGAAAAGCATTAACTGTAAGAGTCTCATAGTCCAGTGTACCATTTGCTGGCCACTTCACTCCTCCATCAAGTCTATAGAGTGGCCACCACTACGTGGAAAATTTGACAAGTTCCCTTTTAGTTTTTCTACCACCATAGCCCACCAGCTCTTTCCAGTGTGTTAAGATACACCCTAAAGGGCTTCCTATGGGAATCTCTTTTTCACAATGTCTTTTGATCTTATCCCAATTCTTAAGTTTCACTTGGTATTCCCTTGGTACAAAAATATACTGGCCACACTCAACTCTAAGAATTTCCACTGATTTTTTTTAAGGTTCCTGAAACCCCGTTTTCCAACAACCCAAGTATTTTACAGCTATCCTGTACCTCTCGAGGAGTTGCCAACAAAATTCGTATAGCTATCTGGGTAGCCTTTTGTTCCTTTGTATAACAGAGAGCACAAATTCCAGTCTTAGGTATTAACCACCTATACCCTTGCCAGACCCACGAGTCCTGACAGACTGCACACCGAAACACAATCCATGGATTACAGCAGCAATCTTTCCTTGGGCAGGGGAATACCCCTGAACCAGGTTCTCAATTCCTGTGCCTCCTGTTCCTGCTCATATAGTTGTGCTAGCAAACAAAAGGGATAAAACAGCTTGTTAATTAATTTTCTTCTTTTCTCTAAAAAGAGAAAGGCTTAGCAGTCCTTCAAAGGCAGGGTTCAGAGCAGCAGCTGTTAGGGAAAAAACTTGTAGTTATACAAAAAAGGGGTGGGAAAAATCCTTTTTATTCAATCTAAGGAAACCACACCATGTAGTTAGGTACTCCACCCAAGTTACAGGTTATTAATAATTTATTAAATCAGGTCCTCTGTTATGCTTTGCTCCTGGTATATTACTATTAAAATATGTTTAAAAATTGTAAGCAACTTTTCATACACTGTAGCGAGTGTGCAGCTGAAAGCAAAGCGTATCTCTTGTCGCGCTGTAACCAAAGGACAGATGGAAACCTTGCAAAATATCAGTCGAGTTTCGGCAGAAATTGACGATTCCATGCTGCACCAAGAGCTGTGTGAATCACTACTATAACCCATTCTGAAGCTTTTCAGATTGCTAACCAAATTTCTCTCACCCTTTGATTGAAAATGTTACAGAACACGGAGTTCAGCTGCATATCTCGGCACCAAAGAAGTCTCTCGGCTACCTCTGCCAGCACTAGTTCTGGGCTCTCTGTTTTCTGCATACAACCAAAGCCGCTAAATGGAATTTCTCTTTTCTCGCAGAGACCTGACTCCTAACACTAATAGTTTAGGCTCACAAAAAAGAAACAGCCAGGGGTTTTTCACTACCACAAACACACTCAACAACTATTTTAACAAGGTCCTGCTGAAAATCACACAAACTTCGGCCAGGGCACAGCACAAATCCCTCCACAAGAAGGGGGGGGGGGGGTAAACCACCAGCAGTTTAAAATATTACCACACATTCTAGCAACTTCAAACCTCACATACAAATAAAATTATCGAAACACGCACTCACCAAACTCTTGGCGTTTCACAAGGCTACAAAGTCTGGACTCCCCTCCGGTTACCCAGGAAACAAATTACTCCCCTGATCACCCGGACTGTGTCAGGAATAGTTTTGGGCTTTCCTTTTGCTCTTTTAACTACAAAGTAAACAAACTAAACTCACACAAAGCCTTTTTCACCTGACAATACATCAAATAAAATTTTACATCCAAAAACACATGCTGTCCAAGCTCACACACAGCCTAATTCCCCTCTAACACGCAGTCTAAGCACAATACAAACACTTGAAATCAGTCCGCTGTCCCAAACAAAAGTGTCAGTGTCCCTCCGCAAGCAGGCAGGGATTTCAAAGACCTTTTACAACTTTAAGCTTACAAAACTCCCAAAAACACTTACAAAGGTTAATAACACACGCTAAATCACACAAATTATACTGCTTACAACACAAACTCTCACAAACCACAACAAATACCGTGCATCTACAACCTAAACACACAAAATCACAAAACCACCAAACAAACACGGATCCAATTACAACACATGCCACAACCAGGATTGTCTGTCACCCACAGTGGGACCCTTCGAGTCCCAAAAATTCGGACTAACCACCCAAATTATGAGTCACTGAGGTGAACCTTTAAACTACAAACTGAAACCAGAGCCACCCCTGCTCCAATCCAAATTCACAACACCACAGCCATTGTCTCCACTATGAGACATGGACTACCAGACCCCTGGTCCCCACTACGGGACATGGATTACCAGACCACTGAGATGGGACGTCTCCCGTGTCCTATTAACTGCTTATATAATAAGGTACCTTTCCCTAAATATAAACATTCCTTTTGTCCATGGTTCCAGCAGGTTCTGGTCTTTCCCCAGGTAGACAGCAGGATCACAGGATCCCCCTTCCCAGAAATTCCTGGGTGGGCGCCCAGAGGGGTTCCAGACCCTCACTGGCCCCACAGCCAGAGAGTGCAGTATGTCCTGCCATGGTCACCAAAAAGATCTGCTTAAAAAATATGGATATTGATCTAGTACCGATTTCCAACTGTGACGGTGTCACGGTTTGACCCTGGCACAATGCCAGTGCCCCTATGAAAAGTATATTTCCAGAATGGTTACTGTGAGATGTGACCCGGAAACAGAACAAAGCAGGCTCCAACTTGGAAATGGAGGGGGAAAAAACAACACTTTATTAATCTACAACATAGAGACAAAAGGAAAAAAAAGAAAAAAAACACACACAACAATCCACAATGGAACACCTCCAAAACACTCCTCCTCCCCCCACCCCTCTAACACTCAATCCCCTCTAACACTCAATTCTCAGTCCAATACCATCCTTCACACAACCTCCCCCCAGTTCACCAGGTGAGAGGAGTCTCCCTCTTGCACCATGGGCCTACCCAGGAAACACAGTTGGAACCTCCTGTGCTTCCATGTCACACGTGGCGGCCGCCCAGAGAGAATCTGCTGTGGTGACCATCTTTCTTCCATGTCCAGTGCTCTCACCACTGTCCATGGATCCAAACTGCTTCTTAGGTCCTTTTAAGAATGCCTTGTCCAGTTCCAAGAAGTGGCCGCCTCTCACCATATAGGACACCTGTCCCCCCCATATTTACTCCCCTGGGGCCTGGGGGTCTCAGGAACAGAGATCCTTTGCTGAAGGCAGAGGGCTCCACCACACCCTCCCCATCAGTCTCTGTTCCCTCTATTTCTTCTCATAACGGCTTTGTGACTCCTGGCTTCTGGCCAACTGCCTCCCCCAAGGTGCAGTCTCTACATTACAGGAAGAATTCGGTTCCATCCCGTGGCCATGTAAGAGAAAAGTCCAGCCCAAAAGGCTACTCCATCATCTCCTCCATCCAGGGCACTTCTCATCTGCTGACATTTCTTCACCTACTCAAGCCTTCTTCTTGCCCATCCTCCGTCCCCTCTCAATTCTCAGCTGGGGAGGATCAGTGTTTTTACAGCTTCCACTGTCTCAGCACCAAAGGGGTTAAAACCTCAGCTGTGGTCTGCCTGCAGCTGGGCACCTTGACCCCCCCACTTCTTCTCCTGTCCATGGTGCCAGCATGAGATATCAAATTTCAAGCCAGCACAGACTCTCTATCACTCTCTCCCAGGGCAGGGGGGGGGTGCTGCCCAAAACATCCCAGATCTCCTCCACCCCTGCACCTTGCAGGGCTCCGCCCTCCCTTCCCACAGGCCACATGGCCTCCCCCACCCAGACGCAGCTGGGCAGGGGAGGAGGTCAGATCGACTTACCAACTGGACTCAAAAGAGAAAGCCCCTCTGGGAATCCTCTGCTTTTAACCCCTGTGTGTTCTCAGAGGTGTATCCAGGTCCCCAGTGGCCACACCAGGCGCCAATTTTCAAATCTGGCCACTGATTGGTTTGACCACAACTTTCCCAGAAACTCACTTCCTGGTCAAACCATGACAGACAGACAAAAACTCTCTAACAGTTTAAAGTTAGAAAGTGTATGTTTATTGCGATGCCGGGTGGCGTGTGGGATAGCTCCCAAATACACACCATGATTTACAGGTGATTACAGAGTCCTTTTATCCATACAACTATTGAATACCCAAAATACAAATACATTTTCATAATTTTGTTACATCTCATTCCCCGCTTCATATGCTAATTAGTTCAAAAGCTAATAATCATGCGTTGTTTGTTCTTTGAAATGGGTCGGGGTCCCTTTCATGGGGACGGGTCCCAAAATGAGGACGTAAATGAAGTCTTCCTCATTCTGACCTTTCTACCTTTTCAATGCAAGTATGACAAATGAACCCTTGGTAGAACTCCCATTCTCTGTCTTCAATTGGTTTCAGAACAGAGGAGGCCCACAACTGTCCCTAAAAGCTATTTATCAGTTTCTATATTCTTCATTATAAACCCAGCTAACCAAACATTGTGTTGACAAGCAATCCATTATTAGTTAGCTAATAACTCTTAACTTCATCAAGGCCTACCTATTCATCTTGATTAACTCAAATAAAGCTTATCTCTAACTAAAATCTTAGCTCCTCTAAAATTTCTAAATTCCTTAAAGTTTATGTTTCAAACCTGACCTCGTGTCATGATGTCCTTGCATCTTCCTGTTTAAGATGGGGGTCCCACAAGGTGTGGCCATCAGGGGGTGACTTATGGGGTGCTGGTCGTTCTGTCCTGTCTTGGTTTGAAAAGCCAGGTGTCTGCTAAGGAAGGCAGACGCCTCCCCTGAAATGGAAAATGTAAACCCCCTCCTTCTGAATTGTTATAATTCTGAATTAAGGGGCTCTCAGGCAAAGTTATGGGAATAGGAGTTCTTTTTTAGGAAAAATTAAAAATACAAATGCAATAGGACAAAAAAAAAACAAAACTCAAAACACTGACAGAGGCACAATACAACCTGACATCCTGTGGGTCAGGGTGTTGGCAGCAGTCCCATTAAATGGTGGCTGCAGCCCTCCTGCAGTGACAGGTGTGGTTCTGTTTGAGCAGGGATCCTGGAGAAGGGTGGAGTTTTCCTCTGAAGGTCCAGTGGTGGTATAGATGGCCCTGGTCTTCCTCTGGGAATCCAGTGGGAAAAGGCTGCTCCTCTGGGAATCCAGTGGGAAAAGGCAGATCCTCTGGGAATTCAGTGGGAAAAGGGCTGATCCTCTGGGAATCCAGTGGGAAAAGGCTGCTGCAATGTTCCAAACCTCAGATTCTATCCAGGAAGAAATGCTTGGCTCCTTCCCCCGGGCGGAGCATCTCCCAGTGGCATGATGTCATTTTATCAGCCATGCAGTGACACTCAATGGCCCATTAACAGAAGATAATTAACAATTAATAATTATTGACAGAAGACATCTCCTGGAGGGAGGATTGGTTGTGGAAGAGATAAACTGCCCAATGAACAGAAGATAACTGCCCCACCTCTGACAGATGGCAAACAGAACACACACTTAACTTGCAATCCAGGACACGTCCTCACTGGCTGCCCCCATTCTCCAGAGTTCCTGATGTCCAGGGAGGCTGCAGCTGCCGGTGCCAGGAACAAATGAGACGGGTCTTGGTTTCAGAAAGCTCCAGAATCCATTTCTTACCCCCAAAAGACAGGGCAAAGGCAGGGCCAGGGGCTTTTTATAGGGTATCCCAGGGGTGGAGTTAGGGTTTGGGTCAAGGGAGGAGTTCTTAGCAACACAAGAAGGGTAAGATCAAATTCCTGCCTCCTAGCAACAGGGGCACTCCACACAGAATGTGTCCCCAAATCTGAAATTCCCCCTCAAACACCTCAGAAATGGTGGGACTTTAGACATCTTTAATCAATTTAATTCATTTAACCCAGTTATGGCTGTTTTTAAGGGATGAAGATGAATCAGAAAAAAATTAAGGCCAAACCAAAACGAGAAGCAGCCAGGTGTGTTCCCAACATGGATTACAGGGAATGTGGGTCACCAAGGCTCTGCCCAAGGTGGGTCCTGCAGTGGGGGATGGAGCTGGAGCAGTGCACAAAGCTCTTCCCGCACTCGGGGCATTCGCAGGGCTTCCCTTACCGGTGGCTCCATTAGTGTTTGGTCAAGTGAGAGCTCTGTGAGAAGCTCTTCCCACACTGGAGACACTCATAGGGCCTCTCCCTAGCATGATTCTTTTGGAGGACAATCAGGTTGGCGCCATGTCTGAAGCTCTTCCCACATTCCACACACCCATAGGGCTGTTCCCCAGTGTGGGTCCTCTGGTGCTGGATCAGGGTGGAGCTCCAGCTGAAGCTCTTCCCACATTCCCCACACTCGTGGGGTCTCTCCCCAGTGTGGATGAGCCGGTGCCTGACAAGATGGGAGTTCTGCCTGAAGCCCTGCCCACAGTCATGGCAGAAGAAGGGCCTCACCTCTGTGTGCATGCACTGGTGCACGAGGAGATCAGAGCTGGTCTGAAACCTCTTCCTGCACTGATAACACTCGTAGGGCCGTTCCCCAGTGTGGGTCCTCTAGTGTTGGATCAGCTCGGAGCTTATCTGGAAGCTCTTCCCACAGTCCAAGCACTTGTGGGGCTTCTCCCCATCATGGAGCTGCCCATGGACCACCAGCTCCGAGCTCTGGCTCCATCTCTGGCTGCCTTCCCAGCCCAGGCTGGGTCTTTCCCCCTCAGATCCCCTCAATCTGCGTTTGCAGCCCCTCCTCATGTGGCATCTCCTGGGCTTTTCCTCCTCGTTGGGTTCCTGCGCCGTGGAGCCACTCAAAACGGCCTCTTCCAAGAGGTTCTGCCGTGGAGATTTGTCCTCCCTGCTCTCCATCCTCAGCTCCTGCTCTGGGGGAGGAAGGACAAGGAGACGATGGGATTTGCCTCAGTGCCACAGGCAAGGGCAAGGACATGCCCCAGTGTGTTCCCGGCAGGACGGCCAAGGCAGCAGGGCTGTCCTGCAGCCGGGGGCCGTGCTGGCCTCGGAGATGGAGCAGGAAAGAGGGGGAAAGGGGCACTGACTTCCTCCTCACCTGCCTGCATGTCCTGGGGCATCTTCCTTTTCCTTGCAGCCTCCCTTGGGCTGGGAATGGGAAATCCTGGTTTGGGGAAAACAAGGGATAAGCACATAGAGTTTGAAGGTCTCTGTCTCCGTCTCTCTGGGTGCCTTCTAGTGAACCCCAGCCAGCCCCGGGTCAACAGACAACGGGGGGGGCAGCCCAGAAGCAGCCGACAGCGGGGGGGACACTCTCTGGAGCCCTGAGGGTACTGATGGCATCTGGGCTAGTCGCCTTTGCATCAGAAGAGACACTGGAGACATTGGTAGAGGACAAAAGGCGACTCTCAGCAGGGGGCCAGTCCAAGGTTTATTTGGAGCTCCTCAGGAGCCCCACTCCTCAGTGGTGCCCCTTTGCCCAGAGTAAAACAAAAGGAATCTCAAGGTTACATTTAAAGGGGGGGAGGAAACCAAAGGTAGATACATTTGCTGACCAATAAAGGCCCTCCAGGGATGCAACCTTAGGGATGGACATTTGGGATAGCATATAAAATATTATTTGAGGGGCTGCCCCCTGGCCTCAGACTAATCACTCAACGACTTGGACCAAAAGTTCTAGATAGAGGGGATGGGATGCTGAGTGACTGACAGAGAGCCAAGGCGGGGATTTGGGGATGATCTCAACCCAGGAAAATGATTACACAGGTAGAGGGAGGGGGTACAAAAAGGGGTACACCATTTGGGGAAAATAGGGGGATACAAAACCAAAACTATTACAAAGTATTACGAAGTATAAAAGCACACTACAACAGCTGTGAGCAACTGGAATTGTGCTGAAAGCAACTGGGAAGAAGTGGAATGACTGGGAAGAAGTTGGAAGCAACTGGGATAAACTGGGAGAGACAGGGAGTCACTGGGATCATACTGGCGGCTACTGGAGTCATGCTGGCATTGACAGGGAGAAACTGGGATCACATTGGGGGCACTGGCATGAGACTGGGAGTGCCTCAGGGCAGCTGGGATTAGACTGCAAGTGACTGGGATCATACTGGAGTGGCTACAATCATACTGGGATTAGAGTGGGTGTGAATGGAACCTGACTGGGGGTTTACTGGAGCTACTGGGCCCATGTTGGGAGGAAAATGTGGACACATTGGGAGCAACTGGGATCAGCTGGAAGGTACTGGAACCATGCTGAGAGGACTGAGACTACAACTGGGGCAACTGGGATCATACTGGGAGCAACAGGGAGTTACTGGGAAAGACTGGGATCATTCTGAGGTAACTAGAACCTTACTGGGGCAATTGGGATATACTGGGAGTGTCTGTAACCATACTAGGGGGACTGGAACCACACTGGGAATAGCTGGGATCATGCTAGGGACAATTCAGACCATGACTGGGGCAACTGGGCATGACTGGGATCCTGCTGGGAGGGACTGGGACTATTTGAGGGTTAACAAGGATCATAATGGGAGGAACTGGAAACAACTGGAACTATGCTGGGGGCAACTGGGATCACACTGGAATCACACAGGAAGCAGCTAAGTCCATGCTGGGTTAGACTGGGATCACACTGAGGGTGACTGGAATCATGCTGGGATTGACTGGGACTGGCTGTGAGCAACTGGAATTGTGCTGAAAGCAACTGGGAAGAAGTGGGAGTGACTGAGATCATGCTGGGGGTGACTGGGATAAACTGGGAGAGACAGGGAGCAGCTGGGGTCATACTGGAGGCTACTGGGGTCATGCTGGCATTGACAGGGAGCAACTGGGATCACACTGGGGGCACTGGCATCAGACTGGGACTGACTGGGATCATACAGGGAATAGCTACAATCATACTGGGATCAGAGTGGGTGTGACTGGACCCTGACTGGGGGTTACTGGGAGCTACCAGGCCCATGCTGGGACCAGCTGGGGACATAATTAGAGCAACTGGGAGCAACTGGGATAAAACTGGGGGCAAGTGAACCACGCTGAGGTAACTGGGAGTGCCTGGCAATAACTATGAGAATGTTCAGGGCAACTGGGATATACTGGGAGTATCTGAGACCTTATGGGTTGGTGACTGGGACCAGACTGGGAGTGACTGGGAATGAGCTGGGGGAACTGGGAACACACTGGGGGCAAGGGGGAGTGACTGGGGCCCTGCTCGGAGAGACTGGGATCATACTGGGAGTGACTAGGACTATGCTAGGGGCAACTGGCAGAACTGGGAACACACTGGATGAAAGTGGCAGGAACTAGGGTCAACTGGGACCTTGCTGGATGCAAACTGCATCATCATATGGAATGACTGGGAGGAACTGGGCTCATACTGGGAGTGCCGAGGAAACTGGAAGCACACGAGGGGATCAACTGGGCTCATACTGGGAGCAGCCACTGCTGGCCCCAGGACCCCCCAAAAACACCTCCCTGGGACCCCTGATGTCCCCCCAAGGGCCATCTGTGGCTCGGCTTTGGAGACCTGCCAGCTCCAAGCATGCCCCCCAAAAAACCCCAAACCCAGGCACCCCCCGGCATATTTAGGCCAAGCTCCCCCTCCCCGGGCACCTGCGGGATGGGGGGCGATGCTCCCAGGGCTGCATCAACTTCAGGAAGTGCCAGGGCCACGCGATTGCTTCTCTCCTCTTCTCCTACTGCTTCCTGCTGCTGCTCTGCCTCTTCCTCCCTCCTCCTCCTCCCCTGTTCCCGAAGCCCGAACCTTGAGGGGAAAGGGGGAGGAAAGGGCGGGAACCGTGAGGGGAAAGGGGCGGGGCCAAGGGGACAGAAAGTCCTGAAAGGGCCTGGTTTGGCCTAAAATCACCCAAAAGGGCCTCAAATGCAGCTAAAATCCACCAGGCTTGGCCTAAAATCAGCCAAAGGGGCCCTGAAATCCACCCTAAATCAACATGGTCGGGCCTGAAATCAGCCTAATGGGATTTTGTGAGATTTAATTTGGATTTCATGAGTTTTATTGGGACTTTTGGGGCTTTTAAGGAGATTTTGATGCCTCTTAGCCCTTCTGCAAACCCTGGGACAACCCCAAAGGCCCCCAGACCCCCAAATGCCCCACAAATTCCACTAAAAATCCCAAATTCCTCAAGAAATTACAATAAGATCCTCCAAAACCCCAGAGAATCCCACAAAATCCCAGTGAAACCTGCCAAAACTCAAAAAAACTCCCCAAAATTTCAATAAATCCCTTCAAAAACCAAACTCCAATAAAATTCCCTGTTAGGAATATAGTTAGTAATTCGTGGAAATAAATGTTGTATAAAAATATATGTGTATAAAATAAACTGTGGAGGGGGGGGGAAGAATCCCTTTTTCCTTCAGGTTGGGAAATCTAGGCAACCACAAGACCACGAAACCTCGGAGGATGGACATCACGGCATTTGCATCCGAAAGGGGACTCCAGCTGCACCCAGGATAAGCGTTCAACAGCACCTACGCCCAAAGACGCCAGGTGCTGATGGCCCAGACAAGATGCCTATCTGAGGAGACCAGGACCATCAACACCTTGAATTTGAATGCCAGATTCCGGGAACCAGGGAAGTGGATCATTCTATTCCCGGACGAGGCTTTGTGCAGCCCAAGCCAGAGAAAGAAACCAACTTGAATATGAAGAACTCAGAAGGAAACAAAGACTTTCTGCCGCGGGCCAAATAAACTGTATAAGAACTGCTGCCTTGAAGCAGTTGATGTGAACGGGGAGGTGAGGCACCAGTGGGTCCTTTCCTCACGTTCACCCGTATCACCGACCAGGGGTGATACGCTGTCCATTTTGGTGGTGGCTGTCGAGACTGTTTTTATGGTTGCTAAATAAATTTTATTTTTCATATTTTTATTAAAATTGGCTAATATGCATTTTTCATTTATAACATTCCCCAAAATCCAAAACCCCCCAAATCCACAAAACCCCCAAAATCCCATAACCCCCCAAAACCCCATAATTCTCTCCAAAACCCCAATAATACCCCCTAAACTTCCATCAAAATCTGCCAAAGCCCTAAAAAAGCCCCAAGAAACTCCCCAAAACCCTCCTAAACTTGCCCTAAAATGCCCCAAATCCCAAAATGCCACCCAAAATTCCCTCAGAACCCCCCAGACTCACTGGGGCTGTCCTGGATCAGGGGGCACCGGCCGGTGGAACAGGCACCACTTCAGGGGCCCCTTGGAGCTTTTTGGGGAGGGGGCACCATGGGAGACCCCCAAAAATGGGAGGGGGAGGCAACCTGGGACCCCCGGAGACCCTTAAATCTCCCCCACAAACCCCTCCAGGAACCCCAAATCCCCCTGAAAAGCCCCCCAAGGTTGGCCCAGGACCACCCTGGAACCCCAAAGTCCCCCCAGACGCTCCCATGACCCCCCCTCGAGACCCCTCTTAGGACCCCTCCACACCCCCCAGATCCCCCAACAGTGCCCCAGGACCCGTCCCCACACCCTCCCTTACACCTCACGTTCCCCCAGACAAGACCCCTCCCCAAAACCCCTGGAACCCTCCCCAAAGCTCCCCCAGACCCCCCCCCCCCAGGAACCTCCCACGACCCCCCCCCCCCACGATCCCCTCTCAGGCCCCCCCTCCCGCACCTGTCCCGGCTGCCTCAGAAGCTCCCGGAGCCCTCCGATTGCTCCCAGCGCCGCCCCCGCTCTCTCCAGCACCTCCCGCAGGACCCGCCCGACACCGGGGGGGGGGGGGGGGGGGGGGGGCAGGGGCCGGCGGGGAGGGGGCCCCACTTCCGGCTCGCCTCTGATTCACTGGAGCGGAGCAGGGAAGGCAGGCATTGCTGAGGAGAGCAGTACGGTGATTGGTTGGTTCAGCGGGGCGCACCACTATTGGCTGGAGGAGCCCGTGCACGCAGCGGAGGTGGGTGATTCTGAGGGCAGTGCGTCTTAGGAGGGAACTGAGGTGGGGCCGGGGGAAACTGGGACAGTTTGGGGCGGGTCTGAGGAGAAATTGGGGATTTTTGGGGGGCTTGATGGGAAATAGGGGGGTGTGCAGTGGGTTTGGGGGGAATGAGGGCGTCTGAGGGTGCTTTGGTGGGTCTGAGGGGACTTTAGGGATCTTTGGGGGCAGCTTAAGAGGCTCTGGAGAGTTCTCAGGTGGGTTTAGGAGGATCTGAGGCGAATTGGGAGGGTCTGAGGGGATTGTGAGAGGAACTGGGGGGTTCTAAGACGATCTGGGAGGTTCTGTGGTGGGTGTGGGAGGAATTTGGGGGAGTATGAAGGGATTTCATTGGGTTTGGGGGGGATTGAGGGGTGTGAGGGACATTTGGGGCAGTCTGATGGGATTTGGCGGGGGAGGTCTCAGGTGGGTCTGGGGTCAATTTTGTGGGGAACTGGGGGGTCTGAGTGTCCTGGGGAGGCTTTGGGAGTCCTGGGCTAACCTTGGAGGGCTCTGGGTGGAATAAATAGGGCAGGAGATCTTTCTCCTTTTTAATGCCTTTATTAAAAAGAATCAGCTCAAGTGGGAAGAAACCGACGGGTGGCGCCCACGCCGCCGTTGCTCCCAGGAGTGCCATGGAGGAGGAGGAGGAGGAGGATGCAGCTGTGTCCGCTGGTATGCAGGCAGAGCTGGGGCTTCCGTCCTCACGAGAGATTAGGAGATTCCGCTTTTTTGGTCTAACATTTCAGGTCCTCTCTCTAGTTAACATCTTTTTAGGTTAGGGTGAGAAGTAAAAAGGATCTTAGCAGATACTGGACTAAGTTCCTCACCTTTAGACATCACTTAGGTCTTTTAATTCTATGTTGGCTCGTTGTTTTTAGGTGTTTTTTCCTGGAAAATTGCAAAATCTGGTGAAATGCATTCTTATCTGCATACCAGCTCTGATGTCACACACTTCCCCTGATACCTGCAGGGTCCGGTATCACTTCCTGGCAATCAGCCAGGCTGATCACCAACCATTAACAGGTAATTGAAGAAGAACTCTCAACAATAGGTGACTGCAACGTGAAGCTAACTTTCAATTTATCAGCAACTGGTTCAACTTGTTTTAACTCTGCAACCTTAAAAAAATAGATAACTTTTTACTCATAACATGGGGAGTTTGGGGTACCTGGAGAGGTCCTGTGGGGTTCCAGGCCCCCCCTGAACTGGGGTCTGGGGGTTTCAGGGTGAGGGGGCACAGCAGGGTTTTCCCCCCCTCCCGTTTTTGCGGGGGGCTCCCATGGTGCCCCTTCCCCAAAAAGCTCCGAGGGCCCCCTGAAGTGGCTCCTTTTCCATCGGCCGGTGCCCCCTGATCCAGGACGGACCCAGTGAGTCTGGGAGGATTTGTGGGGATTTTGTGGGGGTTTTGAGAGGGTTTGTGAGGATTTTGGGAGGGCTTTTTTGGGCTTTGGGGGATTTTGTTGGGAATTTATGGGGAATTATTGTGTTTTTGAACAGAATTATTGGGTTTTGGGGGGTTTTGTGGATTTGGGGGGTTTTGGATTTTGGGAGATTTTATTGGGATTGTGAGGGTTTTTGGGGGGATTTATTTAAATTTTTGGGTGTATTTTTTAATTTGGGTGGATTTCATTGGGGTTTTGTGAGATTCTCTGGGGTTTTGGAGGGTTTCAGTGAGATTTTTGGGGGATTTTGGGGGGTTTTAAGTGGAATTCTGGGGGGGCTTTGGGGTTTTCTTCAGGTATAGGGAAGGGGTGAGAGGCACCAAAATCTCCTTAAACACCCCAGAAGTCCCAATAAAACCAAGGAAATCCCAACTAAACCCCACAAAATCCCATTAGAACACCCTAGAATCCCAATAAAAGCCCACAAAATCTTTTGAAATCCTAAAAAAAACCCCCAAAATCCCAATTAAACCCCACAAATCCCCCCAAAAATGTCCCCTAAACCATAAAAAGCCCCACAAACACCCCCCCCCCCCAAGACCCAAAGAAATTCTGGCAACACCCAAAAACCCCCCAAAAATCCCCAAAAATCCCAAACCCTCAAAGAATCCCACTAAATGCCCCCACAATTGCAATAAAATTGCCCCACACAACCAAAATCCCCCAGAAATTACAATAAAACCCACCAAAAATTCCAAAGAATCCCACCAAATCCAAGTAACTCCTCTCTAAATTAAAAAAAAAAAAATCACTAAACTCCCAAACACCTGCAGAAAAACAACCCCACAAAGTGCCAATAAAACCCTCCGGAAATCCACAAAACCCCCCAAAATCCTCAAAACCACTCAAAATTCCCCAACTCCCCCCAAACCCCATAATTCTCTCCAAAAACCCCAGTAGTTCCCAGCTGTTTCCAGTGTGGTTCCATCATTCCGCTATGGTTATAGACACTCCCAGTATGGCCCCAGATATCCCTGCCCTAGTCCCAGCCACTCCCCAGATGATCCCAGTCCCTCCCAGCATGGTCCCACTCACTCCACTTGCCCCCAGTGTGGTCCCAGTTCTCCCCAGCATGGTCCCAGGTTTTCCCACTGTGGTTCCAGTCACCCCAGTATGGTCACAGACACTTCCCGTATATTCCAGTTGCCCCCAGCATGTCTGTAGTCATTTCCAGTCACTGCCAGTGACCCCAGTAAGGTGTTAGTTATCCCAGTGTAATCCCCCAGTCATGCCCAGAATATCCCAGTTGCCTCCAGCATGCATCCAGTCCTTCCCAGTTCCTCCAGTTTGCTTGCAGCATGATTCCAGTTTCTCTCAGTTGCTCCCAGTAGTCCAAAGTGTGATCTCAGTCATTCCCTTTCGACCCCAATATGATCCCAGTAAGCTCCAGTTTGATCCCAGTCACATGCCAGCCCTCCCAGTGTGGTCCCAGTATAATCCCAGTTGCTTCCAGTCTCTCCCAGTATGGTCCCAGCTGCCTCCAGCATGGTTCCAGTTGATTCCTGGATCAATCCAGTCAGTCCCAGTATGATGCCATTTGCTCCCAGCATGCTCCCAGTTGCTCCCATTCTGGCCCAGTAGGGGGATGATGTGCAGGATGTGTTCCCAGTCGCTCTCAGATACTCCCAGTATTAGTCCAGTGTAGCTATGATATTTTATGAAAAATCCTCTGCTAGGCATTTTCCTGTCCTCAGGAGCTGAGAGCCTCAGGAAAGAAATGTAAACAATAACTATCTGCTGCTGTGGAATGCCACAGGTGCATCTTCCATTGGTCCATGGTGATTGTTTTCAATTAGTGACCAATCACAGCCACCTGTGCCAAGGCTGTGAGCAGTCACAAGTTTTTGTTATGCATTCTATTCTATTCTTGTTCTCTGTAGCCTTCTGATCCTTCCTCTCTCTGTGTTCTTTTAGTATAGTTTTAATGTAGTATTTTAATATAATATATAACATAATAAATCAGCCTTCTGAGGAAAATGGAGTCAAGCCTCGTGTCCTCACACATGGGAGGATTGCCACAAGAGTCCAGTCCCTCCCAGTATGATCCAAAGATGAGCCCAGTGTGCTCCTAGTCCCTGCCAGTATGAAACAGTTGTGCTCCACATGGTTCCAGTTGCTATCTTTCACACTCAATTTTGTTCCAGTGACTACCAGTATGTCCCAGTGTACCTCAGTTACCTCCAGTATGTTCCTAGTCACTCCCAGTTCCTTCCAGTATGATCCCATTTGCTCCCAAGCACTTCCAGTCAGCCTCAGTGCAGTAGCACTCACTGCCAGTATGATCCCAGTCACCTCCAGCATGATCCCAGTTGATCCCAGTATAAGCCCAGTTGTTTTTAATCACCCCCAGCATGCAGCCAGTCACTCCCAGTTCCTCCCAGTTGGGTTTTTTAGGGGGGATGTTTGGAGAATGAAGAACTCTAAGGCTGAGCGGAAAAGGCCCCTTGGGAGGACATTGGGGAGTGCCAGTGGCGGCTGCCAGCAGAGGCAGCCTGGAGGAGCAGAGCCCTGTGTCCCCCAGGAGCCCAAAGTGGGGAGCCCCGAGAGGGGGGAGCGCCGCCATTGGCAGGACCCTCAACAGCCTGGAGAGGGGCAGGGGGGACTCCTTGGAGCCCCTGCAGCCCAAAGCAGAGAATGTGGGGAGAATGGACCCCGGGAGCACAGAAAGACCCAGCATCCCTTAATGGGTAGAGCGAAGAGGAGGGAGCTTTTGGGATTGCTGGGACTCTCAGCAGCCTGGGGAGGGCAGTCACCGAGGAGAAGGGAGGCCCCCAATCCAAGCGTGACTCTCAGCAGCTGGGACATGGGGGAACCCCCGAACACCAAAGGGGAGGGTCCAGGGACTGGGAATTCCTCAGAGGCTTTTTCAGGGCTGAATCTTGGTGTTTGGGAGATTTTTCTGAAGCCCGGATGGCTGGTGACTTGCAGAGCAGTACTTGGGCAGAGGGACCTTCAAAGTCAACATGCTCATCCCTTGTTTTCCCCAAACCAGGATTTCCCATTCCCAACCCTTGCTAGGCTGTGAAGAAGAGGAAGATGTCCCTGGACATGCAGGCAGGTGAGGAGGAAGTCAGTGTCCCTTTCCCCCTCTCTCCTGCTCCATCTCCCAGTCCAGCACGGCCCCCAGCTGCCAGACAGCCCTGCTGCCTTGGCTGTCCTGCCAGGGCCACACTGGGGGGATGTCCTTGCCTTTGCCTGTGGCACAGAGGCAAATACCATCCTCTCCCTGTCCTTCCTCCCCCCGAGCAGGTGCTGAGGATGGAGAGCAGGGAGGACAAATCCCTGCGGCAGAACCTCATGGAAGAGGCCATTTTGAGCAGCTCCAGGGTACAGGAAAAGCCCCGGAGATGCCGCACGAGGAGGAGGGGCTGCAAACGCAGATCGTGGGGATCTGAGGGGGAAAGACCCAGCCTGGGCTGGGAAGGTGGCTGGAGATCGAGCCAGAGCTCGGAGCTGGTGGCCCATGAGCAGGTTCATGATGCAGAGAAGCCTCACAAGTGCGTGGAGTGTGGGAAGAACTTCAGGAGGTGCTCCAACCTGATCACCCACCAGAGGACCCACACTGGGGAACGGCCCTACGAGTGTGGGGAGTGTGGGATGAGCTTCAGGCAGAACTCCAACCTGCTCAGGCACCCGGTGATCCACACTTGGTAACGGCCCTACGAGTGTTATCAGTGCAGGAAGAAGTTTCAGACCGGCTCTGATCTCCTCCTGCACCAGTGCACATACACAGAGGAGAGGCTTTTCCGCTGCCCCGACTGCGGGCAGGGCTTCAGGCAGAACGCCCATCTTGTCAGGCACCGGCGCATCCACACTGGGGAGAGGGCCCACGAGTGTGAGGAGTGTGGCAAGAGCTTCAGGCACAGCTCCACCCTGATCCAGCACCAGAGGATCCACACTGGGGAACGGCCCGACAAGTGTGTGAGGAGTGCGGGAAGAGCTTCAGCCGGCATTCCACCCTCGTCATCCACCAAAAGATCCACTCTGGGGAGAGGCCCTACGAGTGTTCCAAGTGTGGGAAGGGGTTTCGGGTCAACTCAGATCTCCTCCAGCACTGTCAGAGTCACACAGAGGAGAGGCCCTTCTGCTGCCCCAACTGAGGGAAGGGATTCAGGCACAACTCCAACCTCGTCACACACCAACACATCCACGCTGGGGAGAGGCCCTACGAATGTCCCCAGTGTGGGAAGATCTTCTCACAGAGCTCTCACTTGACCCAACACTAATGGAGCCACTGGTAAGGGAAGCCCTGCGATTGCCCCGAGTGCAGGAAGAGCTTTGTGTGCTGCTCCAGCTCCATCCCCCACTGCAGGACCCACGTTGGGCACAGCCCTGGTGACCCACATACCCTGTGATCCATGTTGGGAACACATCTGCCTGCTTATCCTTTTGGTTTGGCCGTAATTTTCCTCTGATTCCTCTTGAAAAACGCCAATCACTTGTTCTAAAATTTTAATAGTAATAAAATAGTTATTAAAAAAATAATAATAATTAGAGCTATAAGAATTTGGACAATCAGATTTAGGATAATAAAGGACAATAAAAAGCATAGAATTACAGACGTCTTGGTGTGTTTTCCTTTCTGCCGCGCAAAATCACACCTCGCTAGCAAAGGATTAACCCTTAAAAGCAATAGCCTGTTGCATATTCATCTATGTCATACATGATTCAAAAATTTATTTCAAACAAAGGGTGTTTTCTGGTTATTGTCAACTTCCCCCCTGTCCTGAGTTGACTATATGATGCTTTTATCCCCAATCGTCTTGTTCTGTTTATACTGAATAATAAGTTTTACACCTTTAAGACTCTCTTCCAGACAGTGAGGAGGGGAGGGAAGAAGCGCGCAGTTTGTTTTCAGACTGCTCTCACTCCTCCACATTCCTGCTCCTGGACTGTGTTGTCTGCAGATGGACAGACAGCCGGACAGAGCTCCTTTTTTCCCTTTTTCTTGCTTTTAGTTAGTTTTAGCTAGCTGAGGCAAAGAAGTTCTCTGCATTGTGATTTTTTCCTTTTTTCTTGGACCTGTTCAAGCCTGCTCTGGACTGAACACCCAAAAGAACACCGGCAGCTCCACCTGTGGCCCCCCTGGCCGGGCCTGGGCCACGGCGTTTCCAGCACCAGAGAGACTGATGAGAGACTGAGTGAGCCGAGCTGCAACCTGGGGAGGGGACTGTTCTGAGTTTGCTTTCTTTGGAGCAGTGAGAAGTTTTATTGTTAATATTGTTTGGTTTCTATTGTTTAATAAACAGGTTTCTTTCCACTTTTTCTCCAAGGAGATATTTTTCTCCTGAACCGGTTGGAGGGGGGAGGGGCAATTGAATCTGCTTTTGTAGAGAAGCCCCTTTGGGGGTTATCTCCCAAACTTGCCCTAAACCAGGACACCCCCTCATCTTGTAAATCAATGTTTTGGCTCCTCAAAGTCTGTTTTTTTCTGATAAGGAGGCAATAATTCTTCTCTTTGGATTTTGGTGTCTGGTTGCTGTTATCTCTGTGCGAATAATTTCTTGATTATCGTATCCATTCCTCGAGCTAGTTAGAAAAAGTATCTTACATCGCATAGTTTCTATTTTAATATTATGTTATAGCCTAAAACTATTTACCACACGATGTAAAAAGGATTAATACAGTGCTACAAATTAATACAACATAACTTTCCAACACAACACATACAGTATTCCTTTTACTGTTTGTGAAGAGCCAATCATATAATGTGCATTTTTCACAATCCTCCCTCTTTATAAATCATTTGGCTTGAGCAATATTCCTTGTTTTCTAGCCTTCATTATTTGCTCATTTTTTTCACAAATCAATCTCGCTTCTTTGAAGGGGTCTTCTATATTATTTTGTTTCTTTGACACCATAATCCTTTGTGCTGTTTTAGATGTAGTCATCTTGTGGTCCATGGGCATGGTCACTACTTGCATGCCTTGGACTGCACTGGTGATGAGCCAAACGAAACAGGAGCTCAAACAAGGAAGAAATATTAGACCAGCTGTAGCTCATAAAAGCAAGAAGCCTAACTTCTTCTGAATCATGGTTTTCAAGGGTTAAGATTTTAGTTGAGGATTAGAACCAGTTCATATTGAAGTTAGATACACCAACAATAGGTTAATGATTATTAGATGCTTAACCTAAAGCTAATTGTTATGAGTTCATTGTAGAAGGAAGTGGAGCATGTGAACTGTTACAGAGCATATTTGTCGGAACCCAGGACATCTCCCTGGATGCCCTGGATGTCTCAAAGCCCTGGCAGGGGCTCAGAGACCCTGGCAAGAAGCCAAAGACACCTAGAAATTCAATCTTAATTCATAGAGCAATTGCCAACCCTATATAAAGAATTACAAGCCACAAAAGTTTAAGTAGCATAGTAGTAGCAATCACAAAGTGAAGGGAAAAATTTTAGAGCACTGTACAGGGGGGTGTTATATGTTGTACAGGGGGGTTTGGAATCCTTTACATGGGGGTCAGAAGTCCCAAGATAGAAACATTTGGGCTTGCCCTGTCCTTCTTCTTTCTTCTCCTTGGCATCCATGTTCAGGATGATGTTGGCATGTGTGGATTGGTTCATGGTGAAAGTACACTTGCCAACAAGGGTGAAAAGTATTGGAAATAGAAGGTAAATATCTTATACGTAGTTTTTACTATAAAAGGACAACCGCCCCGTGGGCAAAAGAGAGTGCCCTTAGCTGTTTTGCTGATCAGACCTCAGCTGAACAGACAGAAAAACTTTGTAAATAAAGAACAATAAACTCAACTGAAGAACAAAAAGCAAGAGTCCAGACTCCTTCTTCAAAGTACGGCCTGCCCAAAACCACCTTTTCCCGTGTTAAGGCAGAGACAAGTAACAGCCGACCCCAACAATATTGAAACCAGTGGAACAGTGCCCAGCACCTGAACTCTATGTCAGTCCATCATGAAGCAGGGAGCCTTGGATCATGACAGAGGGTCACAGAGACCTGATGAAGACGTTCCTGACTTCATCCCTTAAGACCACTGACCCAATTCAAGACCACTGACCCAATATAAGAATTGTGCATGCGTGAAGGACTAATAACCTGATTTCAATACAGAGCAGGGATGGGAGGTGCTGGGGTTGTGCATATGTATTATTTTGGGAAATAAATAGAAGGCAAAAATCCTTGTACAGCACAGTCACGCGTTTCGGGAACAACTGCCCCATGCCGCCCTCCAGCGTAATAAACACAACACTTTCTAACTTGGACTAATTAGAGAGTCTTTGTCCATGATTTTCAGTTTTAATGATTCACCATGATGCCCCAGAGTGTCACAATGGTATCCTTGGTTTCATTGGATCCTTCATCCCATGGAGACCCACAGTGTTCACTGTAGTCCCCTTGATTCCATGAAGCCCTGCCATGCTATAATGGCCCCTTGGTTCCAGTGGGTCCCAAAGTGTCAGAATAGTCTCCATTGTTCCATGAGGCCCCACAAAGTCACTGTGGTCCCCTTGGTTCCACAGGGCCCCACAGTGTAACAATGGACTCTTGGTTCCATGGGGTTCCTCAGTCACAATGGTCTCCATGGATCCGCAGTGTCACTGTGGTCCCTTTGTTCCATAAGTTTCCGTAGTAGAACATGGTCACCTTGGTTCTGTGAGGTTCCGTAATGCCACAATGGACCCTTGGTTCCACGAGGCCTTGCTGTGTCAGAATGGCCCCTTGGTTCCAAGAGGTTTCTCAGGGTCACAATGGTCTCCTTGGATCCGCAGTATCACAATGAGCCATTGGTTCCATGTGACCCCAGTGTGCCAAAATGGATTTTGGTTCCATGGGGTTCTGCCATGTCAGAAGGGACCCTTTGTTCCATGAGTTTGCACAGTGTCACAGCTGACTCCTTGGTTTGAAGAAACGTGTTTCCTGGGCTGTTGGGGTCCACTCCGGCTAGTTATAGACCCTTTCCAACACGATACATCGTAGACAAAGGTAAAAGATTGTGAAGCGCTCTCCTCCACGTGGGAAATATTGTCCTTTATTCCAAGACACACATCAGGTGGACAAACCCATGGGAGAAAAGAGGGCGTTCCCTGGCAGCAGGGAGCTTTTATACCCCCCGGGATGGGGACAGACAGAGAGGTCCACAGCCAATGGGACACAAGTGAGGAGTGGTGAGGGGAGGGGTAACCCAGGGGAGGGACCACCAGGGGGTACCGGGACATGTGAGGGAAAGACCATGTGATAGGGGAAAAGGGGTAACAAACCACATGATGTAACATAAGCTATACAGTGCAATACAAAACTATTCTGTGCAAATTCCCAATCACCCAGTGCAAGACAACAACTAAACTGGTGCACCACAACATTGGTTCTGTGAGCCCCTGCCATCATGAAATCTCCAAAATATCAGAATAAGGATCCTTAACACTAATTTGCTATTTAAGAGGGGATCACTTATTCAGGCCTGAGGTTTAGTGAGGGATAACTCCTAACCTTATGTGGACATGTAATTGAACCAGTGTGTTGCTTATATAGAGTTCCTAAATGTGTATTACAATTTACCCATCTCCATAAAACCCACCCCAAGTTCCCAGTTTCAGTCCTTTTTTCTCTGCATTCTTTGGTCAGATGACCTCTTCCAACCATCCTTGCTGGGAAAGCAGCCCCTGCATGCCTTGTTCCTGTGCTAAAAGTTCACAGGCGCGGTGTCGCTACAGGACACAAGACAACACGACGCAGACACACTGCTGCTCTCAGGCAGGAAAAAGAGCGTTTATTTTCTGACTCCTACATTTATAGATTTCCAAAGGTGACAGAGGATTGGAGGGTGAAAGTGCCACCTCTCCAGGGACACTGGACAAATCAACAGTCCATCAAGTTTCTCCTCCTCCATAAAAGAATGCAAAACAATAAGTTGTTTACAGAAAGTGTGTGAGAAAGTTTAATACAAGAATGCAAACATCAGAAGGCTTAGAAAATCTTAAAAAATCAGGGCGACATCTCACCCTTCTCAGTTTTAAAAATAAAGAAAAATGAACAATGTGAAAAAAAAAAACAACAAAACATGAACAAGATTCAGCATCCATCCATGGAGGAATCATCAGAGTGATCACTCGCCTCATCTGCATCCGAATCATCACTCAATGATTCACCCACTTGATGCCTTTCAGGTTGGTCACGGCTTCCATTTTGCCCGTCAGCCGGATTCTGTCTCTGCGGTTGCAGGTCAGGGCGAACACACTTTGAAGGTACCCAGCGCACCCCTGTATCTGTGGATACACAAGCATACCCACGCCCTGAAGTGATAAGGTCATAGGGACCTTCCCACTGTTTGGTGACTAAATTCCGCACCCGAACCTTCGCTCGAGGCTGATGTGCTTCGTCCGCAGCCTGCAACGAGAGATGGTGATTCAAAACAACAGGGTTATTTAAGTTCAGTGGCACTGTAAGATGATTGATGGTGTACAATGCTTTTGCCAACAGACTGTGCGGGGTTTCACCCTGCATTCCCTGTTTTTGTTTTTGAAGAACCCGCTTCAGAGTACCATGAGCACGTTCTACAATAGCTTGGCCAGTCAGAGAATGAGGGATACCAAACTTGTGTGACACACCCCACAACTGCAGGAACCGCCGCACCTTTTGCGATGCGTAAGCAGGACCATTGTCGGTCTTCACAGCAGAAGGTATGCCCAGAACGGCAAAGGCCTGCCTCCAGTGGGCAAGGACATCACGGGCCTTTTCTCCAGTGTGAGCAGAAGCCCACATTGCAGAAGAAAACGTGTCCACCGTGACATGCACATACTTGAGCCGGCCAAACTCGGCAATCAGGGTGACATCGGTCTGCCAAAGCTCCAAGGCCCTAAGGCCTCTGGGGTTTACCCCTGCTGGTAAAGGTGGAGCCAGCGCATGGCAGTCATCACATGTCTCAACAATGTCACGAGCCTCAGTTGGCGTCAGCTGAAACTGCTTCTGCAGAGTATGTGCGTTCTGGTGGAAAAACCCATGAGATGCCTTGGCCTGCGCAAGTGTATCAGGCTGAAGTGCTGCCCATGCTGGGTTAGCCAACTTGTCAGCCCTCGCGTTACCTTCCACTATAAAGCCTGGCAAATTGGTGTGACTCCTTACATGCAGAACGTAGAAAGGATGAACCCGAGCCTGAATGGCACACCACAAGGTCTTCAGCAAATGAAACAAGGCAGGGTTACTGACCTCCTTCAAGACCGAGTGACCCAACCGCTGTGCAATGTCGGCCACATAGGCAGAATCCGTGACCAAATTGAAAGGTTCCTGGGAAAATTTCTCAAATGCCATGACAGCAGCCTTCAATTCAACCAATTGGGCTGACCCATCCTCATGACCTTCCAGAACCTGCCACTCAGATCCGTCCCTCCAGGTGACAATGGCCTTTCCTGTCCTCCCTGAACCGTCAGTAAAGACGGAAAGACGGTGGGTCCTTGCACGGGTTCCTGACTATTTTTGGGCCGCAAAGAGATTTGTGTGGATTTCGCCATATGCAATAGCCTATGGCTGGGCAGATGATAAGTGATCTGCCCTGAAAAGTTTTCCAGAGCACTCTGCAGGGACACACTGTTTGCAAAGCTCCAGTCAAAATCCTCCCACTGTATCGGAAGTATGATCTTTGCGGGATCCGCACCCATCAATTGCAAACACCGTTGCCGGCATTTGATTATCAAGTGAGCAAAAAGCTCAGACAATGGGGTCGCCGTTTTTTGTGGCTGATGGGGCAGGAAAACCCATTCCAAAATGTGCAAGGAATCGGACCATTTGTCACTCCATTGGCCAATGGTGCCTGTGGGATGCGAATCTGGAGCGGTGATGAACACCGTGACATCAATGGAGGGATCAATGCGATAAACTTGGCAAGCCGAAATGGCCTGCTGAACCACATCCAGCACCTGACGTGCCTCAGGGGTCAACGAGCGAGGCGACTTTAGATCAGAGTCTCCCTTCAGTAGATCATACAGAGGAGACAGTTGTGCATCGGTTAGTCCCAGGTATGGACGTAACCAAGTGATGACACCTACCAATTTTTGGGCATCATTCAGTGTCTTCACAGAATGCACAAATTGCACCTCCTGGTGACAGATTGTCTGTTCCAGAATTTTGACCCCCAAATACCTCCAAGGCGGTTGTTGCTGGACCTTTTCTGGAGCCACCTGCAGTCCATGTGCATTCAAAGCATCGAGCAACTGAGGCTGAATTCTCAGCAGCTCATCCTGGGTGGGCGCAGTCACCAAAATGTCGTCCATATAATGATACAGACGTGCACCAGGAAACTGCTCACGAACTCCAGACAAGGCATGGGTCACATACCACTGGCATATGGCCGGAGAATTGCGCATGCCCTGAGGAAGGGTCCTCCATTGATATCTCTGTGAGGGCTCAGCGTTGTTAATTGCTGGCACTGAGAAGGCAAATTTCTGTCTGTCATTGGGATGCAAAGGAATTGTGAAGAAACAATCCTTCAAATCCACAATGAGGACCGGCCAGTCCGCAGGGAGCATGATAGGCGATGGCATGCCCGCCTGCAATGTTCCCATGCCTTCCATCACGGCATTGACCTTTCGGAGGTCTTGCAACAACCTCCATTTCCCAGATTTTTTCTTGATGCAAAAGACAGGAGTGTTCCAGGGACTGGTAGAAGGCTCCAAATGACCCTGGTCCAACGGCTCCTGCACCAGATTTCGAAGGGCGACCAATTTATCTCGAGGGAGGGGCCACTGGTTTTCCCAAACAGGTTTGTCCACCAACCACCGTATAGGAGGCGTAGGACAGTCTGCGCCCTTCATCACAGTGGCCCCCGTCAAAAACCAGTCCCGATGTGCACCCCCCACGCTGACAGAACATCCCTCCCCCAGAGGTTAACAGGAGTAGAAGTAACATGAGGCCTGATCCAGGCCGTCTGTCCCTCTGGGTTCGTGACCAGCACGGACTGCTGGCTCACGTAACACTGCGCCCTTCCCCCCAGTCCCCTGACAGGCGTCTCCACCAGATCCAGGGGCCAGTCCGGAGGCCAAGCGGCAAGAGAGAGAACTGTGATGTCAGCACCGCTGTCAAGAAGCCTGCGAAGGCGAATCTCCGACGGCGTCACACCAGGAATGGACAGGGCACACATCATCTCAGGACATTCCTTGGTCAGGACAGCAGTCCAGTGCACTTGAGGTGGCCCAGTGGATCCAAAACTGCCAGCTCCGCGGGACCGGTCAGCTGCCCTGAGAACAGAGGACTTAAAAGGCACAAGTTGAGCGAGTCGCGTCCCTTTCGGGATCGTGACGGGGGGGTGGGTGTGGAAACCATGGCACAAATCTGCCCTGTGAAGTCTGCATCAATGAGCCCCAGATGCACAATGATGCCCTGAAGGGTGGCACTAGACCTCCCCATCAGGAGAGCACTCATGCCCCCACCCAAGGGACCAAAGGCACACAGGGGAACCTTGTGTACCTGACAAGATTCTAAAACAACTGTTGCTGCTGTGCAGACGTCCACACCTGCTGAGCCGCGGGTGCTGGCTGCAAGCTGGCTGAGCAAACCTCCATCGGCTCCGGGGTCTGGAGAGAAGCTTGTTTCTGAGCGCGTCTCCCCTTCACGCTTCGCTTCCCGTTTCCCGAGCCTGGCAGTGCTTGGCCATTAGCATGAACTGTTGCCTTGCAGACATTTGTCATATGGTTTGGTCTTCCACACCGACCACACAGAAACATAGGAATCTTTGCCTTCTGTGCTTTCTTCCCCCGTTTCTTGCCACACTGAGCATTCCCCTGCTGCTTCTGCCAGCCCTGTGGTGCCGCCCAGGCTGGCTGCGCAGCAGTAGCCCAGGCAGCCATCTTCTGAACGGGGGGGCCTATGACCGAACAGGCCTCTGTCATTTGCGAGACAGTAGCCCCACCAGGAAGAGCCTCTATGATTCTCTTACAGTCTGCATTACAATTGCTCCTTGCTAGGTCCGCAATCACAGCCTCCCTTGTCAGAGGATTTGTCAGTTGCCTCTCCACTGAGGCAGTCAGCCTCCCCACAAATGTCATGAAAGGCTCATCAGCCTTCTGGACAATGGTTGCAAATGGTTGCCTTGGAGCAGCCATTTCTACGGTCTGAACCACTGCCGACGTGCCTAGTGCTTGACACTGCTCAAGCACGGAGGGAGGGAAGCCAACTTGTCCCTGAGGATCAGTGTAATTGCCTGTGCCCATCAGCATGTCAATGCCAGCCACACTCCTGGGATCCTGCGGCCCCAGCGTAGCATTGTGCTGCTCTGCGGTGGCTGCCAAGCGAGCCCACTTGGTCTCAAAAAGGCCAAATTGCACAGGATCAAAAAGAGCACGTGCCACTTCACGGACATTGGCAGGTGTGCGCACCTCAGGAGAAATCATGCGAAGCATGTGCATGACTTCAGTAGAGACCAGACCATGTCGAGCAACTGTCTCACAGAGTTTTGTCTTTGTCTTGAAGGGCAGAGGCTCATAAGTGTTATGAGCAAGACCCCTGATCACAGGGAAAGCCTGGGGGCCTCCTGGCAAGGCCGCAGCACCTGCCATGTCCCATTCCGTGGGCCCCACAGGAACAACAGCAGCTGCCTGACTGCGAGGCGGTGCGACAGCACTCAACCCTGCATCCTCCACAGCACCATCAGAGCCAGAGGAGCCTCCTCCGTAATCCTGCAGACGCTGCGAGGAGACAGGCTCGCGCACCTCATCGGCCGTAGCTCTGACTTCCCCCCAGAATCGCCTGGGGTCCTTTGGACGCACGGTCACCTGGCATGGGGGAAGAGTCCACACACCCGGCAGGGAGGATTTGCAGCCCCGGGACAACACCCGTCTCCCGCCGGCCGCATCAGCAGACGTGCTAAAGGTGAACACCCCAGTGCCCTGCCGCGCCGCAGCCCCCACAGAGGGCGGGGACTGCGGGGCCGAGCCAGCTGCTCCCCCAGCAGCGCCGTCCGCCATGGCACCGGCAGAGGGCGCTGCAGTGGACGCAGACGCCAGCACAGACCGCGAACCCGATGCGGAGCCACCCTCTCCCCGTGCGGGGGAGGGACGGGGCACAGGGAGAGATGTGGCTCGCGGAGCCACGTCACCGAGGGGCAGCACAAGGGAGGTTGGCACAGCCCCTATCAGCACCCGCCCCATCTCACGGGAGGCCGCAACTGACTCCGCCTCCGCTGAACAAAGCGAGGCAGGCAGCCCACCCACCATGATAGGACGTGATTGAACACCTACCAACGCCCCGCCACCAGCAGCCTCCACCGCCTGCGCATGCCCGGCGGGCTGCGCAGGCTCAGAATCAGGAGAAACTGTCCCTCCCGCGAGACGAACCCTCTTCCGCCGCCTCCAGGGGATATGTTGTGGATTTACCACAATGCGAACAGAGCATTGTCACCGAATCAGACCCAAACAAAAACGGACGCTGATCCAGGGCCCCCCCATCGCTCCCGAGCGCCGGGAAGGCACAAGGGGACTGCGGCTGCCCCTCCGCTCCGCGGCTCGGGGCAGGGCGAGTCGGCCGAGCCGACTCCCTGGGACCCCCAGGAGCCTGCGGGACTCCGCCCTCCGGCTGATCACCCTGGAACAGAGGGCTGGGAGCCCAATCCTCCCCCGAGGACCAACCATCACCCTCGGAGGCGGAGTCGTCCCCCAGCTCCCCCCACTGGGAGGCGGGGGAAGCCTCTGAGTCGCTCGAAACCTCAGATTCCCCTTCGTCCCCATCCGAGAAGGATAGATCCCTCTGGGAACCCTGAGAGCTGCAAAATCCAGACCCCCACACAGCCACACGCAACCTCCACCACTGTACCAGCATCAATCTCACGCTGGTAGAACGACCATCAAACACATCAGCCATGAGGCAGCGACCCACGAGAGACCACGTCTCCGGAGAGAACGTCTCCCCAGGGCCGGAAAAGAATCCCTGCTCTTTGGCCCAGTAATAGAATCTTTTGAAATCACTCCAGGACACGGAGAGCTCGTTCTCCTCCAGGAACCATCTCCAGATGCCCAAATCCTCAAACTCACTCATGATACCCACAGGGGTGCCGCTATCACAGGACAGCAGACCAAGCGCCCAGCAGGGAAGGGGGCAAACGGCACGATCTCACCCGACAGCCCGAACTCTCTGCCTCCAGCCTAGGCTGCAGTACACTTCGGTGGTCACCAGATGTCGCTACAGGACACAAGACAACACGACGCAGACACACTGCTGCTCTCAGGCAGGAAAAAGAGAGCGTTTATTTTCTGACTCCTACATTTATAGATTTCCAAAGGTGACAGAGGATTGGAGGGTGAAAGTGCCACCTCTCCAGGGACACTGGACAAACCAACAGTCCATCAAGTTTCTCCTCCTCCATAAAAGAATGCAAAACAATAAGTTGTTTACAGAAAGTGTGTGAGAAAGTTTAATACAAGAATGCAAACATCAGAAGGCTTAGAAAATCTTAAAAAATCAGGGCGACAGCACGGTAAAAATTGAATTTTGGTATCAAGGCCAAGGCTTTGTGTGGCAGGCAGAGGCAGGCAGGAGGCAGAGCTGTCAGCAAAGGAAGGGGCCAGCCAGGTGGGGCAGCTGGGGGATGACAACAGCCTGCAGGGACAGAGGCCAGGGCAGGGACACCGTAGGACAACCTGGCTTGCACAGGGCACAGGGATGTGCAGCAGCTGCAAGGCCCTGACAGAGCCACCTTGTGCAGCATTTTGGCCACGGCTGCTGGCCCTGGGCCTGAGGGCACAAGGGGACAAGTGACCCTTGCAGCCCTGGGGCTTCATTGCCTCTTTGTCCCTGCTCAGCAGCCGGGCAGGGGCCACCCCATGGTCCTGCCCTTGGCATTGCCCATCCCCACAGCCCAGAGCCCATCCCGGAAAGAGCCCTGAGCAAGGAGGGAGGGACAGAATCTGCCTTGCCAGGGGCTGGGGTTCAGGCCTTGGCCCTTTGCATTCCTGAAACACATCCAGGTTTTCTCAGCACCAGAGACACCTTTGTCTTGCTTGTCCCCAGCTGTCATCACTGCCTCCAGTGTTCTGCTCTCTCTGGAACCTGGGGACACTCTCTCAGCCCTGTCCCTAACAGGGATCTATATAAAGTACAAGAACCTTCAGTATTTCAATCTCACTTTGAGCTCTTGAGAAGTTTTTGAGCACACTCTGAGGGACTGGGTGTGATGCAAAGAGCAGCAAAGCCCCAGAGGGTGATTAAAGTTCTGGTGCTGTGTCTGTGCTGCTGAGCTGGGCCGGGATCCTGGCCCAGAGGCAGCTCCTGGCAAGGGCAGCGCTGCAGAGAGACAGCTCAGCCGAGGACCAGCTCCTGTGCACAGTCCAGCAAGGCTGGGGCTCTGCCAGGTCAGCTCAGGGACATGAGCAGGGCACAGACAGAGCTCACAGGGGCTCAGCACTGGCAGGGGCTGTGGCATGTCCCCGAGGGGGCTGTGTCGCAGCGGCACCTCTGTGGCTGTGTCACAGAGCCACAGAGCAGCTGTGATGTCAGAAAGGGGCTGTGTGACATCACTGCGGGGGGTTGTGACATCACAGAGCTAGCTGTGACATCATAAAAGGTGATTCTGTGACATCAGAACGTGGGTTGTGACATAGAGTATGATGTCACAGAGAAGGCTGTGACATCGCAGACAAGGCTGTGACATCACAGGGTGACTGTGACATCACAAAGCTGCTCTGTGACATCACATAGCAGCTGAATGACATCATATGGAGGCTGTATGACATAACAGAGTGGTTGTGCGACATCACGGGAGTTTGTATGAAATCACAGGGAGCCTGTGACATCACAGGGTGCTGTGTGACATCACAGTGTCTCTGTGACATCACAGGTGGCTGTGTGACATCACAAGGGTCTGTGTGACATCACAAGTGGTTGTGTGACATCACAGGAGCTGTGTGAGGTCACGGGGGAGGTGACTCTGCCCTGGCCCCCCTCACAGTTCCCCCAGAGCAGTCCAATGCTGCTCGTGCACAGCAGGGTCCCCTGTCTCCCCTGGTCCCCCCGCCCCTGGCGCCGCAGCCTCCCCCAGAGGATGTTCCACGAGATTGACCCCAGGGCCTGACATGGGGATGGGGGGCTGGGGCTGTGGGGGTGGGACAGGGGCACAGGGACCCCCCGGCAGTGTCTGTGTGTCCCCCAGGGCCAGAGCATGGGCCAGGGCTCCTTCACCCTGTTATAGATACATATTATAATATTGGCTTTTCACAAATATTAAAATGGATATGTGTGGTGTTGAAGTAACTTTGTTATAAATATATAGTTTTTATTTCTGTTGTTAATTAAGCTTAGTGAAATATCTGCTTGTGTTAAAATGCCTGCTTGGATGGGATAACATCCAATGAACACAGGATGAGGACACCTGTACAGATCTGCCAACTATCAGCACTGACCTTCTGAAGGCAGAGTGGAGCAAGGCCCAAAAACTGGAGGTGATAAGAATGGACTAAAACCACAGCCAACTAATCTGCATGCTCTAAAAAGGCAGATCCAAGAAAGACCCATGCTAAACAGTTCTTGGAACATGTAAACTAGTTTGGGGAAAAAATTGCTATGCATGAGGGTCTATGAATATGCAACAGGCTGATGTAAGGGAAAAGGTATTTAAGGGGTATCCCCGAAGGTAACAGGGTGCTCTTGGCTGAGTGCTATAGCTGTGAGAGCAGAACATGCTCTTCTCAAAGAGGTTTCCAATCCAAAGTTACACCAGTTGATTTCTGCATTAACATGCTTAATGTCCCACAGAAAGCAACTGTCCTGGATCAGGGCAAATCTGGGAGAAAACCTCCAAAAGGGCCCCCCCCCCCAGAAAGCAAACCCACACAGCCCCTTCCCCCCACCAGTTCGGGAAGGATTCCTCAGAGAGAAGTGGAAAGAACCTGTTTATTTAACAAGCAAAACACCCCCAGTACACCAAATGAACAATACCAGATGACAACACTTTCACCGATCTGAAAAGGATGACAAATTCAGGAAGTCTTTCCTGGGAGTGGTCGCTCTGTTGTTGCTCCCTCCGGCGCTGGGGATAGCTGCTGCAGCCACCAGATGTAAACTCTTGGTGTTTCCCAGGTCCCAGTCCGGAGCAGGTTTGAATGATTCCAAAAAGGGAAGAGAAAAACAGTCCAGGGAAAAATCTGGACTGCTTAGCTGAACTAACTAACAGAAGCAAAAAATGCAAAAGCAGAGCGGGAGCAAAGCAGGAGCGAAGCAGGAGCAAGAGCAAAGCAAAGCATCAAAAAGCAAAGCAAAAAGGAAAAGCCGCACTATGTACTGTCCGGTCTCTCTGTCCCTCCAGCCGTGGGGGAGCAGGCTGACAACAAGCCAAAACAGACCTTACTCTTCAGAGCCAGTCTTGAAGGCACAGTACATAATATCCAGCACTAACAGAACACAGGATTGGAGATACAAGCATCATAACCTCACCCTAGGACAGCAACCTTACCATATAATGCATGTGAGGTCACATACCGACCTCCCAGCTATCATCACAGAAGGGAACAGGAAAGCGGATGTATTGGCCGTGGCAATAGAGACTGCTAACGTCCCTGAGATCTTTGCCCAGGCAAAGTTGTCACATGCATTTTTTCATCAAAATGTGCCTGGCCTTATCAGAATGTTCAAGCTCTCAAAAGATCAAGCAAAAGCTATTGTTGCCACAAGTCTGAACTGACAAAATTACCAGATACCATCTATGGGGACAGGAGTCAATCCCTGAGGCCTGAACAGCTGCCAGCTGTGGCAGACAGATGTGACCCACTTCCCACCTTTTGGGAGGTCAAAATATGTGCATGTATCCATCGATACGTTTTCAGGAGCAGTATTTGCATCAGCTCATCCAGGAGAGACTACACAGCACACCATTAAACATTTCCTCCTTGCCTTCGCTACCCTGGGAGTACCAAAGGAGATCAAGATTGATAATGGACCTGCCTATAACTCTTGTAAATTAAATGATTTCTTCAGTGAGTGGGGAAGAGAACACAAGAAAGGCATACCTGCAAATCCCACAGGACAATCCATCATAGAAAGGACACGTCAAACACTCAAAAGAGTCCTCATTCAGCAACAAAGAGAAACAAAAATCATATCTCCAGGTGAAAGACTTTGCAAGGCTCTCTATGTCGTCAACTGTCAGAACTCAGGACATACCTCTGGATGCCCTGGATGGCTCAAAGCCCTGGCAGGGGGGTCAGACACCCTGGCAGAAAACCAAGGACACTTGGCAATTCTATCTCAACCCATGGAGCAAATTACCAACTTTATATGAAGAATTACAAGTCACAAAAGCTTAAATAGCATAACAGTAGTTCTCACAGGGTGAAAGGTGGAATTTTGAAGAATTTTACTATGGGGGTCTAGGGGGGCAAGATGGAGGGATTTGGACGTAGTCCTGTCCTTCTTCCTTCTTCTTCCTAGCCTCCATCTTCTTGGTGATGGTGGCACCTTGGGATTGGTTTAGAGCAGAAAGTCACTGTCTAACACAGCTGATAGGCATTGGAACAAAACTGTAAATACTGAATATATAGTTTGTAGTATAAAAGACAACACCACCCCAGGGGTGTGGGGACTGTGCCTCAGACTGACCTGCAGAACAGACCTTAGCAGGCCAGACAGAAAATGTTTTAGATAGGGAATAATAAACAACCTTGAGAATGACAGCCGAAGACTTCTGATTTCTTCTCGGACAACTGTGTTAAGGAAAAGAGACTTTTAACACACCTCAGGATCATCTCTCAACTAGAGAGGAAATCCCGAGAATCAACTTCCTAAATTGTACAACATCAGGGCCTGACCGCCCAATACTTCGCCACTTTGTAAATACCACCCAAGCAAAGCTCACTGATAAACCACCTGTGCTGGTAAAGGACCCAGAAACACATCAAATTTCTGGGCCTTTCCAGTTGATTACCTGGGGAAGAGGGTATACCTGTGTTCTACTACCATCTGCTCCAAGATGGTACCCAGGAAAAAATATAAAACCCTACCTAGGCGCTGCAAACACCACTCCCACAAACACTGACAAGAATTCCCCTGAGTCAAACACAAGATCTCCTCAAAACCAGACCAGTTCTGCCTGGAGATGAAGACGTCGCCGAATGTCCACATACAGAAGAAAAGACCGTCCAATCATGCGACAGCAGACAAAACAGAAAGCTGAACAACATTCTGCTGCATCAAGTCATAAACCTAATACAACGTGAACACGAAATTGTTCTCTGAATTATATATTATTACCCCTTTTTACCCTAAAAAACCTATTATTCCCCTTTCTCAAATCTTACCAAAAACCCCAACCTTATACCCACTCCCCCATCCTTAGCTTATGGAAAAAAAAAAAAAAAAAAAAAGGAAAAAAAAAAGGGGGAGGGGAAGGAACAGAGGAAAGGAACAAGGGATAAAACCCTAACCCTCCCCTCCAACCATAAAGATAACAAATTTTGCTTATAATCCTTATCAGAAGCCCCATTCCTGTCCAAAGATGAAAAATGTCTCCGTTGGTGCTGTCCTCACTGCTGCCTGGATGTTCCTCACCGTACTGTGTGCCATCGGCTGGATTAGCCCACAGCCTGGCCATAATGTCTGGGTAACCTTAGCAAAGACATTAAAACAGGATAACATGTGCTTATCCATGGGAAGCATTGATAACCCTCTTTCCACATGTCCAGTAGGAATTCCCTTTGCAGCCCCGTCTATAACTCAGAGCTCCTCCGCACCACAGGTAAGAGACCCAAACAGGTCTGGGACAAGTGGAAAAGAACGTTGCCCAAAGCTCTCAAGGAACCCCAAGAACTGGACCTGTTGGGGACCTCCAAGACAACATACTGTATCAAATTTTACTTTAGATGCCCCAAAAATAATTGGCCAGAAATTGACCAGACAAGAAACAGACACCGAAAAGACATATCACCAATTAAAGCCTATAACTCTCCTGACTTGTGTAATTACACTGCTCGTGTGATCTCTGGGTCCTCTCTCCACCCCAAAGTATTACCCAAGGGAGCGTTTCTCATCTGTGGGTGACCAACTATGGGCTGGGATCCCCTCACGACACCAGGGAGGTCCCTGTAGCCTTGGAAAACTTTCTACCCTCACATCAAATATCACCTTGCTACATAATTGGATAAAAGAAAGTGAATTAAAACACCACAAAAGATCCAACACAGAATTTGATGAAAATTGCAATTCCAAATTATATGATTGGAACAAACCAAAAAAGATTGCTGTCTCCCTATTCCTACCATGGGTAGCTGCATCTAAAACTCTTGGTGAAATGAGTCACCTCTGGTGCTGGCTCAGTAAGCAAGCCAGCGCTACATCGGCTGCCCTGAGCAATCTTTTAACGGAAGAGGAAACCACAAGACATGCATCACTGCAAAATCGAGCAGCAATTGACTTCCTGCTGCTTGCCCACAGACACGGCTGCCAAGACTTGGAAGGGATGTGCTGCTTCAATCTCTCTTCTCACTCGGAATCCATCCACGCAAACATCCAGAAACTGAAGGAACTTGTGAAGGACTTCAAAGTAGAAAACAACCCAGACTGGGTCAATGACCTTTTCAGTCAATGGGGATTAACAGGCTGGGTTGCATCTTTGGTTAAGGGAGTGTTGTGGATTTTCCTTGTAATTGTCATTGTATTAGCAATGTTCTCAAGCCTTTTCCATTGTTTTAAACGAAGTATTGGGAATTCCTTTTTTTCAAACACAGAAAGTGGAGTTGTAGCAGGCACAGGGCCTGCAGTGCCTCCATGGCATTCAGCAGCCTAAGACAGGAAATGCCTGGTCATGATGACTGGACCTAAGAAGCCCCTCTTCTGCTCTCAGACCCTTGCTTATCTCTTTGTAAGCCCACAGGTCACTTTCACCTTAACCCTCACCATTGGACAGTTTTCTAAAACTCCTGCACCCTAAGTAAAGCCCTACTTCTGCCCAGTTCTTCAGAAGAGCTGTCCCTGAGACCTTTGCAGAAGACATCAACAAAGACATCTCTGTGGAACCTCACACAGCCTTCCCCTCTCTCTCCCGGCATGTGCCAAAGGCACTCAGCAAGCCAAGAGCTGAAATCACAAATGAGCTGAGAATCACTAAAGAGCTGGTCTCACTTAAGAGCTGAGCTTGCTAAGACTGCCTGCGGCTCTGGAGCCTGCCTGAGGGGCCTGGCCAGGTCATGCTGAATTGGACTTGTCTGTCTTGGGAACCCACAGCAGCCGGGGTCAGGGAGACCCCGAAACGCCCGAGTCGCCACAAGGACAAGGTGGGCATCGGGTACAGCTGGGACTCCATGGTGTCAGAGAGCTTTCCCAACCTTAATGTTTCTATGAGTTTGTGATTCTATGAAGGGATTATTCAAAACAGATTTGAACTCCAAATCTATCATACACAAATATTGCAAAGGTCAAAATTCATGTGAAAGAAATTTAAGATTATTTCAATCTTATGTCACTGTTGCATATATGTAAAGCCCTATAAATTAAGAGCCTTGTTACCCTTGTAAAATTATGGCTGGGGCCTGCTACTTCAGCTAAGTACAGATATCAGCTAGCCTGACAAGTTCCTGTGAGAAAGGAATTTGCACCTGTGAGAAGAAAGGCTTCTACCCACATCTTCTGTCCTGGAGACAAGAATGGAAACATCATTAGAGAGGAAAGTGTTTGACTGACACGTACATGAGCAACTATAAACTAATGAACTGAGTTGCAGTAAGGTTTCAGTTAAAGATGTGGCAGAGTTGCGAGAAAAGCTGTGCCTCCAATGAGGCCTGGCCTCGTACACATCTAGTAAAAATGGTATTTCTGAGTTTGAAGTTTCTCAAAAGACAGATCTTGGCCTTGGACATGCAACTCTCAGTCAGTGACTTTGTTGGCAGAAGGTGAAATAAAATGCAGCTTGTGCCTCTTCTGTGTTTATCTTTTGTGTGCGGGTTTTAGAGTTTGTTTTGTGTTGCTGCTTTTCCCCTGCTCTTTTCACCGCGAGTGTTTTGCGGGGAACAGAGGTGCAGCAGCCCCGGGAGGGCTGTGGCAGCCGAGCTGGGCAATCCCCCCAGTGGGCTGGATTCATGGCCGCAGGGACCTGCTGGGACAGATGGATAATGAGATTATTGGCTCTCACAATTAAGGGATGAATATTGTGTGAATATTAAGAGAAGCTTTATTGATGTATAGTTATGATATTGCAGTCTAGATGTCCTCTGTTGTCCCCATAGTTCTTTTTCCCCTTCTCTCTGTATTGTTGCCATCAGACAGCCTGGATTGTCTAGGACAGGTAGAAAGAAGGCGTGCACATCTACCCCTTGCATGGAGCAGGTGGGAATGGAAGAACTTGTTACTGGGGTGCGGCATGACAACACCTGACCTCCATTCAAGTTGCAAGAAAGCAGACTCCACCAATAAATGGCAAATGAGAACTGACTGACAGACTATGGAGGGGCCAGGGTTGGCTGATGCAACCCCCGGGGTATAACAGGCAAAGCATCCATCTTGAAGATGAGCTAGCCAAGTGGTAGGCCGACACGAGGGAAGCTCCCAGGCCTGTTTTTCCTTATTTAGTGCTTTTGTTGTATTTTTGTTAAGGTTTAATAAACCCTTTTCATTTTTAAAGTGAGCAGTTGTTTCTCACAGTGCTGAGATGGGTCCACATGGCTTCCACCACCTATGGATGTGAGTATAGCACGGCGGCTGTTTTGTTTACCTTCTCCCACGTGGAGGCTGCAAGAGAGCGATGGCTGGAGTTTCCTTCCTGTGGGCAACGCATTCCCTCTCCCCTGTGGACGGCACAGGCCCCTCTCTGGCGCGGAGCCGCTTCTGTCTGCCTCTGATGAAGCCGCACCTACTGGGTCTGTGTGCCTTGAAAACGTGGTGCTATAGGGATTTTTAAGTCTATTTTGTTTTCTGACTAAATTATGATTGTTTTATATAGTTTTACAGTTACTGGAGAGATTGAAAAGCGGTAAATGCAACGCCTTATTACCTATCAAATTTTAACAAGATCTGATCTCTTTAACAAGAATGCTAACATATTTGCCATATAAAATGATGCCAGATACCATCACAAAAAGCTGTTGGGTTGTTCAGCAATATGCTAAATTGCACGTTATTATATTTATTTTCCAGTAACCCTGCACTTTAAGAAGTCTTACTGAATTTCTGTTTCCATGAAATTTTCAGTTACCATAGGTTTTTCTCATTACTAATTTACTTATAATTCTAATACGCTTGTTACAACTCGAATCCCTCCAGTACAACATTATACTGTTATTTCACTTATGTCTTATTCACCTTTAAGTTGTCTTTTTGTGTTAATAACCTTAGACTAAGTTACATCATGTCATATCTATAACTTTTAAGGATGTTCATTTGAATTCTGTTAAATTAAGGCCCAATATTGTAATGCTCAGTTAGCTTCTGTTAAATTGAATAAGGATAAGTTTTATTAAGTTAATTTTAGTAGATATTATTTCTGTTGAGTTTCACTATTACTAAGTTTGAACAATGTTCTATTCCAGCTTTTTATGGATCCAGTTATGTTTGGTATTAATAGTAATTAACTTTGAGTTCTCTTGAGTGTGCTTTTTGTTCTACTAAGGTGATAATGAAATTATGTTTATTAATTTGAAATCCTTTCAGGGCTCAGTTTTATTAAGTTCATCTTGTTAAGCTCTATCACTGTCCAAATTAATTTATATTAGGTTTGAGTGTTATTTAATCTGAGGTATCATAAATTTTACTAGTGAGCTGTTCAGTGCTTTCCTTTGTTGCATTTTTTCTGTCATAAAGACATTAATGTTTGTATTCCTGTTTTTATAGCCAGCTTTTCGTGTGCTTTACCATCTTTTGGTGTAATTATCTACAAGACACGTGTCTTTTCAGGATCCTTCTTCTTTTGTTCTCTAGCTGTTTATGTATCTCTTAGACCAGACTACGCCTCTAGCTGGGCTCTGCACTGTGGGTCCATGGTTTGACCCAGTGCTGTCTCATTATTTTTAAGTATTTTTCAGAGTTCCAAGAAATGATATCTCAGCTTTGTCAGAAGCCTCCTCTAAACTGATTGTATTGTGACATCGACTCTAAGCAATCAGATGCAGTCCCAATTGTTATTACAGAACCACTCTAACAGTTTGCTGTGTTTAAAGCATCTCTATGCTGAGCAAATTCTGGAGGAGACAGCTATTGGATGGTTCATTAGTCTTTCATCCCTAGACCTTTACTCGTACGTGCTATTCTTAAGAGCCTTATTTTAAATTACATTTAGGGAATTCTCTCCCACTTAAGAGCTTGAGTGGTGGCCAGGCCTTAGCTCTGCCTGGACAGGAATTTGCCAACAGACCCAGAAGTTTTCTGCATCAAAACTAGATTTGAGTCGCTTTGGCATTGCAATTTGACCCTCTGTACATAACAGTAGAACTATTTTTAAAGGGAGCTTGGGAATTATTATCTGAAAATAATTAATGAAGTCCCCACTGAATTGAGGTTTGTCAGCTGTTTGCAGGCTCTGGGGTGATGGTACATTATTTCAGAGATTGCTATTTGCCTAATTCCACCTATGTTGTTACTTTTGTCTGCTATTTGAAATATTCCTTGTAGCAGGCCCAGGGCCTGTACAGCCTCCTTGGAGGTCAGAAGCCTGAGCTAGGAAATGCCAAGTCAGCATGTCTGGACCCTAGCAGCCCCTCTCTTCCATCTTTCGGACCCTGCTTATCTCTCTGTAAGCCCTTAGGTCACTTTCCCCTGACCCTTACTATTGTACAGTTTTCACAACCCCTGTAGGGTATAAAAACCCCTGATTCTGCCTGGTTCGGGAGAAGAGCTGTCACTGGGAACCTTTGCGGAACTCCCGAAGAATAAAGAATCCTGCGGAATCTCACACGGCCTTCTCCTCTCTCTCCCTGCGTCTGCTGCTGCGGCACCTAGCAAGCTAAAGAGCTGAAAATCACTGAGCTGATAATCACTAAGAGCTGAAAATCACTATAGCTTGCTTAGGTTGCTTGAGCTCCCGCTGAGTTATCTGGGCTCTGGCACCCTGCTAGGCATCAGCCTGGTGGGAAACTGCTGTGATAATTCCTGATAGTTGTATCCGAAGTAAGTTTCTTGTCTTCTATGCGTATTATTTTGCCATGATGTTTCTTCATACTCATAACAAAAGACATGCATCTCATTCTTAAAAAACAAAAAAGAAGAGGAATGAATGCCTTAAGAACATTCAAATAATGCAATATGTACATGAGAAATTTGGATGACCAATCATTTTGAATAATGCAATATTTACACTAGTAATTTGGAAAAAAGATCATCACATCTAAATCCCAATTGAGTGTCCCACAGTGAAGCCTAATTGATTCATTAACTTCAGGAGAAGAGATGCCTGTGTTTTATCATCAACAGCTCAAAGCAGTCACCTGTTCATTCCATCAGATACTGATCAGCTCTGAAAAAATGAGGCCTAGAGAAAAGAGAAATAACCTGATCACCTTGCAGCCTTTGTGGCCAGAACAGGAACAGAAGTAGGACTGCCAAGACACAGCTGTGTCTGGAAACTTACAAAGACAATTGGCCAACAAAAGCCTCAATTCATCATCATGGGACAGTGCTCCTAACCAACCTTCTTCAGTTCTTCCCTGTTCCAGCACCCAGGAGGACATTCAGTGATGTCAAAGATCAACATTTCCAGCTAATGGACTTTCTCCTACTTCTCAACTAATTGGAAACAATGGTCATTTCTTTCCATTTCCCTAAGAGACATTGGACATTATTCTTTTGTTTTCTCATGCTGCAAAACCCTGTGTCAATGACTTGATAGAATTGGGTAAGTTTTGTTGATTGTAATTGGTCTTTCATGTATCTTATCCCATATCTAACAGATAACCAGTGATAACCTTCATGAGATCATACCCTCCCAAGAGTGAGCTGTTTCAACATCAGAACATATGAGCGTTTTTTAAATGAAAAAAGGGGGAGATGTCAGAGACAGGTAGAATAATTATAAAAGAAAGGCCTTATGAAATCAGGCCTTGTTCTGCTATATTAAGAGCTGGCCTGTCATCTCTTCTAAGTGCAGCTAAGCAGTTACAAGTTCCCATGTGAAGCTATTTTGAGAACAAGACTTGGTGAACAATCTGTTCTGAGGGTGAAAAACAAATGCACCTGCAACAACAAGGGATTTGTTCCATGAGAGTCAGTGAAGAGAATAGGTAAACAATACAATAGAGAGATTTGATGTAAAAGTAAAATATATTTTATTAACTAATAATAGAATAACTGGCATAACTAGTAAGAAGAAATCTATTAACTAACTAAAGTTGCACACAAGGTCTGTAAAACTGTATAAAATGAATTGTGTGAATAAAGAGTTCTTCTCCAGCTCAGCAGGGTCCTCTGAGATTTTGGTTGCCCCCCTTCACTGGAGCTTTGGGTTCCACCTTCTTTGGGGCTTTGGGTTCCTTCTTTTCTGGCGCTTTGGTTTCCTTCCTCTCTGGGAATTTGGTTTCCTTATTTTCTGGAGGTTTGCTTTTCTTCTCGGGGGATTTGGTTTTGTTCTTTAGGATTTTTATTTCCTTCTTCTCTGGGGCTTTGCTTTCCTTCCTCTCTGGAATTATGGTGTCTTTCCTCTCTGAGATTTTGGTTTCCTTCCTCTCTGATGCTTTGATGTCCTTCTTCTCTGGAGCCTTGCTTTCCTTCTTCTCTGGGGGTTTGGTTTTCCCCTTCTCTGCTTTTGGAGGTTGCTTACCCACAGAGACACCCTTCTTTTCCTTCTTCTGCTTCTCTTTCTCTTTCTGCCTCTCTTCCTCCTCTAAGGCTTTCACCTCCTCCTGAAGCTTTTGAGCCGTCCGCTTCAGCTCCCTTCTGCAGACAAAACAGAAAACATGGCTGAGAGTCACCACCAGAACCTTGGGCTCACTTGTCCTGGCTGGCCCTGCACTTCATTCCTGAGGCCAGGCAGAACCGCAAGACCATTTCCATGAATTCTCCTCAACCCACAGAGATTGGGAACATCCCAAGTGAGGGCATTGGTGGAAGGGGACCTCCAGGACCATCCAAACCTGAGCCTTGCCATCATAACGTCATGACTGTGCAAGCTCCCTCTGAAGGCACAGCCAGACACCTCCAGCCCACTGCCAAAGGCTCTCTGCGCTGATGCCTGAAAACGCCCTTTGTCTCTTGACTTTCCAGTTTAAAGCAGGGCACAGATTGCCAACATCTGCTTATTTCTCCTACAATTCTTACTCAGCTCATTCAGCCCCCTTCTCCCTGGGCATAGCTGAAGCAGGATTTGAAAGAGTTTAGATTTCAGCTGAGGGTTAGAAGCAATTCACATTGATCAGGATGTCAGTTAGATAGGTAGACCATAGGTTAATGATGATTAGATGCTTAAGCCAGAGCTGATTGTTATATTGTTTACCATGATGAGCTTCTTGATAGAAGGAAGTGGAGTAAGTGAACTGTTATAAGAACATATTGAAGCCAGTAGAACAAGGGTTAGCACCTGGGATTTATGTCAATCAATCACTAAGCAGGGGACCTTGGATGGTGCCAGTGTGTCAAAGAGACGTGATGAAGACATTAATGACTTCATCCCTTAAGACCACTGACCCAATTCGAGACCACCGACCCAATTCAAGAGAAGAATTGCACACGCATGAAGGACTAATGACCTCATTTTAATACAGAGCGGGGATGGGAGGTGCTGGGCTTGTGCACATGCATTGTATGTAAGATCTTGGGAAATAAAGAGAGGGCAAAGAACCTTGTACAGCACAGTCACACCTTTTAGGGACGACTCTCGTGCCGCCCGTCGGGGTTAATAAACATACCACTTTCTAACTAATTAGTTAGAGTCTCTATCAGTGATCCTTGGTTTTAATGACTCATAGCCTGCTCCTTAATGAGAATAATCCTATCAGTCAGAAAGCGAAGGCTGCAGGAACTGCTCTCCTGCAAGACAGGCTCTTGTCAGCCAGATTTCCTGCTGGAACCCAGCTGTGACCAAGCAAACTGGTGCTGTCTGCCATGGAAACGATCTGAAGCAGCCTCGTCCATCTCCTCCCCATGAAACCAACTTCAGCCTGGCCTGAAGGAAGTCCTGATGCACAGGCTTGCTTTAAGCAGCCTCCACTCCCAGCTCCACACTTTGCCTATGTGTCCTGAGCTGGTCTGCTTTGCTGGAGCAGAGCTTCTCCTGTGCTTGCCTACTGCTGCAACTGAAGGGGAGCCTAAAGGACATGAGCTTTTACGGGTGCTGTCCCACCATAAGGAGAAGCCTGGCAGATCAGCATTGCAAGGACTTAATCTGTGGCAGCACCAGGACCCAAAACAAGGTTTGGTCTGTGCCCCATGCTTCCCCATACCACAATTCCACTGTTTTAGTGAAGAAGGAAGATGATGAAGAAGATGCGACTCAACGCCATGGACCTAAAGACACCTCTAGAGGCAGTGCCAAGGCAAGGTCAGAGCCCAGCTCCCTGCAGGCAGCATCTGAGCCAGGAGGGCTCACCATTAAATTAGAGAAGATGTTCTGTCTCAACAAAAGAAGGTCCTTCCTCTCGTGGGAGCCAGGGAGCTAAGAGTGGCCATCCCTCTGCTGCTTCTGGCCTTTTCTATGCAGCACCTCTGAGCTCAGAGTCCTTGGAGCAGGGAAGCCCTGCAGGGACAATAACCCATGGAAGAGCAGTAACCCATGGAAAGCTTACTCACCTCTCCCTGAGAGGTACCCGAGAGCCACAGTTGATATCCTGGGGGCTCAGGGAGCAGCTGACACGTGAGGCCTCCCCGGTCACCAGCACCTCGGAGGTGGGGCCTCCCTCCACGTGGCACAGTGCTGTGGCACTGGAGATGGTGTTGAGGTGTCCAGAGACGGGCAAGGAGACCTGCTGGATCTCTACTGGCTGCAGCACACCTGACAGTGGCAGGATACTGAAAGCCTGGATGGAAGACAGGAGAGATTGAGGTGTTGAGCATGGAAATGGATGGAGAAGAGCATCTTGGAGCAAAGTGCAGCTGTAGCCCGAGGGGCCTATTCCCCAAGCAGAACCACAATCACCCTAATCTCATCCTGCATCCATGCCACTGACCAGTGCAGGGACCATGGGGAAAATCTTCTCCCATACTCACAGGTCAATGCATTAATTAGTACGTTACATGAAAGTGAACTGGGATGTCTCCTGGCAGTAGAAATTCTCTCTGATGCACAACTTGCCTTTAAAAAGTTTAAAAACTTACTGCTTTTAGAAAAGGAGGAGACTCAGAGTGAGAACTCTTGGAGCTGAGCCAAGGACTCCAGCCCAGCTCATCTGACTCCTGAGGCTCTTCCCCTCTCTCTCTGATTTAAATGCTGCTTTCTCAAGGTGCTACAGCAAAAGCTCCTGCAAAAATTTCCTATGGACCACCTGAAGAGTTCCAGGGGGCGCAGTGCCCTCCATAGGTGCTGCACAGCGTCCTTGGGTAGCCCTACAATGTGTCCTGCACAGCCTCTCTAAAAACCAGCTGCATCAGCAGCACTTTGTGATGGGCCTGGAGAGATGTGAGGCCCCTCTGTGGCCAATGCTGAGGGCCACCAGTGGGACTGGGAGCTCCAGCCCTGCTTGCCACACTGACACTGTGCAAGTGAGACAGATTCCCTCTTCCCTTCTCTGCTTCCAGGGGAGTGTGTGGTGGGTCCACGGAGAACCTGAATCCCTCCAAGCCTGGTGGGAGGTGAGGGTTTTCAGGAGTTTGTGGTGGCACCTGGAAAACAAGCAATTTTCTATGCCTGGATAAAGAGACAGCCACTTTGCAAAGTCTCAGTTTGTAAGGCAGATTCAGGGCCACCAGTGCAATACCAGCTCTTGGGTGTAAGCAGAGACCTGCAAACAGGTAGTCTGGCTGGGCTGGGAAGAGGGCACATGGAGATCAGGACACATCACAGCTTGCTCTGGGAAGGAAGCTGGATCTCTTGCCATGATGATTCAGATAAAAGCCTCATCTTTCATTGTGCCTGTAGGATCTGAGTGAGCTTCTCCAAGGGAAACTCTCCCATTTCTCCCTCCCACTCACCCCATGTCCAGCTACTGGCCCTGCTGCCCAGCCAACTTTCATGCCACAGGAGAGCAGGGCAGCAAAACAGAGGTCAGCTGGAGCATGACTTGCTGGTGGCAGGCTGGGGAGGCAACACAAGCAGTAGGTGTACAAGAAAATCTACCTCTACTCCTGAAGATTGGGACGAATGCTGGTCTTCATTCAGGGCTCTGGCTGCCTCCTCCTTTCCAATCTTCAAGTGCCTCCATCGAGATGCTGGGCAATCCAAGCATGTTCTCTCCCCTGTTGGTGGTTGGGGTTTGAATTGAGGTGGGTGAAACTCATCTCTGGAAAAGAAGACAACTATGAACAGGGACCTGCAGTGGGAGTGACACCTGCACGAGCAGCTCCTGGTCAGGATGCAGCCCCTGGGTGGGTGCTGGCACGTTGAATGGAGAAATGGTTTGATCCAGCCCTTCCCAATCCAGGCTGGAGCAGGTCTGTTCTAAAGGCAGCCCAGGAATGACACTGAGCTGCTGCAGCAGCTGCTTGCATTGAGGAACTACAGAGGACAGGGATGAACACCTTGTGGGCATCCAAAAAGCACAGTGGGAGAGGAAAAGACAGAGAAGGCAAGCAAAAAGGGGAGATTTGAGGCACCGAGAGGCAGACCCAGCCAGTGACAGCAGGCACAGTGCACCCCAGAGCCCAACACCAGAAGCTCTGCAGCTCCGCCAGGTATTTATCAGGAATGTTTCCCTGACACTGCTGGGGGGTTGGTTGACATTTTCCAACACTCCCAGGTGACTCAGGTCACATTCCTCATATATACAGACATGCATACATAGGCTGTAGTGCTGGGATCCTGCCAAGCTCCATCAGCCTTGGACTTGGGGAGATTTCTGCCAGCCATCCAGAGCCCTGTAATTGTGGTCTCTGTTCCAGGAAGCAGGCAAGAAAGATTTAAAAAAAACCCCAAAACAAACCACAACAAGGAAACCTAAAAAACTTTAAACAGATCAACCCTGCTCAAGTTATTTCTTTAGGGACAGCTACCACTCTCCAGCTGAAATGTTAGGCTTGTGGGTGTCCTGGTTTAGGGCAAGTTTGGGAGATAACTCTCAAAGGGGCTTCTTTACAAAAGCAGATTCAATTGCCTTTCCTCTTTCCAACTGGTTTGGGAGAAAATACCTCTTTGGTGAAAAAGTAGAAAGAAACTTGTTGATTAAACAATAGAACCCAAACAATATTAAACAATAAAACTTCTCACTGCTCCAAAAAAAAAGGGCAAACTCAGAACAGTCCCCTCCCTGGGTTGTAGCTTGGCTCACTCAGTTTTTGATTAGTCTCTCTGGTGCTGGGAACGCTGCAGCCCAGGCCCGGCCAAGGGGGCTACAGGTGGAGCTGCTGGTGCTTTTTTGAATGTTCAGTCCAGAGCAGGCTTGAACAGGTCTAAGAAAAAAGGAAAAAATCACAGTCCAGGGAACTTCTTTGCCTCAGCTAGCTAAAACATACTAAAAGCAAAAAAAAAAAAAAGGGAAAAAAGGAGCTCTGTCCGGCTGTCTGTCCATCCGCAGACAACACAGTCCAGGAGCAGGAATGTGGAGGAGTAAGAGCAGTCTGAAAACAAACTGCGTGCTTCTTCCTTCCCCTCTTCACTGTCTGGAAGAGAGTCTTAAAGGTGTAAAACTTATTCAGTATAAACAGAACAAGACGATTGGGGATAAAAGCATCATATAGTCTACCTAGGACATTCCACTCCTTATCCCCATATCGTCAGCTTACTACTAAAACTAATATATATTCTAACTCTACAAACACATACATTATACATCCAATATACAGCTATACACAGACAATGGTAGTAACATTCAGCAAACAGTGATATTTATACATAGTTCTCACTCAACAATCAGATCTTCTTGAGGTACACATTGTATTCTTCCATCTTTTTTCATTATTTACCATGTGTAACTTGGTCCTTGAGCAAAAACAACCCCGCGAATGGGTTTGTCTGTACTCAAGGCAGGATTGATCCAAACTGTCTTCCCTAACAAACCCCTGACATGTACCACTGGGACTTTGTCTCCATCTACTCTGTGCAAAGGCTCAGACTGGGCAGGGCTTATTCGGTTAGTAGAGCCTGGGGTATTAACTAACTAGGTGGCTTTTGCCAGATGCTGCTCTCAATTTTTGAAAGATCCCCCACCTAAGGTTGTTAAGGTGGTTTTTAGCAGCTCATTGTACTTTTCTACTTTGCTTGTAGCTGGTGCATGGTAGGGGATATGGTACACTCACTCAATGCCATGTTCTCTGGCCCAGGTGCCGATAAGGCTGTTTTTGAAATGAGTTTCGTTGTCTGACTCAATTTTCTTAGGGGTGTTATGTCTTTATAGGACTTGCTTTTTAAGGCCTAGGATGGTGTTACGGGCAGTCGCATGAGGCACAGGGTAAGTTTCTAACTACCCTGTGGCGGCTTCTACCATTGTGAGCACGTAGTGCTTGCTTTGGCGTGTCTGGGGCAGTGTGATGTAGTCAATCTGCTAGGCCTCTTTATACTTGTATTTGGACTACTGCTTACCATACTACAGGGGCTTCACTTTCTTGGCTTGTTTGATGGCAGCACACGTCTCACAGTCGTGGATAACCTGAGAAATACTGTCTATGGTTAAATCTACTCTTCGGTCTCATGCTTACTTATAGGTAGCATCTCTACTTGGATGACTTGAGGCATCATGGGCCTATCGAGCTAGGAATAACTCTCTTTTGTGCTCTTAATTTAGGTCTATCTTGGACACCTTTATCTTTGCAGCTTGGTCTACCTGCTCATTGTTTTGGTGCTTTTCATTGGCACTACTTTTGGGGACATGGGCATCTACATGGCGGACTTTTACAGGTAGCTTCCCTACCCTGGTAGCAATGTCTTTCCACTCTTTAACAGCCTAAATTGGTTTGTTTTTTTTTTTTTTTTACGCTGCTAATTAGCTTCTTTCTATCTCTCCAGCCATCCCCACAGAGCGTTGGCTACTATCTGTGAATTAGTGTAGAGGTAGAGCTTTGGCCACCTCTCTCTTTTAGCAATGTCTAAGGCTAGCTGAACAGCTTTGAGTTCAGCAAGTTGGCTTGATTTACCTTTTCTTTCAGTGGCTTTTGCAACTTGTCGTGTGGGGCTCTATATGGCTGCTTTCTACTTCTGATTCATTCTTACTACGCGACAGGAACTATCAGTAAAAAGAGCATATTGTGTTTCTTTTGTTGGCAGTTGGTTATATGGAGGAGCTTCTTCAGCACGTGTCCTTCTTCTTCTTCATCAGTGAGACTGAAGTTTTCACTTTCTGGTTAGTTTGTAATTATTTTCAGAATCTCAGGGCGATTCAGCTTTCTAATATGGGTGCATTGTGTTATGAGAGCAATCTATTTATTCTCTGTAGCACTGGTGGCATGGTGGGTAGAGGGAACTTTTGCTTTGAACATCCACCCCAGTACTGGTAGTCAGGGAGCTAGGAGGAGTTGTGCTTCAGTGTTTATTACTTCTGAGGCAGCTTGGACTCCTTCATAGGCTGCTAAATTTTTTTTTCTGTTGGAGTATAGTTGGCTTCAGACCCTCTGTAGCTTCGACTCCAAAATCCTAGTGGTCAGCCTTGAGTCTCCCCAGGCACCTTCTGCCACAGGCTCCAGTACAAACCATGGTTCCCGGCTGCAGAGTAGAGCACATTCTTCACATCTGGTCCTGTCCTGACTGGGCCAAGGGCTAACGCATGAGCAATCTCCTGCTTGATCTGGGCAAAGGCTTGTTGCTGTTCAGGGCCCCAGTGGAAAGTGTTCTTCTTACGGGTGACTAGATAGAGAGGGCTCACGATCTGACTGTACTCAGGAATGTGCATTCTTTAAAAACTTGTGGCGCCTAGGAAAGCTGGTGTTTCCTTCTTGTTGGATGGTGGAGACATTGCTGTGATCTTGTTCATGACATCAGTGGGAATCTGATGCTGTCTGTCTTGCCACTTCACTCTCAGAAACTGGATCTTTTGAGCAGGTTCCTTGACTTTGCTCTTCTTGATGGCAAAGCCGGCTTTCAGGAGAATCTGGATGATTTTCTCTCTTTTCTCAAACACTTCTGCTGCTGTCTTCCCCCATACAATGATGTCATCAATATATTGCAGATGTTCTGGAGCTTCACTTTTTTTTAGTGTACTCTGGATTTGTCTATGGCAGATGGTAGGATTGTGTTTCTACTTTTGGGGCAGCCGGTTCCAAGTGTACTGCACACCTCTCCAGGTGAAGGTAAACTGAGGCCTGCATTCTGCTGCCAGTGGAATGGAGAAAATGTATTGGCAATATCGATAGTGGCATACCACTTCGCTGCTTTGGACTCAAGTTTATACTGGAGCTTTAATATATCTGGCACAGCAGTGCTCAGTGGTGGAGTCACGTCATTCAATGCACGGTAGTCCACTGTCAATCTCCATTCTCTTTCAGATTTACGCACAGGCTAGATAGGGCTGTTGAAGGGTGAGTGGATCTTGTTGACCACTCTTTGGTTCCCTAGCTCTTCGATCATCTTATGGATGGGAATTACAGCATCTCAAGTGGTTCTATACTGTTGACGATGCACTGTGGAAGTGGCAATTGGTACTTGTTGCTTTCTCCCTTCAGAAGCCCTACTGTAGATGGATTCACAGACAGTCTAGGCAAGGTATTCAATTGCTGGATGCTTTCTGTTACTACAGCTGCTATCTTAAATGCCTACTTGAGTCTTTTTGGGTCTTTGAAATACTTACTTTGCAGATAATTTATGCTCAAAATACATGGGGCTTCTGGGCCAGTCACAATAGGATGTTTCTTCTACTCATTCCTAGTCAAGCTCACATCAGCTTCTACTAAAGTGAAGTCTTGTGATTTCTTTGTAACACCAGCGATAGAAACAGATTCTGTCCCCACATGTCTTGATGGAATTAAGGTACACTGCGCACCAGTGTCGACCAAAGCTTTATACTCTTGTGGTTCTGATGTGCTAGGCTAATGAATTTATACTGTCCAGAAAACACGATTTTCTCTAGCTTCTACTTGGTTAGAGGCAGGGCCCCTCTAAGCCTGGTTATTTTTCTTTCTTTGGGCATATGTTTTAGAGGTTCTTTCAAGGGGATCGGACATGTTATCATCATATTCATCTACAGGTCGATTTGTCTTGTCTGTGTACTTCTCACTTTTAGTGTTAGTAGCAATAGCTATTGGTTGAGGCTTATTGTTTGGTTTAACTGTTGGCTTAGGCTCACTATGTGGTTTAGTTGCTGGCTTTGAGCCTGGGGTGTTGGTTGCAGCCTGAGTGATTGGGATAGCTCTTGATGTATTTCCTTGTTCTCCTTACTCTCTCTGCTGCTTTAGAGTATCTAGCAGTGTGCGATAAGCATATGCTGGGGTTCAGCTCACTGCAATGATCCTTTTCTCTTTAGGGTCATCATGATACTTCTCTTTCAGATATTTCCCCACCTCAGCTGGGTTCTGAATTTGTTCATGGGGAAAGTCCCAGACTACAGGGTCAGAGAATTCTTTCAGGATTTGGCCTATATTTTCCCATTCTCTACACGCGGGTCTACTTTTGGGTCAGGGGTCTCATCAGCTCTTCTAGACATCTCAGCCCTCATTCTAGAGAAGCTGCAGACCATATAGAGGAAGCTTACTAGATTAAATACTAGAAAGATGGTCTTTTTAACATTCAGGAGAAACTGAACATTCTCTAAAAGTGACGTAACAGATTCAAAGGAGAAGAAGGAAAGGCTCGAAAGCCTCATTCCCCGCTCCTCCTCTAACCAGCTGGGTGCAATTACTAATAAATTCCCAAAACATACTGCTAGAACTGGGATGCAGGGTAGGACGAAGAAACCATAAACCATACATATCGTAAACAGACGCCAGTATCTTTGTAAACGCCCTATAAATCATTATCACCAAGGCCAACACAATAGCTAACCTAATCCGTGCTCCTTTACTGCAAAAACTACGTGATAGGGACAATAATCATAGTGACCAGAAAGGTATTGAAACCTCAAAAAGGTCTAGAGACTAGAGCTACATAAAGGCTTCCTTAAGAGACATTACAAATTCAAACAACATGGTTACTGGGTACTTTAACCTACTACACACCAAGCACAACCAACCTGCAATCAATAAAGGGTTTTTTTCCACTTTCTCAAGCCACGCGTTGGACGCCACTAACTGTATTTGTCCTGGTTTAGGGCAAGTTTGGGAGATAACTCTCAAAGGGGCTTCTCTACAAAAGCAGATTCAATTGCCCCTCCTCCTTCCAACCGGTTCAGGAGAAAATATCTCCTTGGAGAAAAAGTGGAAAGAAACCTGTTTATTAAACAATAGAAACCAAACAATATTAAACAATAAAACTTCTAACTGCTCCAAAAAAAAAAAGGCAAACTCAGAACAGTCCCCTCCCTGGGTTGCAGCTCGGCTCACTCAGTCTTTGACCAGTCTCTCTGGTGCCGGAAACGCCGCGGCCCAGGCCCAGCCAGGGGGGCCACAGGTGGAGCTGCCGGTGCCCTTTTGAGTGTTCAGTCCAGAGCAGGCTTGAACAGGTCTAAGAAAAAAGGAAAAAATCACAGTCTAGGGAACTTCTTTGCCTCAGCTAGCTAAAACTATCTAAAAGCAAAAAAAAAAAAAAAAAAAGAAAGGGAAAAAAGGAGCTCTGTCCGGCTGTCTGTCCATCCGCAGACAACACAGTCCAGGAGCAGGAATGTGGAGGAGTGAGAGCAGTCTGAAAACAAACTGCGCGCTTCTTCCCTCCCCTCTTCGCTGTCTGGAAGAGAGTCTTAAAGGTGTAAAACTTATTATTCAGTATAAACAGAACAAGACGATTGGGGATAAAAGCATCATATAGTCAACCCAGGAAAAGGAAACAGATAATTACATGTTCACCTCCAAATTTAAAAGGATGAAGGTAAGAGAACCTTTCAAATTACAAATTATTGGCCCAAAGGTAAAAGCATTGCAAGAAATCTCTAGTTAAGACCAGGATGACAGTTAAACAACTGGTTATTCTGGTGGGGAGAAACCCTCCATTTTAAGGTAAGAAGCCTGATAGTTGAAAGCAACTGTTTTGTCAAACTTCAGGCTCCTTGGCACAGCCTGCATTGCCTGTCCTTCCTGTTCACTGATTTACATGCAGTGCCACAATTGCCCAGGTTCAGATGTTTGGTGCCATCCAGGGGATTTGGCATCGCCATTTCCTTATGTTTTAATGCAAGTTTCAATCCTTGCAACCACTCCTCAAATGCCAGCTTTGCTTTCTTTTACAGAAAGCTCAAGGTTCCCAGAAGTCTTCTGGCATCCTCTTTTGTGCTCAGAGAGATGACATTTTAAAACAGATCTTTCCAAAGTTAACAGCATTTTCAAGAGTAATGAACTAAAATGACCCTCGATTCCAGCTCAGACGAATGACATTCTGTGTCAGGCACTGAGATTACTACCTATGAGGCACGAGCTGTTTGTGCCGCCCATCCCTCCTGGCCTTCTCCACAGCAGCCTGTGCCTGTTTTCCCTGGAAGAATCCCTGTGCCCTTTGCACCCTGCCAGGAGCAGCTGCACAAAGGCACACATCTCCCCTTGCACTCACCAGTGGGTTTCTCTCATCCCTGAACACGCCGATGAGAACATCGGTGCGATGCATGCCCAACGCCTGCACTCCACTAGCACTGGGATCTCTGCAGTGCTGTCAGGCTGGACAATCCCACAGGGCTTGGGGCTGGAGTAGAGCACAGGAGAGTCCTCCTTGTGTTTCTGGAAGAGACAGAATGAAATGCAACTTCAGAGGCACCTCTGAAGAAACTTTACACTCCTTAACACCCACAGCAACAGCAACTTACACACATGTTTAAAAATGCCCAGGACAAAGGTAAAAGGCACAAACATGATGCAAGAATTGTAGGCTTAGCTTTCCCAGGTGATCCTGGAAGGAGGCTGCCAGCACCGGCATTGGTGTCTGTGGATGCAGCAGCTTTTCACAACTCTCTAAGATCTCCCACAAGAAAACACCCTGACGACTAGAACATAAACTGTTTCCTCAGGAGGTTAAACTGCATCCTAAAGTTTACATTCAGGTAGGATCCTGTTCTCAGCAGATCTTTAAGACTGAATAGAAACCAGCAAGGTCACATCCAAACCCTTTTTTCCCCTAATAATCTCCTCAATAATATTTGACAGGAGGAGGTGGATGTGATGCTAAACCTGGGGAATAAGCCCGTAGCAGCCAGGCAGGTGGCTGGGATTCCTAATCAAGAACTTCCTCTCATAGGGCACCTTCAGGAGGCACTCATACTGCAGCACGTGCAAGTACACATGCAGCTCAGGAACGAGACAGCTGCGCAAAGAGATGAGCCCAGAGGAATCAGAGATACTGAGAGAATGGAGAACATTTATGCCCAAAGATTGTGAAATGGAGCATAACACATTGGTCACTGTCAAACGGACATTTAACAGCCCTACAATGATAAATGGCCTTCTACATCGTCCCACTCCAACAGGTCTTGTCAAGGAGGGGCAAACCCTGAGAGGCAGCACCCAGAGGCTGCCAAGTGCCCCAGGCAGAGCACTTTGTCCCACAGCTGCCTCAGCCCCTCCTTTACCCAGGAAGGCTTGCAAGGACTCCTGTAACAGTCCCAGTGACCCATGAGCTCTGGGGGAGCCTTCCCAACAAGGATCAGAGCTCACTAAGGCTCAAGGAACACACAACTCAGTGTCCCAGTAAAAATTACTCCCTTCTCTCCCATGGTGCTGTTGCTCTGCCTGAGAACTCAGCTGTTTGCCCCAGCCTTGGAGGGCACAAGACACCAGCTGCCCTACAGAGTGGCTGATCAGCCCCTCCCAGGGCCTACAGCTCCCTCGCTCCTTCCCTCCACAGCTCCATGCACTGACTGTCCCCAGCTCCACCTGCTTGACAAAATGGCAGCCCAGGCACTGCCTGGATGGCTCTGCCTGGGAGAGGGAACAGCACCAGGGAACTGCATCCCTCTTGGCATTCCACTGACACCCACAGAAGTACAGCAGGATGGAATTCTGCTGCAGCAACAGCGACTTTTGGTCTCAACTCTGAGAACATTAAAGCTCAGAATGGGAAGCAGAGGGAAGGAGAAAAACTAGAGCTGACCTGCCACATCAAGGGCTGCTTTCCTCTCCTAAGACCTTGCCCTCACCACTCTTGCTGGCAGCCACTTCCCCCCTGCCACGTGCCCTCATGAACAGAACCAGACCCTGACTCTCAGCAGGCTGCTTACTGCGTCCCAAACCAATGCAGGGTGCTCACAACCAGCTCAACTCCACCTCTTGCAGCAAGAAGGAGAGGAGGCCCTTGGGAAATTTGTTCCACCTCAAGCACCAAAACCCAGGCCAATAAATGATCTCATTCCTGGTCCCTTCATAAAAGGGCCCAGGACAGTGCTGGGCTGTGAGCAGAGGTACTTTTCACCACAGGCTGCTGTCCTAGCACTGCTGTTCTCATGTCCAGCTCGCACAACAAGAGGTCATTAACCAGCACTTCTCCTTGGCAGCTGCAGCCAGCAAAAGCTGTGCAAGGCAGTGGCTGGGGGAGGCCAGGGAAGGACTGGTACCTGGCTGTGATGGCCAATGATGTCACTCCCTTGACAATACCTTCCAGGTCCACCAGCATTTTCCTGTAGGACTCCATCACCGTGTTGGAACACAGGGTCACCTGGTGGAAGAGAAGAACAGTAAATTCTTCCTTACAAAAGCTCATTACCCAGTGTGATATCCTCCAGTCCTAGAGGGAGGATTTTGCCTTAATTCTTCTGCTGCTCCATGTGTAGAGCACAGTCTCAGTATATCAAAAGCCTTCTGGCAATACCAGATTTGTTAAACACACCTTGCTATCAGGGCATAGCTCAGCTATATTAAAACATTAGACTAAAGGTCTTTGCATCACTGTATTCAAATTAAGGGGCAAATTTTTAATCTGACTGCAATGACATAAATGCAGAGGAAATCTGGCTTGAACACAAGTCCAGCTTTACAGCAGGAAGCTGAGGGCAAAGTGTGGCCCAGCAGGTACTAGGCAGTTTGTGGCTGCAGAGTTTTTTGTCTCCACTGGAGATTCCTGCAGTGAACACAAATCCTTCTGCTCCCCAGGAGAGGGGAAATAAGACCAAGAAGGAAAGCTAATTGCTTTATTCAATGACATCTCTCTAACAGCCATCTTCTTCCCTCATCCTTACTCTGCCCACTTGCAATCAAATAAATGGCTCTCAAAAACACAAGAATGCCTTCAGGACTTGACCATATGGTGTTGAGAGCTTTGTAACAAGCTGGCTCCGAGCTAAAGGTCACAGTGAGATTAATTTGACCGAGATAGAGAATGAGGGGGGTTGCCATTCCAATTAAACTGTGTCCTTGTCCCACGGATGAAGTAATGCACAAAACAGGTGGTAAAGCAAAACAGCTTGGGAAAGTAGTAGTAGTTGCACCAAAACAGCACGTAGATAGCTGATAACTAATTAGCCAATGGTGAGCTGGGATTTTGCACTATGCATGAGCTAATTAAAAGGTGTATAATAATTGGCGATTCGGGAATAAAGACGAGACTTGTAGATCATCATCTGGTGAACGAGTCTTCCTTCTCCGTCAAATGGCTGACCCCGACGTCGACCCATAAGACGACTACGAAGGGATACGGCTGCCACGGATCGGAGAAGTAGGAGCGGGTCCCTCTAAAGCAAGGGGTGGGACGGCAAACGAACCACTGCGAGTTCGCGGCCCTGGGAGCTGTACAGACAGTCTCAGCCTACATGCTGCCGAAGCCTGGAGCCTTGCAACAGCGCTGATTAGGTATGGATAGGCAAGCAGCATATGATCTTTTTACTAGTTTTCTGCGTAAAAGGCAGATTAAGGGGATAGACTTGAAAAAGGATTTACCTGGGTTGTTAGATTACGGGTACGCTAGAGGGTTGTTTTTCAACCCCCATACGGTCCATGAGCTGACCGAGTGGCGTAAGCTCGGGGATCTCTTGTATGAGCAGATTTTGGAGCATGATAAAACAGCTAAGAAATTGGGGAAACTTTGGAGAATTGTGCATAATGAGTTGCTGCAGTTTGTAGCTGAAAATAAGGCAGTGGAGCGGGCTACGGAGGAGCACAAGCGGAATGCGGTTTATGATCCTTACACGCCGCTGGCGCCTTCGGTGTCAAAGGTTATCTTGCCTAAGGAGCCAGAGGTCTCAGGCAGCTCGGATGAGGCAGCCGAGACAGCCGGCTCAGGCGATTGCCCTCCATCGGCACCGTCTCTTGTAGAGGAATGTTGTAGCTCTGATTCTGAGCTCGAGCAGCTACGGCCGGAATCCCCCCCGTTGCGCAGGGAGCCTCGCCCCCCCGCGCCGGCAATTCGAAACCCACAACAAACCCCCCTCGCCGGCACGCCGACAGCCGTCCCGAGAGCTGTCCCTGGGACGCGGGCTGCCGTGGCGGAGGAGATGGCCAGGCAAAGGTGGGAGGCATGGGCTGCCCTTGCTCGTGAGGCGATGGGGAAAGGTGATGCCGATATGCTCAATGCTGTAACCCTTGCCTGCCCGGTAGTTTATACACCAGTTTATGATGCCCAAGGCAAACATACCCAGGATCAGGCTGAATATACCCCTTTAGACTGGTAACTTTTGTCACAACTGCGGTTGACGGTTAGCCAGTTTGGTTTTAAGAGCGAGCCGGCACGGCAGATGTTAGATTATATCTTTAACATGTCCTTGTTAAGAGTAAATGACATGAAAGGACTTGTTAGGCTAATTCTCACCCAGCACCAGCAGTTGCTGTTTAATGCTCATTGGCAAGCCCTTGTTAATGACTGCGTGGGGGTACAGCATCCTCCCGGGGACCACCTGCATGGCATTACGATGGATGAATTAATGGGCCTCGGCGCTTTTTCCCGCACGGAAGCCCAGCTCCTCGTAGGCGCGGATAAGACCAGGGAGGCTATGCGACTTGTAAGAGCCTCTATGGATCGCGTGAAAGAACCGGGAGGGGTACCAGCCTACATGGGAATTAAACAGGGGAGAGATGAGCCTTTTGGGTTGTTCATCGATAGAGCTGCGGGGGCTATAGACAGAGTGGCAGTGCTGGAATATATGAAAGGCGCCCTTTTAAAGCAATGTGCATTGCAGAACAGTAATCCAGCCACTCAGAGGCTGCTAAGCACATTGGGGGCTAATTGGACTATTGAGGAGGCTCTAGAAAGGACAGCGTTGCTGCCCACTAGCTCTCAAGTTTTTTTAGTGGATGCTCTTAAGCAGATTGGTGTAGGGTTACAAGAGGCAGTAAAAGAGACAGCTCAAGCCTCACGGAATCAGGTCTTAGCCGCTCTTGCACCCCTCCAAGCCTCGGCATCACAAAAGGGCTCGGCTCACTGCTACAGATGTGGCGGAAACGGTCATTTTCGCCGAGATTGTCAGGCTACAGGTGTCTGGTGCCAACATTGCCACTCGGATACTCATAATACAAATGCCTGTCGCCACCGCTCGGGAAACGGATCGAGGAGCGTGAGGCGTGGCCGCGCCCAGACACAAATCACCGCCATGACGTCAGCACCCCCTGCAGTCTCCAGCCAGCCACAGCAGGGAGCCTTGGCCTGGACCTGGCAGCAGCAGTAGACGTTTCTATTTTAACCACCCAGCCGCACAAGATACCTACAGGAGTTCACGGACCATTACAAATTCAAAACAAATCTGTTGGTGCCTTGTTGCTGGGACGCTCGTCTGTCACAATGATGGGACTATTTGTGCTACCAGGGGTTATCGATGCTGATTATACGGGGGAGATCCTGGTGATGGTACATACTCCTTTTCCCCCGGTTACTATTGCAAAAGGCCAGCGCATTGCACAATTGGTACCACTGCCACAACTGACTACTGGCATCTCTCCACGTGAAAGGAGGACACGAGCAGACGCAGGGTTTGGATCTACGGGAATCACCTTGCTAACTATGAACTTAGGGGAGAGACGTTGGAAAAAGGTGGAATTACAGTTTCAGGGATGGACTATTGTCCTTATGGGACTGCTGGACACTGGAGCTGATTCCATTGTAATTAGCCCGGAGAATTGGCCTCATCAGTGGCCACTCTACCCTTCTGCAGACACCTTGACTGGAGTAGGGGGCCTCACCTTGGCCAGTAAAACGCGACCTTTGCAAGTGAGAGTGGATGGACAGCGGCTTACCACGGTTTTTTCGGTGGTCACTTTGCCACCGACGGTACAATGCCTTATTGGCCGGGACATTTTGGCCCAGTTAGGGGTGGTGTTGACCAACGAACACCCTTTGGGGTAATCGCCGTTGCTTGGACTTTCCCCATTCCACTCACATGGAGGACTGATACACCTGTGATGGTTAAGCAGTGGCCATTAAAAGGGGAAAGTCTGGAGCATGCTCATCAATTGGTGGAAGAACAATTTAAACAGGGACATCTTAAACTGTCTACCAGTCCATGGAATACTCCTATCTTTGTTATTAAAAAGAAATCCGGGAAATATCGGCTTTTGCATGATTTGCGAGCGGTCAACGACCAAATGGAACCTATGGGATCTTTACAACCTGGCCTGCCAAACCCAGCCATGATTCCACAGGGTTGGCCATTATTGATACTGGATTTAAAGGACTGTTTTTTCACAATTGCCCTACATCCGCAGGATGCAAAAAGGTTTGCATTTACTTTACCAGCTATCAATCGAAATGGGCCAGATCGTTGCTTTGAATGGACTGTCCTTCCCAAGGCATGCGCAACTCCCCCACCTTGTGTCAACTGTAAGTGGACGCTGCGCTACAGCCTTTGCGCCAGAGATGGCCCCAGTGCATGATTTATCATTATATGGATGATATTTTGTTTGCACAGCCCGAGCCAATTGCGGATCATCAGGTGGATTTCATCCGTACAGTGCTGCTGCAGCATAATCTTGTAATCGCTCCTGAAAAGATTCAGCGATCGGCGCCATGGAGATATTTGGGATGGACCTTAACCGAGCAGACTATTAGGCCTCAGAAGCTGGAACTCACTACTCATATAGGGACACTGAATGATGCACAGAAGCTGCTTGGGGAATTACAATGGCTAAAACCGATAGTCGGGATCCCCAATCAGCTATTGGAGCAGTTACGCCCCTTATTGAAGGGCACAGACCGTGCTGCACCGGTTGCCTTGACAGCTCAACAACGAGATGCGCTGCAAGGTATAATTGACTGTATAAGTTCTGGACAGGTACAGCGGCGGTCCCTCGATTTACCTGTTGATATTACTGTGTGGAACAGCTCTGCACATGTCTTAGGTGCCCTGTCTCAGCTTGAAAAGAAAACGGGGGAGCTCAGGGTATTGGAGTGGCTCTCTCCACCGCTACAGCAACAGAGAACTGTGAGACTGAAAATTGAAATGATTGCATCCCTCATAAAGAAAGGACGTTTTAGAGCAATCCAAGTTACAGGAGCAGAGCCTTCCACAATACGATTGCCCATCAAAAAGGACATGCTTGACTGGTATTTGGTGAACTCTGGGGAGCTCCAGGAAGCCCTTTTAGGAGCTGGAGCTGTCGTGGAGACTGGGAAACTGCATCCTAGTCCCCTCCAATGGATGACAGAATGGAACTGGATAACAAAGCCTATTCGGAGTCTGTCACCATTAAGGGGGGCTATCACGGCCTTTACGGACACTGGTAAAAAGTCCAGGAGAGCAGCCGTGACATGGAAACAACAAGGACAGTGGCGACAACATTTGTTGGATGCAGATGCCAGGGACAGTCTACAGACATTGGAACTTTTAGCTGTAGTATGGGCAATGATGAATTTAAAAGGTCCTTTGAATATTGTGACTGACTCCCTTTATGTAGCAGGAGTAGCTGCCAGGATTGAGGATGCGCCGATAAAAGAAGTTCAGAATAAGAGACTGTACGAGTTATTGCTACAGCTGAAAAAGGCAACCAGATCAAGAGCAGAAGCTTACTCCATTATCCACATTAGAAGCCATAAATGGGAGCAAGGCCTTGGAGAAGGGAATGCCAGAGCTGATAAATTGGTGATGGCTTCTGCCAGGCAGAGCACACCTATTAGCAAGCATGTGTTGGCAAGAGAGGCCCATAGCAAGTTCCACCAGAATGCTAAGGGATTATCCAGGGAATTTAAGTTGTCCATTACAGAGGCCAGAGCAATTGTCCGCTCTTGCCCCATCTGCAGTCATCATAACGGGGGTCAAGTTTTAGGGGCAGGAGTAAACCCAAGAGGGTTGAAGGCAAATGAGATTTGGCAGATGGATGTTACTCACGTTGCAAGCTTTGGTAGACAGAAGTATGTGCATGTTAGCATTGATACATACAGTAAATTTATCTGGGCTACAGCACAGGCAGGTGAGAAGGCCATACATGTTCAGAGACATCTGTGTAGCTGCTTCGCAGTGATGGGAGTCCCAGGGTCGATCAAGACCGATAACGGTCCAGCATATGTTAGCATGAAGATGAGGAGGTTCTTTGCAGACTGGGGTATAAAGCATGTTACCGGAATCCCTCACTCCCCTACAGGGCAAGCAATTATAGAGAGAGCAAATGGGACTCTTAAGGGATATCTGGCAAAGGGTGAAGATATCGGAGACCCTGTAACACGACTAGCTAGAGCATTGTTTGTGATAAACCATTTGTGTGTTTTTGGGGAGGAGGAAATACCGCCAGCACAGAAGCATCACCAGAAGGAAAACGAGGAACAGGGGATAGAGCCAGCAGTTTGGGTACAATATAGGGATCCCAAATCTGGCATTTGGCAGGAGCCTGCCAAGGTACTATACTGGGGGAGGGGATATCTTTGTGTTTCCTCTCCAACAGGACCCTTATGGATCCCCGCGAAGTGGACTCGAGCTGTACCAGATGTTGAGGACCGTCGCGGCCTTGTCACCGGAGGACAAAGAGAGGGCGCACAACAAACTGACGCTGATATTGCGACCCTATTTGCAACGCCTCAAGCCCTACTCTAACGATGCGCGACGTGCCTGCGTTCATCTTCCTGATGATTGGATCGAGTGGTGTCAGGACCTTACGGTAGAAGTAAAAGCTCCTCAACCACAGCCATGCTTGGACTGTGGGGACAATAAATGCGCTGCATGGATCGCGCTAGACTGTGGAGGCTGTAATAAGGTGTTCTGGTTGGAGCAATCGACCGTTCGGCAGAAATGGTGCCCAAGCTGCCGAGTCTCCTGGAACTTGCAGAACTCGTGGCAGCGAGCACTAAGGAATTTCACAGGGCTTGATTTGAGAGGATCGTTAGACTTATATGAAGCCCCGGAGCAAATTATCTTGGCATATGTTACTTGGCAACTTAAGACCTTGTGTGAGCGAGTAGAAAAGCAAGTGCATACTCACATAATAGCTTCGCGCTGTCGAAAGCTTGTGCCCCTCACACAGACATCCATTGTTGGACCGATTAAAAAGGACTGTGGGGTTGAGGAGGCACTAGACGACTGCATCAAGCAACTTAAGTCCTGTTCTCTTCGCTCCAGAGGGACTGCCAAATTAAAAGGAGGCAGGAAAAAGGGCAGGAAAGGAAAATGAGGACTGCTGTGTTCATAGGGCTGTTGTCGTGTGTATTGGGGTTCACTCAGTATAACATGTAAGAGCCGTAATGAGAGATGCGGGACTCCAGGCGGCTCTTCCAAAATGCAGTTTATTACATGCAAGATGTTAGAGCAGTCCAGGGTCGTGGGTGACAGAGCCTGTGCCTAGAGCTGTCAGCTGCAGCTGCAGGCAGGCCTGGAGACCCTTAGCTTAGGTTACAAATGCATTATATACTTTTCTTTGCTGAGCATCTTAATACAGTAGAACCAATCTATACCTTAACTTTTATCTATAGCCTATCATAACTAATACAATTACCATATTCATGTTAGTATTCTCCAATCACTAAATGTTAGTACATTATAGTTTAAGCTAGAAGGTGTTTTTCAGTTTTCTTGCAGTGGAAAATTCTGAGACTTTTTTTCTACTTGCAACATTTGCTGACTTGTTTGCCTGTGGTATCTTTCTGCTTGGTAAAAACATCTTCTTGTTTGAGGTGGGTTTATCCTTTGTTCTAAGTCATAAAAACCCCCTTCTAACTAACATACCCTTTGCCTCTTTGGTTATCCAGTAAGACTGGCTCAGCAATTCTTTTCTTCTATATCAAAACTTGCTTCCATCTCTATTCCTTCCTCAGCTTCTACATTCAAAAATCTTTCTGCTAAGCATACATATCTGTGAGACTTTCTTGTCAAACTTTCATCCTTCCCAACAATAACACACCTCGTGACAATGTTTGGGTGACCATTGCCAATAAGACCAAGCAAAGCTCCATATGTTTAAGTCTTGGTGGGGTGCGTAACCCGTTCAGAACCTGCTTAGCTGGACTCCCGGTATGGAAAGTAGCAGAGTTTAGGAGCTACATTAATAATAACACCCTTATTAATCAGACTCTAATACAGAAGGGCAGTACAAACCCGGGGATAACACCCAGTCAGCAAGATGGATGCTGGCAATGCCGAATTATTCTGGCTCTGAATAAAACGTTAGCTTCCCCACCTGAGGAGCTTGATCTATTTGGCAGTGCCAATGCCAGCTTGGGAAAAAACACGGGGGGATGGCTCAGCTTTGAACCAGAGGATTCTGGGGGCCTTAATAGGCATAGAAAACACTGGGCAAACTTAGATTCCCACCTTCCGCCGTCGATGGTACATGCCCAATTGTATAGTCAATGTAAGGGCGGTGGCATTACAGTGCCTAAGGCATTACCACCAGGAATATTTCTGATTTGTGGGGATCGGGCCTGGAACGGAATTCCTGTAAAGCCTCAAGGAGGGCCTTGTTATTTAGGGAAACTCACAATATTTCACCCTAATATAACCCTCCTTATGCAGTGGAGCCATAACACTACACGACAGCGCCGAAGTCTGCATGAGTTTAATTGCGAGAATATAGGGCAACCCACATTCTGGAGCAAGCTGAAACAGGTAGTAGTAGCCACACTTTTACCTGGAGGGGCAGCTAATAAGGCCATGAATTTGGCCAAGCAATTAGGCTGCTGGGCCAAAGACGAACTGAACGCCACCTCCCAGGTATTGGACATGCTGTCTCAAGATGTGCAAAGTGTAAATCATGCAGTATTGCAGAATAGAGCAGCAATCGATTTCTTATTATTAGCTCAAGGCCATGGTTGTGAGGAATTTGAGGGTATGTGTTGAATGAATTTATCGGATCATTCTGTATCAATACATACGAAAATTAAAGAGCTCCAGAAAGGGCTACACGACCTGAAGGAGGATGATGGATTGGGATTAGAAGGATGGTTAAAGAGCCTGGGACTGGGCCCTTGGCTGAGAATAATGATCATGTATGCTATAGGGATATTAGGTGTGATAGTATTGCTAATGCTTGTATTACCATGCTTGCTTAATTGCGTACAAAGAATGGTGAGTCAGATGATGGAAAGGGCTTGGAAAACAACACTTCTGGCCCAAAAAGAAAACGGGGGAAATGTTGAGAGCTTTGTAACAAGCTGGCTCCGAGCTAAAGGTCACAGTGAGATTAATTTGACCGAGATAGAGAATGAGGGGGGTTGCCATTCCAATTAAACTGTGTGTCCTTGTCCCACAGATGAAGTAATGCACAAAACAGGTGGTAAAGCAAAACAGCTTGGGAAAGTAGTAGTAGTTGCACCAAAACAGCACGTAGATAGCTGATAACTAATTAGCCAATGCTGAGCTGGAATTTTGCACTATGCATGAGCTAATTAAAAGGTGTATAATAATTGGCGATTCGGGAATAAAGACGAGACTTGTAGATCATCATCTGGTGAACGAGTCTTCCTTCTCCGTCACTGAAAAGGTCATTCTCTCAATTTAGTGAAATGTAAGAGGAAACAAATGCCCAATGAGCAGAAATCCCCAAGCATGTCACATCAAATCACAGGGAGACTAATGGGACACAGCCATGTGGTTGGAGTATGCGTATTGCACTCTGTATTATGAATTTATTGGTGCTAAGTATTCAAGCAAGTAACTTCCAGGGCTTCCAGAAGTGTCCTAGTGGCTGTTATCACAAATTATTCACCAGTGCCACTTGCTCAAAAAAAGCCTTTCTGAACAAGCACATCTCTGAGCTGCTTGCTGGTTTGTTTTTGTGGCTTTTTTTTTTTTTTCCAGCTGCTTCCCTCTAAGTTCCAGAGGGAGAAGTTTCTCAGCACAAAGAACGAGGCCAGCACTGGGGGGAGTATTCTGCCCAGAATTGGCCCATGGATAGACCTGAGCAAGACTGGTCCAAAGGTAGCCTGTTCCTGCTCTTTTCCTTTCTGTTTGATGGGAAGTTTGAAGAGGGTGTGTGCTTGTGACAGGCTTGCCTCCAGCAAAATACCTCAGTGTCCAGGTGCTGTTGTCATTGCAACCTGCTGGGAGTAGTGGACTGGGAGTCCTGATGTGCACTTAGCCAACACAAATAACCTCTGCTGAAGCTGCTGGGGTGTGCTGGAGTGTGGCTGCCATTGCTAAAACAGTGGGGGGAAGGCTGGGGACACAAAGGCACAACATTGCCATTTGCCATTCTCCTGCTGAAGGAGCCACCTCTTGCTTTGGTGTGCTCACCATCAAATGCTCGGGGTCACAGGATTCCCTCCACAGTGGCAGCGTTGGCCTTTGAAGGCCGAGGACCTGCAGGAATTTCTTCATATTTAGCAAAACAAATTTCATTCCTGCTTTGGGTTGGAACAATGTGTTGGACCCCGACGGGGTGTTAGATTTTGCAGGCTGCCAGATGTGCAGGGGACTCGCCCTGGGCAGAGGGGAATGGATGTGCTTTATGTGGATCAGTGCCTACTTAGAGGTGTGTTTAAAGCTGCTTTTGTGGCAGGACTGGCTCAGTAGAAAGCACAGTCCAAAGGGGCAGGTGACCAAGGTGGGCTGTTGAGCAGGAAATTGGCAGCAAGAGACATGGAACAAACTGGTTAAGGATTGCCCTGAAGAGGGGCCTTGGGAACACCTCGGGGAAGGGCACAACTAAGGGAGAGTGTGCTGCAGGCACTCCCTTCAGCAGACTGTGTCTGCTGTGGAGTCACACAGGAGAGCTGCTTGTGTCTCTGGAGCAACAGCAGTGTGGCTGCAGAAGGCAGACAAAGCAGGGGAGAGTTTTCTCCAAGCAATGTCTCTGCTCCAGAAGGATTTGCTGTTGTTGTGTCATTCCAGACATGCCTCTACAATGGCATTAAATAAGATAGCAATAATGACAAGAAAGAACCCATTTAAAGCTCATGGGAAAAGGAGATACCAACTCTACTCTTACCTAAGTTGCTGGGAAAATAACTGAACCTTATCCTCTTTTACCATTCACCTCACTTGTCTTTTTCCTGACTTCTGTAGTACTTTATTTTTGCCTTTACCTCTGTTAGAAAGGCAGTAACTTTTAAATGCAATGAAAGGGATCAAAATCATCAAAGCAAAAGAAAACTGTTTATTAGTAACAATTCAACTGAGCCAGGTGTGTCTCCCTACCCCTGGAGAGGAGCAAACACAGCCTCCAACAAAATGGCAATCTTTGTATCCCCTTTGTACCCAGCTGGGACAGTCCCTGTCCTCTTTCCCCTTGGAGGGGCACTCAGGAACTTCCATTCTCTCTGACTGCCAACTTTTCTGTCCCCTCCTCTCTCATCCTCCTTCCTTTTGGTCAGGTCTTCAACCCCGTCCCTCTGCCAGCTCACAGCAACACCCAACAAACCAACCTGAACAAATCCAACCCACAAACAACACAGAACCAACAAATTCCATCCTTTCACTTCATAACCTTTTGGCTTCAGCTAAATATCTCCTCATCTCTCACACCTTCTCTGGTACTGTTCTCTTCTTCCTGATGCCTAAGTTCTAGATCCAAAGAGGTATTTGCAGTTGTGTGGGCCTCAGTTTCCCTGTCTCAGAGTAAAGGACATGCCAAAATTGTTTCCCATAGAGTCTGATGTAAATTTCTGGGTTTTACTTACTGCATGAGTGCTCAGTCAGTGCCCCAGTGGGCACAGGGCTGTGCTTAAGGAAAGTGCTGCCTGGCATTGTGGAGAAGGAAAGCTGGAAAAATCAAAAGAGCAGCTTGGCTTGAGCCTGCTTGAAGCTGATCAAGCAGTTCTTGATCAGCTCAGAGCAGAGGTGGGTGAGCCACTGTTTGCCCAGTGTGTCCTGGACAGATGTGCTCCCCCAGAGTCTGCACTTCACTGGGGATCAGAGTAAGATTCTCCTTCATGAGCCTTCCTCCCAGCAGCTGAAGCTCTCCCTGCTCTCTCTCTCCTCTCTAGCTGCCATCAGGTCCCCCGAAACAGAGCTTGTTTCGGGATTCCCCACCAGAGATGGTGTTTCAGAACTTTGTCGCTTGGGAGGTCTCTGAAATGGTGCTGTCTGTCATGAATAAGGACAAGGTAAGTGCTGGCACCTGGAGCTTTAACACTGTGCTGGAAGAGGAGAGTGCTGTCATTCCCTGAGTGTGCAGCAAAGCAAATTATCTGCTGCAGCACATGCAGAAGAAAATGCCTCAGCACCTTGTCTCAGCACCTTGTCTCAGCACCTTGTTCTGCAAGATGGTGGAAATCTTCCTGTGCTGGGAATTGTCCCCTGATTTTGGCCATGCGTTGATGGTGTCTATCCCAAAGGAGTTTCCTTCTCTTGAAAGCTCTGGATTGACAGGAATGTTGAGGCATGTACAGTTCTTACCTGCTCTCAAGCTTTGCCTTGAGTCTATAGCACATCCTCTGTCTCCTTGGTTAATCTTGGTTCCTGGTAGGAATCTCTGCCTCTCTCAACCTGTTTGGCTCCCTTTGTGCAGCTCACAGTCAAAGCTCAGGGGCTGAGTCTTCTCCACTTCATGCTGGAATCACTGATTATTAACGGCCTTGGCACTGCAGGAAACGTGTTCTGAAACAGCCCTGGAATCAGACTGATGTAGCAGAAGCAGTGGGAGGCCTTTAGGTGCCACTTCAGGCTCCTGTTAAGCTTCATCCAGCTCTGCTCAGCTTTTCCAAAAGCAACACGGTGCTCTGCTTTCCCTTTGGAGAACCACAGCACATGCAAAGCCTTGTGCTCCTGGAGGTTTCCACCTTCACTTGAAGAAATTGTGATTGTTTTGTGGTTTGCCAACAGAGTTGAGAGGGAAAAAGTTGAAAAATGTCACCAGTTGTGTTCCAGTGTAACGAGGAAAATGGAGACCATTGGAATTTCAGTCAGGGAAACATTTTCTCAGATGAGCCTTGTACCAAGAGTGGGCTGGTGGGAAGAGACAGGAGGGAGTCCAAATCATCTGGCTTAGACTTGTTGAGAGCATTCTGGTGCTCAGGGGTTGATGATATCAGTGTGCTAGAAAATGCATGTTTGCTGTGTCTGTGAATGCCAGAGGGCAGAACCTGGCCTGCTGGCTGCAGGCAGGAATGCGCAGCAGCCCAGCTTGCCTGCACAGGAAGCAAGAAGCCCTGGAGAGCCAAGATTGGCTTTTCATACTGGAACCACACTGTCAGTCAGTGCTGGTCATGTTTCTCCAGGCAGAAAATGCCTTTGAAGCCCATAGTCCATAGGCACAGCCTGTCTGTGTTTCTGTCACTTTTGGCAAGCTGCTTGCTCTCATGGTTTTATGTTTCTTCCTTGCTGCTTTACCGCCCATTTAAATTCTCTTTGCCATCTCCTTGATTTAGGGATTGTCTTGCTGTGTTCCTTCTTTTGCTTTTCAGCTTTGCTTTTCTTCCCAGTAAGGCTGCAGTGTTTGGTCTCCTCTCTTGCTGGTCTGCCTGCATGACTGTATCCCCAGAACATCCCTACCCAAACTTGATCTGCTACAAGGGAATTTCTTCCTTCCCCCAGGAGAATGTGCCGGTTTGCTTTCAGGTAGCATGTTCCCCCTCTGGAACACGACTGCATGTCTGTGTGCAGGCAGAAGCCAGCAGGTTTTTGGCCTTGTTGAATGTGCAGATGACTTGGTTCAGGTGCTCTGTCTCCATCCTGCTGCTGCTGACCTGCTTGGCCCTTCCTTGCCACCAGGCACTGCCCTAGTCGCCCTGGCCAAAATGCGGGAGCCAGAGAGAAGGGATTCCAGTTGACCCTTGTGAATAATGTGCCTGTACCTGCACAGCTGCAAGTGCTTTGGAAAAGGAGTCAAGGAGGGATGTCAGCAGGGCATGGACAGGCCTCCTCTTGTCCTGTTTGCACAAGTGGCAAAATCATCATTTGATGTCTTTGTTGCAGATTCTTCGGATGGTGAAGGTCTGCCTGCAGAGCTGCCCTAATTTCCAGCTGGCGTGCCCCAGGGATGTGTACCACATGGTGCCAGCAGGCGCCTCTGCCCCTGTGTGCATCTGCTTCACCCCTGAGGAGAACAAGGTGAGACTGGAGGAGCCCAAGCACAGAATTCTCTCCAAAGCCATTGTTTTCCCTGCACTCTGGGTGCAGCCCTTTCCATGCTGTGAGCTTGGGTCCAGGCCGTGGGCAGGCAGCCTGCAGCCAGTCACACTTTGGCGCGTGCTGTCAGGCACTGCAGCCAAGCCTGACAGGCTGTGCTTCCCCTGCCTGTACATCCCTGAGCATTCCCGAGGGAAGATGCACAGGGAACAGGATGAAAATGACAGGGGACTGTTGATAGATGTTGGGCTATCTCTAGGTACAGTGGAATGGGTTTCATTATGATGGAAAACACTAGAGGAACAAAGAGGTCTGAAAGCTCTCCTTCTTCCAGACTGGCAACAGCTTCCCTGCCTCCCCCTGGTCTGGGGCAAAGACGATGCTTTTTCACAGCCTCTGTTCTCCAGCCTTGCAGCTGTGCTGTCCCAGAGCACAAGTGATCATGGTACAGCTGCAGGGCCAGGGCAGAGGATGTGCTGTGCCCATGAGCCCGGCCTGGCACAGGCACACTGGGCTCTGGGTGCCCTTGGTCAGCAGGAGGTTGCTGAGCTGCAGAGGACTTGGACACCTGCCTGAAGGAGTTTGTGTAGGGCAGGTACAAGCTGCAGTCAGAGCTGTGAGCCCAGAGCCCATGGCAGTGACACTGCTGTGCATCTGTCTTCATGCCTGTCCCTGTGCTTGCTCTGTCAGCTGGCACCCATTCTGTGCCAAACGTGCTTTTGCCTGGAGGTTTGAACACCAGTGCTGAGGCCCTGGCAAGTCTGATCTCAGTGCTGGGATCTGGAGGCTTGTTCATACAGAAGGGTTTAGGCCGTGGCATGGAAGGGAGGAAGCCTTGCAGGGAAGCCAAGAAAGGCTTTCCAAGAGCATCCTCCTGCCTCTTAGCACTGTTCTTCTCCTGACTTAGTTGGAGAGGCAAAGTTAGAGGGGAGTTCTGAGCCAGCTGATGTTTCTGCACCAGGCCAGAGGTGCAGGATCTCTTTGGGTGTAGCTGTTTTCTCATCTTCCTTTTGCTGCTTAGCGTCAGTCACTTTGTCCTATTCTCAGACAGTGGGAATATAGAAACCTAGAGGAATGTCCTGTGTTCCCTAGCTCCATGTTCCTTAGAAGGAACTTAGGAATTCTTTAATATTTTTAAAATTTAGAGTAAAAATTATGGTGGCCCAGGGCAGTTCTCTGTATGACCCAAGTGACACAAGAGCTTAATGCCACAGAGATAGGTTTTGCAAAGTGCCCTGGTGCCTTTAAAATGTGACATATCAGTAGAACTTAGTGTTCATTTTAGGGTGTAACAGCTAAATTGATGCCCTTCAAGAGAGTCTATTTTTTTCCCTCCTGCTGTGGGGATGGCACTAAATGCTCTGTGCTGAGGCAGTTTCTTTTCCTGCAGGATTATTCCCACAAGCTGGTCTGCATGACTGCAAGGGAAAGGATAGTTGTGCCAATTCGGGCCATTGGTGCCCGAGCTGTCCTGGACTTCCCTGAGCAGCTGGACTTCTCCAAGTGTCCAGTCAAATGCAGCACCCAGAAGACTGCTGGTTCGCAACACTGGTAACCTGGAAGCTCGTTTCTAGCTGAGCACCCAGAGGTGAGGCAGCCCATCTGTTCTTGTGCAAAGGATATCACCTTTGGGTGGTAGCAGAGTTGGGAAAGAGCAGCAAAAGGAAGCAGAGCATCAGAGCTGCTGCCCTGCAGCCCTGGCTGGAAGTGAGCAGGATGGATGGCAGCTGCTCTTGCCTTCAGTGTTCTTAGCAGTATGCAGCCTTTGAGCTTTCTCTGTCCCAGCTTTCCTGGAGGCTGCTGGAACATGTTGGTAGCTGGCTTGCACCCTCCTGAGCACAAGCAGCTTCTGAAATGCTTACTCAGCACTGTCAGCCAAACAGAGCCATTCTCTGGGAGGCCACAGGCATGTGGCTTTCCAGTGGTCCCTGTATCAGATGCCCAACATGAGCTGTGCTGCAGGCAGCCAGTGCAGTTCCTGTTCCTAAAGCTGATCTGATTTCCCTTGTCAGCTGAGGGTATCAGTCACCTCTTCTGTTCCATGATGAACATTTGAAAGCCAGTTTAAAATTTCAAACAGATGATTTTAATCTCTGAGTAAGGTTGTGCCCCCTTTCCTTGAGATTTCTTTTTGACCACTCTTAAGTTCCTGTGTTTCTGCTGTTTTTTTCTTTTTTGTTTGTGTTCAGTGTTTGCCAAAAGATCATGAATTCTTCCTTGGGAGCTGTCCTAAAGGTCGAGCTCCTCTAATGCCTCTCAATATACCACATGCCCATAGGTATATGCACAGGTGTATAGGAAATAGGAGACATTTAGGGAATATGTGAAAAGCAGTTGGGCTGATTTAGAAAAGTATAGAATAACTTGTGCTGTCAATTATCTGAGCAGACACACTGTTCAAAGCAAGACCAGTGTCTGGGGATTGCAAGGTGCCACTGGGAGATCTGGACCTGTCTTTAGATGCCATACAAGAAAACAAACAGACAAATGGACCTAGTTAAAAAGCAGAAGAAAACCTATTCAATCCCTCTGCCTGTTGGGTGCAGTAGTGATTCATGGAAAGGGCAGATCTAGCAGATGAGAAGTGTCTTAAGGAACAGCTCACAACTGACAGAAAAAAGGCCAAAATGTAGCCTGCCAGCCCCATCTCATGTCAATGGTTTTCATTTAGTTATTAGAGTGTCAGTGATGTCTACTTCACAGCTCTTCTTAGAGCAGCTTTTATTGAAATGCTGATAAAATGTGCCCTTTTTAGGCTAAATCAGGATGTTCTTAAGGTAAAATAAACCAAAGAACCACACTGAAAATTCAACAGTAACTATTCCTTTGTCCTCAAGGAAAGGTTCCTTCTCCCTATCTGATTCCTCGGTTTTAATCTCCCAGGGCAGGTAGTGCCCTAACATTTGCATCTCCTGAGATGAGATTTATAGGCAGCAGGAAAAGAGAAATTCCTGAGGCAGTCAGTGTCAAGTTGTGCATGCAGATAGCTCTGAAGCCTCTCTGTGCTCTTCAGAAACCATTCTCTGATTGGATTTCTGGCAGTGGGACTCCTGAGTGTCATTGCAGAGAGCTGGATGCAGAGTATGGGGGAGCTGAGGCCATTTTACCCACAGGATCTTGTGAGGGCTGGATCTCCTCAGCAGTGGCTCAGTGGCTGTTTCTGATGCTGTCTGTTCTGGCTGTCTTCTGCTGGCTGTGGTTGGTTTGCTCCCTGCTTGCCCAAGTGAGCTGAAGTGAGCTGCACTGCAGAAGGAATCTCATGGCCAGGTGTGCCCCAGCCCTGATGCCTCTCTTTGTGTTGCAGTCCTTTCTCCGTGGTTCCGGCCACAGGAACTCCGGGCGCTGGTGACACCGTGCATGTGACAGTGGGATTTCACGCGCTGACAGCCGGTGACCATTCCAGGGCCCTGGCAGTGTGCTGCAGCACAGGTGAGTGCTGGCCCTGACCGGGCACAGGACAGTTCTCCAACATGGCTCCCTGCTGTCCCATCCCCTCCAGAGGCTCCAGAGGTACCTCCCCTGTTCAGCTTCACCCCAAAGCAAACTGAGAACTCCTTGGTGTTTAGGGGCTTGATAAATGGATTCCCTCTAACAGGCTAAGATTTTGGACTCCTCTTTTGCTGGGAGTTGCTGAGTGGAGGAAGGAGGATCCCTGATTCTCCACTACCATGTGGCTATGCCTGGGTGAAGTTTTCTTTTGTTCCTGGGCAGTGCTGTATGTGTGCTCTCCATCAGACTCTCCAACGCAATGGATTTCTTGCACACCTCTGTCCCATATGCTGCTTCTCCGCTGGCTTGTCACAGACCCTTTTTCTATGTGGCCCTTACACATATATGTAGTTTCTGTCTAATAACATTTTCAGGCCCTCAAGTTACTTTTGTGTGACAAATCAAAACAAATTTTTTCCCTGTCCCCATTTCCCAGGCTGTTCATGCTGTTGCAAACCTCTCACATGTATCTCCCATGTATCTCTCACATGTATTTGATTTCTAGACTGAGGAATCCCATTCAGTCTTATTGTAGGAACTGCTCTGTACTTACTAATCTTTCCTTTGTCCCTTTTTTACTTAATTTGCAATGCTCCAGCTTGGTTTTTGAGATCAGAACAATATAAACTATTTCAAGAGTTATGAGGCTGTGGGTTTGGACAGGGAGATGATGATGATGATTTTCATGGTGTTCATTTTGTAGTGGTTTGTCATATTGCAGAGCCAGGCAGGTTGTGTTTCCTCACCTGTGTCCCCTCCTGCTGTGGGCTGTCACTTCACTTGTTCCTCTGGGCCTCCTTTTGCTGTCCACCTGCCCACAGGCATATTTGCTGGTCAGCAACAAGGGATCCAAGGGATCAGGAGAGACAGGAGGCTGGTGGGATGCCTGGGGAGACCCTGGGCAAGGCAGGACTGAACAGGGCTCCTCAGAGTCACCCAAAGGACTTTGATGCAGAAATCCCGGTGATCTGAGTGGGTCACCGGAGTACATGGACCAATCCCACTGTGCTTACTGTCACCTTGGGGCCACATCTCTACAAACACACTCAGAAATAAGGTGTTTAAGGAGCTGCCTAGGACATCCCCACGCTCTACACACAGAGCTGTCAGGATGTGAAAAATGAACTGATCCACAGAACTGCTCATTCAGCTAAAAATTGTGACACTTTCCTCTGTGACCTGTGCTTTGCTGCATTCCTTGTGCTTCCATCAGCCAGTGAGCTGAACAAAGACTCCCCTTTGCTTTGTTCCAGGTGAAGACAGAATCCACACAATCCTCAAAGGAGAAGATGTTGATGTCATCGCTGGGTTGAGCACAAATTCTGTGGAAATTGACAAGGCTTTCATCACCATGTCAAGCCACAGAATGGTGTTCATTGAAAACAGAAGTAGCATCAAAGCCCACTTCAAGTGGAAAGCTTTTCCTAGTGAGGAAGAAGACAATGAAGAGAAGAGGAGGTTGGTTTGAAAGATGCATTTTAGTGAGATACATGGCCCACAACTGAAATTAATGTCTGGCCTCGGGGGGTGTTGGTGCTTTTGAATGGTTTAGGCCAAGTAAACCATCCCTGGTATTAGGGTGTGTGTCCCTGGGCTTCAGGAGCTCAGCACTTAGCATTCCAGTTCCATTTATACTCCAACCAAGGATGGCATTTTTGGAAGGAAAGGTTGATTGCAATGACTGGATTTCCTCAGGTTCTAATTGGCCTCTTGTCTCTCTCACCTTCTTCCTACATGACCTGGCAACATCCCTAAACATTTCCTGAGTTTCCAGCCCTTCTTTCCAAAGGTGATACACCCTCTTTTTCCCCCTTAGTTCTTTCAAAAGCTCCTTGCCCATCCGGGCTGCTTGTCTCCCCCTGTCCTGCTGTCAGAGAAGCCTTTGAGATCTCAGAGCAGAAAGGAATTTTTCTGAGAGAAGATAGTGCAGGATCCTTTCCCTGTCAGGACATTCTAGTACCATGCACTGGGATGGGAGCCAAAAAGGTCTGGATGATGAAAAGGTCTCTCCAGGTGTTTGCTGTCTCACTCCTGCACAACAAAGTCCCTTCCCCTCTCAGAGTCTCTGTTTTCATGCATATTGCATATAAAACCTTGAATGTCACTGAAGGGATTCGGTGCCTGAATTCATCATTTTCCTTTGGAAGTGCTCTGGGATGCTCTTGTGAAAGGCAGAGTAGGGAACAGGGCAGGTCCAAAATGGAAGAAACAAAGAGTGCTGCTGGTAACACATAGCTGCAAGCCAGCTTGGTCTCCCCTTCCCAGGGAAGTCGTGCAGCATGTGCTCTGTGATCTTTATCTGTCTCCCCTGAGCAGCTCAGTGGGAGGAAAAGCCAGCTGAGGTGGCCGGTGGATTCTCCCTCAGCTGTGGCAGAGGCTTTGAGCCAGGAGGTTTTCTGGAGTGATGCTGGCTTTGGAAAGCTCTCTTGAGCTTGCAAGTGTGGAGTAAAAGTACCTGCTGTGCCAGTGAACAGCAAGTTATCCTCTGATCCATGTGGGACCCTCATGGCTTGGGGTCAGCCTTTGCTGGGGAGCTGCTGCTGCTCCTGCCCAAGTGCTTTGCTCTCCTGCACTCACACTTCTCTCTGCAAATCTGTGCCTTATTAAACCATCTGCTGGCCTTGTCTCTCCCTGGGGCTGCAGGCAGTGTTTGCTACGGCCGCCCAAAGAGGTGTCACTGGAAAACTGCACAGAGGAGAAAAACATAGAGAAGGTGAAGGGCTTTTGTGGAGATCACACTGCCCTCCTGAGCAGCATGGTCCAGGAGAAGATGGCAAAGGGGCCAGAAGACCCTATGCTGTTCTGCAATGATGTTTTTTTCATCGAGCCAATGGTAAGTGATAGCTGAGAACCTCATTTTCCTCCTCCTCCTCCTCTTCCTCTTGCTCCTCCCAAGCACCCTACCCTCCTCCCCCTTCTCTGTGGCTGCGGTCACTGGGCAGATCCTCAGCTGGCCCCATGTGCTGAGAGGGAGGACATGGAGTTTCTGGAGTGGCTGCAGAGCTCCCTGCTCCAAGCATTTCTGCCCTGCAGGCTCAAGGCAGGGCTGGGAGCTTGACAAAGCTGAGCTCTGCTGCCTGGGCTAGAGCTCAGGGTACTCTGTGCGTGTCTTTGCAGTGTCACAGGCAGCAGTTCTTGTAGGTAGGGGCTGCCCCAACACGTGGGGTTCAGCAGAGGCTGTCGGAGCACTGCCAGCTCACACACCGACCTGAAGCTTGCAATAGTTGGCTGGGAAAAGGAGGTCAAATTCAGCCCAAGGTTAATCACAGAAATGCCAATGCCCTCCTGTAACCATGCCTTGCACTATTTCTGAGTCTGCCTTCCAGTGTCATCTGTGAGCCTGGACACAAGGCTGGAAGGTTTCAATGGGCCTTTTGAGTTCTGCACACAGGGACAGAAAACCTTTTCCTTTTCTGTTTATGCGAGCAAACTGCCACATGCTCCCATCAGCCAGAGCCCTGATTCTGGGTACTGAAATTGTGAGAGATGATGAATGCCTGGTGTCTGCACAGTGCAAAATCCCTTCTCATCATGGAGTAAACCCCAGAATAATCCCAACCTCTTCTTTCTTTCAAAACAGGTTAACTAATGTTTTTATTTCAAAGAAGGGGATCATGTTCTCTTCTTCGTTACTGCTATGGCCCATCTAAGGCCAAGAGGCAGCAGTGCACAGTGGCAGTTGCATCCCACTGCAGCTGACAGCAGCATGATGTGAGCAAGAGCTTGTGTCAGAGCTGTAGGAATATTGTGGAGAGTGGGAGCTGATCAGCTGAGCATTGAGAGCTTCCAGTGGTGTGTTGAGCTGGCTTTGGAGGGTTTCCTTGGCTCCTTGTGTTGTTCACCCATCATTGATGCTCTAAACAAAGGCTCACAGTACCGTGTATGAAAACAAGAAATGTGAAGTTGGAAAAAAAAAATGTTTTGCTGTCTCTTTCTGTTGTAGGAGGGAGAAATCGGGCCGAATTGTTTGGCCGAAATCAAGGTGACCTTCAAACCCCTGGAAGCACTGGAGTATGGAAGTGTGGCTTACTGCGGCATCTCAGGTACAGCTCCTTTTCCCTGCTTCTCTCCCACTCAGTGAAGCCATGGCACAAGCCTGAGCCCACTGGGCTCCCATGGAAGTGCTGGGAAGAGTCCCCAATCAGCAGGGCAGTGCTGGCACATCCCCAGTGGCCCTGCAGCTTCCAGGGAGTCTCCCGTGCAAGGCCAGGGCTCAGAATCCTGTGTCTGGGTTATTGATCCCAGAACAGCCCAGGCAGTGCAGGGAGAGGTTTTCATGCTATGGCTCTGCCAGCATTTCCTCAAAGGCCAGAGAGCTCCAGAGCAGAACAGCTTTAATGAACAAGCACTAAGCCCCTCCAGGCCCCTGGCCTCCAGGATGGGTCCATTTGACATGGATCCATCATCAGGTGCTAGGAGTTGGGTTAGAAATGTGCTCCCTGAGCCTGGATCACCTCCCACTGGCCAGACACCACCAGAGCAGAGGTGCCTGAGCCCCACTGAGCCCAGGGTGTTTGCAGAAGGAGCACCCTTGGCCAGCACCTGCTTCTCTCCCTGTGTGGGAGCTGTCACCTTGCAGCTCTCAGTCTGTGGAAATAGAGCTCAGTGCTGAGTGTCAGAAGGTGAGGACTTGGGCAACAAAGTCCTGTGCTACTGGGCCAGGTAGTTTGGTAATTGCCAAACTCTTGATGAGCTTTGTGCCTTCACTGAATGGATTTCAAAGCTCCTCTAGGTGCATGGGAAGGAAACCACAGAATCATAGTATGTTAAGGATGGAATGGACCTTAAAGATCATCTAGTGCCAAGGCCCCTGCCATGGTCAGGGACACCTCCCCCTAGAGCAGGTAGCTCCAAGCCTCATCCAGCCTGACTCTGAACACTTGCATGGCTGGAACCTCCACAACTTCCCTGGGGAACTTGCTCGGTGTCTCACCACCCTCACAGGAAAAAATTTCTTCCTTAATATCTAACCTAAATTTCTTTTCTTTCATTTTCTCCCCATTACTTTTTGGTGTGTCACTACAGGACACCAGAGACGTTTTAAACTCCATAGACTGGTGGCTCCAATTGGAAACCAGCCTGGGGAGTGGGTTAGAAATTAGAAGTCAGCCCCAAGGGATATCTGCTGAGAGAAGAGAAGGGTCCATATCTTCTCCTGCAGCATCAGGAGCTGGTTGCATACAGCTCAGAGTTGGGGACTAGCACTGAGGCAGCCTGGAAAATACAGTGTGACAGAGGGAATGATTGTACTGAAATGGACATCTCTCCCCAGGCCGTGAGAGCAGGCTGCCCCTGCACCTCAGACGGGAAGGCCAAGGACCCTTGATTGAACTCAGCTCTCATACACTGGACCTTGGGGACATTTTTGTCAACACCCCCCATGTCTATGAGGTGAGCAGCAGGGCTTGGGATGGATCCTGATGTCTCCTGAGGCAGCAGCAAGCCTGGTGGAGCTGTGGAATTCCTGCCAACCTGGGCAGTTGTGAGCAGGGAATATTTGATGTGCTGGTCAAATCTGGGGGGTCAGAAAGGTGTGTCTGTTGTTCATGAAGCCCCAGCCCCTGCTTTTGGGCAGCCTTCCTTAGGGATCAGCTGGGAGGCTTCCTGCAAAACAACCCTTTGGCACGTGAAACCAGCACTGGGTCCAAACGCTGCATGTTCAGAGGCTTTTGTGGCAGTGCCAGACACAAGGCACCTTTGGACTGGGCTGTTCAGGAGCAGCTGGAACAAACTGGCTGCCTTTGAGCTTCAGTCCACTGCAGCTTCCAGTCAAGTGTCTCCCGCTTATTCCTGGAAGTCACAGGAAAGCCTTGGGAGTTCTCTCCCTTGCTGACCAGTCCCTCACCGTACTTCAGCCTTGGTGCATCTCTGGCTCTAGAAAGAGAAAAGTGTTCCTGGGAATAAAGCAAATGATTTTTCTACCTATTTGCCTCCCCCTCCCCCCCCCCACCCCGCCCCCAATAGTGTCAAGTTTGCAAAAAAATCATGAGAGAGCAACTGAAAAGAGGTAGAAAATGAGGCACTACATAATGGCAGACACTTCCAAAAGCTTGGCTGGGGAAGAGAAAGACACCCTGAGTTTTCTTACCAAAAGATGGTGCTGTCTGTACATTTTGATGCTGATGCCTCATTATCAATGTATTGTTTTCATAGCATGGGCAAAGGTGAATTAGTAGATGGTGTTGTTGGAGCTGTGCTAGCTGGGGCAGCAGCAGCTCTGTGCTGATTCACTAGGCAGCTGCAATCACCCCACGTTGCTCTCAGGGCCAGGTCTCAATGAGCTTGGTGATGCTGCTCAGAGGTGCACTGCTCTGTGTCCATGGGATAACCCCAGGGTGACTGAAGTTATGTGGAGTTGCCACTGCTTTGCATGAAAACCCAAAGGCAGAACTTGTCCTCTTGTATCTTTTGACTTCTGCTATTCAGCAGCACAAAGCATCTTGTGCCTTTTCTGGCTGTTCATTGCATCATTAGACAATAACTCCCAAGAAGGGAAGATTCCACATGGATTTCCCCTTTGCTTTCTTGCTGCTGCAGGTGAACCTGATTAACCAAAGAGCTCTTGATGCTCCCTTCAGCCACAAAGGTGGGCTTTTGCTTCAAGTTTGAACCTGAAGAGGGCATCATTGCAGCAGGTGGAACCCAGACTCTTCAGATCTCCTTCAGTGTCACCGTGTTGGGGAGGTTTGAGGAAGAATTCCAGTTCAGTGTGGCTGGATTTCCTATGCCTGTGATCCTGACTGTCAAGTAAGGACCCTGGGAGCTTGATGGGCACATCTGTAGCTGTCTCTGGGACATCCCCCAGCTACCTCATTGTGGGGTTTGTGCAGAGAAAAAAGGTGTTTCCTGAGGTCTTAATCTCTGCTCTGATCCTGGCATTGCTTTAGTGTGAGGGTGCCTCCTGCCCTGTGAGGTACCTGGGAGCTGGAATGACTCCTCCCTGCAGGGATCTCCCTCTGCCTTGGGCCATGGCAGGCAGTGGGATGGATCAGCTTTGGGCAGTAGCTGCTCTGGGATGTCCCACCTGAACACCCAGCAAGGTCCCCAGGGCTTTAGAGATGTGCCAGCCTGGGGGATTCTGCACCAGCAGCAGTGTTTTTAAAAACTTCTGTTAATAATCCATGCCAGATGGGCAGCAGCAGCCTCACCTCACCTCTCCCAGCCATGCTGTTAGGGGACAAGCTGTTCTCCCAACTGCTGTGCACAGAGTGCTCTGGTGCCTCCTTTGCACAGCCAGGAAAGGGCTGATGTGGGAGTCAGGGAACTGTGCAGCAGGAACTGTCCCAAGGACTTGGGCATCATCCCCTGGGCAGGTGCCACGGCAACAGATAATCCTGGCCCAGCACAAGGGAAAAGGGGTCTTGTTTTGGCTTGCACCCCTTGTGCGAGGACACGAGGCTTGACTCCATTTTCATCAGAAGGCTGATTTATTATGTTATATATTATACTAAAATACTACATTACAACTATACTAAAAGAACAGAGAGAAGAAGATCAGAAGGCTACAAAGACAAGAATGGAATAGGAATCAATAACAAAATCCTGTGACTGCTCACAGCCTTGGCACAGGTGGCTGTGATTGGTCACTAATTGAAAACAATCCACATGGACCAATGGAAGATGCACCTGTGGCCTTCCACAGCAGCAGATAGTTATTGTTTACATTTCTTTCCTGAGGCTCTCAACTCCTCAGGACAGGAAAAATCCTAGCAGAGGATTTTTCACCAAAATATCATGGCTCCAAAGGGGTGATAACAGAGGAGGCAGAACTCAGTGCTCAGGACCACAGAAGCATGAGGCCTTGTCCCTGCTAGCCTGAGCCATGTGCTGCTAGGATAATGCAGTGTAAGCAGGAGAGCTGATGCTGGCTGCTCTGCAGCTTTGGAGCTAGGCTGCTGCTGTTGGGAGGCACTGGGTCAAGGCAGTAAAGAAATGAAAGCAATCTGCACCTGATTATACCAATAAGATAAGGGAGATGGATGAAAAAGAACAAGGAAGTTATTACTTAGCAAGAGAAAAGTGGTGAGTAGGTCTGCCCCTAGTGGAGAAACAATTATGCTGGCTTTCTTTTTGGAAGACAAGTGCTGCTTTTTTTATTTTGGAGATCAAGAGTGAACCTTTCACCATCAAATAACTGATTGTCCTCTGTCCCTCCCCCAAACTGGTCATGGCATGTTTCTGCATAAGCAGCTTTCTCCTTCAACAAGGGCAGGTGTCTCTTGCTGAGATGTGTAGAGCAGAGCCAGGGTCAGTCCTGTGTATCCAACAGAAGGCACAGGTCACTGGGCCTTGATTTTTAACCACAAGGCAGAGTGGGCATGGATTGGCAACAACCATGAAATCAACTGGTGAGTGTTGTGCAGCTTCAAGTGCTGCTTTCAGTGGATGTTGGTGACTTTTGGAGTCTGTCTGCTGAGTTCAAGGACAGGTGAGGTGGTGTGCTAGATTCAGGATACCCATGTTTGGTTGTTGAAGCTGTTGCTCTTGGCTGTGCCAGCTGGTACACTGCTGACAAGCTGGTCCTTTCCTCTAGGATTCATGTCCCCTGTGTAGAAGTGTTGCTGCTCTTTCCAGAGGATGTTTGGGGCTGCCCTGGATTAATGTCTCAGAACTCTGTCTGTAATGATGGTGTGGGTCAAACTCTCCTGAGAAAGCTCCTCCATGGGAACAGCAGTTACAGCTATGAAGTAGCAAATCAGGGAACCTGTGGCTGGAAGGGCTGGTTACAGAAGTTTGTGGGGACACCTTTATGTCCATCACATTGAAGATGGGGAAAATGAGGCACGGAGCCATGTCTGGCTGTGTGTTCAGGGTCCTTCATGGGACCACCAACATCCCGGGGGCTTTTCCTGCCTGCCCTGTGCTCAAAGCCCATCAGTGGCTGTTGGCTGCTGCCACTTGGCTTTAGCTGCCTCCTGCCCACAGGGGCACTGTGCTGAGCACATGGTGTGTATTGGTTTGAAACCCACGGTGTCCTGACACCAGGTCTGTGCCCCTGAGCCACAACAGCCAGACCTTTGCAATTCCTTGAACCAAGGCATTTCCTCCTCTGTCCTCATCATGCAGGGGCAGCGTCTCTGGACCGAGTTTACACTTTGACCTCCCTGAGCTCTACTTCGGGGACATCTCTGGGCTGGGACACAGTGTGAGGGATCTGTGCCTTCCAACAAAAAAGCATCCCTCCCTCATGGTCTGCCACAGCAGCCTCTTCAGGGTGGGAACTGCAGGGCTGCTGGTGCCTCAGGTAGCATTTGGCCATTGTCAAGTCAAATAGAAGCAAGGCATAGAAAGTCAGTATTTTTTGGTGTCTCTGGCATGCTTTAAAAGACAGATGTCTGCCAAGGAAGGTGGGAATCTTCCTGGAATGGAAAGATGAGCCCCTCCCTCCAAATTATTATACCTTTGAAATTACAAGGCTCCCAGGCAAAACTATGGGAAAAGGAATAACAGTTCTTTCCTAGACTATATCAGGAGAACACAGACAACGAGGCAAGAGCAGATGTTTGCCACCCGCCAAGTCCTAGTTTTGCCCTTTGTTGTAGTGAGGATCCCAGCAGGAGGAGCTGTGGGCTCTGGCAGGGCAGTGATTCCCTCCCAGCCGGCACTGGCAGGGAAGGAGACAAATGCTCCTTTTGGAAACTGCCAAAGGGCAGGGGGATGTCCGCAGTGCCGAGCAGCAGCAGGCAGGAGCGGGGAAGGCAGGCAGGGTCGATGCCAGCACTGAGCTGCAGCCGGGGCAGTCTCAGGGCCAAGCACACAACCTCCTGCAGCAGCATGCGGCCGAGCTTCCAACCTCGAGTGGTAGGAAGGGAAGCTCAGCTCCCTGCTGACACAATCCGTCCTAAGGACGTGATTCGTGAAGGTTCTTTTTCACTGATCTCAGGGTGCAAAAACCGACACAACAAGGGGATTTGCAGTAAAATCAAAATACATGTACTTTTATTGAATAGCCACAGCAAAGATGCGTTAGAGAGAAGGGGAATGGAGAAAAGGGAAAGAATAAGGAAAAGAAAAAGAAGAGAGGAAGGCAAGGAGGTATATAGCTACCAGACGTGCGGATGGCAAATTTTCAGTTAGCAATTTTTATTAGCTCTCTTACCTTTTCCCTGGATCCAGCGAGGTCCGTCGTTCCTCCTGATCCAGCCAGTGGTCCAAGAAAACCCCCCGTGCTTCCCCCATCTCCTTCTAGGGCTCTTGAATGTGTGTGTTTCCAAGGAAACCCCTCTCACCTCCCCAATTTTTCTCCCGGGGCTTCCTTGGGTAAGTGTATGTGTTGATCGGATTTTCACTCACTTCCCCTGCGACTGACCGTTTCCCTCGCGGGAGGACGGAGCTGCGATCTTAGGGTCCGCACTCACCTCGTGAAAATTTCACGTCTCATACACACACACATACACACACACTCGACCACTCTCCCACCCAACCCCACGATACTTATGGCTCCTTTTCTCGCGTGGAGTCTTCGTGCATGTAGATTTTATGGGTAAAAATAGCCGGCTTCCACGGAGATATCTCCGCTTTCGAGAGCTCTGGGCCCGTTTTCCATTTGGTTGTGGCTAACTTTCTGGCTACAAAAAGTTTGTTTTTATCTGGTTGGTTCCGATGGGTTTTCCTGATCTTTCCGGCTGCTGAAAATCAGCGGGGCGCCGCGCGGACTTTGAAAGGGGAACCCTGGAATCCTTACCAGATCGCGTCGGACAGGTTACCAAATTGTTATAAATAAAAAATGTGAATTAGCAAATTTTAATAAAAATATGAAAAATAAAATTTATTTCGCGACCGTAAAAACAGTCTCGACAGCCACCACCAAAACGGACAGCGTATCACCCCCGGGAAGTGATGCGGGTGAACGTGAGGAAAGGACCAACTGGCACCTAGACCTCCCCGTCCACATCAACTGCTTCAAGGTAGCAGTTTTTATACAGTTTTTTTGGCCTGTGGCAGAAAGTCTTTGTTTCCTTCTGAGTTCTTCATATTCAAGTTGGTTTCTTTCTCTGGACAAAGCCTCGTCTGTGGGTAGAATGGTCCATTTCCCTGGTTCCCGGAATCTGGCATTCAGATTCGAGGTGTTGATGGTTCTGGTCCCCACAGATAGGCATCTTGTCTGGGCCATCAGCACCTGGTGTCTTCTGGCATTGGTGCTGATGGCTGCTCCTCTCTTCGGATGCAAATGCCGTGATGTCCATCTGCCGCGGTTTCGAGGTCTCGTGATCTCGTCATCCTGTTGGATTTCTCAACCTAAAGGGAATGAAGGGATTCCCCCCCCCCCCCCCCCCTTTTCTCTTCCCGGTTTACTCTGTTCACATATATATATTTATACGCTATTTATCTCCACGAATTACTACCTATATTTCTAACAAAGGTCACTGCCAAGTACATCAGGCAGGTACCCCCTACTGCAGCAATGATGAAGGCTGGTGAGCTGCCACCTGGGATTCAGAAAATGTCAGTGTCAGTGCAGCAGTTGAGCCAGGGCAGTTCTGAGAACTCTGTGAATCCCCCTGAGAATGAAATGTTTTTCTGCCAGCACAGTGATTATGGAAACTGGACTGTAAAAGGTGTGCTCATCCATTATCAAAAGAAGCATCATGATTTTAAGGCCAGTGCCGATGTGATTAGACAGCACACAGCCACTATTAGAAGCCTTTGTGATCGCAACCACAAGAAATCCTCTGGCAGCCAGCCTGCTCACACCTCCAGCACTGAACAGGACAGGATAAAGTTGAGAGCCCTCAAATGCAGGCAGTGTAGCTACACATCACCTTATTTCTATGCATTGAGAAAGCATATTAAGAAAGACCACCCGAATTTGAAGGCCATGATCACATCCATTCTGAGATGGGCATTTTTGGATGGCTTGATAGAAGCTGGATATCACTGTGAATGGTGTATTTATTCGCATACAGAACCCAGTGGTTTGCTTGTGCATTACCAAAGGAGACATCCTGAGCATTATGTTGACTATACATATATGACAAGTAAACTCTGGGCAGGTCCAAATCCTTCCCCTCCTACCCTAGTGATGCCAACAGGAGCAATGACCTATAAATGCAGAGACTGCATTTTTGAAGCATCTTCCATTTGGGACATTACTAATCACTACCAGGCTTTTCACCATTGGACTATGAATGGGGATGAATCTGTATTGTTAGAAATCATTAAGGAGAAAGATGCTGCTAAGAAAATTGGCACACAACTTGATGAAGTTAAGGCCAGGATTAATTCTGAAAAACAGGTACTATCACAGATGGACCAGGATGTGGAGGACCCCAGTCTTTCCCATGAAAAAACTATTTAGCTGACTTCTGGAAACACTGCCATCTCCTCCACTCCATATCAGTGTACAGTTTGCCAGTCTGAGTACAATAACTTGCATGGCCTCCTGACACATTACGGCAAAAAGCATCCCGGCATGAAAGTGAAAGCTGCTGACTTTGCACAGGGCATAGACATTAACCCAGGGGCTGTGTACAAGTGCAGACATTGCCCATACATTAACACATGCATTCATGTTGTTCTCACACATTACCAGAAATGTCACCCATCAGTAAAGGTCACTGCTGAAGACTTAGTGCATGATGTGGAAAAGTTGAATAATGTTGCACAGAATGACATAGAAGAGATGAATAGGATTTTCAAGCAAGGCTATGGTGCATACAGGTGCAAACTATGCCCTTATACCCACAGCACACTGGAGAAGCTCAAAATTCACTATGAGAAATACCATGATCAACCTGAATTTGATGTTTTTGCTAAGTCACCACCAAAGTTGTCTGCCTCAGTGGAGCCAGACATGGTAACTGAAATCAAGGCCTCCTCAGTAATTGCTACTGATAGTGTTGGAGAAATCTCTACCCCAGCACTGCATTTCTCCAGTTCTCACTTAGTATCTCACACAGTGTTTCGGTGTCAGCTCTGCAAATACTTCTGTTCCACACGGAAGGGGATAGCCAGGCCCTACCACATCAAACATAATAATGTTCGGGCACAACCAGAAGGCAAGAACAACTTTTTCAGGTGTGCGCTGTGTTCCTACACCAACCCCATCCACAAAGGGCTTGCACCACACCACCAGAAAAGACATGACATTGATGCTTACTACACTAATTGTTTAGCAGCCTCCAGGACAGTAAGTGACAAACCCAATAAAGTGATCATTCCATCTCCTCCCAAAGAGGACACTCCTCAGTTAAGTGAGGAGCTGAGGAGGGCTGTGGAAAAGAGGAAGTACTCACTTTGTTCCTTTCAATCTTTTAGCAAGAAAGGTATTGTGTCCCACTACATGAAACATCACCCTGGTGTCATCCCTAAGAAGCAGCATGCGAGCAAGCTGGGGGACTACTTCACTCCTGTGTATGCTGATGAATGTAGGAGTGTGCCCCCTGTTGATGGAGTGACAAAATGATCCTTTGTCCCCCTAAAAAGGAAAGAAGCCCAGAAATTTCTCTCATCGATTAGGTGAAAAGCCATATCATAGGACCTTGGAAACTTCACCTCAGACTTAAGGGTAGCTAATTGGACAGAAACCAAAAAGTCCCGCCTGGGCAATTTAGTAGAAAAAGAAGAGAACAAAGAAACTAATCGCCTTTGTGAGGTGTTTTACCAGGAGAAAGATCTCTTGCACCTGGCTGTTTTTTTTTTTCTGTTTGTTATTTTGCCTTTTATTAAACCTTTTTGTTTCCAACACTGCAGCAGAAGCCATCCTGCTTATTTTTATGCCTCCAAAGGTAGCTGAGCTATCTTGGGTGTGTTATAGGACTCTGAGAGCTTATGAGACCTGGCTCACGGAGGATAATATAACAGATGAACATGAAAAGTCAACTCCAGCTGAGGAAAGGAATAACTCTGAAAAGTTTGAGGTGGAGAGCAAGGCTCAGGAAACCGAGTGGCTTCCCTTCAGATGAATAAAATGTTTCAAGCTGTCTTTCAGCACGGCAGAGCTGCTGTGCATGCATTACACTGATCACCACAGCAAGGATTTGAAGAGAGACTTTACCATACTGGGAAGTGGTACCTGCTCTCATAATGATAGCTACCAGTGCAAGCACTGTGATACTAAGTTGCATAGCATGGCAGAGCTGACCTCACACTTGAATAGTCACAATGAGGAATTCCAGAAGCGTGCCAAACGTCAGGAGAGGAGGAAACAGCTTTTGAGCAAGCAGAAATATGTAGATAGTGCTTTTACATATTTCAAACAAGAGAGGGTAAGAATCTATGTGTCAGGTCTCCTTCTCTGCTTCTTCTCACCAGGGAAAAAACAAACCAAAAGCTGTTCTTCTATACCCCAGGAGGCTCCTTATTACTAATACCCACTTGCATGTTCACTTTAACAGTCAAATGAATGAAGGTTAATGAGTGACTCAGTGTGTCAATGGGCTCTATAAATTAGTTACATATTCTGCTTTAATTTTTTTCATTTTCCACCTAGGGTCCATGAGAAGCTCTGTTCCTTCCAGTTGTTTCCTTCAGGATTTTCCCTATCTTCCTTTCTCCCACCCTTATGGATGGCTATCTGTATGTTTTGCAAGGCTGCTGTTTGTTTTCTCATAGACCTTTTTAGCAAATATCCCGTTCCACTGCTCAGAAATGTACCTTTAAATAACACAGCAATTCCTTTCTCAATTTTATCTATTTCAGTACATTTTCTGGTAAAGAACTTGATGTTTATGTGCAGCTATCCAATAACTTCAAGCTTTGGGCAAGTGTTCCTGTGAACAGAAGACTAAATTCTACTACTCTTTTCTGTACCCTTTTCCCCATCTGGAGTAGCTACTTTCTGTAGAAAAACATACATTGGGGGGGGGGGGGGGGGGTTACCATGAAAGACCATGGCTTGGTATTGTAAGTTAAACATGAACGGTCTTATAGGGGACTGCTATTATGCAGAAACTCAAGTGTTTTTTCTGTGCACATCCTATCCACCTATTTTGAGGGCTTAAATAGAATTCAGTGCAAATTGAGGTTGAAGTTTTGCACAATAGAATTTTGTAGTGGGTTGGCACAGGCAGTCGCTTTGTGATCCTCTCTCTAGCCTTCACCTCCTGGCCCTTGCCAAGAGTGGCTGCCCCCTATCCGCCCCTCGGGTCGGTCTGGGTGGCAGTAGAGCAGGGCTGCCTAATTCCCAGAGGCAGCAAAGCTGCTCTGTGCAGCTGCTGATAGGAATCCCAAGTCGAGGAAGCCAGAACACAGGAGACTAGAGGGGCCACTTGTATAAGTTCTCAAGAGGGTTTAATCTCCGAGAGAGTCAAGGGACAAGTGACAAAACTCCAACAGGGTAACAGCAACTTAAGAACAGGGGAGGGTACTAGGGGAGGATAACCAGTAGTAGAACAGCAGGGGAGGAACGTAGGGTGGGAATCAGATTCTAGGTAACCAATAGGGGATAACATGGGAGGGGATCAGGCTTGGCACACCAATGGAACTTTGAGGGAAGGGTGATTAGACAAGGAAGGTTCTAGATAAAGGGGTGGGGTTACATTTGATGAACAAGGGAAGAGGGCAGTACTTCCAGGATTGGCAGGGAAGGGTCTGGAAATCAGGGAGGTGCAAGGGAGATTGACATGGGGAATGACATAAGATTAGGTGGGAAAATAGTAAACAACTTCAGGGCAAAAATATTGGGGAAACAGAATGGGGTACATGAAACAAACCACTATAAACTCACAATAAGGAACACCTTAAGATTACAACAGAAAACCAATCTACCACAGTGGGTTGACCTTGTCTGGACACCAGGGGCCCACCAAACTACACTATCACTCCCACTCTTCGTCAGGACAGGGGGGAAGAAAATAACATGGAAAAGAACTTGTGGGTCAAGATAAAAGGAGGTTAATAAAACAAAAGCAAAGGCTGCACACAGAAACAAGGGAAAACAAAAGATTTATTCTCTAATTCCCATCAGCAGGCGATGTGCAGCCACTTCCCAGGAAGCAGGGCTTCAGCATGTGTAGTGGTTGCTCTGCAAGACAACACGTAATAACGAATGCCCCCCCTCCTTTCTCTTAGCTTTTATATCTTAGCAGACGTCATATGGTATGGAATACCCCTTTGGTCAGTTTGGGCCAGCTGTCCTGGCTATATCTCCTTCCAGGATCTTGCCCACCCCCAGACTAAGGGTCTTTGAGGGTTGAGGGGGAATGTTGAGACAGCACTGATGCTATGCCAGTGCTGCTCTGCAGTAACCAAAACACTGGTGTGTTCTCTCCACCTTTCCAGCTCCCAATGCAAAGCACAGCACTTTGAGGGCTACTATGGGGAAATGAACTCCATGTCAACCAGACCCAATACATATGTGTACACTAAAAGTTATTTCGCTAGTCTGAGTATATTCCTAAAAGTGTGATATTCAAAGCATGTTTCAGTATTACATTAGTGCAACTGATTAATACTTGTGTGCTTCAATAGGCTTTTGGACACTTGGAAGATGCTTCAAACCCTAAGGAGAGGAAAGTAGTAGGCTACAAATGTAAATTTTGTGTAGAAGTTCATCAAACACTCCGAGCCATCTGTAATCATCTCTGTAAGCATGTCCAGTATGGTAATGTTTCTTCTGTGTCACCTACAGTAAAGGTAAGAATTCTGTGAACTGGCAGCATTTTGTATTTGATATTAAGGCCTAACTGAAAGCCCATAGAGGGCTCCCATGGAGACAAATGGGTTTTGGACTGGACATTCTGAGCAGTTAAACATGACATTCTAATATAATTTTTCATGTTTCTGCAGCACATTTTGTTTACTTTGTTTTGATTTTCTTCTGCTCTTCATCTGGGGCACAAAAACTATTTAATTCTCATTTCTTATTTGACACAAAGGAATTGCTATCACAGATGACTGAAATAATTGATTTATGAGCAGGAGCTTCTCCCTCAGCTGTTCTGGGCTACTTTTCTGCTTTCTTAGACTCTTAAGGTGTGGGGGCTTTTTTCCTTTTTTTTTTTTTTTCTCCAACCCATATGCAAAAGTGAAATTATAGTGCTGCAAATGCATATGCAAATATCCAGCTGAGCCAGGGGTCCAATTTAAGTGGTTAATTGTAAATGTGCTGCTGTTTCCTCCCTATGCAAGTGGAGACCACCTAGAATGTCTGAGGACAGACTGTACAGGGGGAGTTCAGGTGTGATAAGGTTGCAGGATCTGGTTATGCAGTTCTCCTTTTCTTGCTGCAGTGAGTACTCAGCAAAATCTCATTCTGCATTCTGTGTGACATAAAGCATGCCTATTTCATGACATTGACTGCATGCTGTGTAAAGTTGCTGAGTCCATCACAGTCTAAACAGTTGTACCTAAGAGCTTCCACTGTCCTTCCTTTAGCTTATCCAATACTACTAACAGAATGGGGCACTTCCCTTCTATCATATGATTCCTGCTCTTTCTCTGCTTCTCAAGTAAAGTTTATAGGGGGTCAATATCATCTTTTGAGCAAGTAGATACTACTTGCTCAACAGCAAAGAACAAAAACTAAAATACAAGACCCAAAAAACATGATATAAATATGCTTTTCAGTTTTAATGTTGCTGCAAAATGATTGCTGTGCTAATTAACACTTAGGAAAGGGACTAAGAAATGGGTCATTTGTTTTTTAATGTGCATGCATATATATATATATAATTAAAGACTAAACTCTTATGCATAAAGTCATTAGTGGAGTATGGTAGGGATACCTTTAGAAAGTGAATGCAGTGGGAAACATATTAAAGTTAATACATAGGAGAGACTGAAGGACAGAATTGATGGCTTTGGGGGGGGATATATGTTTTTTAGCAGGAAGCTGAAGATTCTTCAAGAACACCTTTGGAGGGTTTTGAGGGAGCCAAAGAACCTGTGGAATTTACAGAAGCTGAATATGGAACATCCTTGGAAGATAAAACCAGGCCTGGGGGCTACCACTGCAGCCAGCATGACCGGGTTTTGATGTCTATGCAGGGTCTGCGATCTCATGAGAGGGGTCATTTGGCTCTGGCTGTGTTTACCTGGGAAGACAAGTACAGCTGCCAGTATTGCTCCTTTGTCTCTGCTTTCAGGCACAAGTAAGTTATGGCTTGTTTTCAACAGAAGCACAGACTAGTATGGCTATTTTTTACATTGGTTGACATTGAAGGAGAGCACACTCAATTTGATTTCAAGCCACGTTTTTCTCTGTTCTCAGGAATTAAATTTTTTTTTATGGCCCCAAACTATTTACCATTGCCTGTGACTATAAAACGTCTCATTTTTATATCTTCTCAAATTTGAGTTCTCTTTTTGTTGTGTGTAGGGGAAATGCACACCAAACAAAAGATGTCCACCACGTATGCAGTTCTGTCAAATGCATGAAATTAAATAATCCATAGAGGAAAAAGTATTTTTACTAGCCTTCCATGTAACTGCTTTATTTTTAAACAGAACCGTGACTTTTATTTGATTGAGACAGACTTAATTTCTAGTGTTGAACAGTTATCACATACCAATATTAAATTTAGATTATTTATTTCTAATTTGCATTATGCAATTTCAGTCTATGAACATAGTCTTAACATCAGTGTGGCATACTTGAAATAAGTTGAGAAATTACCCCTTATCTGACTTGACCCTTGAAAAATGCATGGTCATAATAAATAATCAAGTTCCTCATTCCTTATTTCTTTGCCTACAGCTAGGAAACTTTACAGTTCTTTCAATCAGATTTATTAATGGCTTGCCACAAAGAAATTAGGTTTATTGCATTTTTTTTACTGGCATCCTAGATTGGCAAACACATGCACATGTTTTCTGTAGCCTCTTGGGGGAGAAATGTCTCATCCCCCCATTCTATGTCCACCCCCCTTCTCCTCAAAGAAGAAAGATTCAAGTGCCTGTTTAACATAGGCATTGATAGTGCTGTCAGTGACACACTTAAATTGGATGAAGTTGTTGCTGTTCTGTAATTAAAAGTATGCGGGAAAGAAAATACGAGAAAAGAAATATTTATAAACCCTTGTGTTAGAAAAGCAGCATCTCTGTCAGTATCACAGCACAGTTCTTATGTGGATGAGCAACAGGACAGTTCAAGGGCTGGGCAGGCCTTGGCAATCTCTCATTAATATCCTGGATCTGAGCTGATGGGAAGCAGTAAACTGCCCTGTACAGCAGGTCAGGTTGACATCTCCCCTGCAGAAGGGAATCTCCCATTACGATGACCCACCCCTCCCCCCTGTTCTTGCTGCATGGTTCAGGTGCAGCCAGGTCTGATGCTTCATTGGACAGAGCTCCGAGCCCCTCATCTGCAATCAGATGCAGAACTATAGAACTTATTCTGCTGCAGTTCTACTGGCAAAGCAAGACCCATCCTCCCAGTGCCAGATATCACAAGCTTCCAGCCTCTACCATCTTGGTAGTCTCCATTTCCCAACCTGATAAACACAGACACTCGCTGCCTCTCCAGTACAATTCAGAGTTTTGGCTCTTGTCTGTGTAGGATCTCTGAGAAGAATGTTTTTCTCATTATTTCTGATGCTGTGCAGATGTCTGACCTCCTGCAGCTCCTTTAACATGGTAACACAGCTCTTCAACTAGTGCACACCTCCTGTAGGCAAGGAGACAGTTTTTCTCTGCCTCATTCTCAGTGAGAAGCCTCAGCTATTCCTTGGAGCCCCAGACATAAAATGGGATGGGATGGGATGGGATGGGATGGGATGGGATGGGATGGGATGGGATGGAATAGAATAGAATAGAATAGAATAGAATAGAATAGAATAGAATAGAATAGAATAGAATAGAATAGAATAGAATATTTCACTTGGAAGGGACATACAATAATCATCCAGCCCAACTGCCTGACCACTTCAGGGCTAACCAAAAGTTAAAGAATACTGTTAAAGCATTGTCCAAATGCTTCTTAAACACTGACAGACTTGGGCCATTGACCACTTCTCCAGGAAGTCTGTTCCAGGGTTTGACCACCTGCTCAGTAAAGAAGTGTTTCTTAATGTCAAGTCTAAACCTCCTCTGACACAGCTTTGAACCATTCCCATGAATCCTATCTCTGGATCCCAGGGAGAAGAGCTCAGCACCTCCCTCTCCCCTTCCTCTCCTTGGGAAGCTGTATAGAGAGCCATGAGGTCACCCCTCAGCCTCCTTTTCTCCAAACTAGACAAACCCAGAGTTCTCAGCTGTTCCTCACAGGACATGCCTTCCAGCCTCTTCACCAGCTTGATTGCCTTCCTCTGGGGGCAATTCAAGGACCTTCCTTCTTAAATTGTGGGGCCCAGAACCACACACGGTATTCAAAGTGAGTCCATGCCAATGCTGAATACAGCAGGATCATTACCTCTCTTGACTAGCTGGTTCTGCTGTGTTTGATGTGCCCCAGGGTGAGGTTTATTCTTTTGGCTGCCAGGGCTCACTGCTGGCTCATACTGAGCCTGCTGCTGACCAGTACCTCCAGATCCCTTTCTGCAGGACTGTTCTTCTGATCAGTGGAGACCTCCCTAAACTCCCCAGACCTTTGGTAGATGATTGAGATGGATCCTGCCATAGATCCACTATCTCCTTCAGTATTCCAGGATGAATCTCTGTTGAGAGCTTTGTAACAAGCTAGCTCCGAGCTAAAGCTCACAGTGAGATTAATTTGACCAAGATAGAAAATGAGGGAGTTGCCATTCCAATTAAACTGTGTCCTTGGCCCGCGGATGAAGTAATGCACCGAGCAGGTGGTGGAGCGGGACAGCCTGGGAAAGTGTGATAGTTATACCAAAAACAGCACGTAAATAGCTGATAGCTAGTTAGCCAATGGTGAGCTGGGATTTTGCACTATGCATGAGCTAATTAAAAGGTGTATAATAATCGGTGATTCGGGAATAAAGACGAGACTTGTCGATCATCATATGGTGAGCAAGTCTTCCTTCTCCATCAAATGGTGACCCCGACGTCGACCGTAAGACGACTACGGACGGACACGGCTGCCACGGATGGGGAAGTAGGAGCGGGTCCTTCTGAAGCAAGGGGGGGGGACGGCAAACGAACCACTGCGTTCGCGGCCCTAGGAGCCATATAGGTGGTCCTAGCCTACGTGCTGCCGAAGTCTGAAAAGCCTTGCAACAGCGCTGATTAGAAATGGAAAGGCAAGCAGCATATGATTTATTTATTTGCTTTTTAAAAAAGCGGCAGATTAAAGACATGGACTTGCAGAGAGAGCTCCCACAGTTGGTAGATTACGGGTACGCTACAGGGTTGTTTTTCAACCCCCATACGGTCCATGAGCTAACAGAGTGGCGTAAGTTCGGGACCATGAGGGCGGTTACGCGCGCCGCGGGAGAGCCCGGGGCAGACGCGGCGGCGAAAACACGTATGGTAGCGGCGGTCCCGGCAGTGCGGCGGCGGAGCGGACCGAGCGCTGCGGCGGCGGCATGCTCGGTGCCGGCGGCGGTTACGCGCACCGCGGGTCCAGTGACACGCACGGTGACAAAAACTCGCACGGCAGCTGTCCGTGGGGAAAGCGCACAGATCGCGAGGGGGGTGCCGGCCAGGGCCAAGCAGGCCAAAGCGAGACGCGGCAGCAATAAGCGCAGTGCCAATGGTAGCGGCGGCGGACGCGCACCAGTAACGCGAAACCCGAAAGCTGGAGCTAGGAGGGCTTTTTCACTTTCTGCAAGCGCACAAAAGCACCAGCGGTGTGGGACGTGCTCCCGCTGGCTGCGGGTGTTGGCGCAGAGCCAGGGAGAACCAGCCCGAGCGGAAATCCAGGCAGAGCGGAGCCCAAAGGAGATCGGGGCTGCGCGGGTCCGGGCGAGGGCGTTCCTTTCCGCACCCCCGAGATAGCGCAGACTGAGGCTGTGCCGGAGCAGGCAGGAGATGGGCGTGGGCTGACATTCCTCAAAGCACCGCCCTGTCACAGCTGCCTAGCAACCACAGCAGCCAGCCGATCGCAGCAATTCAAACAAGTGTCTGAGAAAAAACAGGTCAGGAATTTTCTTCAAGGTCAGGATGGAAAACTTCTAAAAATTCACACAGTGCTTAATCCAGATGTTATACGGGGCATTTCACCCAACTGTTCCACAGACTTTACAATTAGTTTACCAGGTTTTTTTTTTGTAAATGTGTTTGCTTTTTTAAAAGTGATTGAGTATTTGGGTTTGATGGCTTTAAGTGTGATGACTTCATTGCCTTTCCCTTACCTGAGGCAGGAACAACCTTTTAGGGGGGCAGAGTCTAAGTAAACTTCCTAGTTTTTGTTTGGACTACATATGAGAAGATTTAAACTGTAATATTTCTGTATACTATGGGTTTTATAGTCTTTGCTCTCTTCTATTCATTAAGAGATGGCATTAGATAAATGGATGTAAATGTGCTAATTATTTTGTACTATCCTTATTTTAAGTGAAATTATTTGTGTTTAAGATTATCTGTCATCTTTTTCAGTTTTGTTTTAAAATATCTATCCAAGATTCAAAGTTTTAAGAATTATTGATATTAAGTTTATAATCTTTGTTATTTTTAGTTTTTGTAAGTAATGCTGATAGATAGTGATTGTTGTTAATACTAGATGAATACTTTGGGAAGGTTGTCTTAACCCCTTCAAGCACTTCTTGTTAGGGAGTTTTCAGATTTTTGTGGTGTTTGCAGCTAACTTTCATGTGTTTTTCTATTTTTTTTGTGTGATCACCTGCAAGACACGTGTCTCGTCAGAATCCTGTCTTTTTATTTCCTAACTATTTAGATGTTTCTGAGGGTTTTTATCCAAATTGCCAGTTTTGTAGTTCTTTTAATTATTATTACAGGAATACTCCAGCAGAGAATTCAAGAAGTTTGCTGTATTTGGAAAATCTCTGTCTTGACAGAAACTTCAGAAGGATTCAATTATTTGCTGGTTTGATTAGTTTGTAACCCTAAGGCTTTTTATAAATAACAGTTGTTTTTAAAAGTCCTGTTTAAAAAGTATGTTAAGTGACACTCACCAATTAGAGTTTGAGCTCTGGCCAAGTTCTAACTCTATTTAGATGGAGTGACTGACAACCAACCCAGATGTTTTCTGCATCAAAAAGTATTCAAGTCCTTTTGACTTGGCAATTTGACAATCTATGACAGCTGAGCCATTTTCAGGGGGAGTTGGAGGAAACATGAATCCGGACATGATTTCTCCAATTCTCTGTCATTTTAAGGTTTGTCAGCTGTCGCAGACTCTGGGATAAGAGTTCAGTGTTGTAGTGTTTAGTAATTTTCTGATCTTATATGTGTTGTTAATTGTGTGTATTATCTAAATTAATTCCTAATTACTCTTATCATTACTCTTATCTTAACATTTCTTTATGTAACATTACAAAATGAAACCAGGACCCATTTTTCACCTCCAGGATTTTGAGAAGATTCTTCAGTCCTGCAGGGATGTGGGATTTGTTTGTGTTTTAACAGGTGCCCTGTCTCAGCTTGAAAAGAAAACGGGGGAGCTCAGGGTATTGGAGTGGCTCTCTCCACCGCTACAGCAACAGAGAACTGTGAGACTGAAAATTGAAATGATTGCATCCCTCATAAAGAAAGGACGTTTTAGGGCAATCCAAGTTACAGGAGCGGAGCCTTCCACGATACGATTGCCCATCAAAAAGGACACGCTTGACTGGTATTTGGTGAACTCTGGGGAGCTCCAGGAAGCCCTTTTAGGAGCTGGAGCTGTCGTGGAGACTGGGAAACTGTATCCTAGTCCCCTCCAGTGGATGACAGAATGGGACTGGATAACAAAGCCCATTCGGAGTCTGTCACCATTAAGGGGGGCTATCACGGCCTTTACGGACACTGGTAAAAAGTCCAGGAGAGCAGCCGTGACATGGAAACAGCAAGGACAGTGGCGACAACATTTGTTAGATGCAGATGCCAGGGACAGTCTACAGACATTGGAACTTTTAGCTGTAGTATAGGCAATGATGAATTTAAAAGGTCCTTTAAATATTGTGACTGACTCCCTTTATGTAGCAGGAGTAGCTGCCAGGGTACTATACTGGGGGAGGGGATATCTTTGTGTTTCCTCTCCAGCAGGACCCTTGTGGATCCCCGCGAAGTGGACTCGAGCTGTACCAGATGTTGAGGACCGTCGCGGCCTTGTCACCGGAGGACAAAGAGAGGGTGCACAACAAACTGACGCTGATATTTGCAACGCCTCCAGCCCTACTCTAACGATGCGCGACGTGCCTGTGTTCATCTTCCTGACGATTGGATCGAGTGGTGTCAGGACCTTACGGTAGAAGTAAAAGCTCCTCAATCACAGCCATGCCTGGACTGTGGGGACAATAAATGCTCTGCATAGATCGCACTAGATTGTGGAGGCTGTAATAAGGTGTTTTGGTTGGAGCAATCGACCTTTCGGCAAAACTAGTGCCCAAGCTGCCGATTCACTTGGAACTTGCAGAACTCATGGCAGCGAGCACTAAGGGACTTCTCAGGGCTTTATTTGAGAGGATCGTTAGGCTTATATGAAGCCCCGGAGCAAATTATCTTGGCATATGTTACTTGGCAACTTAAGACCTTGTGTGAGCGAGTAGAAAAGCAAGTGCGTACTCACATAATAGCTTCACGCTGTCGAAAGCTTGTGCCCCTCACACAGACATCCACTGTTGGACCAATTAAAAAGGACTGTGGGGTTGAGGAGGCACTAGACGACTGCATCAAGCAACTTAAGTCCTGTTCTCTTCGCTCCAGAGGGACTGCCAAATAGGGCAACCCACATTCTGGAGCGAGCTGAAACAGGTAGTAGTAGCCACACTTTTACCTGGAGGAGCAGCTAATAAGGCCATGAATTTGGCCAAGCAATTAGGCTGCTGGGCCAAAGACGAACTGAACGCCACCTCCCAGGTATTGGACATGCTGTCTCAAGATGTACAAAGTGTAAATCATGCAGTATTGCAAAATAGAGCAACAATCGATTTCTTATTATTAGCTCAAGGCCATGGTTGTGAAGAATTTGAGAGTATGTGTTGTATAAATTTATCAGATCATTCTGTATCAATATGCTATAGAGATATTGTGTGATAGTATTGCTAATGCTTGTATTACCATGCTTGCTTAATTGCATGCAAAGAATAGTGAGTCAGATGATGAAAAGGGCTTGGAAAACAACACTTCTGGCCCAAAAAGAAAACGGGGGAAATGTTGAGAGCTTTGTAACAAGCTAGCTCCAAGCTAAAGCTCACAGTGAGATTAATTTGACCAAGATAGAAAATGAGGGAGTTGCCATTCCAATTAAACTGTGTCCTTGGCCCGCGGATGAAGTAATGCACCGAGCAGGTGGTGGAGCGGGACAGCCTGGGAAAGTGTGATAGTTATACCAAAAACAGCACGTAAATAGCTGATAGCTAGTTAGCCAATGGTGAGCTGGGATTTTGCACTATGCATGAGCTAATTAAAAGGTGTATAATAATCGGTGATTCGGGAATAAAGACGAGACTTGTCGATCATCATATGGTGAGCAAGTCTTCCTTCTCCATCAAATCTCATCAGGCCCTATGGAATTAAGAACATTTAGATGATACAACTGATCCTTTAAAATTTCAGTGTCCACAAATGGAAAGTCACTGTTCCTACACTTGTGGTCCTCTGACCGAAGTTGTGGTCAATAGCTCAATGTTCGTATGGAGATCAATAAGAAGTGGTGTTCCTCAGGGCTCTGTCTTGGAACTGGTGCTCTTTAATATCTTTATCAAGGACATAGACAAAGGGATCAAGTGCACCCTCAGTAAGTTTGCAGATGGCATGAAGCTGAGTAGTGCAGTTGACACACCTGAAGGATGGGGCCATCCAGAGGGACCTGGACAAGCTGAGAAGTGGGCCCATGTGAATCTAATGAGGTTCAACAAGGCCAAGTGCATAGTGCTGCAACTGGGTTGGGGCAATCCCAGACACGAGTACAGGCTAGGAGAAGAACTCATTGAGAGCAGCCCTGTGGAGAAGGACTTGGGAGTTCTGGTGAACAGAAAGCTGGACATAAGCCAACATTGTGGGCTTACAGCCCAGAAGGCAAATTACATCTTGGGCTTCATCAAAGGATGTGTGGCTGGAAGGTCAAGGGAGGTGATTTTCCCCATCTACTCTGCTCTGGTGAGACCCCACCTGGAGTGCTGTGTCCAGCTCAGGGGCTGCCAGCACAAGAAGCACATTGACCTGTTGCAGCAAGTCCAGAAGAGGCCACCAAGATGATCAGAGGACCGGAGCACCTCTGCTATGGAGACAGGCTGGGAGAGCTGGGGTTGTTCAGCCTGGAGAAGAGTGAGGAGACCTTACTGCAACCTTTCAGTACTTAAAAGGGGCTTATAAGAAAGAGATAGAGAGACTTTTTTGCATGGGCAGATAATGATAGGACAAGATGTAATGGTTTTAAACTAAAAGGAGGGATTTAGATAAGATGTTAGGTAAAATATTCTTTAGTGTGAGGGTGGAGAGGCACTGGCAGAGGTTGCACAGAGTAGTTGTGAATGCCCCATATCTGGAAGTGTTACGGTCAGGTTGAATGGGGCTCTGAGCAACCCAATTGGGGTGGCATCCCTGCCCATGGCTGGGACGGTGGACCTAGATGATCTTTAAGGTCCCTTCCAACCCATTCTATGATTCTATGACTAGGGAAGTGATTGTACCCCTGTACTGGGCAGTGGTGAGGCTGCACCTTGAATCCTGTGTCCAGTTCTGGGCCCCTCACTCCAAGAAGGACATTGAGGCACTGGAATGTGTCCAAACAAGGGCAACAAGACTGGTGAAGTGTCTAGAGTACAAGTCTGATTAGGAGTGGCTGAGGGAGCTGGGGGAGGCGTAGCCTGGAGAAAAGGAGGTGCAGGGGAGAACTTATTGCTCTCTACAACTACCTGAAAAGATGTTGTATTTAGGTGGGAGTTGGTCTATTCTTTCTAGTAACAAGCAATAGGATGAGAAGAAATGGCCTTAAGCTGCACCAGCAGAGGTTTAGACTGGATATTAGGAAAAACTTCTATATGGAAAGGATTGTCAAGCATTGGCACAGCACAAGCTGCCCAGGGAGGTGGTGGAGTTGCCATCCCTGGAGGGATTGAAAAGTCACATAGATGTGGCACTTGGGGATATGGATTAGTGGTGGGCTTTGCAGTTTTAGTTTAATGGTTAGACTCAATTACTTTAGATGTCTTTTCCAACCTAAATGATTCTATGCTTCTGTTATCCTTAGACCTCCTCTTGCTATTAATGTTCTTTAAAAAGACTTTCATTTTTGTCTGGCACTACCCTGTTCAGTTTCAACTGTAGTTGAGCTTTGGGTTTTTGTGCCTTCTCTTTGCGTATACAAACCACAGATTTGTAATGTTCCTGCAAAGTCTGACCTTGCTTCCAGAGACTGTAGCATTTGTTTTTCCTGTTGAGTTCCATGAGGAGTTCCCTGTTCAGCCAAGCTGGTCTTCTGCCCCATTTTCTTGACTTCTGACACAGTGGAATTCCTGCTCCTGTGCTTTTTAAAGGTGCTTCTTAAAAACTGACCAGGACTCCTGAACCCCTAAGCCCTCAAAAGTAGACCCTCAGGGGACACAGCTAAGTACCTCCCTGAATAGCTTAAAGTTTGCTCTCTGCAATACAAGGTAGCAACTCTGCTGACATTTTTTTTCTCATTACACTGAAAATTTTAAACAACCATTTTGTGATCATTGAGGCCAAGACAACCACCTACCAGCACATCTCCCACAAGTCCTTCTCTTTTAGAATAATAGAATACTTAAAGTTGGAAAAGACCTCCAAGATCATCAAGTCTAACCTTTGACCAATCAACACCATGCCCAGTAAAGCATATCACTAAGTGGTCCATCTACTCGGTTTTTGAACACCTCCAGGGATGGTGACTTCACCACCTCCCTGGGCAGCCCATTCCAATGCTGAACAACCCTTTCTGGGAAGAAATTCTTTCTGCGGTCAGGCTGGCAGGCCTTTGGTTCCCTGGATCCTCCTTCCAGCCCTTCTTGTGGGTGGACATCACACTGGCCTTTTTGCACATTGACTTTTCCTAATATGCAACCCAAGCCTCCCCAACACTGCTCCAGCCCTTCCCTCAGGTTCTGTCACTGGTCACCAGAGAGAAGAGATCAGTGCTGCCCCTCCACTTCCCCTCGTGGTGATTGCCCAGCACTCTCATTTGTCAAGGTCTCTCTGCAGGGCCTCTCTGCTTTTGAGGGAGTCAATATTTCAGATATGCGCCTAAAGCTCCTGGAGGACCATAAATGTTCTCACTGGCATTGCCATTCAGGCAATGCCATGCCAACCCTTGGCTTAGCTTCAGCTCTTCTGATGGTATCCCCTTTATCCATCACTTCTAGTGTAAGGTCCTCTCAATTGGTCCTGCCAGCTTATGAGCAAAGAAGCATTTCCCCCATCAGGGCAGGTGGATCCCATCAGGCCTCAGCAAACCTTGTGTCTTGTAGATTCTTCTATGGTTATAAAAACCAAAGTTCTGGTGGAGGCACCAGTCCTGGAGCCAGATATTGATGTTTTGGGCATGCCTGTTTCTTCCATTGACTCTCCCTATTACTGGGAGAATCAAGGCAAACACTACCTCTTCTCCTGAATCTTTTAGCATTCTTCCCAGGGCCCTGAAATCTCTTTTGATTGACCTTGGCCTTCTTGTTGCAATGTCATTAGTACCCATGTGAAAGAGAAGGAGTAGGTAATAGTCTGAAGGCTGTACTGAGCTCATCAGTGATTTGGTTACATCTCTGATTTGGGGCTCAGGGAGGCAGCAAACTTCCCTGAAAAGATAATCCAGTCTGCCGATGGAGACTCATTTGGCTCAGGAGAAAGTCACCAATGACCATTACTTGCTGTTGTTTCTTTTCAACACTGGTCAAGTGCATTAAGCAGGTCTTGATGTGAGGGATTGGTTGATCTCACCTTGATGAGAGTGCTTGCACAGGTTCCTCCTCTTCTATCTCATCTCCTTCATCTACTGTACCCAGAGCTTCATACCTATTCTGTAAAGGCAGCTGAGAGGGTAAGAAGGGGTTCCTCTTACAGCTCAGTGCAGTAACTTGCTTGTAATATGGAAATCTGCATTCTTCCTCAGGAGCTCTGAGTACAAGCTTCTGATATGCCAGGGGTAGTTGTTCCAGTCAGTGTTGAGCTTGAGATATGCATTTTATACATATTTGGTAATCTGATTTGAGTTTATACCAGATCATTTTCTATCATCTATTTAAAATGTGAGTTTTTTAGTGGAATACTGACCACAAATGTTCACTCTTATTTAGGAGACATACCGGTACTCCAGAGAAATGGGGAAAAAATTGCCACAAATTTCCTGTTAGATTTATGATAATATAATGTTTCTATGAAATAACCCTGAAATTGGATATATGGTCGGGATTTTTGTTTTGCTATCATTAGATCTTTGTATACACAAACTTTGGTGCTAGCAATGGTAAACAGGGATTTTCTTGGCTCAGGCTCTGTCAGTGTGAAACTAAAGATCATGTGAGACCCTCTGTAGTGTGAGGGTATGGAGTAGACTCCATTTGATCCAGATCTTTCTATTCAGTGGGAAAAAAACCAGGACAATTCAGATCAATGAATAGGAAATAAAGCTAAAGTATGCCTGGAACTATTAGGATTGTGTTTTGGAGGGATGATAAATAAACCAACCCTCTCCAAACTTTTCCATACCTTCTTATTGTTTCACTGATTCATATGAACAGGCTCAGACTACTCTTATATCACAAAGCATAAATTAAGACAAGGCTGTATTGGAAATGTCTCTATCCTGATCTGAAGCCACGGAGATGGGTGATGAATTCTTACCCTCTTCAACGTCAAACTACCTGTTGCTGATTTCCCCTGCAGAAAGATACCATCTGATCTGTTTCACCCATTCTTCTGTTGTTTAGCTTCATGCAGGGTCTCCCTGTCCATTACATCTGAAACTGCCACCTCTTACTCCTAGAAATCGTTGACTATAGACAGCTTGCTGGTACCTTCCCCCCAGACTATGCTGTCTAATCTGCTTTTGCTGCTGTAACCAAATGAAGATTTCTTCAGTAGAGCAAGAAAAATATTTTCCTTAACTTAGGAGAAGAAAACAGGGCATATTTTCATAAAAACACTGCACAGAAAAATCCTTTACTAGTATTTTTATTGTTCAGTTTGGGTTCTTTCATGTTTGTTTTTGTTTTTCCTCAAATAGCCTTTATCCTTTAAGTAACTCTCACGATAGTCTGGATTTGATATAATTTGATTGATAGTAATTTTACCCTATTGAGTTTAAGTGGCTTGCATTCTGTGTGATAAAATTGATCACAGATCTCTTTCTTCCTCAGATTAGATTCTGCCTTGTTCTATAAGAAGATCTGTTGGATATAAAGAACCAGCATGAGAAAGATAGCTGAGCCTAGCCTTCTCTTATTTAAAATTTATTTCTGTTGCTAGATTTTTGGCTTGCATCTGAAGGAATAGCTAAAATTATTTACTATTTGGTTTCCTTTTGTCTGTCTTTTGATCAGTCTGGATTGCCATATGCAGACTCATCATGGACATCATAAGCCATTCTGTTGCAAGCTCTGTCCATTTAAGTCTTCTTACAACAGCCACTTGAAAACCCATATACTCAAAGCTCATGCTGGTAAGTCAATTAATTTCTTCCTTGCATTCTCCCCTGTCCTCTCTTGATCCCTTTCTCTTGCTGTCAGGCACATATACTTGCTCTTGTGTACTCCCTCTTGATCAACCTCACATACAGTCATGCTCATTCTCTCTCTTCCTTGTGGGTAGTCATATGTGCTCTCCACATTCTCTTGTGTGATCACAAGCTCTTCTTGTGCCGTCATGTGCCTCCTCTCACTTTTGTGTGTCCCCTCTCAATGAGACTGTGTGCAATTGCACTCACTCTCCCACTTTCCCACTCTTCTTCAGATGCAGTCACATTCCCCCCTCTCTATCTAGGTTTCAATCTTCCTCTCTCATACAGTTGTGTGTGGTCTCTGTCATGGATTATCCTCTCTTCCTTGCTCATTCTCATGATTGTGCTTGCTCTCTTCATGTGTGGCTGCACTCATAAGCTGCTGCTTGTTTGCTTCCTCTCACTCTCACAGCCATGTGCTCCTTGTTGCTCAACCTTGTGTATGGTTGTGCTCACTATCCCTCTCTAGGTTGTGCATGCTGTTCCTCTCTTGGGTGTGATGGCACACGTTCTCCCTTACTTGGTCGCAATGTCTTTGAGGCTCACAGATAATTGCCTGCTCTCCCTCACCCACAGTCATGTTTGCTCTTCATCTCTGGGTTACAGTCTCCCTGTATGTCATATGTGGCTGTGAATGCTCCCTCCCTCTCTCTGTCTTTGTAGCACTCTCTCGGGGGACATCCTTCTTTGTTGCTCCCTCCTGCGCTCTCTTGTGCCAGGTCAGCTGCTCTAAATTTCTGTCCAAGTTAGACTAGGTTTCTCTTGCTTGTGGTTTCTCCATCTAGTATGCTCACTCTAGCGATCATATATTTGCTATTGCTAACTTTCCCTTAGCACAGATTCTAGGAGGGTCTGTTCCATGATCTTCCCAGGCCCAGAGGTGAGGCTGACAGGTCAGTAGTTCCCAGGGTCCTCCTTTCTGCCCTTTTTTAAGATGGGTACAATGTTTCCCTTTTTCCAGTCACCTGTGACTCCACCTGACTGCCATGAATTTTCAAATATCATGGAGAGTGGCTTGGCAACTACATTGGCTAATCCCTCAGGACTCTGGGATGCATCTCATTGGGTCCCATAGACTTATGTACATTCAGGTTCCTCAGGTGGTCGTGAACCTGATCTTTATTTACAGTGGGAGGGGCTTTGCTCCCCCAGTCCCCATCCTGATGTCCACCCACTTGAGAGGTGAGGGAAGAGATGTTGCCATTGACTTCCTTCTTGCCATTTAGCTTGACCAGCAGATCTTGACTCAGCCATGCTGGGCTCATCTTCCTTTCCTGACTTGTTACACCTGAGGATCACTGGCTCTTGTGCTCTATGGAAGGGTCCCTTAAAGATCTGCCAGCTCTGTTCTGTTCCCTTGTCCCTGAGGGCAGTTTCCCAGGGGATTCCACTGACTGCCTCCCTAAAGAGCTGGAAGTTTGCTTTTCTAAAGTCCAGGGTCAACTTTACTCTTCATCTCACCCATATCCCTCAGTACTGTGAACTCTGCCAATAGATGATCACTGCAGTCCAGGCTGCCTTTCAGTCTTGATGTCCCTGATTAGCTCACTTGTGTTTGGTGATGATCAGATCCAGCATTGCATTCCCTCTGGTAGTGCCATCTATTACCTGGCTCAAGGAGTCTCCTGAATTGCCTACAGCTCACCATGCTGCCCTCCCAGCAGATGTTGGGGTGGTTGAAGTCCCCCAGCAGGATGCTGCAGTGTACTTAGCACATCTCAGTGCAACATGCCAAGGGTCCTTGCTATCACCCTGTCCGTCTAACCTGACCGTGTTGTCCCACAACTTGTAATGGCCAAACCTGATATTATATTGTAATCATATATTATGCTTGAGCTCTCCCTCAAAAGAAATTGCACTGTTGTTCTCTGGGTCAAATGCTTTCTCTTTCTGGGTCATAAGCTTTGACTCTCATTCTCTAGGCCACATTCTTTGGGACCTGTGTGATCTCTTGCTCTTTGGGTCTCTCTCCCTCCTCCCTTCTCCCATTTTTGGCACTCTTGCTCTCCCTCCCCTCTCCCCTGCCACACTCTTTTTTTGCCTTTTCTGGGTTGTGCTTTTTCATTCCCTCTGTGAGTTGCCTTCTATAGGTTGCTGACACCTCCTTTGGACTGTCGTCTTGCTCTCTTTCTCTGGATCGTGTGTATCACTCCCTTTACCCCCCCCCCCCTTTCTCCTTGGGTCAACTGTGGGCCGTATCTCTCTCTCTGGGCTGACTTCTAGTACACCCATCCCTTTTTTGACTCACTTTCTTCCCCTAGTCTGTATGCCTCATATTCTTGGCTGGCCTCTCATTCTCGCTTCATCTCTCTTACCCTCCCCTCTCTGTGTGTCGATGTGTCTCTCACACCATTTGGGCATCTTTCTCTTTACACTGGCACCCCTCCTGATGCACCACTCTCTGGGTCTTCTCCTCTTGCACCTGCACTCTTTCTTTGGCCCCCTCCTCTACCTCTTGCCCCACTCCCACCCTCTTTTACCCTCCTCCCCTTCTTTCCTCCACCTCTCTTTCTGTCTCTGCTATCCATGCTCTTCCTCTCTCTGCTTCTTTCTGTCTGTCTCTCTCTGTGGTTCATCCTCTCTTTGCATCACTGCCCACCTCCTTTGGGTTGCCCTCTCACTCTTTCTCTGTGGGTCAACCTCTCTTGGGTTCTCTAGGTTCATGTCCTCGGGTTGGCCTTTATCTCAATTTACCTCTTGTTCATGTCCTTCTCCCCATCTGGGTATCTCTCTTCTTCTGTACCACCTAATCTCTCTCCCTCCAGGTTGCCACCTCTCTCCCTTTTGCTCCCCATCCTCTTTTTGGCTTGCCTTCTCTCTTCCCTCATCCTCCATACCCCAACTCCCACTTGGTTGATGTTTCTTGCCCTCATTTAATCTTTCTTCCTCTCTCTCTCCTTCTTTGTGGGTTACCCTCTCTCCATAGGTTGCCATACCTCTCATTTGGGTCATCCTCTTGCTAATGAGAGGGTCAACTTCTCTGGTGCACTTTGTGTGTCTCTCTTGGATACCCTGTTTCTCTCTGGGTCTCATTCTAGGTCCACCTGCCCCTCTCTTTCTCTCTAGGTCTCATTCTAGGTCCACCTGCCCCTCTCTTTCTCTCTAGGTTTGCCTCTGTCTTTCTCTCTTGGTTGCCCCCTCCATCCCCTGCACACCACCACCCATGTTGTGTGCACTCTCCCTCCATTTGGTTCCCTCTCCCCCTCAGTTTCTCTTCCTTATTGCCAATCATCCCCTATCCCTCTCAGTCACACAAGTTCTCTCTCTCAAGCTCTCTTTCCTTTTGGACCCCCCCTCCCTTGTGAGTTGCTCTCTCTTTTTCTGGGTTGAGCCACTCCTCTTTCTGGGCCATGCACACACTCTCTCTCTCTCTGGGCTACACCCACTCTTACTGGACTATATCTGCCATCTCTCTCTCTGGGTCAAGCTCTCACTTGCTCTGAGTCATGGGTGTCCCCCTCCTTCAGCTTACATGCTTTCCCTCCCTTCCTCTTTCTGGCTCTTGCTCTCTCTAGGTCACACTACTGCTCCCTAAGTTACACACACACCCTGACTCACATGCTCTTTCTTTATGGGCTGTTCTTTGTTGGTCACACATGCTCTCTCTTTCTGGATCATGCCCCTTCCCCCCATCATGCTGTCTCCCCCATCATGCTCTGTCTCTCCCCCTCCTCCCCCACATCACATGTTGTCTCTGTCTCAGTCTTTGTGGGGAATGCTTTTGGTCACATTCTCATCTCGGTCACTTCCTCTCTGGGTCATGCTCTATGTCTGCCTGGGTCACACACCCCCTCTCTCTTCCTCTCATCCACATTCTCTCTCACTGGGTCTCTGTATCATACTTTCTCTGTGTCTGTCTTTGGGTCGCATGCACTTTATATCTTTCTTCAGGTTGTGTTCAATCCAGTTCACACTGTCTCTCCGGACTGTGCTTATGTTCTCTCTGGGACACGTTTGCTTTCTATTTGTCTTGGTCATACTCCTTTCTCCATGCCATGCTCTCTCTTGGGCCCACACACACTCTCTCTTTGGATCACATGCTCTTTCTTTCTCCATCTGTGTGTCTCTTTGGGTTGCATGTGGTCTCTCTCTGGGCCAGTCACATGCTCTTTTGCAGTTTCTTTGTCATGCACACTTTTTCAGAGGATGTGGTCTCTGTGTCATAGGTCTACTCTGAATTGGGATCATGCTGTGTCTTGGACAGATGCTTGCTTACTCTCTCATTTTAGAACTTTCTCCTTCTTTACAGCTTTCTCTCTGGGTGTCTCTTTTACCTGTTTTGTTTCCAGTAAGTACTTTATCAATATATCCTATTGAATAATAACCTTGTGGATATTTTTCATCAGCCTTCCAGTAATACAGTGCTTCTGTGATTTTTGTTAATTTAAAGGGGTTTTTTGTCTCTCTCTTGTAGATATTCTGTTATTTTATTTATTCTTATGGATGTGCATCATGCCCATACATTTGTTTAAAGTGCCCTGGCAGTTCTAAAAATCCAGGTGTCTTCATGTCATATGACTCTTCATGTCCATTATCTTTTGGGGAACAGTCAAACTCCATTTATTATAAAATGTGTTTTTGCATAATAGCTAGAGTTGTTAAGGGATGTTAGAAGCACCTGCCTCCTCCAGAAGTTCCAGTCCAGGACTTCCTTCTGCCCAGCCACTAGGACCAGTGGCTAGTCCAGCCTAAAGTGTGCTGGCAAATATACCACCACCCCTCCCCACGAATGCTCAGTTTGGGGAAGCCTAGCATCAGTCACATGGGCTGTGACCGTCTCCAGCAACTGATACAGAGCCTCTTGCTCACCTCACTCACACCAGTCCCTCCCAGTAGCTGGTTGTCGAGACACACACTGTTCCCACCCTAGTGACTGGAGGTTAAAGACTGCTACTTGCACCAGTATATGACAGCACAGGCCAGTGCCATCTGCACCCCCAGTCTGACTCCAGTGACTGGCACCAGATTCCACTCACACAGATCTCATCAGTAGCTGGTACTTAGTCCCTACAACACACATATATGCAGGATAGAGTGAGATTACACAGTGCTATAGCTAAGAAAATATTTAAGAAGACAGGACAGACTGTGATCATCAGATGCAAGGCTGTCAGACAAGTGTACTGACTGGCTCTGTTTTACCTGTGTCTGGTCCCTTTTATGTAATGTTACATTTTAGTTAAATGGTATGTTCTGTCTCACCCCTCGAAAATGTACGGTTTATTCCAAGCCTGTGATCCTCCCCTGAAGTATCATGTATCTGTAATCCCATTGGCCCAAGTCTTATTCCGTGCCCACTTTGAATCTCCCTTCTAAGTTGTGCAAGGGAGACGACACTCCTCTCTTGGCCCTTTTCTCCCTAAGCTCTCCCTCTCTCCCCCTCCCTCCCCCTTCCCCCCTTCTCCCTCAGAAACCATGCTGCTCCTGGGGGTGGGACCCTGTTATGGTTTGAGGTTGGCACAATGTTAGTGCTTCTTATGAAAATATATTTTCTTTAGTGGTTTTTGTGAGATGTGATTAGGAATAGAGTAAATCAGGCTCTAACTTAGGAATACAGGAAACAAACTTTATTAACTACAACATTTAAAAAGGAATCAACACAAAACTAAGAAAGAAAACTCTCTAAATACATTTCTCCTCCTCCCCCCTTTTCTGCCACAATATGAAATAACATTATAAATTTCTACACTGTCACTATCTCTCAGATAATCAATTTTTGAGTTCATAATCACTTTTTAAATAATTAACTTTTAAGTTTATTAGGGAGAGAGGAGTCTCTTTTTGTACTATAGGTTTTTTTCTGGAAATACAATTGAAACTTCTTGTGTTTTCATATCACTCGTGGCACTGTTTGACGAACATTTGTCTTCGTGACTTCTTTTCTCTATGTCTAGTGTTTTTATTACTGCACATGGATTAGGACTGCTTTTAGGGTTGTTTTTTTTTAAGGATGCCTTGCTCAGTTCTAATAAAAGCAGCAGTTTCTTAACTTCGGGACACTAGTTCTTTTTAAATTTCACTTTTTGGGGCTGAGGGGCTTTGTGAATAGAGATTTTTTTTCTGAAGATAGAGGGCATTTCACACTCTTTTTAGTTGTTTCTGGTTTTGCTACTGTTTTACTGTACTCTTTTTGGCTTTAAGGTATTGCTTTTTTTAAATGTAGTTTTTGTGTCACAGGAAAAACATAGATTTGTTTATGGTCATACAAGAAAGAGATTAGCTTAAGGCTATTTTATAATTTCTTCTTACTTAGGATTCTTCTCACTTCTTTTAATATCTCTTACTTGTACTCACTTTCATCATATTTGTTTACTGCTTCATTTCTTTCTCTTCATTTAGATTTAGGAGGATTGCTATTTGTAAGGTTTTTGTTATTTTAGAAAGGGGTTAAAATTTTCACTTCTGTTTGTTTAGAACTTTTACAGCAGCTGGGCATTTTCTTGTGCTGCATTTTTTACTTTTTTTTTTTTTTGGCTGACCGTGCTGCCAGTCTATGATATTGAATTTTAAGGCAGCACAGGCATTGGCTTTCTCTTTCTGTCTCCCGGGGGGTAGGAGGGGGTTTGATGTTTCTTAGGGCTCTTTTACTTTTTTATTTTGTAAGGTTTTTACTTTTTTTTTTTTTTTTTTTTTTTTTTGTTTAAGGTTTTGGTTTACTTTACTTGGCTGCATGGCTTCGTTTCTTCTACCCAGCCCCAGCTGGGCAGGGGAGCTTTGATTTTTTTTTTTATTGACTGGAACTAAGAGAGAGTTTTCTTGGGAGTTTTTGTTTTTAACTTCTTGTGTTTTCAGAGGCGGTCCATGCTTTCAGTGGCTAAACTAGGTGTCAATATTTAAATCCAAGCACTGATTGGTTTGACCACAACCTCCCAAAAGAACTCACTTCCTTCTTAACCTACCACAGACCCCCAATAAACCCTCATCTAATTAGCACCCTCAGAAGCCGTGTGGAGTCTCCTTGCCTGCTGGCTGTTATCAGCGAACATACAGCTTAGGGGGCCCTCCGGGGACTCCCTGGGGAGCCCCCTCAAACGAACTGCAACACTTTTATACCACTTTCTGTCTGCCACCCTTTTTGTTCTTCCCTGCTCTATCTTCCCCCTCTCTGTCACCTCATGAGTTACATAGTTCTATGGATTCCTGCACACCTCCCAGTTCTGTATACAGGATCCCTTCTGGTTTTCAGTCTTATCAGTTGTAAAGTCCAGGTTGATCTTCCTGTAAGTGGAGCCTGTGGTTTCTTGGTAGTTAATCAATTAGTGTGACTGGTCAGGTGTATTTCTTTGTCACTGTCTCCATGTTTGTTTTGTCAGGTCTGTTTCTGTATATTTTAGTTTCTGGTTTCCCCCTTTCCCCCTTGGTTTCTCAATTGATAATATCCCTGATCAGATAACCTTGCTGGAATAAATATTCTCACACTCTTAGTGTGATTGATCAGGTTTGGTTCTCAGCACAGATTCCCTTATCATTTTTCAGCCAGGCTTGTGTCCCTGAATGCTCTTGTTTCTGGCTTCTTCCTTTTCTTATTACCTTTTTTTGTGTTGAAAATGGCCCTTGACCAGATACCCTTAAAGGAACAACTCCATACAATTTTCAACGTACTACTAGCTATCATACCAGGTTATCTATTAATCGTGTTTCTCACATGAAAGCAGCAACCTGGTGTATGTAAGATGCTTCATGTCTAGCTTCAGGATCATTTATTCCTCCAAACCCCTTGCACAACTTGCACTTTTGCACCTCTGGTTCCTATATCAAGGCCATACCTTGATTAATCCTTAAACCTTACTTTTAATGAGACATCTGGTGGGCTATATATCAACATTTACTCTCGTAATCGCAACAGCTCACAGTTTTGGCAATTTTGGTTCCTTTTTGGGAGGGGGCTTCTTTAGGCTGCATCTCCAGTGCACTGAGGTGTTTGCAGTCTAAGACTTGAACATACAATGTGTTGTGGCCTAGTTTTGGTCCTCAGGAGTTGCCATATGAGACAGTTGAAGTATATGGGGAATCGTCTGAAAACTGATGCACTTTGTCTTCCATTTGGTTATGATGTGTCCATGGACTCTTACCATGTTGCTATTTGATGAATGCTTGCAGGACAATTTCTTACTTTTACGCTTCCTCTAACTTTCTTAACAACACTTGTAATTTCTGACTAAATGCACAATGTATTTTTATCTCACTTTTTTCACACCTTTATCATATTTTTTTTCACATTTTTTACATGTCACTAACACTGGAGTTGCATTAACAAACTGGCCCTTCCATCCACATCACCTTATTCAATAAATCAGGATCAAACAACTCCATAAGTATTGTATCAAATTACAGCAAAGTCCCATTCTACCTGTACTTTTCCATAAACACTTTCACATTAATCAGTCTGTCATATATGCTTTATGAAAACCATTTGTTTTATCTTTGTTAACTAATGATACCTCTATGTTAATAATATTCAGGTGCAGAATGTAATTTGAAAACATGTGACATTTTGTTTCAACATTTCAGACTGATCTTTTTCAGATACACCAATGTGGGTTTCTAAGAGTCTGTATTTTGTCTGTGATTAGCATAGGTGTTTTGGGGGGAGGTATTTTGATAGAGAATGATTGCTAATCTCTATGTGCTTGTTATGACTGGCTGTGATACTTTTTTTCTCTTGTTCTCTTTTTGTTCCTTTATTTCTGATGTTTGAAACCATTCTGTTCTAGAACCTTGTTTGTTAAATTTGTTGAGAAATGGAAAACATTTTTCTGCCTCTTTCATAACCAGAGTTCTTATTCTTCCATTAGTGTTCATGAATATGTCACTCCGGTATTAGTTTTGTAATTTTATGTACAACTTCCATGTAGTCAGTGTAGCCCTTTTACCTGGAAGCGGCACTTCCAGAACAATTACTTGCCACACATATAACATCCTATCACTTACACTGGACATTTCACTTTTTCTTTCAGGTGTTGCCATGCTTAATGCAAAACAAGTCTTATCTTGGAAATTTGTTTCCTATTGTAGTCTTTATGATTTTGAATGTATTTGAAACCAAATTCACTGCTGTTCCTTATTTCTCTTCTTTCACTTATTTTAATATTTTTCTATAATATGCTTTCCTATAGCTCTATAAATATGTACTGCTCTTGGTATTGCCATGTCCACTTCTTGTAGTAAACCAACTTTGACTTAGTTACTAGTTCTATGGAGCTCATTCCTACCTGGAAGCAGGTTTCATACAAGGAAAATGGGATCCTGCTTGCATTAAGTGCAGGGAGTTTGTTGGCTTTTAGTATTTTGTGGTGGTGTTTTTTTAAGAACCTTAGTTAACATTTTATAGTCTCCTGGTTTACTTAGTAATGACTCTGGATGTGTTGCATGGAAAAACACAGAGGACTTCACCCTTGCTTTCCTCCCAAAGAAATTTGGAAATGCTCTAGTCAAGGGGCTCCTTTTTCATCCAAGACTTCTCTTCTTATACCATGCAACACAGGCGTGCTAAGAGTCTGGTCTTTGTTTTCTTGCATCAGTCATTTAAGAAGGATATAGAGTTGTCAAAAAACAAGACTTTGGTCCCAAAGCAGGTGTCCATACCTGCAGACTTCAGACTTTCAACAGGTAGAGGCACGTAGCTTGTTCTATTTGGAATAAGTCTTACACTGAAGGAGGCTATAGGAATTTTACCACTGAATTCAGCAGGAAAAGAATGCAGATCCCATTTTGTTTCTGTTGTGAGCTGATGACTTGCCTGTATTTTGCTTACCCAGGTGAACATGCCTACAAATGTTCTTCCTGCACATTTTCCACCATGACAGTCAACCAGCTAAAAGAGCATTCCTTGGGAGTGCATGGGAAAGCACTGATACTACCAAAACCCCATGTTGTCAGCCTCTCAGCTTCACTTGGCTACTGCACCTCCAAGAAACACACTTCTGCTGAAGAGGTCAAGGACTCTAATGGTAAGAGGTGCCTCAGAGCAAGAATGTAACTGTCTAAAATACTACTTAATATTATTAATGTTATTATTTTAAAAAATTAAGGCAGCAATTTAAAAAATCCAAATTTGTATGAAAAGCAAGAATAAAGGTGGTGTTCTAATACTTGACCTACAGTTGAATCTCACCAGTTTATTTTTTACCAACTTATCCTGCCAATAGCTGTCCTTTGGAATAAGTCAAGCTGACCTTACTTTTCAGCAAAGATTTATAACATAGGAAATTTTAAATGGCAGAGCTCCCATTAAAATTCAGTGAGAAAGAGAGCATCTAATTCCATTTGAATTTCTAAAAAACACTCCTTTATCTTGTTATCAGAGAAGTTTAGTGAAGCCACAAGATTAAGTGTAAAAAAAATACAGGGAATAGCTAGACAACTTTCTGTTTTATGGCTTTTTCTGGAAATTAGTGTGTACACAGATCCTGATGTTTGAAATACAGACAGATGGCTTATTTTTAAGCTTTGCCTTGTATTTAGCTTATGGAGTTTCAGTGCTTCTGCTACAAATGAGAATCATGGGGCAGTTTTAGGCCACTCACAATAAGAAAGACATTGAGGGGCTGGAGTGTGTCCAGAGAAGGGAATCGAGCTGAGGAGGGTTCTGTAGCACAAGGAGTGGCTGAGGGAGCTGGGCGAACTCAACCTGGAGAAAAGGTGGCTCATGAGGGACCTTCTGGTTCTCAATAACTCCCTGACAGGAGGGTGCAGCCAGGTGGGGGTCAGGCTCTGCTCCCGGGGAACAAGGGACAGGATGAGAGGAAATGTCCTTAAGTTGTGCCAGGGAATGTTTAGATTAGATATTAGGAAAAATTTCCTCCCTGAAAGGAATGTCAAGTATTGGAACAGGATGCCGAGGGGTAATGCAGCTTTTGGGTCTTTTGGGGTCTCCCAGACCCTGGCTGCCGTGGGTGTCCAAGACAGAGAAGTCCAATTAAGCACGACCTGTCAGGGCCCCTCTGGCAGGCTCCAGAGCCGAAGGCAGTCTTAGCAAGCTCAGCACTTAAGTGAGATCAGCTCTTAGTGATTATCAGCTCATTAGTGATTTTAGCTCTTTCACTTGCTAAGTGCCTTTGGCAGACACAGGGAGAGAGAGCAGAAGCACTGTGTGAGGTTCCACAGAGATGTCTTTATTGGTATCTTCTGTGAAGGGTCCCAGTGACAGCTTTTCTACCAAACTGGGCAGGAATAGGGGTTTATATAAGGTATAGGAGTTTTAGGAAATTGTCCAATAGTAAGGGTCGAGGCAAAAGTGACCTATAGTCTTACAGAGAGATAAGCAAGAGAGGCCTTGCAGTCCCTGTGCCTGCTACAGAGGGGGGTGATGCAATCACCATCACTGGAAGTGTTCAAAGGGCATGTGGGTGTGGCACTAATGGACATTGTTTAGTGGTAAACACAGTGGTGCTGGGTTAACTTTGAAATCAATGATCTTAGAGGACTATTCCAATTCATTAATAATTCTATGAAAATGTTTCAAAAGCATCCTTGACAGTACTTACTGAATTCTTAAAATGCATATTAAATAAGACTTTTATATTAATCTTTTAAATGTCAATTGTGTTCAGAGGGGGTGATTTTATTTCTATTGTGATTATTTTAATTTTTCTTTTTTTTGAATATAAAAGCAGTCAGGGCATAACACTCTTTTCCATTATAGCATCTTTGCATCATCATAGCAATGTAAAGTATCCATAGGATAAATGAGAATTATTTTCTGTGATACATGAAGGAACGAGACCCACCAGCAGAGAGAGAGTGAATCTGAGATTTATTCAGAAGCATCAGTATATATATATATATATCTAGTCCTAAGAGGTTGTTGGGGTTTTTTTGTTACAGCTTACATGCGTAATCACAGTTCTACAATAAATCTGTCCTCTTGGCATCTTCTGTTGTTCTCTCCAAAGCCATGGTAAAGCACTGTGAAGAGTGTTCAGTTCTATGTTGACATAGAAGTAGAAAGTCATTTGTCCAGTTCTGTCTCAGGTACACGCTGTCCAGAGAGATGTTGCTGGTGCTGCTGGCACTGCTGTTGTTGCTCTCTGTTTAATTATTTCCTTACACCATCATCTGTTATCCCAACAATTTCCAAATTTTGTTTTTAAATGTGCACCCATTACAACTTCTTCATACAGTATGGTTCTTTTAAAGTTTTGTCCTCAATGTTACATTACATCATTCTAAATCGTGTTTTAGTTTTTTTGTATCCTCCCCTTTATCCCAGTTTAGTTTAATGCCAGAATGTTATATTCGAGATCAGTGATGTGTGGCATAAAGTGAACAAATGTCTATAGTCTTGGCAGACTTTGTATGACACGCCAATTTTTCATCTTTGTAGTGGGTTGATGCTGGCTGGATGCCAGGCACCCACCAAAGCTGCTCTCATTTCCCTCCACAGCTGGACAGGGGAGAAAAGATATAACGAAGGGTTCATGAGTTAAGGACTGGGATGCATCACCATTAAATACCATCATGGGCAAAACAGGTTCTAATTAGAGATATGACTTAAATTTATTGCTAACAGAATCAGAGCTGGATAATGAGAAATAAAAGAAACCCTTAAAAACACCTTCCCCTCACCCCTCCCTCCTTCCAAGTTCTATTTCCTACCCCAGCAGTACAGGTAGACGGGAATGGGGGTTATGGTCAGTTCACCCATTGTTTTCTCCTGCTGCTCAGGGAGATGAGTCATTTCCTTGCTCCACTGTGGGGTCCCTCCTATAGGAGACAGTTCTCTGTGAACTTCTGCACTGTGAGTCCATCTAATGAGCAGTAGATCTCCGCAAACTGCTGCAATGTGAGTCCATCCTATGGGCAACAATCCTCCCCAAACTGCTGCAGTGTGGGTCACTCTTCCATGGGGTGCAGTCCTTCAAGGACAGGTTTCTTCCAGTGTAAGCTTCTCTCTCCACAGGCCTCCCATGGGGTCACAGCCTTCTCTCAGGCATCTACCTGCTCTGGTGCAGGGCTCCTCCATGGGCTGCACGTGGATCTCTACATCCCCATGGACCTCCATGGACTGCAGGGGCACAGCACCTTCACGATGGTCTTCACCACAGGCTGCAGGGGAATCTCAGCTCTGGTGCCTGGAGCACCTCCTCCCCCTCCTTCTCCACTGACCTTGGTGTCTGCAGAGTTGTTCTTCTCACATGTTCTCACCCTGCTCTTCTATGGCCACAATTACAACTGCACAATCACTTTTTTTTCTTTCTTCTTAAATATTATCATAGATGTGTTACCACCATTTCTAATTGTCCCAGCAGCACATCAGTCTTTGTAGTTGCCAGGGAGTGGTTCTGCTGGACATGGAGGAAGCCACTAGCAATTCCTCACAGAAGCTACCCCTGTAGCTCCCCTGCTACCAAAGGTTGGCCATGCAAACCTAATACAGTCTTCCCACTCTCCAAGATGTTGCCACTCATGACTATATGCTTTCCCACCAATGTATGAGATGGTAATTTTGAGTCCCATTGAATTTCAGTAGTGATTATATTCCTAAATCCCATAGACTGCTACTAAATCTCTCCATGTTTAACATTCTCTTATTTATATTTTAAAGCATTATTATGTCATGGTTTGACACTTGTCCAAGGCCAGGCACTCACGAGAGTTGCTTGCTCATCCTCCCCTGCTACAGCTGGGCAGCGGAGAAGGGGAAAAAATTAATGAAGGGTTCACGAATTGAGATAAGGACCAGGAGAAAACACTCCAAGGGCAAAATAGGCTTGCTTTATGGCTGGAAAGTGAATTTATTGCTAACAGAATCAGAGGAGGATAATGAGAAGTAAAATAAGCCCTTAAAAAACCTTTTTCCCCCCAGCCCCTCCCTCCTTTCCACCAACAGTGCATGAAGACGGGGCATTGTCGCTACAGGACACAAGACAACATGACGCAGACATGCTGCTGCTCTCAGACAGGGAAAAAGAGAGAGTTTATTTTCTGACTCCTACATTTATAGATTTCCAAAGGTGACAGAGGATTGGAAGGTTAAAGTGCCACCTCTTCAGGGACACTGGACAAACCAACAGTCCATCAAATTTCTCCTCCTCCATAAAAGAATGCAAACAATAAGTTGTTTACAGAAAAGTGTGTGAGAAAGTTTCATACAAGAATGCAAACATCAGAAGGCTTTAGAAAGTCTTAAAAAATCAGGGCGACATCTCACCCTTCTCAGTTTTAAAAATAAAGGGCAAAAATGAACAACGTGAAAAGAAAGAAACCCATGAACAAAATTCAGCGTCCATCCATGGAGGAATCATCGGAGTGATCACTCGCGTCATCTGCATCCGAATCATCACTCCATGATTCACCCACTTGACGCCTTTCAGGTTGGTCACGGCTTCTGTTTTGCCTGTCAGTCGGATTCTGTCTCTGCGGTTGCAGGTCGGGGCGAACACACTTTGAAGGTACCCAGCGCACCCCGGTATTTGTGGATACACAAGCATACCCACGCCCCGAAGCGATAAGATCATAGGGACCTTCCCACTGTTTGGTGACTAAATTCCGCACCCGAACCTTCGCTCGAGGCTGATGTGCTTCGTCCGCAGCCTGCAACGAGAGATGGTGATTCAAAACAACAGGGTTATTTGAGTTCTGCGGCACCGTAAGATGATTGATGGTGTACAATGCCTTTGCCAACCGACTGTGCGGGGTTTCACCCTGCATTCCCCATTTTTGTTTTTGAAGAACCCGCTTCAGAGTACCATGAGCACGTTCTACAATAGCTTGGCCAGTCAGAGAATGAGGGATACCAAACTTGTGTGACACACCCCACAGCTGCAGGAACCGCCGCACCTTTTGCGATGCGTAAGCAGGACCATTGTCGGTCTTCACAGCAGAAGGTATGCCCAGAACGGCAAAGGCCTGCCTCCAGTGGGCAAGGACATCACGGGCCTTTTCTCCGGTGTGAGCAGAAGCCCACATTGCAGAGGAGAATGTGTCCACCGTGACATGCACATACTTGAGCCGGCCAAACTCGGCAATCAGGGTGACATCGGTCTGCCAAAGCTCCAAGGCCCTAAGGCCCCTGGGGTTTACCCCTGCCGGTAAAGGCGGAGCCAGTGCATGGCAGTCATCACATGACTCAACAATGTCACGAGCCTCTGTTGGCGTCAGCTGAAACTGCTTCTGCAGAGTATGTGCGTTCTGGTGGAAAAACCCATGAGATGCCTTGGCCTGCGCGAGTGTATCAGGCTGAGGGGCTACCCACGCTGGGTTAGCTAGCTTGTCAGCCCTCGTGTTACCTTCCACTATAAAGCCTGGCAAATTGGTGTGACTCCTTACATGCAGAACGTAGAAAGGATGAACCCGAGCCTGAATGGCACACCACAAGGTCTTCAGCAAATGAAACAAGGCAGGGTTACTGACCTCTTTCAAGACCGAGTGACCCAACCGCTGTGCAATGTCGGCCACATAGGCAGAATCCGTGACCAAGTTGAAAGGTTCCTGGGAAAATTTCTCAAATGCCATGACAGCAGCCTTCAATTCAACCAATTGGGCTGACCCATCCTCATGACCTTCCAGAACCTGCCACTCAGATCCGTCCCTCCAGGTAACAATGGCCTTTCCTGTCCTCCCTGAACCGTCGGTAAAGACGGTGGGTCCTTGCACAGGTTCCTGACTATTTTTGGGCCGCAAAGAGATTTGTGTGGACTTCGCCATATGCAACAGCCTATGGCTGGGCAGATGATAAGTGATCTGCCCTGAAAAGTTTTCCAGAGCACTCTGCAGGGACACACTGTTTGCAAAGCTCCAGTCAAAATCCTCCCGCTGTACTGGGAGTATGATCTTTGCGGGATCCGCACCCATCAATTGCAAGCACCGTTGCCGGCATTTGATTATCAAACGAGCAAAAAGCTCAGACAATGGGGTTGCCGTCTTTTGCGGCTGATGGGGCAGGAAAACCCATTCCAAAACGTGCAAGGAATCGGACCATTTGTCACTCCATTGGCCAATGATACCTGTGGGATGCGAATCTGGAGCGGTGATGAACACAGTGACATCAATGGAGGGATCAATGCGGTAAATTTGGCATGCCGAAACGGCCTGCTGAACCACCTCCAGCACCTGACGTGCCTCAGGGGTCAATGAACGTGGCGACTTTAGATCAGAGTCTCCTTTTAGTAAATCATACAATGGAGACAGTTGTGCATCGGTTAGCCCCAGGTATGGACGTAACCAAGTGATGACACCTACCAACTTTTGGGTATCATTCAGTGTCTTCACAGGATGCACGAATTGCACCTCCTGGTGACAGATTGTCTGTTCCAGAATTTTGACCCCCAAATACTTCCAAGGCGGTTGTTGCTGGACCTTTTCTGGAGCCACCTGCAGTCCATGTGCATTTAAAGCATCGAGCAACTGAGGCTGAATTCTCAGCAGCTCATCCTGGGTGGGCGCAGCCACCAAAATGTCGTCCATATAATGATACAGACGTGCACCAGGAAACTGCTCACGAACTCCAGACAAGGCACGGGCCACATACCACTGGCATATGGCCGGAGAATTGCGCATGCCCTGAGGAAGGGTCCTCCATTGATACCTCTGTGCGGGCTCAGCATTGTTAATTGCTGGCACTGAGAAGGCAAATTTCGGCCAGTCATTGGGATGCAAAGGAATTGTGAAGAAACAATCCTTCAGATCCACAATGATGACCGGCCAATCGGCAGGGAGCATGGCAGGCGATGGCATGCCCGCCTGCAATGTTCCCATGCCTTCCATCACGGCATTGACCTTTCGGAGGTCTTGCAACAACCTCCATTTCCCAGATTTCTTCTTGATGCAAAAGACAGGAGTGTTCCAGGGACTGGTAGAAGGCTCCAAATGACCCTGGTCCAACTGCTCCTGCACCAGATTCCGAAGGGCGACCAATTTATCTCAAGGGAGGGGCCACTGGTTCTCCCAAACAGGTTTGTCCACCAACCACCGTATAGGAGGCGTAGGACAGTCCGCGCCCTTCATCGCAGTGGCCCCCATCAAAAACCCGTCCCGATGCGCACTCCCCACGCTGACAGAACATCCCTCCCCCAGAGGTTAGCAGGAGTAGAAGTAACATGCGGCCTGATCCAGGCCGTCTGTCCCTCTGGGTTCGTGACCAGCACGGACTGCTGGCTCACGTAACACTGCGCTGTTCCCCCCAGCCCCCTGACAGGCGTCTCCACCAGATCCAGGGGCCAGTCCGGAGGCCAGGCAGCAAGAGAGAGAATCGTGATGTCAGCGCCGCTGTCAAGAAGCCCGCGAAGGCGAGTCTCCGACGGCGTCACACCAGGAATGGACAGGGCACACATCATCTCAGGACGTTCCTTGGTCAGGACAGTAGTCCAGTGCACTTGAGGCGGCCCAGTGGATCCGAAACCGCCAGCTCCACGCGACCGGTCCGCTGCCCTGCGAACAGAGGACTTAAAGGGCACAAGTTGAGCAAGTCGTGTCCCTTTCGGGATCGTGACCGGGGGGGTGGGTGTGGAAACCATGGCACAAATCTGCCCGGTAAAGTCTGCATCAATGAGCCCCAGATGCACAACGATGCCCTGAAGAGTGGCACTAGACCTCCCCATCAGGAGAGCACTCATGCCCCCACCCAAGGGACCAAAGGCATCTAGGGGAACCTTGTGTACTTCACAAGATTCTAACACAACTGTTGCTGCTGTGCAGACGTCTACACCCGCTGAGCCGCGGGTGCTGGCTGCAAGCCGGCTGAGCAAACCTCCATCGGCTCCGGGGTCTGGAGAGAAGCTTGTGTCTGAGCGCGTCTCCCCTTCGCGCTTCTCTTCCCGTTTCCCGAGCCCGGCAGTGCCTGGCCATTAGCATGAACCGTTGCCTTGCAGACATTTGTCATATGGTTTGGTCTTCCACACCGACCACACAGAAACATAGGAATCTTTTCCTTCTGTTCTTTCTTCCCCCGTTTCTTGCCGCCCTGAGCATTCCCCTGCTGCTTCTGCCAGCCCTGTGGTGCTGCCCAGGCTGGCTGCGCAGCAGTAACCCAGGCAGCCATCTTCTGAACAGGGGGACCTATGACCGAACAGGCCTCTGTCATTTGCGAGACAGTAGCCCCACCAGGAAGAGCATCTATGACTCTCTTACAGTCTGCCGTACAGTTGCTCCTCGCTAGGTCCGCAATCACAGCCTCTCTTGTCAGCGGATTTGTCAGCTGCCTCTCCACTGAGGCAGTCAGCCTCCCCACGAATGTCATGAAAGGCTCATCAGCCTTCTGGACAATGGTTGCAAATGGTTGCCTTGGAGCAGCCATTTCTACGGTCTGAATCACTGCCGACATGCCTAGTGCTTGACACTGCTCAAGCACGGAGGGAGAGAAGCCAGCCTGTCCCTGAGGCTCAGTGTAATTGCCTGTACCCATCAGCATGTCAACGTCAGCCACTCTCCTGGGATCCTTCGGCCCCAGTGTAGCATTATGCTGTGCTGTAGTGGCTGCCAAGCGAGCCCACTTGGTCTCAAAGACGCCAAATTGCACGGGATCAAAAAGAGCACGCGCAACGTCATGGACATCGGCAGGCGTGCGCACCTCAGGAGAAATCATGCGAAGCATGTGCATGACTTCAGAAGAGCCCAGACCATGTCGAGCAACCGTTTCATGGAGTTTTGTCTTTGTCTTGAAGGGCAGAGGCTCATAAGTGTTATGAGCAAGACCCCTGATCACAGGAAAAGCCTGGGGGCCTTCTGGCAAGGCCGCAGTACCTGCCGTGTCCCGTTCCGTGGGCCCCACGGGAACAAGAGCAACTGCCTGCCTGCGAGGCACTGCGACAGCACTCGACCCCGCATCCCCCGCAGCACCAGCAGAGCCAGAGGAGCCCCCTCCGTGATCCTGCAGACGCTGCGAGGAGACAGGCTCACGCATCTCATCAGCCGTAGCTCCGACTTCCCCCCAGAATCGTCTGGGATCCTTCGGACGCACGGTCACCTGGCACGGGGGAAGAGTCCACACACCCGGCAGGGAGGATTTGCAGCCCCGGGACAACACCCGTCTCCCGCCGGCCGCGTCAGCAGTCGTGCTAAAGGTGAACACCCCAGCGCCCTGGTGCGCCGCAGCCCCCGCGGAGGGCGGGGACTGCGGGGCCGAACCAGCTGCTCCCCCGGCAGCGCCGTCCGCCTCGGCACCGGCAGAGGGCGCCGCAGTGGACGCAGGCGCCAGCACAGACCGCAAACCCGACGCGGAGCCACCCGTCTCCCGCGCAGGGGAGGGACGGGACACAGGGAGAGATGCGGCTCGCGGAGCCACGTCAGCGCGGGGCGGCACAAGGGAGGTTGGCACAGCCCCTAGCAGCACCCGCCCCATCTCACGGGAGGCCGCAGCCGACTCCGCCTCCGCTGAACAAAGCGAGGCAGGCATGCCGCCCACCATGATGGGACGAGATCGAGCACCGACCAACGCCCCGCCTCCGGCAGCCTCCACCGCCTGCGCATGCTCGGCGGGCTGCTCAGGCTCAGAAACAGGAGAAACTGTCCCCCCGCGAGACGGGCCCGAATCTGAAGCGGGTGAACCCGCTTCCGCCGGCTCCAGGGAATATGTTGTGGACTTACCACAATGCGAACAGAGCATTGTCACCGAATCAGACCCGAACAAAACCGGGCACTGATCCAGGGGCCCCTCATCGCCCCCGAGCGCCGGGAAGGCACAGGGGGACGACGGCTGCCCCTCCACTCCGCGGTTCGGGGCAGGGCGAGTCAGCCGAGCTGCCTTCCCGGGACCCCCAGAAACCCGCGGGATTCCGCCCTCCGGCTGATCACCCTGGAACAGAGGGTTGAGAGTCCAATCCCCCTCCGAGGACCAACCACCACCCTCGGAGGCGGAATCATCCCCCAGCTCCCCCCACCGGGAAGCGGGGGAAGCCTCTGCGTCGCTCAAAAACTCAGATTCCCTTTCATCCCCATCCGAGACGGACAGGTCCTTCCGGGAACCTTCAGAGCTGCAAGGTTCAAACCCCCATACAGCCCGAGCAACTTTCCGCAATGTGTCCCACATCAATTTCACGCTGGCAGGACCACCAGCAATCATCTTCCCCACGAGGTGGTCATTCACGCAAGACCACGCCGCCTCACAGAACGCCTCCCCAGGGTCGGAAAAAATCCCCGCTGTGTAGCCCAGCAATGGAGTGTTTCGAAATCACTCCAGGGCACGGAGATCTTCTTGTTCTCCAGGAACCGTCTCCACGAACCCAACACACCAAACGCACTCATGATACCCACAGGAGTGCCGCTATCACAGGACAGCAGACCAAGCTCCCAGCAGGGAAGGGGGCAAACGGCACAATCTCACCCGACAGCCCGAACTCTCTGCCTCCAGCCTAGGCTGCAGTACACTTCGGCTGTCACCAGATGTCGCTACAGGACACAAGACAACACGACGCAGACACGCTGCTGCTCTCAGACAGGGAAAAAGAGAGAGTTTATTTTCTGACTCCTACATTTATAGATTTCCAAAGGTGACAGAGGATTGGAAGGTGAAAGTGCCACCTCTCCAGGGACACTGGACAAACCAACAGTCCATCAAATTTCTCCTCCTCCATAAAAGAATGCAAACAATAAGTTGTTTACAGAAAAGTGTGTGAGAAAGTTTCATACAAGAATGCAAACATCAGAAGGCTTTAGAAAGTCTTAAAAAATCAGGGCGACAGGGCATGAATGTTTTTGAGTCAGTTCATCACCAAGATTTTCTTCCACTGCTTCAGGAGAGGAGTCCTTCCCCTGTGAGACCATGGGGTCCCTCTCACAGGAGGCAGTTCTCCAAACTTCTCCAGTGTGGGTCCACTCTCACGAGCAGCAGTCCTACTGCACCTGCTGCAGCATGAACGCCCCCCATGGGCACAGTCCTCCCAAAACTTCTTCAACGTGGGTCTCTCTTTCCATGGGGTACAGTCCTCCAAGGATAGGCTGCTCCAGCCTGGAAGTAGGGGCCCTCTCTGTCCACCGGGTCTTCCACTGCATCACAGCCTCCTCCAGGCATCCACCCATTCCAGCATGGGCACCTCCCCCATGGGCTGCAGGTGGATCTCTGCATCCCCCATGGACCCATGGGCTGTGGGATTCACATTCTCTGAACCTGAGAGAAGCAGTGAAAAGAATGATCAAAATAATTCTTATCTCATTTGCTGCTCCTGTGTTGTGCCAAAGTAGAATGCAATATGGAGATTGTTTACCCAAAGTGATGGTGTTTTGTTTCCTTGGCCTATCAGGGCCAAGTGTGTGTCCAGACTGTCAGTCAGGAGACAGTCACAAGATTTTGTTCAGTTGAGTGCTTATGCAGTTTTAGTTTAGATATAGTGTAATATAGTATAGAATAATATAGTATAATAAAGTAATTAATTAGCCTTCTGATATCAATGGAATCAGATGCATCATTCTTCCCAGATGGGGGATCGCCTGCTTTTTACAATAATGGGCTGCTGGGGGACAACCTGCTTTACCATGGTCGTCACCACAGCCTGCAGAGGAATCTCGGCTCTAGAGCCTGGAGCACCTCCTCCTCCCTCCTTCTCCACTGACCTTGGTGTTGCCAAGTTGTTTTCCCTCACATGTTCTCACCTCCTCCTCTTTTCTGACTAGAAGCAAAACTGTGTGACTTTGTTTTGATTTTCTTCTTAAATATGTCATCACAGAGGTGTTACCAACCTCTCTTAATAGCCCAGTTTTAGTCAGCAGCATGTCTCTCTTTAGAGCCATCAGGGCTTGGCTCTGCTGAACATGGTGGAAGCTTCCTGCAGCTTTTCACAGAAGCCATCTCTGTGGCCCCCCTGCTACCAAAAACCAGGCCGTGCAAAACCAATACATATTATTGTTTTAAATTATTATTATTTGTACAGTCCTACTTGCTTTTTCACATATTTTGTGGGTTTTGGTGTGATCCTGCATCTTGATTTGTCTTCACAAGGATATTTTTATCACAAGAAGAAACCGTTTGTTTTCTGCTTTTTTTCTTGATGTTTTTCTGACACTTTCTTGTGTTTATCTCTTTATGTGAATCCATGCATGCTAAATTAAATAGCATTCCAGATGCTTTCTGTCTCTTTGGGACTTCTCACAGATCTGTGATGCCCTGGGTTTCTACTTGGTTTTGCATTCCCATTTTTCCTCAAGAAGTTTTAAATACTCATTAAGATGTGTACTCACTCCATTTTGCTCTGAACTCAGGAGTTAAACATCTCCTTGATGAGTTTATTTTGTCAAATAAATGCTGAAATAAATGCTGATCTATCTGACTCTGCATTTGATGTTCTAGTGTGGATTTACCAGGAAAGTATGATTTTTCCAATTTTATCTGCTTCACTCCCTGTGGTCATTGAGATATTTCTTTATTAGTATTTTTCAGATATAATATGCTTTCTTTTCAATGAACTCAAACCATCAAGTCTACTGCTTTTCTTAGGTAATATTTTTCCTTACATCCCCAGCTCTGCTTTTACAAGTATTTAAATACATGTATTAGTTTTGCCTAATTGAGGATGGGTTTAAATACTTTTTTCCTTCTAATTTTCTGACTGCTTTTCTGTTTCTAATACTTAAACATTTTCATGTGTTATTCTGAATTGTTCTTCTGGCATGTTTTACATGGGTTGTTTTTAGTGTTTAACTGTTGTATCCATGTCCACTGTTGGCTCTTAAAGTATCTACAAATAGCTAGAGCATAACTTGACTCCCAAATAAGTTTTCTGCAACTGGATGAGAAACTTAAATGTTTTTTTCTTTTTGAAATTATCATGCTTTCTCTTCTTTTAGGACTCTGACACACATTTCATAATTTCAATGTAGCATGTGATGAAAGATGAGCTGGAGGGGAAGAAGGCTGGCCTGGCTGATCAGAGAGCTTTTTCTGGAACTTGGGGAAAAAATAGAATACCAGTTTTGGAATGCCTTCTTTGCCTCACTGTTTAATAGTTAGACCAGCTCTCCTCAAGGTACCCAGGCCCCTGAGCTGGAAGGCAGAGATGAGGAGCAGAATGAAATCCCCATAATCCAGGAGGAAACAGTTAGTCACCTGCTGCTCCACTTAAACATGCACAAGTCTGTAGGGCCAGATGGGATTCACCCAAGGGTACTGAGGGAGCTGTCAGAAGAGCTCACCAAGCCACACTCCATCATTTATCACCAGTCTGGGTTAACTGGGGAAGTCTTAGAAGGCTAGAGGTTGGCCAACGTAACATCCATCTACAAGAAGGGTTGGAAGGAGGATCCAGGAAACTACAGACCAGTTATCCTGACCTTGGTGCCAGTAAAGGCTATGGAGTAGACCATTTTGAGTGTCATCATGTGGCACCTACAGAACAACCAGGGAATCAAGCCCAGCCAGCATGGGTTTAGGAAAGAATGGTCCTGCTTGACCAACCTGATTTCCCTCTATGACAAGGTGATTCACTTAGTGTTTGAGGGAAAGGCTTTGGATGTTGTCTACCTGGACTTTATTAAAGCCTTTGACACCATGTCCCACAGCATTCTTCTGAAGAAACTGGCTGCTCATGGCTTGGAAATGTTCACTCTTCACTGGGTAAAAAACTGGCTGGATGTCCAGGACGCAGATAGTGGTGGGCAATTGTCGGAACCCAGGACATCTCTCTGGATGCCCTGGATGGCTGAAAGCCCTGGCAGGGGTTTGGAGACCCTGTCAGGAAGCCAAAGACCCCTCTGGCTTTGAGTTCGACCCATGGAGCAAATTACCAATGTTATATGAAGAATTACAAGTCACAAAAGTTTAAGTAGCATAACAGTGGTTGTCACAGGGTGAAAGGTGGAATTTTGAAGAATTTCACTATGGGGGTCTAGGGACAAGATGGAGGGATTTGGGGCGTTGTCCTATCCTTCTTCCTTCTTCTTCCTAGCCTCCATCTTCTTGGTGATGGTGGCATGTTGGGATTGGTTTAGACTTGAAAGTCACTGTCTAACATAGATGATAGATATTGGAAAATAACTGTAAATATCGAATATGTAGTTTGTAGTATAAAAGACAACACCAGCCCCGAAGGCGGGGAGTGTGCCTCAGACCGACCTGCAGAACAGACCTTGGCAGGCCAGACAGAAAATGTTTTAGATAAGAAATAATAAACAACCTTGAGAACGACAGCCAAAGACTTCTGATTTCTTCTCGGACAGCTGGGTTGGGGAAAAGAGACTTTCAACACACCTCGGGATCATCTCAACCAGAGAGGGAACCCAAGAGGCAATGGTGCCACATCCACTTGGGGCTGGTCACTAGTGAGGTTCCCCAGGGCTCAGAATTGGGGCCAGTCCTGTTTAATATCTTTATTGTTGATATGGACAAGGGGATCAAATGCACTAATGCGCGCCTCGGCTGGGTTTCGGGGTATCCCTGGCTGGCTGCCACAGGTCCGAATAGTGCAGTCTTGTTCAGGACAGCCTGCCCAGGCTCCCAGGCAGCTCCCAGCCGCAGGCAACCTTAGCAAGCAGTTCAGCTCTTAAGTGATTTCAGCTCTTAGGTGATTTCTAGCTCTTTGCTTGCTAAATGCCTTTGGCAGATGCAGGGAGAGAAAGGAGAAGGCTGTATGAGGTTCCACAGAGATGTCTTTATTGAAGTCTTCTGCAAAGGTTCTCAGGAACAGTGTCTTCTGTCAAACTGGGCAAAAGTAGCTCTTTATATAGGGCACAGGAGTTTTAGAAATTGTCCAATAGTAAAGGTTGAGGGGAAAGTGACCTATAGTCTTACAAAGAGATAAGCAAGGGTCTGAAGGCAGAAGAGGGGCTTCTTAGGTCTAGTCATCATGACTAGGCATTTACTATCTTAGGCTGCTGAATGCCATGGAGGCATTGCAGGCCTTGTGCCTGCTACAATGCACCTTCAGTAAGTTCACAGATGACACTGAGTTGGGCATGAGTTTTGATCTGCTGGAGGGCAGGAAGACTTTGCAGAGGGATCTGGACATGCTGAATTGATAGGCTGAGGCCAATTGTAAGAGATTTAACAAGGTCAACTGCTGGGTTCTGCACTTTGGTCACAATAATGCCTGGCAGCTCCAGGCTGGGGCCAGAGTGGCTGGAAAATGCCTGGCAGGAAAGGACCTTTGGGTGATGCCTTTTTCTCTGGTCCTAAAAATATGAGTCAGATACAGTAAGGGTGATAAAAGGGGGTACCTTTATATAAGGATCCTCAGGTGCACAGCTTGTTAGGTTGAAAATGCTGAAGATGTACCCACTGCATGACACGTGTAACAATTTTTATAGATTCTGCAAATTAGCATATCTGACAAGAGCCCCCAAGTAGCAGCCTGCCCAGTGAAGTAATTCCCTGTCCTAGGTTGATAAGGAAGTGAGTTTTTCAGGAAGTTGTGGTCAAAACCAATCAGTGGTCAGATTTGAATATTGGCACCTGGTGTGGCCACTGAAGACATGGACCACCTCTGAGAACACAGGGGGTTAAAAAGCAGAGAACTCCCAGGGGGAACTCTCTCTTGGTTCTGGTCAGGGTCAGTGAAAGAGGTCAGGCCTCCCCTGCCCAGCTTCGGGCTGGGCGGGGGAGGGCAAGACATGTGGCCTGGGGTGAGGTAGGCGGGAGCCTTGGACAGAGAAGGGGGGGTGAAGGCCCCTGCAGGATGGAAGGGTGGAGGAACACTGAGAGGCATCAGGCAGCCCCCCGCCCTCCCCCCGGGAGAAAGAGAGAGAGAGGGAGAGAGTCTGTGCCTGTGCTTCTGCCACCTTGAAATTTGATATCCTCTGCCAGCAGCATGGGCCGAAGGAGAAGGGGGGGGGGGGGGGTGGTGCAGTGAGAAGGTGCCCGGCTGCCGTGGGAGTTCTGGGCGGGCAAAGCCGAGATTTTAACCCTTTTCTTGGATAATGGAAACCTTGCAAATACTGATCCTCCTGGATCTAAATGCGAAGAGACACAGAGATTAAATAGAAGGAAATGGGCAAGTGTGACGAAAGTTCATGCAAGTGAAAGTTGTCAGAAGAAGTTGAGAAGAATCCTAGGTGGGAGGAGATGATGAAGTGGCTTTTGGCTGGACTCTTTTCTTGTATATCCATGGACAGACCTTTTTTTTTCCCCTGTAACACAGAGACTGCATTTAGGGGGAGGCAATGGCTTGCAGCCAAGAGAGTGTGGTGATTTTATGTGAAGGAGTGTGTGAACAGAGATGGATGAGGAGGGTGTGGTGGTGCCCTCTGTCTTCAGTGAAGAAGATCTCTGTTCTTGAGACCCCTTGGCTCCAGGGGGTGAATTTGGGGGGGACTGGTGTCCCAAAAGTGAGAGACTGTTGCTTTTTTGGAACTGGGCAAAGCATCCTTAAAAGGGGAACCCTAAAAGCAGTTCTGGTCCATGCACAGTGGTGATAGAAATGGACATGGAAGGAAGAGGTCATGAGGGCAAATGTTCTCCGGACAGTGCCATGTGTGACATGGAAACACAAGAGGTTTCAACTGTGTTTCCTGGGGAAGCCTATGGTACAAGGCTCCTCTCTCCTTGATGAACTGAGAGTTGATTATCTGAGGGGTGGTGACTGGATTGAAAATCTAAGGTTTTATTTTGTGCTGTGGTGGAAATTGGGGGGAGGAGGAGGAATGTTTTGGAAGGTTTTCATTCTGCATTCTGTGTGTGTTCCTTTTTACATATTGTCATTAATAAAGATTTTTTTCCCCTTTATTCCTAAGCTGGAGCCTGCTTTGCTCTACTTCTGGTTGCATCTCACAGCAACCACTGGGGAGAATATATTTTCATGTGGGCGCTGGCATTGTGTCAGCATCAAACGATGACATTCCCCCAGTTCTAGCACCTTCTAGATTCTCCCCCCTTCAAATGAGGTCCAGGCCCTGTTTATAAAAATATGTCTCAAAGAGCTGGTTTTAACCTTGGTTTCAAAGAAGAACCAAGATAGCATAGGGGTCCTGGAATTTGTTTTGTCTTTCTGCCTAGGAAAATACAGAAGCTAAGCTACAGTAATAAGCTACAAATATATGTGTAAAGACTACAGAGAATATATAAAAGAAAAAAAGGTAAAAACCAAAACAGCATCAGGGGTGCTGGTGACAGCAGCTGCATGAACCTAGGTTTACCCAGGTGGGCAAGAGGCCAGTGACATCCTGGCTTCTATCAGAAATAGTGTGGCCAGAAGGACTAGGGCAGTGATTGTTCCTCTGTACTAGCTACTGCTGAGGAACCTCCAATCCTGGGGTGAGTTCTCGGTCCCTCACAGCAACAAAGACTTTGAGGGGATGGAGGGTGTCTAGAGAAGGGAAATGAAATTGGTGAAGGGTCTGGAGCACAAGTCTGATGAGGAGCAGCTGAGGATTATCTGGCCCTGGCATAAGCTGTCCAGGAAGATGGTAGAGTCCCTGTCCCTGGAGAGATTTAAAACATGTGCAGATGTGGCGCTTGGGGACATGGGTTAGTGGTGGACGTGGCAGTGATGGGGGAACGGTTGGATTCAATGATCTTAGAGGGCTTTTCCAACCTTAGTGATCCTGTGAGTCTATGATTCCATGATATAAAACTGTAATGGTTTTAGTTTGTTCTTTGTTGTGATTTTGTTGGTTGGTTGGTTGGTTTTGGGTTTTTTTGTTAGCAATGATTTTTACACGATCAAAGGCCGCAGTTAGTAAAAGTCTATGTAGCCAAATAGAACCCTCCAAAAAGGATAGACCCATGTCCAGACCCATTCCTGTGTGGAGTGTTTGAGCTTATCAGTGGTATCAGGGGGCATTGCAATAGAAGCCTGCCTGTGGTGTGAACAGGTGAATGATCTCCTTTCGCTGGTGGCCGAGTTTAAGGAGGAAGTAGAATGACTAAGGAGTATTAGGGAAAGTGAAAGGGAAATAGATTGGTGGAGTTCCGCCCTTCCATCTTTGAGGGAAGTCTGCCAGAGTCAGAGGACTCCCATGCCTCCCACCGTCAGGCAATAGGAGGACACCTGGTGGATGAAGGGGAGTGGGAATGGGTTCCTATTTGGAGAGGTAATGAAAACTCCTTCTGACCCCTATCACTTACCCAGGTGCTACTTCAGAATAGGTATGAGGGCCTGGATTAGAGGGTCAGCCAGATGACATAGAAGAAAATGATCTGCCCAGTGAGCCTCCCAATTACGCTTCATCTGTCAGATCGATCACCACCTCTAACCTTAAAAAGAAAAGAAGGGTAGTCATAGTAGGTGACTCCCTTCTGAGGGGAACAGATGATGCCTAAAGAGGCTACCTAGAACAGAGGTTAGACAGTGTTAAAGGAATAAAGTAGGTATTTATTAAAAAAGGACTTTAAAGGATACACTTTGGGCAGTACAAGACCCTGGCTGGGGCTCCACCCAAGATGGACACCGAGTCACGAGTTTTCACAATTTTCTAAGTTTTGGTTCATTTATATATTGGGGTTAATTGTCCAATTACAGCTTCAGGTTATGAAGTGATATAGTATCCTCCTCGAGCCAGGTCTAATAAGCTCTCGAAGGCCTATATCACATCCGAAATAGCTCAGCTACCCTTGGAGGCATAAAAATAAGCAGGATGGCTTCTGCTGCAGTGTTGGAAATGAAAAGGTCTAATAAAAGGCAAAATAACAAACAGAAAAACCAAGCCAGGTGCAAGAGATCTCGGTCCTGGTAAAACCTCACAAAGGCGATTAGTTTCTTTGTTCTCTTTTTTTTTCTACTAAATTGCCCAGGCAGGACTTTTTTGTTTCTGTCAAATTAGCTATCCTTAAGTCTGAGGTGAAGTCTCCAAGGTCCTACGATGTGGCTTTTCACCTAATTGATGAGAGAAGCTTCTGGGCTTCTTTCCTTTTTAGGGGGACAAGGATAGTTTTGTCACTCTGTCAACAGGGGGCACACTCCTACTATGAAGTCCTATCCTCCCAGACTGCTCTCCTCAATTCGCTGTTGTTTATACTTTTTGGGCCTGAAGCTGCAATGGTGTCCTTGGTTCTCAGGCTGGAAAAGGATTATTTTGTCTAACTAAACTGTGAAGAGAACTTGCTAACACTTCATATGAAGTCCAGAATTTAATACTAATGCAGTACAGAATCTGGAAAATATGAAAGCTAAATCTTAAGGCATCACAGAGGGCTCCCCATATGTCGACCAGACCCATCCCACAGGGAGGTCTGCTGCCTCCCTGGGGGCCAGGTACGGGATATTTTACAGAGAAACTCCCTGGGCTGATTCGGCCCTCTGATTATTAGCCACTGCTGGTACTCCAGGCTGACAGTGATGAGATTGAAAAGAGGAGTGTCAGGGCAATTAAAAGGGACTTTAGGGCACTGGGTCAAGTGGTTGACAGGGCAGGAGCACACAGCGTTCTGCTTAGTCCCTTTGGTGGCAGAGACAAAAGAGGAAAGGAATGGGAGAGCCCACATTATCAACAGGTGGCTCAAGGGTTGTTGTCATTGGCAGAATTTTGGGTTCTTTGATCATAGGGCAACTTTTACAGCACCTGGCCTGCTGCAGCTGGATGGACTTCATCTCTCTGTTAAAGACAGGAGAATTTTAGCTCATGAACTGACAGAACTCACTGAGAGGGCTTTAAACTAGGTTTGAAGGGGGAAGGGGATGCAGCTGGGCTCTCTGGAAGCAGGCCCAATGTTGGTAAGCCTGAGTTAGGGGTGAAATCAGTAGCCCAGCTGAAGTGCATGTATACTAATGCACACAGCATGGGTAACAAACAAGAAGAGCTGAAAGCCATGGTACAACAGCAAAGGTATGATGTATTTGCCATCACAGAAACATGGTGGAACAACTCACATAGCTGGAGAGTTGCACTGGATGGCTACAAGCTCTTCAGAAGAGACAGGAAAAGGAGAAGAGGTGGAGGGGTGGCCCTTTATATTAGGGAGGCTTTTGACGCCGTAAATATTGAAAAGAATGATTATGAAGTTGAATGCCTATGGGTAAGAATTAAAGGGAAGGCCAATAAGGCTGACATCCTACTGGGAGTGTGTTGTCATCTACCCAACCAGGAAGAAGAGGTGGACAACTTATTCTACAAGCAGCTGAAGAATGTTTCAGGATCACCAGACCTTGTTCTTGTAGGTGATTTTAACCTACCAGACATCTGCTGGGAGCTTAATACAGCAGAAAAGAGGCAGTCCAGGAAGTTCTTAGAGTGTAGCATGATATTTTATTAAAAATCGCTTCCTAGGATTTTTCCCCTCCTGAGAGCTGAGGGCCTCAGGAAAGAAATGTAAACAATAACTATCTGCTGCTGTGGAATACAACAGGTGCATCTTCCATTGGTCCATGTGGATTGTTTTCACTTGATGACCAATCACAGCCACCTGTGCTGAGGCTGTGAGCAGTCACAGGATTTTATTATGCATTCTATTCTATTATATTCCTGTTCTTTGTAGCCTTCTGATCCTTCTTTTCTCTCTGTTCTTTTAGTATAGTTTTAATGTAGTATTTTAGTATAATATATAACATAATAAATCAGCCTTCTGAGGAAAATGGAGTCAAGCCTTGTGTCATGGTTTGACCCTGGTCAATGCCAGGGCCCCCATGAAAGGTCTATTTCCAAAATGGTTACTGTGAGATGTGACCCGGAAACAGAACAAAGCAGGCTCCAACTTGGGGATGGAGGGAAAAACACAGCACTTTAATAATCTACAACACAGAAACATAAGGGAAAAAAAGGAAAAAAACCACACACAACAATCCACAATGAAACACTCCCAAAACGCTCCTCCTCCCCCCAGTCCTCTAACATTCAAATCTCAGTCCAATACCCTCCTTCACACAAGCTCCCCCCAGTTCATCAGGAGAGAGGAGTCTCCCTCTTGCACCATGGGCCTCCCCAGGAAACACAGTGAACCCTCCTGTGCTTCTGTGTCACATGCGGCAGCCACCTGGAGAGAATCTGCCGTGGTGACCATCTTCCTTCCATGTCCAGCACTCTCACCACGGGCCATGGATCCCAAACTGCTCCTTAGGTCCTTTTAAGAATGCATCACCCAGTTCCAAGAAGTGGCCGCCTCTCACCATTTGGGACACCTGTCCCCCCCATATTTTTACTCCCCTGGGGCCTGGGTTTCAGGAACAGAGATCTTTCACTGAAGGCAGAGGGCTTCACCACAGCCCTCCCTGCCCCCGTCTCTGTTCTCTCTACTCTACTTCTCCTTGCGGCCTTATCATTCTTGGCTTCCGGCCAACTGCCTCCCCCAAGGTGCAGTCTCTGCATTATCGGAAGAAATTGGTTTTGCCCGTGGCTATGTAAGAGAAAAGTCCAGCCAAAGCCACTCCAATCATCTCCTCCGTCTAGGGCACTCTCATCTGCTGGCATTTTCTTCAACTACTCAAACCCTCTCTTCTTTCCCATCCTCCGTCCCCTCTCAACTCCCGGCTGGGGAGGATCAGTGTTTTTTTCAGCTTCCATTGTTTCAATACCAAAAGAGTTAAAAGCTCAGCCCGGTCTCCCAGCGGCTGGGCACCTTGCCCCCCCCCTTCTCCTCCTGGCCGGTCTCCCAGCGGCTGGGCACCTTGCCCCCCCCTTCTCCTCCTGGCCGTGGTGCCGGCACGAGATATCAAATTTCAAGCCAGCACGGTCTCTATCATTCTCTCCCGGGGGGGCTGCCCGAACCATCCCAGTCGTCCTCCACCCCTGCCTCTTGCAGGGGCTCTGGCCTCCCTTCCCACAGGCTGCATGGCCCCCCCCTCCCCCACCCAGACGCAGCTGGGCAGGGGGAGGAGGTCAGACCAGCTCACCTGCCTGCCGGACTCCAAAGAGGGAGTTTCTCTCGGAATGCTCTGCTTTTAACCCCTGTGTGTTCTCAGAGGCGTATCCAAATCCCAGTGGCCAAACCAGGTGCCAATTTCAAATCTGGCCACTGATTGGTTTGACCACAACCCTTCCAAAAACTCACTTCCGGGTCAAACCAAGACACCTTGTGTCCCCACACATGGAGCATCCACCACAACAATTGGTGACCTCCGGACGTGTGGAATTGATGGTCACCCCAGGAATGACCACGGAGTCCAGCCTGGAGCTGAAGAACCGAGACCCTGAAGATGGGCAGAGTTCACAGCCAAGGCAAACAGAAGAACCTGTTGGAGTTTCCCGGACATCGTGTCCAGAGACCGCAGAGTGGCAGAGCTGCACAGCTGGACCCACAAGTGAAAAAAATAGGGCAGGAGATCTTTCTCCTTTTTAATGCCTTTATTAAAAAGAATCAGCTCAGGTGGGGAGAAACCGACGGGTCGCGCCGATGCTGCCGGTGCTCCCAGGAGTGGCACGGAGGAGGAGGATGCAGCTGTGTCTGCTGGTATGCAGGCGGAGCTGGGGCTTCCGTCCTCATGAGAGAGTAGGCAATTCCGCTTTTTTGGTCTAACATTCCAGGTCCTCTTTCTAGTTAAGACCTTTTTGGGTTATGGTGAGAAGTAAAAGGATCTTAGCAGATACTGGATTAAGTTCCTCATCCTTAGATGTCACTTAGGTCTCTTAATTCCATGTTGGCTTGTTGTTTCTAGGGTTTTTTTTCCTGAAACGTTACAAAGTCAGGTGAAATGCATTCTCATCTGCATACTAGCTGATGTCACTCTCCTTCCCCTGCTGCCTGCGGGGTCTGGTATCACCCATGGCAAGCATTAGAGGGGAGGATGGCTAATCACCAACCATTAACAGGTAATTGAAGAAGAACTCTTAACAATAGGTGGCTGCAACATGCAGGTAACCTTCAATTTAACAGCAATTGGTTCAATTTTTTTTAACTTTGCAACCTTAAAAAAATTGATAACTTTTTATTCATAACACAAGGACACTGTCTCAAGGTACTGTTAGTTTTTCCCTTCCTGAAGATCCGGCCATTCGCAGAATGTTGGAGGAATGTTGGCAAAATGTGCCTTCGGATGCACAGGTTCCGTTTACTGCATCAGAGGAGAAAGTTATTAAACTCTGGCGCAAATGGAGATACAAGGATGGAATTATTTTCTGGAAGAGACATTATTATGAGTTTTTCAGATGGGCAAAATTTCATAGATTTTTTACAAATGTGGTATACTCCCTCGATTTAGATCCTTGGGATTTCATGCAGTCTGTTTTTGAGTGGACAAAGGACCAGGGTGTTAAACTCCCGACAATGTATGCAGTGTTCCGAGCCCTCTTCCATGTTTTGAAATGAAGAGAGGCAGTGAGGGGGGCTCGTGGCTCGCTGTTGCGGCCTCGCCCCGTTTCCACCAGACCCAGCAGGAGAGGAACATGTCAAAGAAGATGAACTGCTGGTTCCCAGCCCCGCCACATCGCCCACAGCTGAGGAAAAGTTTTCCTCTGCTCCCTTGGAGCATGCGCAGACGGAGCTGCCTTTCCCCCCGCCTCTTTCTCTTGGCGGGGATGGGGAGCCAGCCCCGCCCGCTTCACCGCGGCATTCTCCACTCCAGGAGGGCGCGGACCCGATCCCGCGGGAGGCACCAGTCCCCGTGGCCCCGCCGCCTCCCGGCGCGGCCCCGCCGTTTCCAGGAGTTTGTCGGAATCCCAACCGTGGTGGCACCGCCTCCCACCGATTCGCCCCTGTTGCTAGGCAGTGCAGCAGCGATCAACAAGAGTCTGTCTCAGAGAGGGGGCGTGTCCCCGCTGCTGTCTGCCCTCCTGAGGATGTCCTGGGGGTCGACCCTGCAGCCGCGCCGCCCCCCCCGCCTGTCCCACCGCTCCCTGCCAACCCAATTGCAGTGCAAGAGCATGTCGAGAACAGTGCTGAGCCCACGGGACCGTCTCAGGAGCCGGTCCCAGCGCCCATGTCACCCATGCCGCCCACCCCAGCTGTCCCGCTGGCTTCCGGAGCTCCGTCCTTCGCATCAGACCCTGCGAACAGCCTGTCCTTTTGTGGAGGGGGCATGGCTCGCCAGCTGACTGCGGATGCAGCTCGGCTGTCTGCTTTCAAACTCAGTGTGGTTCTCGGGTCATTTCGCGTGTGGTCGGGGGCTTCTCCCTGGGGATTGGAGTGCCTGCCTTCCCCCGTGTGCCCCAGCGGTGTGGGGGAGTTGGCTCCTGGAAAATCTGCCTCTGGTCCCCAGCCCAGAGGGGATGGGGCTGGTGTCGAGGGGCAGAAAGCAGGAGCAGTGGCGTTTGCATCGCAGGAGCAAGAGAAACAGTGTAAAGCAAGCATCGCTCACTTGCTCTGGGGACAAGAAACCCCCACATGTGGGATGAAAATTCCTGAGACAGGTTCTCTTCCCCAGCTGCCGGTCTGCACTGGTGCTTCTGGGGGCAGGAAGCGTTTGGTCATTTCTGCTCTGAAGACACTGGCAGTATGGTCCTGCCAGGTTCTGAGCACACAGAGCCTGCCTCACGGCCTGGTTCTGGGCCGTTTGGTTCATTTCCGTGGGCCGTCCAGTGTTGGGTTTGGGAGCTTTGAGCTTCCTGCCCGGTACAGGGCCACCATTCTGTGGGCCAGGTCTGGGTTCTCTGGTCTGCCCACCAGGACCAGGGCCACTGAAGGGTCCTAGAGGCCCTCTGCTGCTGCTCTTCTTAAAAAAAAAAAAAAAAAAAAAAAAAAAAAAAAAAAAAAGTGGAAAGAGCTAGCAGCTCAAAAGCATTGAAAAGCCAAAAATTAGCCTCAGCCCAAGTGGTTCAATGAAGGGCTGTGGCCAGGGCATTCCAGAATTTTCTCTGAATTGTTTCATGACTGGCAATGGATTTTTTGATAATTCTTGTTGATTTTCTCTAGCAGTTCTTTGTTTCAGAATTCTGCAAGCCTGTTTCAGGACCAAAAGGGACTTCCAGAGATGTCAAAGAGAAACATCTTCAGTCCATGGACTCTGTCCTGAAATTCAGCTGTTTGGACTTGAAACAATGAACTTTGTTTGCATTAGTTTTTTGCATTTTCTTATATTTTGAGATTATTTTAGTGATATGATAGAATTTGATGTTCTACAGGTGAAGAATTTCCCTGACCATTCCACATCAGCAGTTGATTGAGGTTTTGATTGGTAACAGATGAACCTCAAGAAATGTTTCTTCTCTCTTCTGCAATGGCCCAGTAGAAGAAATTACAAACATTCCTTTCTCTATTTAATTTAATAAAATTAAAAGGGTGAAATGTAGCATGATATTTTATTTAAAATCCCTTCATAGGATTTTTCCCCTCCTGAGGAGCTGAGGGCCTCAGGAAAGAAATGTAAACAATAACTATCTGCTGCTGTGGAATACAACAGGTGCATCTTCCCTTGGTCCATGTGGGTTGTTTTCACTTGACCAATCACAGCCACCTGTGCTGAGGCTGTGAACAGTCACAGGATTTTATTATGCATTCTATTCTATTCTTGTTCTTTGTAGCCTTCTGATCCTTCTTTTCTCTTTGTTCTTTTAGTATAGTTTTAATGTAGTATTTTAGTATAATATATAACATAATAAATCAGCCTTCTGAGGAAAATGGAGTCAAGCATCCTGTCCCCACACATGGCGTGTTCACCTCAACATTAGAGTGTGTGGAGGACAACTTTTTGTCGGAGCTGGTGAGTAAGCCCACCAGGGGAGGGACTACATTAGACCTGTTGTTTGCAAATAGAGATGGGCTGGTGAGATGTGTGGTGGCTGGTGGGTGCTTAGGTCATAGTGATCATGAAATTATAGAGTTCTCGATATTTGGTGAAATCAGGAGGAACATCAATAAGACTTTTACATAGGACTTCCAGAGAGCAGACTTTGGCCTATTTAGGAGACTTATTCGGAGAGTTCCTTGGGAGGTAGTTCTTAAAAACAAAGGAGTCCAAGAAAGGTGGGCCTGCTTCAAAACAGAGATCTTGAGGGCATGGGAACAGACAGTCCCTGTGTGCCAAAGGATGAGTCTACAAGGTGAATGTCCAGCCTGGATGGACAAAGAGGTTTTGAAGGAACTTAGAAATAAAAAGTGGATGTATCATCTTTGGAAGGAGGATCAGGTCTCTCAGGAAGTATTTAAGGGGGTTTCTAGGGCATGTAGGAAAAACATTAGGGAGTCCAAAGCTCAGTTCAAACTTAATTTGGCACCTTTTGTAAAGGATAATAAAAATGGTTTTACAAATATATTAATGGCAAAAGGAAGGGTAAGACCAACCTCGGTTCTCTACTAGATGAGGGACGGAACTTAGTAACTGCAGATGGGGAAAATATGGAAGTGCTGAGTGCCTTCTTTGCCTCGGTCTTAAGTGGGAAGACAGCTCGTCTTCAGGACAACTGTCCTCCTGGGTTGGTAGATGGTGTCAGGGAGCAGAATGGTCCCCCTGTTATCCAGGAGTAGGCAGTCAGAGAGCTGCTGAGCCTCTTCAATGTTCATAAATCTATAGGACCAGATGGGATCCATCCCAGAGTGATGAGGGAGCTGGCAGATGAGCTTGCGAAGCCGCTCTCCGTCATTTACCAACAGTCCTGGCTCACTGGTGAGGTTCCAGATGACTGGAAGCTGGCCAATGTGACACCCATTTCCAAGAAGGGTAGAAAAGAGGATCCTGGTAATTACAGGCCAGTTAGCCTGACCTCAGTACTCAGTAAGGTAATGGAGCAGTTTATACTGAATGTCATCACACAGCACTTAGAGGATGGCCAGGGCATCAGACCCAGCCAGCATGGGTTTAGGAGGGGTAGGTCATGTTTGACCAACCTGCTCTCCTTTTATGACCAAGTGACCCACCTGGTGGATGCAGGAAAGGCTGTGGATGTTGTCTATTTGGACTTCAGTAAGGCCTTTGACACTGTCTCCCACAGACTACGCCTGGAAAAGCTGGCAGCCTGTGGCTTGGAGAGGAGCACTCTTTGCTGGGTTAAGAACTGGCTGGATAGCCGGGCCCAGAAAGTGCTGGTGAATGGTGCTGCATCCAGTTGGCGGTCAGTCACTGGTGGGGTTCCTCAAGGGTCTCTGCTGGGACCAGTTCTGTTCAATATTTTTGACATTATGGATGAGGGAATTGAGTCTTTCATTAGTAAATTGGCAGACGACACTAAGCTGGGAGCATGTGTTGATCTGTTGGAAGGTAGGGAGGCTCTGTAAAGAGATCTAGAACGGTTGGATGGATGGGCGGAATCCAATAAGAATATTTTTAAAAAGTCCAAGTGCTGAGTCCCGCATTTTGGCCACAATAACCCCCTGCAATGCTATAAGCTGGGGACGGTGTGGCTGGACAGTGCCCAGGTGGAAAGGGAGCTGGGGGTGCTGGTCAACAGCTGACTCAACATGAGCCAGCAGTGTGCCCTGGTGGCCAAGAAGGCCAATGGCATCCTGGCCTGTATGCCTGTATCAGAAATAGTGTGGCCAGCAGGACCAGGGAGGTCATTCTTCCCCTGTGCTTGGCACTGGTGAGGCCACACTTTGAGTACTGTGTCTAGTTCTGGGCCCCTCAGTTTAGGAAGGATGTTGAGACGCTTGAGCTTGTCCAGAGGAGGGCAACGAGGCTGGTGAAGGCATTGGAACACAAGCCCTTTGAGGAATGACTGAGGGAGCTGGGGTTGTTTAGCCTGGAGAAAAGAAGACTCAGAGGTGACCTTATCACTCTCTACAACTTCCTGAAATGTGGTTGTCGCTAGGTGAGGATTGGTCTCTTTCTCGAGGCAGCAACTGACAGAATGGGAAGACACAGTCTTAAGCTGGGCCAAGGGAAATATAGGTTGGATATTAGGAAAAAGTATTTTACAGAAATAGTGATAAAGTACTGGAATGGCCTGCCCAGGGAGGTGGTGGAGTCACCATCCCTGGATGTGTTTAAAAACAGATTGGATGTAGCACTCAGTGCTATGATTTAGTTGAGGTGTTAAGGTATGGGTTGGACTTGATGATCTTGAAGGTCTCTTCTAACCTAATGATTCTGTGTGATTTTGCTTCAGCAGGGAATTTTCTTTATATATTTTTCCCCTGTGTATGAACCTGTGATATCCAGGCATGGGGACCACTGGAGCTCACTGTCTGTCCATCTGGAAGGGCAACGATGCACATATGGACAATATCGTGTGTAAGATGGCAATTTCCTCAGATCCTTAGTATTTGATTAGTCTCTCAGCGCCCCCAGAAAGCTGAGACCATTGTGTCCGACCAGTCAGCATCCCATTATGGGGATTCTTCACTGAACAGTCCTGCTGGATCTGAGGGTGGTTCGACTGACTTGTTCAAGGTCACACCAACAGAGAGACCCCTTCCTGGGTCTCCAAACCTTTAATTGAGTATATTACCCACTACTGGCAAGTGCTAGTGCCCTTGAAGTACTCACATTAATAGTTTACTGAATAACACTATTTATTAATAAAATTGTGACAGGTTAAGGTTTGAGGATTGTCGATGATAGTATCTGACTGCAAAAACATGTTCAAAGCAACATAACACTGGGCTCTAATCCCCAATGAAAGGTGGCTTGAGATAATAATTCAGCATGCACAGAGAATGGTTCTTACACAGTCAGACTTCCCTATGGGGTTTTCCATATTCAGCCCGTTGACTGGTCTCATTAGTTACTGTTATAGATGAGTAATGTAATAGTTGGCTCTCACAATTAAGAGATAGATATGTAGATTGTTATAGGTAGATAATGAGATGATTTGCTCTCGCATTGAAGGGATGACTATTGTGTGAATATTAAGAGAAGCTTTAGTGATGTATAGTTATGTTATTGTAGTTTAGATGTTCTCTGTTCTCCCCATAGTTCCCTTTCCCCCCCCTGTATTGTTGCCATCAGACAGCCTGGGTTGTCTAGGACAGGTAGAGAGAAGGCATGCACATGTGCCCCTTCCATGGGGCAGTTGGGAATGCAAAAGCTTGTTGCTAAGGGGGTGCAGCATGGCAACACCTGATCTCAAATCAAGTTACAAGAAAGCTGTCTCCACCAATAAAGGGCAAAGAAGAGTTGACTGACAGACTTTGGGAGGGGCCAGGATTGGCTGATGCAACCCCCAGGGGTATAAAAGACTGAGCAGCCATCTTGAAGATGAACTGGCCATGTGGTACCCACGAGGGCAGTTCCCAGTGCTGCAAATTTTTCCTTATTTAGTTCTTTTGCTGTATTTTTATTAAGGTTTAATTAACCTTTTACATTTTCAAAGTGAGCAGTTGTCTCTCACATAGATGTATAGTGTTATTGTAATATGTCCCCCCCATAGACCCCTTTCCCCCTTGTAATAGCCTTAATAGTCAATACATTTAGAGAAGACTGGCTTGTTACCAGGAGGCACAGTGTAACAACACCTGACCTCCAATCAAGATGTAAGAAAGTAATCTCCACCAATAGACAGGAGAGAAAGAGTTGACTGACAAAACTTTGGGAGGGGCTAAGGATATACATGGCAGAACATCCATTTTGTAGAGGAGCACATGGCTAGTAGTCACGGGGGCTCCCAGCACTGAAAACCTTTTCCTTATTCAGTCCTTTGTTATAATTTTTTGTTAAGGTTTAATAAAACTTTGAAATGTTAAAAGTGAGCGGTAGTTTCTCACAGTTACAATGGAGTCTTCCCTAACTTCTGCCCATTCTTAACTTATATTTATACTATTTCTTTACATTTAAGTGGAGCTTTAATGACTCTAGTCATTCATTCCTTTGTTATCAGTTGGTGTAAAATTCTCACACTTTGCTCCTCAAGATATAGTCAATGAAATCTAGAGCGCATGCCCAATGACGGATGGTCATACCCAGGGGGTGGGTAACTTTGGTATGGAGGTGTGCATTAGTATTAGAGTTAGAACTGTTAAAAATGGGACCACACTCCCGGTACTAAAAGCGATTTCAGCATTTATTATAATAAAAAGGCCTAAAGCATGGGGGCCTGCAGGCCGAGCAGGAGCGGTCCTGTTGATGATGCTGTGGCACCGGCACTGGGTTCTTTCTTGAGCAGCGATGTCCCCAATGTTCCAGGTGAAGTGGCACAGATTCACTGGGTCAGATGCCCCTTTTTATCCTGATTTTTGTCCCTCTGGATTGGTTTCTGTTTGGATCCTTTCATTTGCATGAAGGTTTAAGGTGCTTGATTGGCCCATTACAGTTCTTTCCAGGCTGGCATTTCGCTTGGAGGAGGTGGTGCACTTTACTTAGGTGTATTATGGTACACTGAGTACCATATTTCTTATACCTACCCTTTTAACCCCTTTTACCATATAATAACCAAACTAATGGTACATGCTTCTTGTTTTGGCAAGAACCCCTTGCGTGAGGACACGAGGCTTGACTCCGTTTTCATCAGAAGGCTGATTTATTATGTTATATATTATACTAAAATACTACATTACGACTATACTAAAAGAACAGAGAGAGGAAGATCAGAAGGCTACAAAGACAAGAATGGGATAGGAATCAATAACAAAAATCCTGTGACTGCTCACAGCCTTGGCACAGGTGGCTGTGATTGGTCACTGATTGAAAACAATCCACATGGACCAATGGAAGATGCACCTGTGGCATTCCACAGCAGCAGATAGTTATTGTTTACATTTCTTTCCTGAGGCTCTCAGCTCCTCAGGACAGGAAAAATCCCAGCAGAGGCTTTTTCCCTAAAATATCATGGCTACACATGCTTAATAATTATCAACTATTTTACAACAGTTTCTAACCTATTTTTAGCAAAACCAAGCTCATCCAAGGAGAGCAATTATACCCCAGTTGCTGGTTCAGCAGTAAGACATCTTGTCCTGTCTCCCCTGGGTGACAGGTGCTGTGTGGTTTATCAGCTGCAAAATACCATTGAGCTCCCCTCCCTGTAAGGATTTTCTACAGAGTCTGAGTGGGTGCTTCTACTCTTCTCCACCCTCCATTTCATACCCTTCAGCATGTGCTTAAGGTTTGTGTGTGTGTGTGTGTGTGTGTGTGGAGTCTTTGTGGAATAGGTTTTGGGCATGCTGACTGCATTCCATCCAGGGAGTAATAACTGCATTTCACCCTATAATTTCCATACTGATGTAACTTCTGTTAGAATATGAATATAACTTCCCAGTTTTCTCTAACTTTACCCTCAGTCATCTGACAGACAGTCATTAACTGGCTCAGTTTTGGGCAGCTTTGGGTCTGTTTTGGAGCTGTCTGGAACTGACACTGTTGGACACTGGGGCAGCTTCTGGTGTATTTCTCACAGAAACCACCCCTGCAGTACCCCTATGCTACCAAAATCTTTCCACAGAAACCCAATACACCTGGCTAAAAAGGAATGATGTTTAAATTTCCATACCAAATTTGTGCTGGCAATTTATTTTGTTTCTCTTCTTGAGTTGTGTTTGAATTTGGGATATGTGAGTTAATATGATATTGTTCAGGGTTAGGATTTTTCCTTTTGTTCCTTTCTCTCATGGAATTTTGTCCCATTTGTTGCTAAGAGATAATAACGACCAGTACTTAAGAAAGACAAAAGATATAGCCAAGGGGGAGGGGGAGGAGTGCAGCTGGCTGCACTATGGTAGCTGACCGGTTTTCTCTTGGGAAGAGCAGATATCACGAGATTTTGAGCTGGGGAGAAGGGGCTGAGCGCAGCTCCTAGCTCTCTCTTGCTCTCGGCATTGGAGGGGAGACAGGCTGAGGTTGCCGTGGGAAGAATTTGCCACCATTGCGGGGTTCCGTCTCCTGCTGTCTTCCCCTACCGTGAGTGAAGCTCTGCTCGTAAGAGCGGACATTGGACTGGAACCTTGTTGACACCATACCTCACTAGAAAAGACCCTAAAGACCCTCACCATCTACTCACGTGCCTCAGGGGAAAACCTGGGACCCTGAGTCCCTACAAGGGAGCATCTCATGGCTGCATTCAGGAGCGTGGCTGTCACTGCCCAGTCATGCTGTTTCTCTGTCTCAGCTCTGTTTTTTTTCACTACACTGTAACCCAGCACCCAGTGCCTACAGGACACCCCGCGGCTCCTGCTACAGCTGCGGAGTTTCTGATAAATTTTGTTTGCCACTCTGGCGTCTGCTTTTCCCTGCCGTTCCAGCTTGCTGCTCCGAGGTTCCCACTACAGCTCATTTCACTATCTGGAGGGGCACTGGGACCGGCTACCCCCCTGCGAGGTTGTAAAGGAAGCCCCTTTTTCTATCACTTCTGCCAGCTGCGCCCACCATTGTAGAGACAGCTGAGTTTGCGTCATAGCTCCCCCTGCAGCTGCAGGGGAATCATTACACCTGTCTTGCCTGGCCAGGAGCCAACAGCACCCCTTGCCGGCTGTGACCATAACTACACCAAAGGGGAAAGTACTTGACAGCCAAGAGAAGGCTGTTACTGGGTTTCTGGTTTTGTTTGTTGTTGCTGCCATTTTTGTTGTTTCTTTGCTTTGTTATACATACATATACTAGTAAAAAACTGTTATTCCTTTTCACATATCTTTGCCTGAAACCCCCTTAATTTCAAAGTTACAGTAATTCGGAGGGAAGGGAGTCATATTTTCCATTCCAAGATGGTGCAGTGTGTTGTCATGGTGTGCCTCAGTTTCCCTAGCCCCTCCCATGAAGTTTCCTTCCTCAGGTGGTGTGTCAATCACCACCTCTCCTTTTCCCCACCCTTGACCCCTACTGGGCACTGTCTATCAAACTAGAAATTCCAAAGGGAGTGTTGAGTGATTGGCAGGTTCAAAGGATGCTCTCCATCCCCTGGGGGGCCATATGCCCACCCAGGTGTCCCTCTCACCTGAGACCCCCTCCCCTCATATCTGGTTGGTGGACCCTGTACTCCCTCCCCTCTCCCTCTCCCCAGGTAAAAGGACAAGCACACCACACGGTCGGGAGTTCTGTTGGAGCTGTTGCAGGATTCAGAGGCCATGTGGCCCAAAATAAAAATTCTGGATTAAAAACTCTCCATCAGGACCCACTCCTTTCTTCACCTCACCTTAAAGTTTTCTCCAGATCAGGAAGGCTTGAGGAGTGACCCCCTTCAACAGCAAGTTCCAGTCCGCAAGCACTGGAGCTCAGGGCATGCCCGGACTTGTCCCCATGTGCCCAGCTGTGACAACAGGTGACTGAATAGCGTCTCTAGGGAGAAAACTCCACAGGTGCTGCTATTTGGTTTAGCAGCTGAGGCCAGACAGACCAAGGCAGTCCTGTTCAGTAATATTGGTAAAATCCAATACCAAGGGAGGTTCCCGCCTTCCTTGGCAAACACCTGTCTTTCAAACCAAGACAGATGTATCAAAGTAGGTCTTTGTTTCAGTAGCTGTTGTATTGTTTTCCATTCTTCTGCTGACCAAATTACTTTACCTTGACACTACAAGTTAGTAGAATACCATTGTTTGATACATTTTCATACCACATTAGCCACCATCCATATATGTGTATGTACATGCTGTCAGAGTTCAATACTCCCTGACCAGGTTCATTCAGATATTCAACATGTGGAAGATGTAATTTTTAATATCAAATTTACTTATTTAAGGACAGATGATGTTACATGGGATTTCTGATTTAACAGCATGACTCAAAATATCAAATCATGGAATCATAGAATAATTTAGGTTGGAAAAGGCTTTTAAGATTATTGAGTCCAACCATTAACTTATCACTGCCAAGGCCACTACTAAACCATGTCCCTAAGCACCACCTCTACATGTCTTTTAAATCCCTCCAGGAATGGGGACTCCACCACTGCCCTGGGCAGCCTGTGCCAGTGCTTGACCACCCTTTCACTGAAGCAATTTTTCCTAATATCCAACCTAAACCTTCCCTGGCACAACTTGAGGCCATTTCCTCTTGTCCTATCACTTGTTATCTAGCAGAGAAGATGGACCCCCACTTGGCTCCACCCTCCTGTCAGGGATTTGTAGAGAATGAGAAGGTCCCTCCAAGCCTCCTTTTCTTCAGGCCGAGTCCCCCCAGCTCCCACAGAAGATCCTCATCAAACTTGTGCTCTAGTCCCTTCCCCATCTCCATTGCTCTACTTTGGTTTCTGAAAACACAATACAAACATAAGTTACACTGCAAAATATAGTGATTGTAATACCCCGTTCAATCACAATGCTAATGTACTTCCTATTATTGGTCTCTCATTATGACAGTGGGTGTCCCTAGTTGTCAGGAAGGAATATATGGGTTGAAGCCAGCTCAAGTTTCTTCCAGTCTTCAACATTTTTTTTTGCTAGGTTTTTAATTTCTATATTTTATGTTAGGATGAGTGATATATTCATTGCTCCCCATGCCCGGCTGGCTAACTAAGGGAGACATTGACACCCTTTTAATGAAGGGGAAGGGAAGAAATATTTTCACCACATTTGCACTCAACTGACAGCTTTTTATCTAAAACAAAGGCAACTTTCCCATCCCCTTTATACTGAGATAAAGTCATCCTCTTTGCATTATTCTTTGAGCCTCATGGGCGCATCACTCTTGCCCATTTCCTATGAGCCTTGTTCCATTGTAGAGGTGTAGTGGTTAGTCACGAACATCAAGCATGTTCCAAGGTGATCCTCAAGGCCATTACCTCTGCAAACTGATTGGAGCATTTAGTCACTTTGTTAGTTGCAGCTTCTCATGTGGAGGGGTTCCAGAAAGTGGATTGTCATCCCCTATTTCCTGCTGTAATGTTACAGGATTTGTCAGTAAATTAAGTCTGTCTCTTTTTTTTCACTTAATTCATCATCTGCTGGGGCATCAACAGTCCAAGGAGTTCGGTGTTCCTTCTACTCTTGATTGGTTAGCCACTAGCTAACAAAGCTGCACTAATCCTGGCCTGGAGCCTGAATTAATATGTGCCTGCTGGGTAAGAGCCAGGACACGTTTTTGTCACATAGCACTGGTTGCTTTTCTCTCAGTGGGTTTTCAATCCTTGAACATAAAATTCAAGACCAGCAGTTTGGGGCATAGCCACAGTGATCGCTCTTTGCTTAATACTTCAGTGGCATTGAGACCATTCCATATGCAGCCAGGACCTCTTCAGGAATATAATTATTTTGCACACCTTTGTAACTGTGGCTTCAGAATCCTAATGGCCTTCTCCCATCTCAAGGGGCTCATTGCCACAAACTCCCCATAATGCTGGGGGTTTTTTTCTGGCACTGGTATATAACAAATGTTTTAGATCACTACCTTCCCAGATAAGTTCTAATCATAAAAGCACAGAATCATAGAATATCCAGAGTTTGAAGGGACCCACAAAGATCATCGAAGTCAAACTACTTGCCCTGCACAAGACACCCCAACAATAGCACCATGTGTCTGAGAGCACTTTCTAAACTCTCCCTGAGTTCTGGCAGCCTTGGGGCCATGACCATTCCCTGGAGAGCCTGTTCCAGTGCTTGACCACCTCTGGGGTAAGAACCTTTTCCTAATATCCAATCTAAACCTCCCCTAACATGGCTTCATGCCATTCCCTTGGGTCCTGTCACTGGTCACCACAAAGAAGAGATTGGTGCCTACCCCTCTGCTTCCCCTTGTGAGGAAGCTGCAGACCACGATGAAGTGTCCCCTGTCTCCTCTTTTCCAGGCTGAACAAGCCAAGTGACCTCAGTTGCTTGTCCTATGGCTTCCCCTCTAGGCCCTTCACCCTCTTCATTGCCCTCTTTTGGACTTTTTTCTAATAGCTTTAGATCTTTCTTATATTGTGGCACCCAAAACTGCCCCCAGGACTTGAGGTGAGGCTGCCTCAGCCCAGAGGAGGATGGGACCATCCCCTTCCTTGCCCAGCTGGCAATGCTGGGCTTGATGCCCCTCACGACACTGTTGGCTCAGCTGGCTGCCAGGGCACTGCTGACTCATATTCAACTTTCCATCAACCAGGACCCCCAGGTCCCTTTCCGTGGCGCTGCTTTTCAGTGTCTCATTCCCTAGTCTGTCCGTACATCCAGGATTGTCTCATCCCAGATGCAGAATCCGACACTTGTCTTTGTTGAACTTCATATGATTGGTGATTCCCAGCATTCCCATTTGTCAAGGTCTCTCTGCAGGGCCTCCCTGCCTTCAAGGGAGTCAACAACTCCTCCCAGTTTTGTATCATCTGCAAAATTGCTTAGTATCCCTTCAAGTTCTGCATCCAAGTAATTTATGAAGATGTTGAAGAGCACAGAGTTTTAAATGGAGCCCTGTGGAACTCCACTAGTGACAAGTCACAAGTCTGATGTCACCCCAGTCACTATAACCCTTTGCACCCAACCTGTGAGCCAGTTGCATGATGTGTTTATCCAGCTGTGTGGTCCAGGCTCCAGGTACCAGGCAACTAGAACATGGGCTTGAAGCATGCATGATCCTATCTCTTCCCATTCATCTTCCCATCCCAGTAACATTTTCTTGGGTCCCTTTGGACCCTTCTTTTCCCAGCTATTCAGTGTTCACACTCACCCTCAAACACATAATGAGCCGATCACTCACACCACAGCTACACCACAAATTCCCAATAGCAGAATCAAGGCTCTTTCTGCAGATTCAAAATCATTCCAGTTTTTTCAGATCCAGCCCAGGACAGGTCCTGGTGTTGTCCACATTCTCTGCTAATTACTGTTGTAGGCAAAACAGTTTAAAATTGGGGAATTTTGCTTGTGTTAATTTATTGCTAACCAGTACAAACCTCCCACCACTCATTTGGGCATTAAGGAAATAAGATGACGATTGTACAAATGCATAAACACCTATCCTCTCCCCTAACCAGTCTCATCTTCCTTTATTTTCACAAGTTACACTCAGTCTGTCAAAACTCCTCTAATAAAGAAATGGATGGTGTAGAAGGCTGAGGTGATATGTGTAATGATTTCTCCCTTGCATGCTTGCTCCAGCATGGGTTGCTCACAGGCTTGCATTCCCTTCAGAGGTGTATATACCACCCACACATATAAATTGCCTCTCCAGCCACCACTGACTGCATAAGAATCTTAAGTATGTTTAAGCAGAAGAGCTGTGTACTTCTTTTATTGGATAAAATGTTGGTGTGAAGTGTGATTTTTTTCCTTTCTCACAGTTGCTTTCATTTGCCTCATGGCAGGCTGGAAGCAGCTGTTAGAACTCACTGTGAGCAAACTTGCTGTAGAAGTAATAAGAAAGTATAAATATATTATGATCCAGTCCCTGCTCATGTGACTCATAAAAACCAAAAAAAAATTTGAATCATTTTACAAGAAGCTTTCATGTCTCTGCTATAAACCTGGGGAACCTGGACACATTTTTCTCCCTATCTTTTGGCTTTCTTTGGTACTTTTTGTTGTTGCTGTTGATTTGTTTTTTATTTCTAAAGCATATATAACTATATGGTAGTGAGAAAATAAAACAATCACTTTACTCTCTTGAAGACACATGAAGTCCACACACTGGGTGCTATACAGCTGTACAGGCATGTTTGTCTTTTATTTCTCTTTACTAATTGTTTAGAATGGATGGTATAAATTTCCAACAAGCATGTGTTTTAAAGAACCCATACATATACTGCCTGAGGGAATTATTCCTTAAAAATGTATCAAAACCAGGATGTGGCTGTTACACTTTATATCCCTTAAAAAAAAAAAATCATATTTCATTTTCCTTTTCGGGACCGTCACACTGAAATTCATCTGTGCTTTGTCTGCTTTCATTTGTACAATTCATGTGAAGTTGTGGATTATATAGGACAAAGTAGCTGAATTCCTAACTTCCGCATTCAAATCAGTGTATTGTGAAGCTTCCAAGACTCCCTTCCTTTTTTTCAAATAAAGTATTCTAGTTTTCAGTTTGTGTGCTGAAACATATAATCCAGTCTGTGGGTTATTTTAAAATACCATTTATATGGTGTGTGGAGATTCTCAGTTCAGTCAAAGAAACAACAGAGATAATTTCTCCCAGGCTGAGCCTGGGAATCTTAGAGGAAAGAATTAAAACAATTATTATCGCTCTTTCTGTAACCATTGTTTATAGTTATGTCTTTCCACAATGTGCTATTCATAGCGCACCAATAGTGTCAGATGTTTCTACTTTCAAACAAATCAAGTATCACGTTAACGAGTCACATTATAAAAAGACCTGATACTTTCATTAAAGTTAGCCTTCTGATACACCTGAAGACTGGAGTCTTTCTTTCTGTCCCCGACTCAACAGCATCAATGGTGTAGCAGCCTTCTGTTGGGTTGAATAAAGGGAAGGGAAAAAGGTATCCATTTACTTTTTCTTTCTGTCTTTAGTAGGTTACTCATATATTTTTCCCTCCCCAGATAAGATTTAAAACACCTAATCTGAAGTAACTACCTTTTACATGGTAGAATACAGAAAAGGTTAGATGAAGAAATGGTAATGCTCTTATCTCTTCTGAAGGTTGCCAGGCTGTCCTGGGTTGACTATATGATGCTTTTATCCCCAATCGTCTTGTTCTGTTTATATCAAATAATAAGTTTTACACCTTAAAGACTCTCTTCCAGACAGTGAAGAGGGGAGGGAAGAAGCGTGCAATTTGTTTTCAGACTGCTCTTACTCCTCCACATTCCTGCTCCTGGACTGTGTTGTCTGCGGATAGACAGACAGCCGGACAGAGCTCCTTTTCCCCTTTCTTTCTGCTTTTAGTTAGTTTTAGCTAGCTGAGGCAAAGAAGTTCCCTGGACTGTGATTTTTTCCTTTTTTCTTGGACCTGTTCAAGCCTGCTCTGGACTGAACACCCAGAAGAGCACCGGCAGCTCCACCTGTGGCCCCCCTGGCCGGGCCTGGGCCGCGGCGTTTCCAGCACCAGAGAGACTGATCAGAGACTGAGTGAGCCGAGCTGCAACCTGGGGAGGGGACTGTTCTGAGTTTGTTTTTTTGGAGCAGTGAGAAGTTTTATTGTTTAATATTGTTTGGGTTCTATTGTTTAATAAACAGGTTTCTTTCCACTTTTCTCCAAGGAAATATTTTCTCCCGAACCGGTTGGAGGAGGGAGGGGCAATTGAATCTGCTTTTTGTAGAGAAGCCCCTTTGGGGGTTATCTCCCAAACTTGCCCTAAACCAGGACAAATACAGTTAGTGACGCCCAACGTAGGGCTCGAGAAAGTGGAAAAAAACCCTTTATTGATTACAGGTTGGTTGTGCTTGCTGTGTAGTAGGTTAAAGTACCCAGTAGCCATGTTATTTGAATTTGTAATGTCTCTTGGGGAGGCCTTTATGTGGCTCTGGTCTCTAGACCTTTTTGAGGTTTCAATACCTTTCTGGTCACTAGGATTATTGTCCCTATCACGTAGTTTTTGCAGTAAAGGGGCACGGATTGGATTAGCTATTGTGTTGGCCTTGGTGATAATGATTTATAGGGCGTTTACAAAAATCCTGGCGTCTGTTTACGATATGTATGGTTTATAGTTTCTTCGTCCTACCCTGCATCCCAGTTCTAGCAGTATGTTTTGGGAATTTATTAGTAATTGCACCCAGCTGGTTAGAGGAGGAGCAGGGAATTAGGCTTTCGAGCCTTTCCTTTCCTTCTTCTCCTTTGAATCTGTTACGTCACTTGTGGAGAATGTTCAGTTTCCCCTGAATGTTAAAGAGACCATCTTTCTGGCATTTAATCTGGTAGGCTTCCTCTATATGGTCTGCAGCTTCTCTAGAATGAGGGCTGAGATGTCTAGAAGAGCTGATGAGACCCCTGACCCAGAAGTAGACCCACATGTGGAGAATCCTGAGTGGGGTGGAGAATGGGAAAATATGGGCCAAATCCTGAAAGAATTCTCTGACCCTGTAGTCTGGGACTTTCCCCATGAACAAATTCAGAAAGCAGCTGAGGTGGGTAAATATCTGAAAGAGAAGTATCATGATGACCCTAAGGAGAAAAGGATCATTGCAGTGAGCTGGGCCCTGGCATATGCTTATCGCACACTGCTAGATACTCTAGGGCAGCAGATAGAAGAAGGGGAGCAGGGAAATACATCAAGAGCTATCCCAGTAACTCAAGTTGCAGCCAACACCCCAAGCTCAAAGCCAGCAGCTAAACCACATAGTGAGCCTAAACCAGCGGTTAAACCAGTCAATAAGCCTCAACCAATAGCTGTTGCTACTAGCACTAGAAGTGGGAAGTGCACAGACAATACCGATCGACCAGTAGGTGATGATAATGCAGGAGAAGGACCCTCAATGTTTCCTGTCATAAAATCAGGAGTCAAAGCAACTGGCACAAGATCAGAAGCCAATATTGAGTCCTTCTCCCTAAAGGACCTGCGTGGCCTAAGGAAGGATTACACCCAACGATCTGATGAATCCATAATTAGCGGGATAGTCCGTCTTTAAGATGCTGCAAGCGAGGCTATAATTCTAGACGGCACAGAAGCGAGGCATTTGGGATCCCTGTCACATGATCCTGTCATCGACCAAGGCATGATGAGGGAGGCTAACCCTCACAGCCTCTGGGCACGGGTCTTGGACAGTGTAGCGCAAAAATACGTGTGTGCCGATGATCTCTACATGCAGCAAACACAGTGGAAGACCATAGAACAAGGGATTCAACGCCTGAGAGAAATGGCAGTGGCAGAGATTATCTTCTCAAACTACATAACAACTAAGAATCCAGACTTGGTACCATGCACATCTGTGATGTGGCAAAAACTGGTACGACTTGGGCCACATGAATATGCTTCTGCTCTAGCTATCATGAAGCGGGATGACACGGATGAGACCGTGCTTGACATGGCAAAGAAGCTCCGAGCTTATGCAGATGCTGTACATGGCCCAACACATGCCAGAATCGCAGCAGTGGAAACACGTCTGCAGAGATTAGAGGATAAGATCGAGGAGAATCATAAGAAGCTCAGAGAGGAGATTAAAGAAGACCTCCAAATCTCGGCAGTACAGATCAGAGGTTCTGGTACCCAATGTAGACGTTCCCCAGATGGAGAGAGAAGGTACACCCCACGAGCTGAGCTGTGGTTCTTCCTGCGCGATTGTGGAGAAAACATGAGGCTATAAGATGAAAAATCCACTGCTGCTCTGGCCCGAAGGGTGCGTGAATTGAAGGAAGACAGGGCTCAGAGAGGAAGTTCCACCACAAGGAAAGCAGCTCCAGTTACCCATAGCCGAACTGCCAAGTATGATGATGATTATGACATGTCTGATCCCCTTGAAGGAACCTCTAAGACATATGCCCAAGAAAAGAAGGATAACCAGGCTTAGAAGAGCCCTGCCTCTAGCCAGGTAGAGGCTAGGGAAAATCGTGTTTTCTGGACGGTGTGGATTCGTTGGCCTAGCACATCAGAACCACAAGAGTATAAAGCTTTGGTCGACACTGGTCCACTGTGTACCTTAATTCCATCAAGACACGTGGGGACAGAATCCATTTCTATCGCTGGTGTGACAGGAAAATCACAAGACTTCACTTTGGTGGAAGCTGATGTGAGCTTGACTGGGAATGAGTGGAAGAAACATCCTATTGTGACTGGCCCAGAGGCCCCATGTATTTTGGGCATAGATTATCTGCGAAGTGGGTATTTCAAAGACCCAAAAGGATTCAGGTGGGCTTTTGGCATAGCTGCTGTAGAGGCAGGGGACATTAAGCAATTGAACACCTTGCCTGGACTGTCAGAAAACCCATCTGCAGTAGGACTCCTGAGGGTGGAAGAGCAACTCGTGCCAATTGCGACCTCAACAGTGCACCGCCGGCAGTATTGGACGGATCGAGATGCCGTGATCCCCATCCACAGAATGATTCGTGAGCTGGAGAGCCAAGGGGTGGTCAGCAAAACCCACTCACCCTTCAACAGCCCCATCTGGCCTGTGCGCAAATCTGATGGAGAATGGAGATTGACTGTGGACTATCGTGCCTTGAATGAAGTGACTCCACCGCTGAGCGCCGCTGTACTGGATATGCTGGAACTCCAGTACGAGCTGGAGTCCAAGGCAGCGAAGTGGTATGCCACTACTGATATTGCTAATGCGTTTTTCTCCATTCCTCTGGCAGCAGAATGCAGGCCTCAGTTTGCTTTCACCTGGAGGGGCGTGCAGTACACCTGGAACCGACTGCCCCAGGGGTGGAAACACAGTCCCACTATCTGCCATGGACTGATCCAGACTGCACTAGAAAAGGGTGAGGCTCCAGAACACCTGCAGTACATCGATGACATCATTGTGTGGGGGAACACAGCGGCAGAAGTGTTTGAGAAAGGTAAGAGGATCATCCAGATACTGCTAGAATCTGGCTTCGCCATCAAGAAGAGCAAAGTCAAGGGACCTGCCCGAGAAATCCAGTTCCTGGGAGTGAAATGGCAAGACGGACGGCGCCAGATTCCCACTGAGGTCATCAACAAGATCACCGCTATGTCCCCACCAACCAGCAAGAAGGAAACACAAGCTTTCCTAGGTGCCATAGGTTTTTGGAGGATGCACATTCCCGAGTATAGCCAGATTGTGAGCCCTCTTTACCTGGTTACCCGCAAAAAGAACGATTTCCACTGGGGCCCTGAGCAGCAACAAGCCTTCACCCAGATCAAGCAGGAGATCGCTCATGCTGTAGCCCTTGGCCCAGTCAGAACGGGACCAGAAGTCAAAAATGTGCTCTACTCTGCAGCCGGGAACAATGGTTTGTCCTGGAGCCTTTGGCAGAAGGTGCCTGGTGAGACTCGAGGTCGACCATTGGGATTCTGGAGCCGAAGTTTCAAAGGGTCCGAAGCCAACTACACCCCAACAGAGAAGGAAATCTTGGCTGCCTATGAAGGAGTTCAAGCCGCCTCGGAGGTGATTGGCACAGAAGCACAACTCCTCCTGGCACCCCGACTACCAGTGCTGGGGTGGATGTTCAAAGGAAAGGTTCCTACTACCCACCACGCCACCGATGCCACATGGAGCAAATGGATTGCCCTCATCACCCAGCGCGCCCGTATTGGAAACCTGAATCGCCCTGGGATTTTAGAGATAATTACGAACTGGCCAGAAGGTGAAAACTTTAGTCTCACTGACGATGAGGAGCAGGTACAAGCGACAAGAGCTGAAGAAGCTCCACCCTATAACCAACTACCAGCAGAGGAAACACGTTACGCTCTTTTCACTGACGGTTCTTGTCGCATCGTAGGGATGAACCGGAAGTGGAAAGCAGCCGTATGGAGCCCCACACGACAGGTTGCACAAGCTACCGAAGGAGAAGGTGGATCGAGCCAACTTGCTGAACTCAAGGCCGTTCAGCTGGCCCTGGACATTGCTGAAAGGGAGAAGTGGCCAAAGCTCTACCTTTATACTGATTCATGGATGGTAGCCAATGCTCTATGGGGCTGGCTGGGAAGGTGGAGAAAAGCCAACTGGCAACGTAAAGGAAAACCAATCTGGGCTGCTGATATATGGAAAGACATTGCCTCTCGGGTGGAGAAACTAACGGTGAAGGTCCATCATGTAGATGCCCATGTCCCCAAAAGTCGGGCTAATGAGGAACACCGAAACAACGAGCAGGTAGATCAGGCAGCGAGAATAGAAGTGTCAAAGATAGACTTAGATTGGCACCATAAGGGGGAGTTGTTCCTGGCTCGATGGGCTCACGATGCCTCGGGTCATCAGGGCAGAGATGCCACCTACAAGTGGGCACGAGACCGAGGGGTGGATCTAACCATGGACAGTATTTCTCAGGTTATCCACGACTGTGAGACATGTGCTGCCATCAAACAGGCCAAGCGGGTGAAGCCCCTGTGGTATGGGGGGCGGTGGTCCAAGTACAAGTATGGGGAGGCCTGGCAGATTGACTACATCACACTGCCCCAGACACGCCAAGGCAAGCGCTACGTGCTGACCATGGTGGAAGCCACCACTGGATGGCTAGAGACCTACCCTGTACCTCATGCCACTGTCCGGAACACCATCTTAGGCCTGGAAAAGCAAGTCCTATGGAGACATGGCACACCTGAAAGGATTGAATCTGACAACGGCACCCATTTCAAGAACGGCCTTATCAACACCTGGGCCAGAGAACATGGTATCGAATGGATATATCATATCCCCTATCATGCTCCAGCTGCTGGCAAAGTTGAACGGTGCAACGGACTCCTTAAGACTACCCTGAAGGCACTTGGTGGGGGAACATTTAGAAACTGGGAAAATAACCTAGCAAAAGCAACCTGGATGGTCAACACCCGAGGGTCCATCAATCGAGCTGGCCCTGCCCAGACTGAACCCTTGCACACAATAGATGGAGATAAAGTCCCTGTGGTACATATGAAGGGTATTTTAGGGAAAACTGTCTGGATTAATCCCACCTCAGGCAGAGACAAACCCATCCGTGGGATTGTTTTTGCTCAAGGACCTGGTTACACTTGGTGGGTAATGCAGAAAGATGGGGAAACCCGTTGTGTACCACAGGGAAACCTGGTCTTAAGTGAGAACTGAGTATAAGATTTCATTGTGACACAGATGGAAATAGAATAAGGGGTGGATAATGTCCTGGCTTGTAAAGTAGGCATGTATTCTATTTTGCCATCTGTTGGGGGTTGGGCAGTTTTTCTTATCTCTTTCAAGAACAATGACACTGCCTGGAAGATAATCTCCTGCTAATGGGCTATATGGTGTCCTGGCCTGTAAAATAGGCATGTATTCTTTTTTTGCCATCTGTTGGGGGTTGGGCAGTTTTTCTTATCTCTTTCAAGAACAATGACACTACCAGGAAGATAATCTCCTGCTGATGGGCTATTGAATTACTCACTGTGGCTGGTAAGATTAGTTACATCATCCCATTGAGAGATGCTCCACCCAGAGGGAGGAGCCAAGCATCCCTGCGACCATAAAACAAGCATTTCTGAGACCACAGACAGCCTTCTTCGCTGGATTTCTCAGAGGAATCAGGAATCAAGGCCCAGCTGCTCCTTCGCCGCGTTTTCAGAAAGGATCTACACCCTTCTGCAGATCGCCGCTCCAGGAGGAGCAGCCACCATCTGGCTGGACTACTATCAACACCCTGACTTCTCAGGGTGTCAGGTTTTTCTCACTCTGCCAGTGGTTTTTTTTGCTTGTGTTAAATTACATTGTTATTTAGTTTTTGGTTTTTTTCCTTCCTAGTAAAAAAGCTGTTATTCCCATTCCCATATCTTTGCCTGAGAGGCCTTTTAATTCTGAAATTGTGATAATTCGGAAGGAGGGGGTTTACCTTTTCCATTTCACAGAAGGCTTTTTGCCTTCCTTCACAGACTCCTGTCTTTTCAAACCAAGACATTAGAGAGGACAGTTTAGATCAATCCTGCCTCGAGTACAGACAAACCCATTCGCAAAGTTGTTTTTGCTCAGAGACCAAGTTACACATGGTAGATAATGCAAAAAGATAGAAAAACACGATGTGTACCTCAGGGAGATCTGATTGTTGGGTGAGAACCATGTATAAATATGACTGTTTGCTGAATGTTACCACCATTGTCTGTGTATAGCTGTATATTGGATGTATAATGTATGTGTTTGTAGAGTTAGAATATATATTAGTTTTAGTAGTAAGGTGACGATATGGGGATAAGGGGTAGAATGTCCTGGGTTGACTATATAATGCTTTTATCCCCAATCGTCTTGTTCTGTTTATACCAAATAATAAGTTTTACACCTTTAAGACTCTCTTACAGACAGTGAAGAGGGGAAGGAAGAAGCGTGCAATTTGTTTTCAGACTGCTCTCACTCCTCCACATTCCTGCTCCTGGACTGTGTTGTCTGCGGATAGACAGACAGCCGGACAGAGCTCCTTTTTCCCTTTTTTTCTGCTTTTAGTTAGTTTTAGCTAGCTGAAGCAAAGAAGTTCCCTGGACTGTAATTTTTTCCTTTTTTCTTAGACCTGTTCAAGCCTGCTCTAGACTGAACACCCAGAAGAGCACCGGCAGCTCCACCTGTGGCCCCCCTGGCCGGGCCTTGGCCCCGGCGTTTCCAGCATCAGAGAGACTGATCAGAGACTAAGTGAGCCGAGCTGCAACCCGGAGAAAGGACTGTTCTGAGTTTGTTTTTTTGGAGCAGTGAAAAGTTTTATTATTTAATATTGTTTGAGTTCTATTGTTTAATAAACAAGTTTCTTTCCACTTTTCTCCAAAGAAATATTTTCTCCCAAACCAGTTAGAAGAGGAAAGGGCAATTAAATCTGCTTTTTGTAGAGAAGCCCCTTTAGAGGTTATCTCCCAAACTTGCCCTAAACCAGGACACAGGCCTAGAATCTTTTTAAATTTCATTGACCCACCTGGAATGACAACTTGTCTCTTTCTTTATAGACGCTTCATACTCACAACCTCCTGATGTTCAGCAACAGTTGAACCATTACCAGTCTGCAGCTCTGGCCAGGAACAATAACATCAGCAGACTCCCACCTTCTGAGAGTACTGCAGGAATGGAAAAAACAGAAGCTCTCCTTAACTGTGAATTTTGTGGATTTTTCTCTGGTTACATACAGAGCATTCAACGTCATTACCGTGACAAGAATGGGGGGGGCGGGAGGGGGGGGGGAGAAACTCTTCAAGTGCAAAGACTGTTCCTTTTATACAGGCTTTAAGTAAGCATTGTGCAAAACAAATAAATTGAACCTCTAAAGGGATTTTTTTCAGCACTTCAAAAGACTTCTGAAATCTTTGTGAGAACTTGCTGTAGCTAAGAAACACATGACCAGTGGTGACCAGGGAAAGAAACATAGGAAATGCCATACCAGATCACAGCAGCATCCATGTAATTATTTTTCTTCATTCCTACAACAGCCTGTAACATCTGCTGAAAAGGAAAGCATGAGAAACACTTGAAGTAAGCTCTACTCACTGCAGTAAATAGTGTAAGGAGTAGGGAACTTTTTCCTCCTCACAGTTTGTAATTAGATGCTGGTCCTCACCATCAAGTATGAGGAGTTTTCTCTACAAAAAGAAGGCATATTTTACGAACAATTAGCATGAAGCATGACACAGTCAGATGTTCTAGGTAGATTATAGATATTTCTATTCCCTCTATGAAGAAAGCTCTCATAATCCTTACTGCCACCCTCCTGCAATTTATCTGGCTGAAATATAAAGCATATTCCAAAGTGTCTGACTGCATATAGAAACATTTCAGCAAATCCAATTAAACATTGAAAAATTTTATGTTTCCTCTGTGTGTGTGTATGTGTACATGTTTAGCCATGTTCCCTAATGCAAAAAGGTTTGTGTAGTTGCGCTGTTTCTCAGTTTCCTTCTGGTATTTTGAACCCTCAGTCATAGCCCCCTTAGCAGACATTTAAGGTCACAAAGGTCCTTAGGAGTGTGGTTAGGTAAAGGAGAGACGTTCTGTTGAATAATGCTCAACCTTTTCTGTTAAGATTACTGTTACTGCAGTGGTCGAGCATCGGAGACACACACCTGACAAACCTCGGTTGGTCATCAGCAAACAGCATGTTTATTTTTCGGAGCTTACTTTTATAGGCAATTCAAAACTCCTGTGTCTAGACAGCTCATTGGTCTGATCTTTACACTCCCCAGGTCCTGAACTAGTGAAATGCTTGCACCTTAGGAAGGATGTTATTGGGTGAAGCCCCTGTCAGTCAGCCCAGGGGCCAGTTTATGGAACCGGGCTGGGTTTCTTATTTGTGGCAACAGATCACAGAATCATAGAATATCCTGAGTTGGAAGAGACCCACAAGGGTCATGGAGTCCAGGTCCTTGGTTCACACAGGGCAACCTAAAAGTGAAACCATATATCTAACAGCATTATCCAAATGCTTCTCAAACACTGATGGGCTGGGGAGCTTGTTCCAGTGACCAACCTTTTTCCTTAATATCCAGTTTGAACTTCCCCTGACTCAGCTTTAAGCTATTCCCTCACATCCTATCACTGGACACCAGAGAAAATACATCAGCACCTCCATCTCCACTCCCTATCATGAGAAAGTTATAGACAGCAATGAGGTCCTCCCTCATTCTACTCTAAACTGAACAAACTTGAGCTACTTAGTATCCTCAGCATCTCCTCATAAGACGCCTCCTAGTCCTTTTACCATCTTTGTTGCTCTCCTTTGGACACATTTTAATATTTTTATATTCTTCTTATGTTGTGGATCCCAAAACTGCACACAATACTCCAGGTTAGGCCACATCTATGCTGAATTTAGTGGGATAATCACTTTTGACCAGTTAGTTATACTGTGCCTGGTACACCCCAGGATACAGTTGGCCCTTTTGGCTGCCGGGGACATTGTTGACTCATATTGAGTGTACTGACAACCAAAACCCCCAGATTCCTTTTTGCAGGGCTGCATTCCAGTGTCTCCTTCCCCAATCTATACATACATGCAGGGTTACACCATCCCAGGTGCAGTATCCAACATTTGTCCTTGTTAAATTTCATACAGTTGGTGATTGCCCAGCTCTCTAATCTATCAAGATCTCTCTATAAGGTCTCCCTACCCTTGAGAGAAGCAACAGCTGCTCCTAATTTAGCAGCATTGGCAAACTTACTTAGTGTGTACTAAACTCCTATGTCCGGGTCATTGATTGAAACATTGAGGAGAATTGGCCCTAAAATTGAGCTCTGGGGAACTCTACTAGTGACTGGCCAAAAGCCAGATGTTACCCTATTTACTACAACTCTTGGAGCCTGACTCTTCAGACAATTATTCACCCATTATATTTGGTACATATCCATATAGTGGACATTAGATATTAGAGGTCTCATACAAGACTAGCCTTTTCTCCTACCAGGATGCCATCCTGGTTTCAGCTAGGGTAGAGTTAATTTCTTGTCAGGACACAGGATTGAGCAAAATTGCCTTAAATCGATCTGTAATTGCATGTTTATAGTTACATAAAGGGAATTGTGTTCTTTATTGTGATGTCTCAAACTTTCTGGGATTAAGTCTTTCCTCTTTAAATGTATAATATACACACATGAGCTCTCTGTAAAAAAAAAAAAAAAAATCACTTCTAGTCACCAGAGAGAACTAAACATGAGAGTATCCACTGAAGTTGATAAAAACTCACCCATTGGCTTTAATGACCACTGGATCAGGCCCAAAGCCATTTGTGTTAGCAAACTATTTTGTGTTCAAGATAACACACTTGGAGAACTTTCAAAGGGGCTTTAAATTCTGCAATTTAATGCCATCAGCAGCTTTGTTCTTACAAACTTTAGCACTGCCTCAGGGAAAAAAATGACCTAATTCCCCTAAGTTACAAACACCTCTCATTTTAGTACTTGACTTTGTGGCTTGATAGGTGCATAGGTATTTTTCTCTGCATGTATGTTTCTTTTATCTTTTAATTATGCAGCTAATGGTATGAGATTTTTTTTGGGGTAAAAGTACTGTTCATTTTTGAAGTATTCTCAGTCTTTCATTTTCAGATCCTCATAATTGAGGTTTTCAAACTTACCAACTTGGTGTCAAACTTACTGTAGGTGCAAGTTGATTTCATATCTTAAATTAACATTTCAACTATTGTGGGGCTAGTCCTGCAAAGAGAGACACAGTTCAGGATTTTTTTTTTTTTTTTGTTTGCCATCAGAAATAATTTTTACCCTTCAAAGTCTAGGATAGGTGAAAGGATTTTACTCAGCTTGCTAAAAGGCCTCTGCTAAAGGCAAGAAAATAACGAGCACAAAAGTTGGAAATGCGTTTGACATCTTAACTGTAGCAATGTAACTATAGAGCAATCACTGCAAAAAATTGCTTGTGCACAATGTGTGTTCAGTTACTTAGTGATATGAGCCTGCAAATACCTATGCTCATGTGAATAGTCCTGATGAAATACCATGTGGCTTTATGGAGAGAAGGCTGAGGGCTATCTATACCATTTTATACAACACTTTTGTAATAGAGCTCTGACACTTCAGTGTTCCATACACACCTCTTCTGACTGCTTCCATGTCTCCCTTCTGTTTCACAGATCTGCTTTTACTATGCATGTGGAAGCTGGACATTCAGCAGTTCCTGAGGAAGGACCCAAAGACCTTCATTGTCCTCTTTGCTTATATCACACCAAATACAAACGTAACATGATTGATGATATAGTTCTGCACAGAGGTAAAGATGTCTCTGTATATATCTATGAGATATATACAAACAAAAGACCCCAAAAAATACTTCCACAGTCTAGGAGATGGATAAATTGTGGAATTTAATATAATACAAGGAAGAAAAGGCCCCCAAGCAGCCGATGTGACAGGACCTAGTGGAGTTCCAGTGCAAGGTAGTAAACATGCACCATACTGCAAACCTGTGAAATATTATGCACGTCATGGATGTCCTCCACACTCCTACCAAGGAAATAAAACCCAAAACCCACAACCAAGCCCCAGCAGAAGCCTAAAAGCTGAAAGAGCACAGATCACCTATGAGCCATCCTCCATCTAAGAGTTTACCTCCATAATGAAAGAACCTTCCAGTCTGATAAGTTCCACTTCTTCTAATACCCTTCCCCAATTCCTGTGGCCTCCCTGCCCCCCTCCCACTTTCCCCTTTGCCTTTCCATTGTCCTATTACCCCTTTTTTATGTTCCCACAAATTCCTACCACCTTTTCCCAATTTCCGTGGCCTCCCTCCACTAATCCCTTCCCCCAAAGTTCCTTCTTGATACCAGAGGGAGAGTGATTGGGAGGGAAAGAAAGGAAAGTTTCCCTAAAGTAACCATATTTTCCTTAATGATTTCTATTTGGAGTTTCCAGCAGACAGACCACCACCTACACTACCTCGTACAGAGCCAATTACAGCCAACAACACTGCCTCAGGTGGCAGAGAACCAGTCCCTGCTGAAGGAACCTTCTCCTGACTCGGTTTCCTAATAAACCATGCTAAGAAAACCCTGCATCCCTCCTGCCAGCTCTAAGAAAATCTGTTTAGACATTGGGGACTCAGAATTGTTTGCATTTTGAAAATTGTCTTATGTGCGCTTTTGATTGTTTTTGTCATTTTGTGTTGATTCATTTAATCCTTCAGAGAAGCTTTCTTAATAATATAAAAAACAGGGAATTGTGGAGACCCTGGGGGGGGGGAATTCCCTGGTCTAGGGAGACACAAGAAGCTTCCCTCAAAAAGCTGTTAGACCTCATTGGCTCCTTCCCTTGTTCCTATGTCTGTTCCTATGTCTCTGAGCCACTCCTTCCCTATTCCCTGATTGGTCCTTATCTTTGTACTGCCCCGAGACCAGGGTCAGGCCCCAGGCCCCTGCAGAGAGTAAGCTAGACCCTCTGCGTGTAGGTGTTGGGACTTGAATATCTCATCGCGCGGCTGAATAAAACATCTGTGGATATTATGCAAAGATCCTTTTTACTTCCTTACCCTGGACTATACTAGCAGCTATTCAGACTGTTACAATGCCGGAGCCAAGATTCCTCTGCAGGCTGTGGTGATAGACCACGGTGAAGCAGGCTGTACACCTGCAGCCCATGTATCCACAGGGGATGCAGAGAGATCCACCCACACCCCCAGGGGGAGGTGCCCATGCCGGAGCGGGTGGATGCCTGGAGGAGGCTGTGATCCAGTGGAAGACCCAGTGGAGAGAGAGGGTCCCTACTTCCAAGCTGGAGCAGCCTGTCCTTGGAGGACTGCACCCCAGGGACAGAGACCCACATTGCAGTGTTTTTGGGAAGACTGCACATGGGGGGAATTCAGGCTGTAGCAGGTGCAGTATGGCTATGGCTGCTCCTCGTGAGAGTGGACCCACGCCTGAAAGGTTCACAGAGAACTGTCTCCTGTGGGAGGGACCCCAACATCACACAGAGAAAGGACTCCTCTCCTATAGCAGTGGAAGAAAATCTCAAGTAATAAATTGACCAAACCCCAATGCTCTATCTCTCCTGCACTGTCAGTGGGAAGGAGGGAGTTGCTAGGAGGGGGGAAAGGTGTTGTAAGGGCTTATTTTGCTTCTCATTATCCTCTGCTGATTCTGTTAATAATAAATTTTACTTTGCAACTTTAAGTTGAGCCTGTTATGCCCTTGAAGTGTTTTCTCCTGGTCCTTATGTCAACTGAGGAATCATTCATTAACTTTTTTTCCTTTTCCCTCCTCTGCCCAGCTGTGGCAGGGGAGGGTGAATGAGCGACTCTCATGGGTGCCTGGCATTGGGCCAGTGTCAAACCACAACACTAATGGACAAGGAATGTGGCTTAACCAAGGCCGTATTAAATTCCTGAATTTGAAGAAGAAAAACAGAGATACGAAAGGAAGGGGGTAGATATTAAGGGGAACATGTAGTAGGTGATTTGGGATGTCTGTACCTGTCAACTACCTCAGCCAGTGGGGAAAGAGAGAGGGTGATGCAGCCTGGAAAATATGACAAAAAAGAGGCTTCATCCTCCAACAGTTTGAGAGATTCCAGGGGAAATGTCCCATGGCTTCTCCCTTTATTCTAATAAAGTTGCAGGATTCCTCTGTCTCCTTTTTGGATATAAACTTCTGGCATTATGAATTTTTTCTAGACAGAACCATGGGGTTAGCACTGGTTTGGAATCTCCCAACTGCCAATATACATCTTTTGAAGTGTGATTTGACAAGATAAGCTGAATTTCTGACTGATGACCACATTCACTTTACAACTATAACAGTCACACCAAACTTCCACAAAGCAGAAATTTCCTATAAATGTCCCTGGAAAAGTGTGGAGTTTCTCCCATGAGTGGGGAATGCCTATTTCGTGGTTACTTCCCAGGGGTTCAAGTGAAGGAATCGGTGTATATTATTGTCGTATCTGTAGTAAGTTTCATTCAACTTGCAATCAATACTATTTCTATTGCTAGCTTTCACATAGGTACCACGATATTGTGCACTGTTTTATATTATGCTGAAATAATGTCCTAGGGTGACATTATGATGCTTGTATCCCCAGTTGTCTGTTCTGTTTATGCTGGATATTATGTTCTGTGCCTTCAAGACTGGCTCTGAACAGCAAAGTTTTGTTTTGGTTTTGTTATCAGCCTGCTCCCCCATGGCTGGAGGGACACAGAGACGGGGCAGTACATAATGAGGCTTTTGCTTGGCATTTTGCTTTGCTCTTGCTCTTGCTTCTGCTTTGTTCCTGCTTTGCTCCTGCTTTTTGCTTCCGCTCTTTAGTTAGTTTAGCTAAGCTGTCCGAATTTTTTCCCTGGACTGTTTTTCCTTTCCCTTTTTTGGAACCACTTGAACCTGCTCTGGACTGGGACCTGGGAAACACTGAGTTTGCACCTTGTGGCCTGCAGCAGCTATTCCCAGGGCTGGAGGGACTGATAACAGAGCGACTACTCCCAGGAGAGACTTTCTGAATTTGTCATCTTTTTCAGAGCAGTGAAAGAGTGTTGTCATCGGGTATTGTTCATTTTGTGTGCTGGGGAGTGCTTTGCCTGTTAAATAAACAGGTTCTTTCCACTTGTCTCTGAGGAATCCTTCCCAAACCAGGTTGGGAGGAGGGGCTGTGTGGGTTTGCTTTCTGGAGGGGCCCCTTTTGGAGATTTTCTCCCAAATTTGCCCTAAACCAGGACATTTAGGAAAGATGTGATTGGGCGAAGCCCCTGTCAGTCAACCCAGGGGCTGGTATATGGAACTGGGATGGGTTTCTTATTTATGGGAACAGAGCAGCACAAACATGTCCTGTCAACTCTACCCTGAATGGGAAGCAAAATTGAGGAAGTGGCTACTTCTGGTCAACCTTAACAAACACCTTTTTCCTATGAGAAAGTGCATACCAAAGATCATCTGCAGCCATAAATACCTATGTGAGAATGTTTCAATTAAGTGGCCCAAAACACTGGGCTGTGGAGGCTGTGTGGGATGTGTGAAAGTATCCAAAATAAAAGAGCAAGAAACATCTGCTCTGCCATTGATTTGTGTGATTAGTTAGTCTCCTAATTACCAGCTGCATAGTTTGATCCTAAACTTGTACACCGACAAAAGATAAATAGTGGTGAGGGCTTAATAAAGCAATTCTGTTGACTTAGAACAGGGTCCATGCCTTAGTCAATACAAATGGCACCCAAATAGGGACACAAACAATGAAGGGACTCAAACAGTGAATCTCCAGCAGAGATGCTGCGTTTGAACTGAGCTGCGTGGCAGGGGATCTTCGACCCTCGTCTCTACCCGCTGGACAGGTGAGACTGTGAACATGGAGCTATGGGACAGTCTAAGTGCCATGAGCATAAGCTTTATTTAGAAACTTTACAAAGGATTTAAAAAGAACAGGGATTTAGGGATTTAAAACCCTGACAGTTAAGTTAGCTGCTTTATTAGTAGGGTTGAAAAACAATTCTAATGGACCCCCCCCCTGGTTCCTACAATGCTAAAGTGTGGGAAAAAGTAGGAGTTGAGTTAAAGGCACAGAAAAAACAACAGCGACCGGTCACTGATGATACATTAACTACATGGAAAATTCTGTATACCTCTTTAAAATTTTTGCAGCCCGGTGAGCAAGTTTGTGAGCACTCTGTAACAGATATTTTAAATTTGGAGTGTTAGCAACATTCATTCAGAAGTGCCTGCTGAATTGGCAGACAGGTATTCTCCAGAACCTGGCAATCCTTTTGATCCTAGTCCTACTGATCCTGAGAAAAAGCCTCATCTTTATCCTCCTTTGACTCCTGTAAAAAATGTGGCTGCTGCCTTTTCCACTATGGCTCAAATGTTAGTTATCCTTCTCACCCTACGATTCCTTTACTGGATTTGCCGCTGCAGTCTCATTCACGTCCAACATTTATAGAGAAATGCAGGGAAGAAGCCCAAAAAGGGGAGATATTCCCATGTTATTGGTCATACTGGTCAATTACCAACCTAAGAAACCCCCTCAGTATGTACAACCTCTGATGCTCCCTGTTATAGATACATATTATAATATTGGCTTTTCACAAATATTAAAATGGATTTTGTGAAAAATGCATAGTTTATGATTGGCTTTTCACTAAAATTAAAATTAAAATTACATGTGCTATGTTAGAAAGTTATGCTGTATTAATTTTCTCAAGTAGTGTGTTAAATACAGTTTTAGGTTATAACATAATGTTAAAATAGAAACTATGCTATGTAAGATACTTTTTTTAAGAAAGGGCTCGCACCAGATAGCAGCCACAGGACACCTAAATCTTTCAGAGAAAAAGAATTTATTGTTCCCTTATCAGCAGAAAACTAACTTCTTCCTGCCTTGCTCAGACATGAAGACAACATGAGGATTAAGAGGAAGAAGTTGACAGTGACCAGACAGAATCCTGTGTTTGAATGGAATTTATGCATCATGTATGAGATGTATGAATATGCAACAGGCGATTGTTTTTAAGGGTTAATCCTCTGTTAATGGGTGTCCTTTTTCGGGCTTGTGTTGCCCAGAAAAAGGTACCTAGACTGTCCGTATCTCTTTGTTTTTATTGTCTCATATTGTCCTCATCTAAATTGTTCAAATTTTATTACTCTAATTATATTATTATTGTTATAACCATTTTATTACTATTAAACTTTTAAAAAATTTAAAAACAAGTGATTGGTATTTTTCACAATTATGGTAGCAGAGGATGGTTAACACCTCGCTGCCGGTGCCTTAGGAGAGTCAGGATGAGGAAGGCGCGCCCTGCCCCATTTGGCAGCCTTGCTCTGGTTCCCCTGGAGTGACCAACAGCCAGCAGGTTATGTGGACAATAGGATGTAATAAAACAAAGAAAAGGGGAAAAGGCTCCCTTTCTAAAACCACAGTAATTGGCCCCCTAAGACTAGTAGTGCGCATGAAGAAGCCGGAAAGGAAAAAGGCTTGGTAAGTACTTTTTTTTGGGGGGGGAAGGTACGGGGGGATGAATGTGTGCGAATGAGAGGCAGCCTGGTTGTCCCAGACCTTCTACCCGAGTGTGGAGTCTCCCATGCTGCGGTTCCATCTTTCCACAAGGAAAACGGCCATTAAAGAGACAAAGTGAATGTTAAAAGGAGTGAGACAATCCCGCAGGGTAACTGGGACTGGGTCTCAGAGAGGGATTGGACCCCTCGGAGGAAGGGAGCAGAGTTTCCTAGCCCAATCCACTAGGAAATGGGACAAGAGCGGCCCGTAAAAAACCTGCTGGGTTGAGGGATTTACATTCCAAGAGCATCCAGGGTTGAGCAGAATTCTGCCGGTTGAGGATACGCCCAAGAGCATCCAGGGTTGCACAACACAGATGGATTGAGGGATATCCAAGAGCACTGAGACTGGCCAATAACACCTAAAATTGAAATCGGTGATTTGAAAGTAAAAGGTACCTTATTGTTGTCTTGTTGTATGTGAGAGAGAGAGTCAAACACAAAATCAACCTCAACTTCCCAGGTAGGTGGGAAAGGTGGGGTCTGTGGCAGAACATGTGTGTGTTCTCCCAGGTGTGTGGAGAGGGCTGTGGCTAAAGAGTGTGAGTAACACACAGCTTCACAGGTGACTGGCACCTGAGGCACCAGAGTCAGGGCCCTTCCAGGAGGCCTGGCGATACTGAAGCCCGGCGGCCAACCCCAAAACACGAGGGGGGGCCACAAGGACAGGCGATTCTCTGGTTGGTTGAGATGGTTACTTTCTTTATTAAATTTTGATTTATGGGCTTCACTCCAGTAGTAACTTTTTCTATATTGCGGACACGGGGGTGGGGGTTCGGAGGGGGGGAGGGCAGGTTGGGAGCTGTGCTTCCCTTTACTGTGGAATGCTCTGAATCCTTCCCCCCTCAGTGAAATCTCCAGGGCATTGCCTTGGAAACACATACCATAAAGTTTTCCCCACCTAGGCTGATAGAGAGGATTTGCCCCATGGTGCTCTGCAGCACTACTGCCAATCTGCATTAGATTGCCTCCCCATTGGCCAGTTGACCCTGCCCACCCCAATGATTCATCTCTCATCCCCCCTACAGGTTGCTTGCTGCCCTTTGCCCTGCCCTTTGCACCGCCCCTGTGACCTCAGGTCATTGGCCACAGACCCCATACTTAAGGCTGTGCAGACCACATGGTCTGGTCTTTGTCCCTGATCCCTTTGGCACCGTGGATGCAATAAACCTTCGCTGGAATACATCATACAAAGATCCTTCCTGTCCTTCCTCCGCTGAGCTATCTGTGGCGTGTGTGTGTGCATGGACTTGAGAAGACTTTTCTCGTAGCCTTACTCCGAGTGGCTTCTGAAGGAGACACTTTGAAGAAGGTTGCAGCATTTCTACCACCCTGCTATGCTGCAATGCTTTCCTTCGAGTGGGGCAATTTCTCTGCAAATGCCCTTCAGTGGGGGCCTGTTTTCTTATGTGTATTAGAGGCTTGCTGTAAGGCAGGAGCTAAAACAAATGCACGATGTTCCTCTATCCCCACATTCTAACAGGCTTTGATGTAAGCAGGTGTCCTGGGTTGACTATATGATGCTTTTATCCCCAATTGTCTTGTTCTGTTTATGCTGAATAATAAGTTTTGCACCTTTAAGACTTGTTCCAGAGAGTGAAGGGGGGAGGGAAGAAGTGCGCAGTTTGTTTTCAGACACTGGACTCACTCCTCCACATTCCTGCTCCTGGACTGTGTTGTCTGCGGATGGACAGACAGCGGGACAAAGCTCTCCTTTGTTTTTAGTTAGTTTTATCTAGTTGAGGCAAAGAAGTTCCCTGGACTGTGGTTTTTCTTTTTCTTGGACCTGTTCAAACCTGCTCTGGACTGAACACCCAGAAGAGCACCGGCAGCTGGCACCTGTGCCCCACTGGGGAGGGTCTGGGCCGTGGCATTTCCAGTGCCAGAGGGACTGACAAGAAACTGAGTGAGCCAAGCTGCAACCTGGGGAGGGGACTTTTCTGAGTTTGTCATCTCTTTTTGGAGCAGCAAGAGGTTTTATTGTTTAATATTGTTTGGGTTTTATTGTTTAATAAACAGGGTTTTTTCCCACTTTTCTCCAATGAGGTATTTTCTCCCGAACCGGTTGGGGGAAGGGCCCAATTGAATCTGTTTTTCTAGAGGAGCCCCTTTGGGGGTTTTCTCCCAAATTTCCCCTGAACCAGGACAGCTGGTAAATTAGCATGCTCATTCCTTACAGACTTCTCTTTGTGAAAACTGGAAACAAATTTAAAATATAACTAACTCAGTTTCATTATTTAAAAAGTTATTTGAAAAACATTCAGGGATTGAGCTGTGAAGCCCTTGAGGGGCCCCCCAGGCCCCCCAAGGCATGGTGCAGGTGTCCATGTCTCCCAGCCCCATGTGGAACCAGGTGCACACAGTGTGGAGCAGCCACCGGGGCCCATCTATTGCTGCTGCCACTGCTTTCTGTGGCTGGGTGAAGCACAGTGAGGATGAAGCAGGCGGGGGGCTGTGATAGATGTGTAATGCAATGATTGACTCTCACAATTAACAGACAAATATCATGTATATAGGTTAAGAAAAGGGGTTTTTGTGCCCCCTGCGTTGTTTTCAAGGGACAGCCGGGGTTGGGATATTTGGGAGGGTCAGCTTGTCACTATGGTGACATCTGACCTCCAATCAAGATTTGAGGAAGTAAACACCACCACTGGACATTGAAGAACAAGTCTATGGACAGAATTTTGGGAGGGGCTAAAGGATTAAAAGGTGAAACCTCTATTTTGTGGGTGATCACATGTTGGGGAAAATCCTTTGCTCCCGGCACCGTAACATTTTCTCTATTCAGTCTTCTGTTGTATTTTTGATAAGGTTTAATAAACCTTTCTAAATTTATGAAAAGTGAATAGCTATTTCTCACTGGGCTGCACCGGGGCCCTCCTCGTGCTGGGACTGCTGCTGCGGAGCATCCTGCCAGGGCCCCAGATGGAGCTGCTGCAGCCGTGGGGGAAGGGGGGGGGGGGAAGGGGGGGGGGCACGCCAAGGCCTTCAGAGCAGGGAAGCCGTGGCATTGCTGGAGCCGCCCTGATCCACCGCGTAGCCCCTGGCAGGAGGGGTCTGGTGTGGGTACATAAGGTGCAAACATTTCATTGTTAAATACCGGAGGGGGAGTGTGAAAAAACACATTCACTCTCCTGAAAAATTTTAAAAGCTTAATAAAAAGACAGAAGGAGACAGAAATAAAACAAATGGTTAAAAATGACTGGGTGCATCTTGGCACTCAGCCAAGAGCACACTCTTATCTTCTGAGCTACCCCTTAAATACCTTTTCCATTACATCAGCCTGTTGCATATTCATAAACCCTTATGCATAGTAAACATTTCCTCAAACTAGTTTACATGTTCCAAGTATTGTTTAGCTTATCTCCTGCTTGGAGCCACCTTTTTAGAACATGTGTATTCCTTGGTTGTGGTTTTACTCCTTTTTTATCACCACCTTGAGTTTTGGCCCCCGCCCACACTGTGAGTGCTGATAGTTGGCATATCTGTAGCAGATATTCATTGGATGTTATCCCATCCAAGCAAGCATTTTACTTATATCAGCTATTTCACTACTATGTCTAAGCGTAATTAACAAGAGAAATAAAAACTATATCTTTATAACAAAGTTATTTTAACACCACACATATAAAATCTGTGAAAAACACCAATCACTTGTTTTTAAAATTTTTAAAAGTTTAATAGTAATAAAATGGTTATAGTTGTAATATAATTAGAGTAATAAAATTTGAACAATTTAGATTAGGACAATATGAGACAATAAAAACAAAGAGATATGGACAGTCCGGGTACCTTTTTCTGGGCAGCACAAGCCTGAAAAAGGACACCCCTTGACAGAGGATTAACCCTTAAAAACAATCGCCTGTTGCATATTCATACATCTCATACATGATGCATAAATTCCATTCAAACACAGGATTCTGTCTGGTCACTGTCAACTTCTTCCTCTTAATCCTCATGTTGTCTTCATATCTGAGCAAGGCAGGAAGAAGTTAGTTTTCTGCTGATAAGGGAACAATAAATTCTTTTTCTCTGAAAGATTTAGGTGTCCTGTGGCTGCTATCTGGTCCTTTCTTAAAAAAAAGTATCTTACATAGCATAGTTTATGGCCAGTAAAGAGACAAAGTGAATGTTAAAAGGAGTGAGAGAATTCCCCAGGGTAACTGGGACTGGGTCTCAGGGAGGGGTTGGACCCCTCAAAGGAAGGGAGCAGAGTTTCCTAGCCTAATCCACTAGGAAGCGGGAGAAGCAGGGCCCCTAAAAACCTGCTGGGTTGAGGGATTTACATTCCAAGAGCATCCAGGGTTGGACAACACAGCTAGATTGAGGGATAAAAATTTAGCCCAAGAGCATCTGGGGTTGGACAGAACAGTTGGATTGAGTGATATCTAATAGCACCAGGACTGGCCAGTAACACCTAAAATTGTAATAGGTAGTTTGAAAGTAAAAGGTACCTTGTTGTTGTCTTGTTGTGTGTGAGACCCACAAATAAGCCATTATCCCCCGGGCAGGTGGGGGCTCTGGCTAAAGTATAAGTGACCTGCAAACAGGCCATTGTTCTCCCAGGCATGTGGAGAGGGCCGTGGCTAAAGAGTGTGAGTGACATGCAGACAGCCTCACAGCTGAACTGGCAGTGGAGGCACACCAGAGTCAGGGCCCTTCCAGGAGGCCCAGCGATACTGAAACCCGGAGGCCAACCCCAAGGCGAGGGCAGGGCCACACGGACCCGTGATTCCCTGGCGACAGGGATCCGCTTTGTGTCCTGAGGGTGTGAAAGAATGTGTGAAAGTGAATGAGAAATAAAAGTGAGTGAATGTAGATGAATGAAAGTATATGTAATGTAGATCGTGTATTTTAAGCTTTACCATATCTCCTTGGGGGGATGTGTATGTATTGCAGAGTAGTGTGAGAAAAAGGTTCTTTATTTTTGGGTGTGAGTAGTTGAAAGAAAAGCGGTGTTTAAGCTGTTAGTGAAAGTGAGAAACAGAGGCAGGGGATGAATAGATAAGGTCTTGAAAATGGAACAGAAAATCAGTAAGTTGGGTACAGGAAAAAGGGGGAATAAAAGCATACTAGCAGAGATACCCCAAGACAGCCCTTTGGGAAATATGTTAGCTAACATAAATACAACTCCTTGCAAAAGGAGAAAATACAGCATATGGAGTAGTTGATGGAAAAAAAAAACCAAAAACAAACAAAAAAAAAAAAAACCCCAAACAAACAAACAAAAAAAACCAAACCAAACCCGCAAACATGCAAACTATTGAAAAAAGGAAAATCACCATCAACTGGTCAGCTCAAACCTGTGAATTATATGCTCTAAAAGAGCACTGGAATATTTAGCACACAAGAAAGGAAATATATATATACTGATTCAAGGTATGCCTTTGGAGTAGTACATACCTTTGGAAAAATTTGAGAAGAAAGAGAACTACTTAATTCAAGAGGAAAAGGATTAGTACATAAGGGGCTTGTTTTAGAAGTTTTAGAGGCATCAAAATTACCTGAAGAGATAGCTATAGTACCCATTAAAGAACACTAAAAAGTTAAGATCACTGAAATAAGAGGAAACAATTTGGCAGATCGGGAATCTAAAGATGCAGAAGAAAATGGAGCTGAAAGAGTTATCTTAATATTAATTCCAAATGAGAAAAATTGGAAATTCCAAAGTTTAGGGAAGCAGAGAAAAAATAATTAAACAAGATATGTGGTGAACAAGATGAATCAGGGAAATAGAAACTTCCTGATAGAAGACAATTAGTTTGTAAAATGCTTACTAGGGAATATTAGAAGACATGCATCAGAAAACCCACTGGGGTACTCAAGCTTTGTGTGATCATTTTTTTAAAGGAACTATGGGTGCATTGGAATTTTTGGAGTAGCAAAGCAAGCAACTGAAAGATGTATAATTTGCCAAAGGATAAATAAAAAAGTGATGAGGAAAAACTACATGATGAAATTGTGAATTAGCTTGTTGACCATTTCAAAATATCCAAGCAGAAGTTTGGATTTGTTAAGGTCTGGATTTATTTGTAAAAAAAAACCAACCGTTTAATCCAGAAGAAAAAGACTAGAACCCCAATACAAACCAAGTCTCAGGAGCATTCCAGAAATGTCTGTTTTTACTGTGGGGGCCAAGGGCCTTATAGAAAAAACTGTCCTAAGCAGGAAAAACATCTGAAAATCTTTAAAGCCTGTGATAATTTTGAAAGTGTGTCCCCAAGAGGAAGTATTGGAATTTGTAGTAGACACAGGGGCAGAATGCATCTGCCTGTTAAATATTCCAAAAAGTTTTAGTGTGAGCAAAGACACTGTAAAAGTAACAGGGGCAAAAGGAGGAAGTTTTACAGTTCCAGTCATTAAAGATGTGGTCATTGAGGAGGAAACTAAAATTTGGATGGGGGATATCTTATTAATGCCTGGGGCAGGTAGCAACTTATTGGGAAGAAACTTACAAGTGCAGCTAAGACTAGAAGTCTCAGGTTTTCTCTGGTTGAGATGATCCCGAGGTATGTTAAAAGTCTCTTTTTCCCAACCCAGCCATCGAAGAAAGAGTCGAGAAGTCTTCGGCTCACATTCTCAAGGTTCTTTATTATTTTTTATCTAAAATATTTTCTGTCTGGCCTGCTGAGGTCTGTTCTGCAGGTCGGTCCGAGGCACACTCTCCGCCTCTTGGACTGGTGCTGTCTTTTATACTAAAAACTGCGTATACTATGTTTACAATTATGTTCCAATACCTATCACCTATGTTAGACAGTGACTTTCTACTCTAAACCAATCTGTGAATGCCAACATCCTCCTGAACATGGATGCCAGGGAGAAGAAAGAAGAAGGACAGGGCACGCCCAGATCCCTCCATCTTCGAACCCCTGATCCCATGTACAGAATTCCAAACACCCCTGTACAAGGTTAAAAACCCCCCTGTACAGTGCTCCAAAATTTTTCCCTTCACCCTGTGATTGCTATTATTCTGCTACTTAAACTTTTGTGACCTGTAATTCTTCATATAAGGTTGGCAATTTGCTCCATGATGTGAGATCAAATTTCCAGGTGTCTTTGTCTTCCTGCCAGGGTCTCTGAGCCCCTGCCAGGGCTTTGAGACATCCAGGGCATCCAGAGAGATGTCTTGGGTTCCGACGGGGGGCTGCCCGAAACATCCAAGATCTCCTGCACCCCTCTCTCTTGCAGGGGCTCCGGCCTCCCTTCCCACAGGCTGCATGGCCTCCCCTCCCCCACCCAGACACAGCTGGGTCAGAGGTCAGATCAACTCACCGACTGGACTCAAAAGAGAGAGTCCTTCTGGGAATCCTCTGCTTTTAACCCCTGTGTGTTCTCAGAGGTGTATCCAGGCCCCAGTGGCCACACCAGATGCCAATTTTCAAATCTGGCCAGTGATTGCTTTGACCACAACTTTGCCAGAAACTCACTTCCTGGTCAAACCACGACACTCCTCTTCCCCCCATTTTTGGTTACCCCCAAATATAGGAAATTTCTTTCTTACCTCCCTCTTTTGGCGGGAGCCCCCAAGTAGCTGTTTTCTGATTGAGGTAAGGTAAAAAAAACTGGTCTAATCAGTCCCAGAGTGCACGACCCCTTCCATTTCCGAGGCAATTCGCTATAGGCTTTCTTTCCACAAATCCAGTAAATACCGTTAGGTGCTTTCCAATTACTATTCACATTCCCTGGCCCATTCCAGTAATCTCTTAGTTCCGTCAAGGATTGGTAAGGGCTAGCCCCAGCCATTTTATTCCAACAGAGCCCAATTTTCTCACTCCACTCACATTTGTTATCTTTTTCTTGACTCCAATACCCCAAAGGGGCCTCTGGCTGCCAGTTTTTACTTTTTGTGTCCTAATTTACAGCTAGAGTGGAGATGCAAGGGGTATACTATTGGTGTTTGACCAATATTACAGACGGGACTGCCTTGGTCTGTCTGGCCTCGGCTGCTGACCAAATAGCGGCACCTGTGGAGTTTTCTCCCCAGAGACGCTATTCAGTACCTGTGGTCAAGCTGAGCACGTGGAGACAAGTCCGGGCATGCCCCGAACTCCAGTGCTTGTGGGCTGGAGCTTGCTGTTGAGGGGGTCACTCTTCAGGCCTTCCTGATCTGGAGAAACCCTTAAGGCGAGGTGAAGAAAGGAGTGGGTCCTGATGGAGAGTTTTTAATCCAGTTTTATTTTGGTGGCACGGCCTCTGAATCTTGCAACAATCCACTGAACTCTCCCACCAGAACTCTCCAACAGAACCGTGACCTCGTGGTCTGCTTGCCCTTTTACCTGGGGAGAGGGGCAGGGGAGGGGACCCAGGGAGCACCAACCAGGTACAGGGGGAGGGAGTCTCAGGTGAGAGGGACACCTGGGTGGGCCAATGGCCCCCCAGGGGGTGGAGAGAATCCTTCGAACCTCCCAATCCCTCGACGCTCCTCTTGGAATTTCTGGGTTGATAGACAGTGCCCAGCAGGGATCAAGGGTGGGGAAAAGGAGAGGTGATTGACAGCCCACCTGGGAAAAGTAATTTCAGGGAGAAACCCAGGGAACGGAGGCAAGCCCTGACATCACACCACAACAGTATACCCTACCACTTCGGTATATTCCTTCCCCTCTCGACTTATGCAAATCGTCCCAATTACTCCTTTGTCCAAGACCCATCCCTCAGGTTGTTGTATTAATTTTGAGATTTTTGTGTTATCGCATTTTAGTAATTGCTCTGGGGTTAACCCTTCACCTTTCCAAGGCCATTTTTCCACTGATTTCAGCCCCCCAAAAATCCAACAATTTGACAAACCTAACTCTGTAATAATTTCTTGCATTAAATCTATGAACCGATTTTTGTCAGATGCGGGTAAACCAAAATCATTATATTGTTTTTCCAATTGATCATACTGTTCGCTTAAAGTTTTTAACCTTTCTTGCTCTACCCTTTGTTTTCTTATTTCTGATTCTTGTTTTTTCAGTTCTTGTGCAACCTGTTGTATTTTGCTTTCCAGATCCACCCCTTCCCTGTTTTTAGAGAAGCAGAAGATTTTATCGTATTGTAGACAAGCTCGGTCATCATGATCCTCGAGTAGATTGATGATAACCGGTTCCTTTTTAAGAGGAAGCTTATTTTCATATTTTAAATTCTTCCCCACCCAATAAGTCTTACCCCCTATTGCACACATTTCTAATTGGTCATTATCACAGCACAGCTTATTTACCTGATAGTATCCAACAAAAACTGACTCCATCTTTCCCCCGGTCCAAACAGTACGATTACATTTATCACAGATGGGTATCTTTATAGAATCAATACTCCATTTTTGCCTCGTGTGTTCTGACTTACCCTCCTTAGATGCGGTCCTCTGCGGTATGCAGACTTCTTTTCCCTCTATAATACAGACCCCCAACCGAGTGCCATTAATAAAACAATACCTGCTTTCAGTGCCTTGTTCACTTCCTCCTGAGGTTAGGTAGACTGAAAACTCTGCTTCACCCCATCCTTCCGGGAGGATCAGTGTGCAAATTCCACATTCGTGGTTGGGGTCCCGCCGTTCCAGGCTAGCCTGGTTCTCGGCCTGAGTGCTAGTCCTGAGGCACGTGACTAGACTCAGGCTCATCAGCACCACTCCCACTATCATTCCTCTGCCTCCACCTATGCCCACTGGGATGCCACCAGCAGCGAGGAAGACCGTCTTCTTGGCAGCAGGAATGAATATTCTAGAGGTCATATTCTGATCGAGCCACGTATCTCCATTTAAACACACCCCACCATGTGAGTTTTACCAGGAAGGCACTGCAAGGTACTTTGCTTAATCTCTGGCACTCAACTGCTAAGACTTTGGCTCGAGATTGCAATTTTCCCCTTACCCCATTTTGGAAAAGCCAAAACCACACTAGTGAGTCTGCTTCAATCACCCGCAGTTCTGTGAGGAGCGTCAAGATCAGGTTAGTCAGACACACTTCGTTATCAAAACACTTATCACACAAACCCCTTGGTCGGATCCCCCTTTCGCAATGCACCACCAACAATTCGTTACAATACAGACACTTGAACTGAGCGAACGGATAGCACGGATAGCACGGACAGTCAGACTCTTGACATCTTATCAGGTCGTTCTTGGTCATTAGCTTTGTGCAGTGTGAGCTTCGAGTCTCCAGGAAGTGAAAAAGTGAAACAACCTCCCACTCTGGTGTCTCTGCTCGGGGTTCCACTCGCTTTACCCTCGATGCATGAGTCCAGCCTTTTTCTGCTGTTCGCACTGCTGTATCTGTAGTTAAAAGAACAAGAAACGGCCCTTCCCAATGTGGGGATAGTGGTACATCTTTTCAAGTTTTCATAAGGAAGTAATCTCTGGGCTGGATGGGGTGTATAGCAAAGCCTAGTGGAGTACCTTGCATTATGATACCTTGTTTCTGCAGTTCCTGCAGATTTTTATTTATTGCTATGAGATATGGTCTTATTTGCCCATCCTCAATTTTAGGATGCCCTACAGGAATCCCGTGTTCATAGGGCATCCCATACAGCATTTCAAAGGGTGATATTCTGGTGTCCGAGTGGGGCAGTGTTCTAATATTTAGCAGGGCTAGAGGGAAGCATTTTACCCAAGACATTTTTGTTTCTAATATCAATTTGGATAATTGCACTTGTAGAGTTTGATTCATTCATTCGACCTGTCCAGAACTCTGAGGATGCCATGGGGTATGGTACTCCCATTGGATCCCTAAAGCTTCAGTCATTTGTTTTATCACCCTAGAAGTGAAGTGTGTGCCTTGATCCGAATCTATGTATTTTACCAGTCCATACCGGGGCACAATTTCCTCTAGCAACAATTTAGACACCACTTGTTCAGTAGCCTTGGAACTTGGAAATGCTTCCACCCAGTGAGTCAGTTTGTCTACTATTACTAGCAGACACCTGTACCTACCTACCTTTGGTAGATTGGTAAAATCCACCTGGACCCTCTCAAAGGGTCTGTATGCTACTGGTTGGGTCCCCAGTGCTACTTGCCTGGCTCAGCTCTGATTCACTATTTGGCATATCATGCACCCTTGTACTTCCTGTTTTGCCAAATCATATATCCCCTTACATGCGAAGAATTTTAAAAATTGTTCTGCTAAAGCCTGGCCCCCCCAATGAGTTTGTGAATGTAACTTTCTCAAAATTTTCCGAGTATGTTTCTTTGATAGTAATTCCCTTCCATCTGGTAATTTCCACTTACCTCCATCTAATTTTCCTCCGATCTTTTCGTACCCCTCAATTTCCTTTTGAGAGAGTTGTGGAGGATACTCCTGAATCTCCCCCTCACAAATCTCTGGAGTGCTTACCTGCAGGAGTGCTGCATTTTTAGCCTCCTGATCTGCTAAATTGTTTCCCTTGGTTCGGAATTGTGCTCCGGTTTGGTGTCCTTTTACATGGACTACAGCAATTGCCTCTGGCTCTCGGATAGCCTCTAGAATTTGTTTTATTAATTCCCTATGCATCAGCCCCCTTCCTTTTGTGTTAATTAGACCTCTTTCTTCCCAAATCTTACCAAAAGTGTGAACCACCCCATAGGCATACTTCAAGTCTGTGAAGATAGTCCCCTTTTAACCCTTTAGTCTCTGTAAAGCCCTTAGTACTGCATACAATTCACATGCCCGTGCCGACCACCTCACGTTTAGAGGTCCCGATTCCACTGTCTCCCCGGTTACCCCATTTATTATTGTATACCCTGATTTCCTTTTTCCCTCAACAACCCTTGCAGATCCGTCTACGAACCATTTTCCCCCTCCTTCTAATTCTTCTTCTTCTAAGTCAGGTCTTATCTTGGTTTGTAATTGTACAATTTCAGCGCAATCATGAGTGTGTTCCCCCAAAGTTTCCCCATATAGAAACTGATCTGGATTCTGAGCTGCCGTAGTTCTGAGCTCCAGATCGTGAGAGTGTATTAAGATAGCTTCATATTTATAGAAGTCGTGCATCAGTGAGCCACGTTTCAGCCTTTTTCTGTAAAATGCTCCTCACATTATGAGGAGTATACACTACCAAAGGTGCCCCAAAAGTTATCTTTTTGGCTTCTTCTACTAACACAGCCATGTCCACAATAGCTTGTAAGCACGTGGACCATCCCAGACTGACAGGGTCCAAGAGCTTAGATACATAACCCACAGGTTTCTTTGATCCCGCCCAATCCTGTGTTAGTACCCCGAAGTGGTATGATTACTTACATCCACAAACAGCTGAAAGGGTCTCTTTATGTCTGGCAGGCTCAGAACTGGAGCTACTATAAGGGCCTTGTTTAATTCTCTACATTTTTCTTCGTCTGGTTCAGTCCATTTAGGTTTATTGGTGGTTAGTTTTTTGTATAAAAATTTTACTTTCTCACTGTACCCCTCGATCCATTGTCTATAGAACCCCAGAAGCCCAAGTACTTGTCTTACTTCCCTTTCTGACTAATGGGAGGGTAATGCAATGATCGCCGCCACCCTGTCAGGGTCTACCTTTTTCTTACCTTTCACCAACCAGTGTCCTAAATATTTCACCTCAAGCTCTGTGAATTGCAGCTTAGATTTTGAAACCTTTAAGCTTTTATCCCCTAAAAAGTTTAGGAGAGCTATTGTGTTTGCTCTTACCCCATCTTCATCAGGACCCTCTATTAATAAGTCATCCACATATTGTAATAGTTTTGTTCCTTCTGTAGGGACAAACTCACTCAATAATTGCTCGAGAGCCTGACCGAACAGGTTCAGCGAATCCACAAACCCTTGAGGCAGGGAGGTCCACCTAAATTTTTGTTTACAGTTCGTCTCTGGGTCCTCCCATTGAAATGCAAAATAGTCCCGACTCTCATTTGCTTGAGAACAAGTCCAAAAGGCATCTTTCAGGTCTATTTACGCTATACCAGATATCATTTGGTGACACATTATTGAGGAGTGTATAGGGATTTGAGACGGTGGGAAATAAGGTTTTTGTTCGCTGGTTAACAGCTCTTAGATCCTGCACCAAGCAATAACTCCAGTCCAGTTTATGGACCGCAAGAATGGGAGTATTATGTCTAGACGTACATGGCTCCAAGGTGCCCTTTTTTATTAGATCCTCACTTATTGGTTTTAACCCCCACCTTCCCTCCATGGGTATTGGATATTGTTTGACCCTAATAGGGTCTTCTGGTTTCTCAATTTCTATGTGTATAGGTTCCATTTCCAACTTCCCCACCTCCCCCTTTGTGTGCCACACTTTAGGGTTTATTTTTCCCTCGTCCTCAGCAGTGAGTTTTTACAAGCTTACCATAAGTTGAGAGTCTTGTGCAATTAGACTAATACTCAAATTCACCATTAAATCCCTCCCCAGCAAATTATAATCTGCTTCTTCCACCAACAGTATATTCTCCAAACACAATTTATTTTCGGACTCGATTTCCACATCTTTAATTACCAGTACCTTGAAAGGTTCCCCCCTTCACCCCGATAACCATCATGGAATCCTTGCTCTTTGAGCACCCCCATGGTAGGTGTTGGACAGTACTCTTTTCAGCCCCTGAATCTACCAAAAACACCAGTTCCTGCTTGTGGCGTCCTATTTTTAGTTTTATCAAGGGCTTCTTTGGCGTTACAGACCCCACGTTAAAAAGCCCCTGACACCTCTAGTCTTCTTGAAAAATTTTCTCATCCTTCATTCTCTTTTTACATTCCCTCTTAAAGTGACCTCTTTGCTTGCAGTAATAGCACTCTGGCACCTCTCTCTGTGGGGGCGCAGGCCTCCTTGGTGGATATGTGGGTTTCCCCAAGGCTTTTTGTTCCTGACCTGTTTTCCCAGTGTTTGTGTCCTGTTCCTGTTTTTGTGCTTACCTTACTGCCGCCACTAGGACCTTTGCCTGTGCCTTCTGCTTTTCATCCTCCCTCCTCATATAGACTTTTTGAGCCTCCCACAACAATTCCTGTAACGTTCTTTCCTGTCAATTTCCCAGCTTCTCCAATATCTTTCTTATGTTCTCCCAGGATTTAGCCACAAATTGCGTTTTTAATAAAATGGCTCCCACTGGGGAATCCGGGTCTGTTCCTGAGTACATCTGGAGAATTTTTCTTAACCTCTCCAGCCACTCGATAGGAGTTTCATCCCTCCCTTGGCATTCCTGCAATGCTTTACTCAGATTCCACCCCTTTTGTACTTCCCCACGGATACCTTGAATCACCATATTTCTAAGATCTATCATGTTTTGCTGGTCCTCTTCTGCTTGTGCATTCCACGATGGCCTTTTACTGGGCCATTTGACCTCCCCACTCCCCCCTTGTGGGTTTCAATGTTCCTAATCCTTTATTGCCGCCACCCTTATCATATCTTGTTCTTCCGCATTAAACAAAGACCTCACTATGGCACTAATATCGTCATATGAATAAATACTGTTCCCCAAAAACTCATCCAACCTCTCCGCCGCCTCCAAAGATCATCCATTATTTTCCCCATTTCCTTTTTGAACGCACGCACATCCCCCGAGTTTATTGGCACATTCACATATCCAGTGACTCATGGAACAGTCGGGACTTCCCTGTGTGGAAAGAGACTCTGCTGTCCTTCCTCGTCCTTGCTATCGTCCGCATTAGCCTTCCGAGTCTTGCATCTCGTTCGGCTGGAGGGGGGGAATTGTTCCCCGTGGATATGTGTGCTGTGTTCCCCTCCGGTTGCATAGGAGAGGGAAGGGGAAGGGTTTTTTCTTGTGTGAGCAGCATCGCCAAAGGTTGCCCCTCTAGAGGAGTTGCTTCGGATGGCGGCACCTGCGGCGCCGCCTGTTCATGCACGGATTCGGGGAGGGGACCCTGCACCTGGGGATTCGGGTATGGGGGAGGGAGGTTTTCCAAGGGTTCCCAGGTTTTTGTGAGGTTCTTAGGTTGTTTATAGGTTTTTGCAGGAAATAACCCGGTACTGGCATATTCCCATAGCTGTGCATACTCCTTTTCCTCGTTTGTTGACTCCTCTTCCTCCAACACAAATTCCTCCAATGCCTGACACGTTTCCTTCTCAAAGGGCCCAAACATAGGCCAAAATAAGTATTTCTTCACCTCCACATGAGCCCATTTCTCCACACAATAATATATCATTCTCTCCTTAGACCTCCCCCTCCTCGTGGGGCAATCCTCCTAATGTTCCAACATCCACCCCAGAGGACTGTTTCTTGGTATATCGGGAGTACTATATTTTTTCACCTTTTCTGGTTTCCCCTGGGTTTTCCCTTGTAGTTTACTCTTTTTCAGTCCCATGTTTCTTATGCACATGCATTTGGTAAAAAATCATACTGGCAACAGAACAATTTTAAGACCAACTGAAATTCCAGGGGTTAATACATCACATCACCATGTAAACACCACCAGAGATCCAAATAATATTCCCATATGTGAGCGTAGAGCTCTCTCACCTTCAGTGCATATTTCATGATCTCCATGTAGGATGAAAAACCCTAAGCAATATCAGATATACTCCCTTAATATATCAGTGTTAGAATGGGGCCTGCAAGGTCATTTTATCTGTAATAATGCCAGACTTGTTGTGAATAGCTCCTGCTCTGGAAGCATTAGCTGGAAGAATGGAGGACTCAGGGTCTGTCACACAGATCCATGATGCCAATGGTGAATTCCCTCCTCACACAGTTCATTGGTGATTGCATTGGTTTGGCACAGCCTGGTTTTTGGTAGCAGGGGCACCACAAAGATGGCTCCTGTGAGAAGCTGCTGGAAGTTTCACACCGTTTGACAGAGTCAATGGTTGATGGCTCTGAAGATGGACAGGCTGCTGGCCAAAATTGGGCCAATGAGAGAGGTTGGTAATGCCTTTGGGATGGCATATTTAAGAAGAAAATCAAAACAAAGTCACAAGCTTTTTCTTATAGTCAGAGAAGAGGAGGAGGTGACAACATATGAGGGAAAACAACATGGCAACACAAAGGTCAGTGGTGAAGGAGGGGGAGGAGGTGCTGCAGGTGCCAAAGCCAAGATTCCTCTGCAGGCTGTGGTGAAGACCATGGTGAAGTAGTCTGTCCCCCTGCAGGCCATGAGTCCACGGGGGATGCAGAGAGATCCACCCACAGCCCATGGGGGAGGTGCCCATGCCGGAGCAGATGGAGGCCTGGAGGAGGCTGTGATCCAGTGGAAGACATGGTGGAGAGAGGGGGTCCCTGCTTCCAGGCTGGAGCGGCCTGTCCTTGGAGGACTGCACCCCAGGGACAGAGACCCACGTTGCAGTGTTTTTGGGAGGACTGTCTGCACATGGGGGGAATTCACGTTGCAGCAGGTGTAGTATAGCTGCTGCTCGTGAGACTGGACCCACTCCAGAGAAGCTAACGGAGAACTGTCTCCCATGAGAGGGACCCTTCAACCTCACAGGCTAAAGACTCCTCTCCCAGAGCAATGGAAGAAAACCTTGGGTGATGAACTGACCAAAATTCCCATGCCCTGTCTCCCTGCACTGTTGGTGGGAAGGAGGGAGGGGCTGGGGGGGGGGGGGGAAGATGTTTTAAGGTTTTATTTTTACTTCTCATTATCCTCCTCTGATTCTGTTAGTAATAAATTCACTTTGTAACTTTAAGTTGAGCCTGTTTTGCCCTTGAAGTGTTTTCTCCTAGTCCTTAACTCATGACCCCTTCATTATTTTTTTTTACTCTCCTCTACCCAGCTGTGGCAGGGAAGGGTGAGCAAGTGACTCTCGTGGGTGCCTGATGTTGGGCCAGTGTCAAACCACGACAGTGATTAAATCTCCCTGCCTCCACGAATATGGGCTTTGAGTTATTCTCATATGTCATCTACATATTGGATGAACACCTCTTATATTAAAACTCTTGGTATCATGATCTGCACAACACATCATTATGCATTTTTATTAACAACAAATATGACAGTTGAAACCTGTAATCAATATTATTGCATCACAGCTGTCAACCCTATGTACACTTCCTGTATCACCCCTGAAGATATAACTGAGAGGAATTTTACTTACCTGTATGTCGGTGTGCAGAACTATGGATTCCTGTAAATCTTACATGGGCATGTATTGTTGCACAGGCAATCCCTGACGAAGGGGAGAGAATGATGAGGAGGACTCCGTCTTTTCAGAAGGCTAAATAATTACTTTATTATTCTATACTATATACATTGCATCGAACTGAATCTGCCTTGCACTCACCCTTGCTCACAACTGCACACAACTGCACTCATCTCGATTCTCTCTTGACTGTCTTGTGACAGTCCGACACACACACAGCTCTTGGCCCTGATAGGCCAAAGGAACAAAACATCCTCACTTTGGGTAAACAATCTCCATTTTGCATTCCACCTTAGCACAGCAAGCGAGATAAGAATTATGTTTTCCTTCTCTGCTTGTCTCACAATTTCTCTCTGTTCAGAGGGCATGTGAATACCACAGACATGGGAAGGAGAATCAGGAGTTTTGCATCAAAAATGCTGGTTTGTAAAGGAATCAAAACAAATAAAGATATTTGTTGCTTGGCTTACTGCTTTTATTGTATCTGCTATTATTATTTTAGCTTCATCTACTATTCCTATTGCTACTTTAATGGAATCGGTAAAAACAGCTCATTAAGTTAGTTCTGTAATGAGCAATTTCACAAAAGACTTACAAATGCAGACAGTAATTGATCAACAAATACTGGCACACTTAGATGCCCTTGAGGATGCTCTGCTATGGGTAGGAGAAAAACAAGATGCCCTGAATACTCAGTTAAGTCTTCACTGTGACTGGCAGCACACCGATGCTAACATGTGTTACCCCCATAGAATGGAACAGTTATGAAACTTCTTGGGATAAGGTGAAGGCTCATCTAAAGGGGGCATTTTCTAAAAATATGGATGAAAACATAAATGCACTATGAATAGCCTTAGGAAAAAAATCTCAAAAAATGCAAACCATGTCTGCACAGAGTTTCTATGATACACTTGCTAGCAAATTTACCTGGCTTAATCTGAAAACTTGTTTTAAGGGACTGAATTTATGTATATGGCTGTTTAGCGCTTTGGGGACAGGTCTCTTTCTTATTCTCATTACAGGATTTCTCTGTCTCTGGAGACTGTTTCAAATCAGGAAAAAGGCAGAAGCAAATGTGGTGGCCGCTCTCATGATCAAATCCTCCTTAAACAAAGAAGAAGGAGATGTAGAAGCAGCTACTTCTGGTCAACCTTAACAAGCACCTTTTTCCCATGAGAAAGTGCATACCAAAGATCATCTGCAGCTATAAATACCTATGTGAGAATGTTTCAATTAAGTGGCCCAAAACACTGGGCTGTGGAGGCTGTGTGGGATATGTGAGAGTATCCAATGTCTGTGATGGAGAGAGATGGGGAGACTGACTCGGTGATCAGAATCTAATTTTATTGTGGGATACAAGCGCTTATATACTATTTCAGGGAGACTAGTAATGTGTACTACAATGATTAGGTTAAAATCACATACACAAACTTATGCATATAACAACATCTCTTGCTTGTGGAGTTTAATGGGATTTTCTTTCTCCGGTAAACCCGTTTGATTTAATCTTCTTGCAATCTAGGTCTAATTTTCAAAGTTCTGTTTGCTTTTGTCAAGGCATCCTGTTATCAAATCTCTTATGTTAACCAGGTCCAAAGTCCATGATCTGTCTTGTGTACCCCAACATTCCAACATCTCCCCCTTTCCTTTTGACCAAAAATACTCTTTTGATGGCCTTATTAATTAATGTCTGCACACATTGAAAGGTATCATCATTAATACAATTATTATCAAAATTGCCACATACATACCTATCAAAAAAATAATCTTTTAGTTAAAAACTCCAGCCACTAAAAGGCTCAGGTTTGATCTGTATAAACTAAAAACATTCCTCATGGCAGCTGCATTACTGGATTTAGAAAGGCTGCCAAAAGCATAATTGTACCAAAAGGTTTGATTCTTATACATGGGGTGCTAGGGAGAAACATCCCAAGCTTTAGACTGATTTTCTCCCATGTAATTAAAATTAACACAAAAATCCAATTTCACACAACCCAGGAACTCTAATTCTTGGGGTTCCAAGGGTGTTTCAAGAAGGTAGGGGATTCAATTTGATATTATTTGATTTGCTTTCAAAAAAAATTTTTTTTAGTGTAAAGTTCTGGAGGAGCTATATTCCCCCCTGCCCTAAACCAGGACAAATACAGTTAGTGGCGCCCAACATGGGGCTTGAGAAAGTGGAAAAAAACCCCTTTATTGATTGCAGGTTGGTTGTGCTTGCTGTGTAGTAGGTTAAAGTACCCAGTAGCCATGTTGTTTGAATTTGTAATGTCTCTTGGGGAGGCCTTTATGTGGCTCTGGTCTCTAGACCTTTTTGAGGTTTCAATACCTTTCTGGTCACTAGGATTATTGTCCCTATCACGTAGTTTTTGCAGTAAAGGGGCACGGATTGGATTAGCTATTGTGTTGGCCTTGGTGATAATGATTTATAGGGCGTTTACAAAGATACTGGCATCTGTTTACAATATGTATGGTTTATGGTTTCTTCGTCCTACCCTGCATCCCAGTTCTAGCAGTATGTTTTGGGAATTTATTAGTAATTGCACCCAGCTGGTTAGAGGAGGAGCAGGGAATTAGGCTTTCGAGCCTTTCCTTTCCTTCTTCTCCTTTGAATCTGTTACATCACTTGTGGAGAATGTTCAGTTTCCCCTGAATGTTAAAGAGACCATCTTTCTGGTATTTAATCTGGTAGGCTTCCTCTATATGGTCTGCAGCTTCTCTAGAATGAGGGCTGAGATGTCTAGAAGAGCTGATGAGACCCCTGACCCAGAAGTAGACCCATGTGTGGAGAATCCTGAGTGGGGTGGAGAATGGGAAAATATGGGCCAAATCATGAAAGAATTCTCTGACCCTATAGCCTGGGACTTTCCCCATGAACAAATTCAGAAAGCAGCTGAGGTGGGTAAATATCTGAAAGAGAAGCATCATGATGACCCTAAGGAGAAAAGGATCATTGCAGTGAGCTGGGCCCTGGCATATGGTTATCGCACACTGCTAGATACTCTAGGGCAGCAGACAGAGGAAGGGGGGCAGGGAGATACATCAAGAGCTATCTCAGTCACTCAGGCTGCAGCCAACACCCCAGGCTCAAAGCCAGCAGCTAAACCACATAGTGAGCCTAAGCCAGCAGTTAAACCAGGCAATAAGCCTCAACCAAATGACTACATCACACTGCCCCAGACACACCAAGGCAAGCGCTACGTGCTCACAATGGTAGAAGCCACTACAGGGTGCTTGGAGACCTACCCTGTGCCTCATGCTACTGCCCATAACACCATCCTGGGCCTTGAAAAGCAAGTCCTGTGGAGACATGGTATCCCTGAGAGGATTGAGTCAGACAACGGGACTCATTTCAAGAACAGCCTGATCAGCACCTGGGCCAGAGATCATGGCATTGAGTGGGTGTACCATATGCCCTACCATGCACCAGCTGCGGGCAAAGTGGAAAGGTACCATAAGCTGCTGAAAACCACCTTAAAAGCCTTAGGTGGGGGATCTTTCAAAAATTGGGAGCAGCATCTGGCAAAGGCCACCTGGTTAGTTAATACCCGAAGCTCTACTAACCGAGTGGGCCCTGCCCAATCCGAGCCTTTGCACAGAGTAGATGGAGACAAAGTCCCAGTGGTACATGTCAGGGGTTTGTTAGGGAAGACAGTTTGGATTAATCCTGCCTTGAGTACAGACAAAACCATTCACGGGGTTGTTTTTGCTCAGGGACCAGGTTGCACATGGTGGATAATGCAAAAAGATGGAAGAACACGATGTGTACCTCAGGGAGATCTGATTGTTGGGTGACAACTATGTATAAATATCACTGTTTGCTGAATGTTACCACCATTGTCTGTGTATAGCTGTATATTGGATGTATAATGTATGTGTTTGTAGAGTTAGAATATATATTAGTTTTAGTAGTAAGGTGACGATATGGGGATAAGGGGTGGAATGTCCTGGGTTGACTATGTGATGCTTTTATCCCCAATCGTCTTGTTCTATTTACACTGAATAATAAGTTTTACACCTTTAAGACTCTCTTCCAGACAGTGAAGAGGGGAGGGAAGAAGCGCGCAGTTTGTTTTCAGACTGCTCTCACTCCTCCATATTCCTGCTCCTGGACTGTGTTGTCTGCGGATGGACAGACAGCCGGACAGAGCTCCTTTTTTTTTTTTCCTTTTTGCTTGGACCTGTTCAAGCCTGCTCTGGACTGAACACTCAGAAGAGCACCGGCAGTTCCACCTGTAGCCCCCCTGGCCGGGCCTGGGCCGCGGTGCTTCCAGCACCAGAGACTGATCAAAGACTGAGTGAGCCGAGCTGCAACCCGGGGAGGGGACTGTTCTGAGTTTGCTTTTTTTTTGGAGCAGTGAGAAATTTTATTGTTTAATATTGTTTGGTTTCTATTGTTTAATAAACAGATTTCTTTCCACGTTTTCTCCAAGGAGATATTTTCTCTCGAACCGGTTGGAGGGGAGAGGGGCAATTGAATCGGCTTTTGTAGAGAAGCCCTTTGGGGGTTATCTCCCAAACTTGCCCTAAACCAGGACACCCCCTAACTTTTTGGTTTTTTTTAATAACGTGTGTTTCTCGTTATGAACATGAAGGTAACATAAAAGCATAACAATATGTAATAAAACAATAAACTCATACTTAGTAAAAAAAAATCAGATAATAGATACAATTAGCAGCATGTGAAAAACAAAATGGTCATTTAAAACAATACATTATCAATTTCTTTAATACTGTACTATTACTTAGAGTCTGTAGTAATTGGCAAGCTTTATTTTTTAAAGTGAGGGCTTGGAAAATCATTCTTGGGTAAGATTTACAAGTTCACCTTAAAAGGAGGTTTAGCTAGTATAGGTCCACATTTGGTAAGTCAAAATTACTTGAATAAAATTTTCTCTACTAGTTAAGACCAGGACTTGGCCAGGGTCCAGGCTTTTAACTGGAAGTCTTTTTAATATATTTTAGAAACCTCTTAGTAATAGTAGTCAGAAAAATAATATATGTTATGAATAGAAAGTTGTATTTTTTTTGAGTTTCAGAGTTAAAAAACAAGTCAGACCAGTCAGACCTCTTTGGTTTAGCTGCCAAAGAAAAGGTACTCAATTGCCCGTTAATGGCCGGTGATTAACTATTGTTTCCCTGATGCTGGCTGCTTGCCAAGAAGACACCAGGACAGACACTCCAAGGTAAAGAGAATAGCAGTGACATCAGAGCCAGTATGCAGATGAGAAATGCATTGCGCCCCGAATTTTTACAGTTTTTACAAGAAAAACCCTTAAAATCACGAGCCAACAAGTGACTTAAGTGACGTCTAAGGATGGGAGCGTAGTCCCGTACCTGCTTAGACCCTTTTTGCTTCTCACCCTAACCTGAAAAGATACTGATTAAAGAGACACCCCGGGGTGTTAAACAAACAAGCCAGGAATCTGCAACTCTCCCGTGAGGACGGAATCCTCAGCTCTGTCTGCAGACCAGCGGACAAAGCTGCATCATCCTCCTTCTCCGTGCCACGCCTGGGAGCAACGGCGGCGTGGGCGCAACCCGTTGATTTCTCCCCACCTGAGCTGATTCTTCTTAATAAAGGCATTAAAAAGGAGAAAGATCTCCTGCCCATTTATTTCAGCTTGGGGGACTCGTCCGGGATAGCCACGCTGAAGAGGACACCAGGACTGGGACGTCCGCCCACCCTGGACCTGCAGGACAGCTGGCTATCGGGACCAGAGAAGATCGGCTTGGCACAGTGACATGGAGCAGCGCCGGATTGGTAAGAATACCGGCGGTGGGAGAGGGAGGCGAGCGAGTGTGTGTGAGTGAGACGAGGGCCGGCAGCTCGGCCCCTCGAAGTGAGCGAGGACCCCTCAGTAGCGCGGTTCGGCACCCCCGCGAGGGCGCCACCCGGGAACAGGGGGAAGCGAGTGGAACTGGTGATTGAGGCGCCTCCAAAGGGGTAAAGAGGACGCCCCTCCAGGCGTGCGGAGGAAATAGCTGTGTGAGTGGCACGCACCCCAAAAGCCCTGATACAGGTCCTAACGAAGGAAGTTAGGCGATTTAGAATATCAGGCAGTTTTGCCCTGACAAAGGAGGTCAGGCACCCCTCAGAGGCCAGGGCCTCGAGGTTTGGTTGGTTGAGTCTCGGCAGAGGAGGCCGAGATCTCTCTAAGTCCTGACGAAGGAGGTCAGGCAACTCACAAGTCCCGAGAAGGATTCGGGAAGGTTTAAAAGCCCTGCAGGCAAACCAAGTCCTGACGAAGGAGGTCAGGCATACCTCAGAGACCAGGGCCTCGAGGTTTGGCTGGTTGAGCCTTGGTAAAGGAGGCCAAGGTCTCTCTAAGTCCTGACGAAGGAGGTCAGGCAAACCTCAGAGGTCAGGACCTCAAGGATTTTTTTTGTGTTTTGTTTGTTTGTTGAGTCTTGGCGAGAGAAGGCCAAGGTCTCAACAAAGTCCTAATGAAAAGGGTCAGAGAAATTGGAGTTTTGGCAGGAGGTCGAGACTTCTTAAATCAGATATATTTCCTTTAGAGAAAAAGGCATCTTTGTGATTTGTTTTGAGGCAGAAAAAATGGGAGGGTGCAGTAGTAAGAAAAGTGGCCAAAGACTGAGGAATATACCTCCCCACAGTCCCCTAGGTGAACTATTAGAGAAATGGGATTTTATAGAAGCCACAGAAGGATTAGATAAAGTTAAGATGATTCATTACTGTTCAGAAGTGTGGCCAGAATTAGAGGTGCAAGGAAGATGGCCATGGTGTGGGACGAAAGACAAGTGGATGTGTCAACAACTGAGTAACTATCTGACGGCTAGAGAAGATACTGATCCCGAGCAATTATTATATGTAGCTTGTTGGTTGAATGCTATAAAGAATGAAGGAGTGCAAATTTGTAAAGTGCAGAGCAAGAAAGAAGGGAATGAAAGAGGAGATGCTGGAGTTAAAGAAATTGGTAAAAGGTGGGACCCCCTAGACTACTTGCCTCCTGATGCCCCTCCACCTTATAATCCTCTCCTTCGAGCACCTCAAATAGCAGATCCAGCTCTTCTCTCGGCTGCCATGGGGGCTATTCCCTCACCACCCCCTTCAACTCCTTTAGCTGCTTCTGCACCACCACTAATAACTACTCCACCTGCTGCATGCTCCACCCCTTCACCAGCTCCACCTAACACGCACCCAAGCTCTTCCCCCCCTCCTACTGCTGTCCCTCCACCTCCTCCTAACTGGGACACAAATGCTTCCTTATCTAGCAACCTCTTATCACCAGGTATAGCCATTAACCAACAGCAGGTCCAAGCTAATACTAATACCCCTCAAGTGAATAATCTTGTGTCTGAAGATGGGCCATACTGTAGTACCCGATCCAAGACCTCCAAGGCAGAGAGACTTTTTCCCCTTAGAGAAGTTCCTATGGGAGGAGTAGCAGGAGGTGTTGGGTTTTGTAAATGCTCCTCTGCCTCTGAGGTGAGAGGATTCAAGAAGGAGTTAGGGAATTTAGTTGAAGACCCCGTGGGCATTGGTAACCAAGTGGATCAGTTTTTAGGTCCAAATTTCTACACTTGGGGGGAGATGAATTCCATTCTAAATATATTATTTTCCCCAGAAGAGTCCCGAATGATTAGGGCCACAAGCATAAGAATTTGGGAAAAAGATAATCATCCAGGGCCCCAAGTGCCATCAGGTGAAGAAAAATTGCCACGAGTGGATCCCAATTGGAACCCTAACCAGGAGGAAGGGAGGAAGGCCATGATGGAGTACAGGTCTTGGATAATTCGGGGGATCAGAGAATCAATTCCCAAAGGAACTAATACAAAACTGGCATTTGAGGGTATGCAGGAGAAAGATGAAACTCCTGCCACTTGGCTTAATCGCCTGAGGCGGAACTTTCAATTGTACTCCAGAACAGACCCGGACACCAAAGAGGGTGAAATGCTACTAAAAGTCCATTTTCTTACTAAATCTTGGCCTGATATACGGAGAAAACTGGAAAAGATTGAGGATTGGCAAGAGAAAGACATTAATGAGTTATTGAGGGAAGCATTGAAGGTGTATATGAGGAGAGAAGAAGAAAAAGCAAAGGCCAAAGCTAGGATTATGTTTGCTATAGCTAGAGAAAGTGTGGGAGCAAAAAACTCTTTCCTACAGTAGGAGGCCCCAAAAGAGTGGGGGAGTCCACCACCAGGAGCAGGCAAGGATACGCCAGTACTGTCAGGGACAGGAGGCATGGAGAGGCCTCGAGTCCCTTTGAGTGAAAGCTGCTGCTATTACTGTGGAGCAACTGGACCCCCCCCCCCCAGACTGTTTAGCCTAAAGTTGTGAAACCTTTGCTAGCTGATCAAGATAGCAAAGGAAGCAGCTTTAAGACCAAAGGATCTGGTAAAAGTTTTTTTTTAAGCAGAAACCACACCCGAGTAGGGAAAAAGAAGAGAAGAACTCATATTTTGTGAAATTTAAAGTTACATCAAGGGATATGGGGGAGTGGTAAACATCAGACGGACGGGTGTTTCTAAACAAAGCACTTGCCGGGATGGTGCTAACAGAACTACAGAAATTAACCCACTGGGGAGTCCAAGGACTATGTGATTGTTTCCTAAGAAATAACCTGTGCATAAGCGTATATGACCTAGCAAAAACAATTATAAAAGTGTTTAACTTGCCAAAAAGTGAACCAGAACGGAATGGTGAATACCATAGACTCAGACCGAGGTCCACATTTTGTAGCCCAAACATTGCACAATATAATTGAAGCTTTAGGGATAAAATGGAGATTGCATACTCCGTGGCACCCCCAGAGTTCTGGGAGGGTGGAACGAATGAACAAAACTCTCAAAAATGTATTGACTAAATTGATCGAAGAAACAAAAATGAATTGGCTAAAGTGTTTGCCCCTAGCGCTCTTGCGCATCAGAACAAGACCCCGGTCTGATATAGGGATTTCACCCTATGAAATGATGTTTGGACTGCCATTCTTGTTAACACCCTATAGCACAGGAGACTATCTGGAAGGAGAAGAAGCTACAAGGAAATATTTAGAAGTAATTGGAAGAACCCTAGAAGGACTTAGAAAAAGAGTATACCTCCCCCAAACCTCCCCTCTTGATACAAAAGCACACGACATCAACCCAGGAGATTGGGTTTTAATAAAATCCTGGAATTATAGACCATTGATGCCTAAATTTGAAGGCCCCTTTCAGGTACTCCTCTTCGCTAATTCTGCTGTGCGAACCAGAGAAAAAGGTTGGACCCACATCACGAGAATTAAAGGACCAGTCTCACCCCCGGGCATTGGACAAGATTCTTCAGTATCTCCCCCTGGTATTGGACCAGATTCCACACCACTCTCACCCCCGGGCATTGGACAAGATTCGTCAGTGTCTCCCTCTGGTATTGGACCAGATTCCACACCACCCTCACACTCTAACTCAGGACAAGATTCAACTGCATCAGGAGTTAATTCAGCTGAGTATACTATTATAAAAGGACCAAATGACTTAAAATTGACATTCAAAAAGACTGATGAACTGCATAAGAAAAAAGTTTAGAATCATAACATGTCTTGAAGTGTTTTAAGAAATTTGTAAAAGTTAAAAATTGTTAATAAGTAATTCTGGTTAAGTCGTCCCAACTTGGTACCAAAGACCCCAGGTTAATCTTCTCCAGAGTGCTCCCCTAGGAGGGACCAAATTAGCAGGGACAGATCAAGAGAGGTTTAACCAGAGGAACAAGAGACTCTAAAGAACTTGGAGACTTCTTCTCAGTAAAATCCTCAAGAGGCAAGGCCGGGTGGGCAGGCTGTGCAAGATGACCCATACCGGACTCTTGGGAAGGGTAGTAGTGATGGCTCTGATTGCTGGTGGTGCTCTGGAGAGCCCAGGAGAGCTGTGCAATGAGTACTACCAACCTCTCTATGAGAAAGAAGTAAGCTCCTTGCTGAGAGTCCACAACAATTGTGTTAACCTCTCCCAATTGATCTTTTATCAAGAGAATAAGAAAATATATTGGATGACCCGGAACACCGCCACCTTTAGGCAGCCACTCCTGGGAGAGCACCCTGTAGGAGAAACCTGGTGGTGCTTTGAACGTGATGCTACTGAAGCAAACCTGGTAAATCTGGTCAAAGGAAAAAGTATTTCTAAATATTGGGAGGGCACGACAAAAACTAATATCTTTCAGGAAACACCTAAACACCTGTTTTGGGTCAATAGTACCACAACATCCACTGAATTGCCAAGAGACTGGTCTAGTGGTGGCATCATTAGAATTATAAAACAAACTGTCTTTATAATACACAAAGAATCTGGATCAAGTTTAAGAGTTCCTATATATGAGGATTTGAGAAAAACAAAACTGAAGAAACAATATATGTTAAACAAAATTTTGAAACTACAATCAGAATTAGAAGTAATATCTAATCAGACCGCATTAGCTCTTAATCATATTAATGACCAACTCAACCAAACCAAAACAGTAATTTATCAAATCAAATTAATTGTAGCAATCATTAGAAACACTTTAAACGAAATAAGAAAACTAGCATATTTAAGAAATCAAAGGACTCCTACACTTGATTCCAGTTGGTGGGATAATCTATGGACTTTCAAAAAAAGTTGGAAAACTATAACCTTCACTGTGGGTACACTTGTTAGTCTGTTCTTATTTCCCTGTTTAACAAAAATAGTGACATCTGCTGTACAGAATAACCTAAGGATCTCTAAAGAAATTAACTTGAAAAAAACCAAAAAAGGTAATGAAGTTTGGTAAATATGATCACCAGAGTGCTCAGGAAATGTATAATCAATACAAAAAATATAGGAAATTCTATGTTAATGAGCCAAAAATTATAAGTTGATGCAAGCTTAAGCTTAAGCCTGATCAAAGAAAAAAGGGGGGACTGTTATGAATAGAAAGTTTTATATTTTTTGAGTTTCAGAGTTAAAAAACAAGTCAGACCAGTCAGACCTCTTTGGTTTAGCTGCCAAAGAAAAGGTACTCAATTACCCGTTAATGGCCGGTGATTAACTATTGTTTCCCTGATGCTGGCTGCTTGCCAAGAAGACAGCAGGACAGACACTCCAAGGTAAAGAGAATAGCAGTGACATCAGAGCCAGTATGCAGATGAGAAATGCATTGCGCCCCGAATTTTTACAGTTTTTACAAGAAAAACCCTTAAAATCACGAGCCAACAAGTGACTTAAGTGACGTCTAAGGATGGGAGCGTAGTCCCGTACCTGCTTGGATCCTTTTTGCTTCTCACCCTAACCTGAAAAGATACTGATTAAAGAGACACCCCGGGGTGTTAAACAAACAAGCCAGGAATCTGCAACTCTCCCGTGAGGACGGAATCCTCAGCTCTGTCTGCAGACCAGCGGACAAAGCTGCATCATCCTCCTTCTCCGTGCCACGCCTGGGAGCAACGGCGGCGTGGGCGCAACCCGTCGATTTCTCCCCACCTGAGCTGATTCTTCTTAATAAAGGCATTAAAAAGGAGAAAGATCTCCTGCCCATTTATTTCAATATATGTGTTAGAAATAGCTGCACAACAATCAGTGAAGGTTTGCAAAGTAGCTGATGTTCTCATTTATCGTTAGTTAGTCAATGGTACCATAGACAAATAGCAAATGAATAAAGTAATGCTTGTTATAAAAAGACAGTGAATTTGCATCATAAGATTAACAACATAATCAAGGTTACTAATATATCAGTAGAAACTGTCTTAAGAAATTGAGGTTATATTATCCTAGACATTTATGCATATATGACATTAAAACAAAAAAGTAAAAAAGAAAGCATTAAATAACTCATAATTAATAATGGTCATAATATGGAATTGTTTCTCCTTCTTCTGTATTACTTATAAGAAATAAAATAGCAAAAACTGTTCTAATTTCTATAACAAAATAGCGTTATCTTGTAATTTAAATGAGCAAATTTTGACAAAAATTCATTCAGACTTTGTCATTCACTTGTGTAGCAAATGAATTATAACTCAAACAGGTATGCATCAACAAAACTTGAAATCAACTTCACTAAAACTTAACCTTAATAAATATATATAAAAGAACTTAAAGTTAACATCACTGAGACTAAACAAAAATCAATCTTAACAAAAAATTAACTTATTTAAACTCTGTTATTACAAAAGGTTACTGAAAATTTGTCATATAACAGTTAAACATCAGAGTAAAAAAACATGCAAGTAAACAACTGTACTGAAATCGTTACAATAAAATTACCTTGTTAGAACTATGGAGTACGAAGCAAGCACTTAATAAAGCTGACAGTGGAGTTAAGTCTCAAAAAATCACTACAGATTAAGTTCAAGGTTTGTCTTGAATGTGAGCTAAAGAATCTTGAATTGATGACTTATCCAATTCCTCTTAGTGAAGTATGTAGTTTTGCTATGTTACTAATATATAAAAAGAGACCATCTCTATACAAACACCTTTGAATTTTTCTAGTAACAATCCTGTTAAAAAATCACAAAGCACAAGTTACTAAAATTAGAAGGTAAATCTCAACACTGGCAGGTGGCAGGTGGGGGGGGGGGGGGGGGAGGCGCGGCGCACCCCCTACAGCAGCTTTAAAGATTGCTTGTAGGATAGATTTAAGTTTGGCTTAGTGTGAAAAACAGCAATCACTTGTTTTTAAAATTTTAAAAGTTTAATAGTAATTATATGATTATAAAAATAGTGATATAATTAGAGTAATAAAAATTTGGACGATTAGGACAATATGAGACAATAAAAAAAAAAGAGTTACGGACAGTCTGGGTACCTCTTTCTGGGCAAAATAAGCCCAAAAAAGGACACCCGTTAACAGAGGATTAACCCTTAAAAGCAATAGCCTGTTGCACATTCATACATCTCATACATTATGCATAAATTCCATTCAAACAAAGGATTCTGTCTGATCAGTGTCAACTTCTTCCTCTTAATCCTGGCAGTGTCTTCAGGGCTAAGCAAGGCAGGAAGAAGTTAGTTTATTCTGATAAGGGAGCAATAAATTCTTTTTCTCTGAAAGATTTAGGTGTCCTGTGGCTGCTATCTCAGTGTGAGTACCTCATTCCTCTCTTTAAAAAAGTATCTTACATAGCATAGTTTCTATTTTAACATTATGTTATAACCTAAAACTGTTTTAACACACTATTTAAGAAAATTAATACAGCATAACCTTCTAACAGAACACATATAATATTAATTTTAATATTTGCGAAAAGCTAATAATAAAATACGCATTTTTTCACACTTAATAAGAATAATGGCATATAAACATTGAAGGCTAAACCAAAAAGAGATGTAGTTATATAGTACTAAATAGCTGTACCAAAAAATTCACAACAAAATGCATTGTTTAAAAAAAAAAGGCAAGTAACTGGAAATTTGACCAGGGCTAGGTGTCCCTCAGGACTTTCGATGTGTATGAACTGTGGCTTTTGATAGCTGGGCTGCTCCTTCCAATGCTTGAACGTGCCTGGGGCACTTCAGCCAGGGACCATTGTGGGGGTGTCAGGTGTCCCAAATGACTCCTGTACAAAATCTGAATGCATAAAAATTCCCCACTGTGTTAACACATGCCTCCCTCACAAAACTAGGGGGACAGACAGCACAACAAGTTTAACTGTGATGATCCACCCATCAGGCCCTGTTATTTGCACCAATTTTTGGCTTTCAAGATTCCCACCCATGCTTGGGAGTAACTGAGGGACAGTAATTAGTGGCCACCCACTGGGCCATTGGTTTTTTGAGATAACAGTCACACTGGCTCTTGTATCAATGAGTCCTGTTAGGAGTGTCTCTGCCTTTCATAGACACTGCATTGGCATGTTGGATGCTCAGATGTAATACGTTGTGTCCATAAAATCTGTGGGACGCCTGTGGAATCAAAACCCCCTGAATTGTGGAAAAGGAAACAAACTCTACAACTTTTGTGACAGTTGTAAAGCTGGTATGTTTATTACAGCGCTGGATTAATGTGGGAATCACTCCCATCAAAAAGACATGAATACCTCTGGGAACTCTAGATCCTTTTTTATCTCCCTCACTAATCTATATGCATGCAATTTCACAATAGGTTCACACATATTCATTTCACTGATTTTAGTTACACTTGCAGCTAGTTTTTTTAAATCAGAAACTACAGAAAGAACTCCTGGGTCATCCTGCCCTGTCTCCTGCAGCTTCTCTGTCTGTTTCAGAGTTTAAGGGGCCCTCCTTATCTCTGTTCTTTGGCTGAAGCAGTTTCTTCGAGCATAGGTTTTTTGCGAGAACAGGCAGTCAGACCAAACAGCTATGTTTGCAAGCTACAGACTTAATTCAAAAATGTACATTTCACCTAAATCAAAATGGATTTCTACTCTGGAAAATTTCCACTGTCTCACCCCCTCCCTCTTCTCAGTTATCGGAGATGCAGTTAGGGGTGCTGCCAGGGAAAATATGAGTTGGGCTATATGGCTCCCAGACGGGACTACACAGGGCAGCTGGCAAGTCCATGCCATGAGTCAGAGTCAATAGCTCCAGGGACAACAAAGTATGCATACACTGTCCAGGTGGTCCGAAAACTCCTGTGGGAATCAAATGAACAGATGAATGAAGTAAGGTTACTGTTGTATTGGTTGATATGTCCAGTCCTGTGCTCCCTGGTATGGCTGGTCATATGTCAGCCACAGTGGTCTCGCCAGGGCTGCCTGTGGTCCGGTGAAGGCTGCTTGAGGAGACTGGGCTGAGGCTTGCGGCGGTCCACACTGAGGCATGGGCTGGGGCATCTGTGTCTTCCCATGGTGCCGCTCTGCACTCCAGCTCCGGTTTCCCGATATCGGGCGCCCTTTAAAATCATACTTGGCCCGACATTGATTACGACACCGAGGGCAAATACTGGGAGTTTTGGATCTGGCCTCATCCTTTTCAAAACAGTACTTTTTTAAATGCCAAGATTTCCCGCAAGTTTGGGGGTCCCCCTTCTTAAAGGCCTTTTTCTTTAGTTGCATCCAGTTACCATGAGGGTCAGGAGGGAATGGATCAGTCTCATAATCTGATTCTATTGGCCCTGGATCGAAGGGCTCCCCCTCCTCCCTGCTAGAGACACAGTCTTAGATATAAACTGCTAATGATCATGAGAAAGGATGCCTTCCCCTCCTTTGTCCGGGCAGGGGTGAGGTTGATGGCTGTGGCCGCTCTTCAGTACGAGAGGTGCCAGTTTCAGTTGGGCAGGGAGAGTCAGAGCGAGGAAAGCCAGAGTGGGGGAGCTTTTTCAATGTCTTAAAAAGTATTCTCCAGGATGGGAATAAAAGTGACTTAAGGTCCTCCTTTAGGATGGGGGAGTTATGCTTGTCCAGAAGGGCAAGCATGATTTCATAGACATGTCTCTCTTTGGACATGTCCTGTCCCATTCCTTTAGTTCCCCTGGCTCACCTGTCAGTCGCAGCAGACAGGCGATTGTGGGCCCAGATGCAGTTCTCTCACCATCATGATCAGTCCCAGGGGCTTGCCGACTGCTGCCAGTCAGGCCGGTTCATTTCCTCACACGGAGGCACCAATTGTCAGTGATGTGTGAGAGATGGGGAGACTGACTCGGTGATCAGAATCTAATTTTATTGTGGGATACAAGCGCTTATATACTATTTCAGGGAGACTAGTAATGTGTACTACAATGATTAGGTTAAAATCACATACACAAACTTATGCATATAACAACATCTCTTGCTTGTGGAGTTTAATGGGATTTTCTTTTTCCAGTAAACCCGTTTGATTTAATCTTCTTGCAATCTAGGTCTAATTTTCAAAGTTCTGTTTGCTTTTGTCAAGGCATCCTGTTATCAAATCTCTTATGTTAACCAGGTCCAAAGTCCATGATCTGTCTTGTGTCCCCCAACATTCCAATAATCCAAGATAAAAGAGCAAGAAACATCTGCTCTGCCATTTATTTGCATCATTAGTTAGTCTCCTAATCACTGGCTGCATTGTTTGATCCTAAACTTGTACACTGAAAAAAATATAAATAGTGATGTGGGCTTAATAAAGAGATTCTGTTGACATAGAACTGAGTCCATGCCTCAATTGATACAGAAATGACTGCAATGTAAGGCATCAAGACGTATGCAGTTGTATTGGCTTTGCATGGCCTAGTTTTGGTAGTGGGGAGGCTTCAGGATGGCTTCTGTGAGAACCTTCTAGAAGCTTCCACAACATCCTACAGAGCCAATCCCTGGCACCTCCAAAGATGGACATGCCACTGGCCAAGGCTGGGTCAATTAGAAATGGTGGTAACGCCTCTGTGGTAACAGATTTAGGAAGAAAACAAAAAGTTATTGCGCAGTTGTAATTGTGGCCAGAGAAGAGTGGGGTGAGAACATGTGAAAATAACAACTATGCAGACACCAAGGTCAGTGAAGAAGGAGGGAGAGGAGGTGCTCCAAGCACTGCAGCTGAGATTCATCTGCAGCCCTTGGTGACGACCATGGTGAAGCAGCTGTCCCCCTGCAGCCCATGGAGATCCACAGGGATGAAGAGATCCACCCACAGCACATCGAGGAGAGCCATGGTAGAGCAGGTGGAAGCCTGAGAGGAGGCTGTGACCCTGAGGGGGAGGCCTGTGGTGAGAGGAGCCATTGCTGGAGCAGCCTGTCCTTGAAGGACTGCACCCCATAGAAGAGTGACCCACTCTACAGCAGTTTTGGGAAGACTGTTGCCTGTGGGATAGACTCATGTTGGAGAAATTTCTGGAGAACTGTCTCCTGTGGGAGGGACTCCACAGCGGAGCAGGGGAAGTACTCCTCTTCCTGGACAGTGGGAGAAACAATGAGTGATAAACTAACCCTAACCCTCATTCCCTGTCTCCTTTCACTGCTGGGGAATCCCCTCTCTTCCCAAATTTTTCCAAAGGTATGCACTACGCCAAAAGTGTATTTTGAGTCTGTATATATTGTTCCCCTTTTCTGTGCTAATATTTCTAGAGCTTGTTTTAGGGCATATAGCTCACACGCTTGGGCTGACCAGTTGGAAGGTAACTTTCCCTTTTCTATGGCAACTAACCCTTCATCTACTATAGCGTACCCAAAACCCAGTGCCCTTTTATTACCCGTGAAGATCCATTGATGCACAATCGTTTCCCTCCTTGGAGTGGTTGATCTGTTAGATCCTCTCTTACTTTAGTTTGATAGTTTATAACTTCTGGACAATTATGTATTAATTCCTCACCTGGTTCTCTGTGGATAGGTGGAATGTAGGAAAATAGAGATAGTGAGGAAGGTAATCTCACCCCTAAAGGAGTTACATCTGTGCTAATTATCAAGAATTAGGAACGGGCCTGCCCTTAATAGGCCACAGCTAGATCCAATTAGGATGGGTATTGTAAAAGAGTAGGTTGGCTGGTTGAGAAGTTAGATGGAGTTTGTTGGCTGTGATGAGAAGAAGAAGGAGTCAGTGCTGTGAGGAGCTGCTCATGAGAAATCGCCAAGAACGTACGAAGCCTTTGCAATAAGATGGCAACAGTTCTTTGTATAAAATCTGGGCAGGGTTGAGTTGGTTACTCACAATTAGCTCTAAATCACTAGTTATTAAGATGGCTTCATACTTTAGCACTCAGGAATCAGTGAGCCATTTCTCAGCCTTTTGGCTTAGGATACTTCTAACTGAGTACAGGGTATATACTTTCAATGTTCCTCCCAAAGGTTAATTTTTTGCTTTCCTCTATGAGTATGACAGTTGCTGCCACTGCCTGAATACAGGTCGGCCATCCCCGGCTGACAGCGTCTCGCAGTTTTGATAAATAGGCCATTGGTTTCCTGGATCCTCGTAGTCTTGAGCTAGTACTCCATGAGCTACCCCTCTTTCTACATCTACAAACAGATAAAAAGGTTTCTCTAAGGTAGGAAGACTCAGTGCTGGTCCACTAATTTTTGCTTTAAAGCTTCAAACTTTTGTTTGTCATCTTCTTCCCACTGAATCTCTTCTTCTACTAGCTTTTCATATAAGAACTTGATGGCCTGCGTGTATCCTTCAGTCCATAGCCTACAATATCTCAACAAGCCTAGAAACCTTCTAACTTCTCTCTTAGTTTTTGGCCGTGGGAGTGAGGCTATCCCTGCTATTCTCTCAGGGTTCAGCCGCTGCCTCCCTTGGCAAATCATGTGTCCTAGATATTTTACTTCTCTCTCTACAAAATGGAGTTTCCCTTTTGATGCTTGAAGTCCTTGGCTCCCCAGAAAATTTAACAATGCTACAGTGGATTCTCGAACTTCATTTTCTTCCTGTCCTGAGAGAAGCAAATCATCTACATACTGGATGAGCTTTATCTCAGGTTTGATGGAGAAAAGTTGTAGTACTTCTCCTAGGGTTTGACTAAATAGGTTTGGGGATTCAGAAAACCCTTTGGGGTAACCTAGTCCACCAAAGTTGTTGCTTCCTCCTGGAATCGGGGTCCTCCCATTCAAAGGCAAATATTATCCCTATTTTTCTCTGCCAGTGGATATGCCCAAAAAGCATCTTTTAAGTCTATCACAGTGAACCACTGGTGTGCTGGGGGATATTACTCAGTAGTGTATAGGGGTTAGCCACTTCTGGGTACTGATTCACTGTTCTTTTGTTTATTCTCTTAGATCTTGAACAAGCCTGTAAGTCCCATCTGACTTCTTTACTGGTTATATGGGTGTATTATGGGGGGCATACATGGTTCTATGGTCCTGTCCTCAAGTAGGTCCTGGATCACCAGCCATTGTCCTCGTCTCCCCTCCAGGGAGAGTGGATATTGTTGTACCCAAACTGGATGGCTCTCATCAATTAATTTTATTTCTATAGGTTTCATGTTCAATTTGCCTTGATTTTTCAGTTTTGCCCACACTATCTCATGAATTTTGCCTTCATCCTCTTCCTTTAATGGGAGAAGCTTAACTACTACTTTTCCTTCTTCTGGGAGTACTCCAATGCTTAACTGCACTTGTAAATCTCACCCTAATAGATTGCATCCTGATTCCTACTTTATTTGCCCCTTCAAACTTTACTTCCTTTATAACTGAGACCTTGAACCCCTCTCCTTTTGCACCTACTACTTGCACAGTATCTTGACCCTTTTGGCACCCCTTTGGGGTTCTACAAACACAAGTTCTTTCAGCCCCTGTGTCTACTAGGAATTCAAATTCTTCCTCCTGGGGGCCTATTTTTAAAGTTATCAAGGGCTCCTGATGGTATTCTGTCCCCAGGAGATAGAGCACTTGACACCCCTAATCTACTTCTTCTTTTTGCTCAGTCTCATAGACCCTCAGGTCCTTTTCCTTCTGGGGACAATTCTTTCCAATATGTCCATTCTCTTTACACTAAAAGCAGACTGGTCCTAAGTTCCCCTGTTTCCCAAACTCTCCTTTTTGTACCTAGTCCCAAGGAGATGCATCCCCCCTCCATCTATCTTCCTGCTCTTGGAATCCCCCTGCCTTATGTGGGTTGTTCTTTACATGCTGGTTTCCTTCCCTAATAGCAGTTGCCATTACCTTGGCTTTTGTCTTGGCCTTCTCTTCATCCCTCTTTACATATACCTTCTGTGCTTCCCTTAAAAGATCTTCTAACCTCCTTTCTTGCCAACCATCTAACCTTTCTAACTTTCTCCATATATCTGGCCAGGTGTGAGTGACAAAATTCATCTTTAGTAAGATCTGTCTGGCCACCGTGCCAGGCTGAACTCCTGAATACTGCCTCATAGTTTTCCTCAACCTTTCTAACCATTCTGTTGGGATTTCTTCCCTCTTTTGCTGCTCATCGAAAGCCTTACGGGCATTGATTATGTGGAGCTGCCTCTTTGATACCTCTTGTAATCAATGTTCTGTATGCCTCCCCCCAGTGCTGTTGTGGTCCCAGGCAGGGTGCACTGCAGGCATTTTCAGGTCCCCAGGAGGTCCTTGCACATGCTCCCTTTCCCATATCTGTATGCCAGCTGCCCGTATCATCTGTCTTTCCTCTGGTGTGAGCAACGTAGTCATTATTGATTGCATTTCCTCCCATGTGTAAATATTGGGTCCCAGAAACTGGTCTAGCTGTTCTGCTAACCTAAGAGGGTCCTCTAATAGTCCTTTTAATTCCTTTTTAAACATTCTCACGTCAGAGGAACTGAGTGGTACAGTTAAGAACCCAGTTCCTCTCTGTACACCCCCCAGGGCTACTTCCCTCAGGGGGTACAGTCCCAATGCTTGGCTCCTATCCTCTGATCTGCTTTTCTCTCTTTGTGCTAACTTGCTCCTGGTGTTCTGGCTAAGCCCATCAGAGGGTAGGGGAGGTGCAGTTGGGGCCACTGGAAGTAGGGGGGGTAAGTGGTCTAACAGGTCCCACTCTGTATGTTCTGCTACCTTAAACACATTCACCTTAAAGGGTGAGGTTTCCCCTTCCCAGAAAGCAGCATAGTTACTCTCTTCCTGATTGAATGGTTTCTTAGCTCTTACATACATGTTTAATGCTCGGCATATCTATCCCTCGTCTGACCCACACCTCGGCCAGTATACATGATCACTCCTAATTTCCCTTCTGTTACGCTCTAGGGCAGTACTGAACCATTTTGCCCTTGTCCTTATGTCTGGTGTTGGGGTCATATTTCCACCAGGCAAGCTTCTTTCCTAGTGGACTGTCTGGAGGGATGCCCATTGGTTCCTCTTCAATCCCTGTTTCTTCCTCTGGGGATTCGCTACTTGTTGGGAAGGATGAAAGTTTGACAAGAAAGTCTCACAGATATGTATGCTTAGCAGAAAGATTTTTGAATGTAGAAGCTGAGGAAGGAATAGAGATGGAAGCAAGTTTTGATATAGAAGAAAAGAATTGCTGAGCCAGTCTTACTGGATAACCAAGGAGGCAAAGGGTATGTTAGTTAGAAGGGGGTTTTTATGACTCAGAACAAAGGATAAACCCACCTCAAACAAGATGTTTTTACCAAGCAGAAAGATAGCACGCAGCGTCACCGTGCAATGACACAAATAGTGGCACCACAGATACCCGAGAACACACAAGGGGTGAGATTTGTGAATGCCCCGACTCTGAAGCATTACGCTTCATTGCCAGCCGAATCCCAGGGAGAGACTCAGACCTATTATCCCCGGGGTCCTGGTGCACTTTGGCAACCTCCAAACCAACAACCTTCTTAAAAGATAATGGCTATGATTATATCTCAACAGGAGTTACCGGAACATCACAAAAAAGACAAGACTTTCTAGTTGTTGGTAAAGAGAGGAACAGTATTCTTGGACTGCTTGTTTTGCCTTGTGTAATGTCTGTTAACTGTAATGAAGAGTTATTAGTGCTAGCTAAAGCCGATTCTTCCCCACTGCATATTCCACCTCGAACCCCTATAGCTATTGCTATAGCATTGCCTTTGGGGACTATAGATCAAATGTCATCACGCAGTTTCTCAGTTGCTCCTAAGAATCTGGATGTTTTTTGGATTCAAAAAATTAATCATCAACGGCCACTGCTGACATGTGAATTATCAAAGGGTGGAGCTCGGGTTGATATCTCAGGCATGGTTGATACAGGAGCCGATGTTACTGTAATATCTGATTCTCTGTGGCCAAGGGATTGGAAGTTAGTAACTCCCTCAGGCGCTCTCACAGGCATTGGAGGCGCCACCCTGTGTTTGCAAAGTGATTCTATGGTTAGTGTTAAAGGACCAGAAGGAAAAGAAGCATTGATTCGTCCCTATGTAGTACAAAAACCCATCACGGTATGGGGAAGAGATTTGCTTTCTCAGTGGGGGGCAAAAATTGAAGTGGGTTTTTAGTAGGGGCCACTGAGGCACTCGCCACTCTGAAGCTCACCTGGAAAACTGACACCCCTGTCTGGGTGGATCAGTGGCCCCTACAAGATGAAAAACTGAGTGCCCTCAAAACACTAGTGGCTGAGCAGTTACAAAAAGGCCACATTAAACCCACTACCAGTCCCTGGAATTCGCCTGTGTTTGTAATCCGCAAGAAAACTTCTAACACCTGGCGATTGTTACATGATCTTAGAAAAATTAATGCTGTAATTGAAAAAATGGGCCCACTCCAACCTGGTCTACCTAACCTCTCCATGATTCCGAGAAACTGGCCACTTGTTATTATTGATCTAAAAGACTGTTTTTTCAATATTCTTCTCCATCCAGATGATGCTCCTCGTTTTGCCTTTTCAGTTCCAAGTACAAACCTTCAGGAACCGCTCCAAAGGTATCATTGGCTTGTACTACCTCAGGGAATGATTAACTCGCCTAGTATTTGTCAATACTTTGTAGCCCGTGCTTTGTCTCCAGTCCGAGAGCAGTTCCCACAATCAGTTATCCTTCATTACATGGATGATCTGCTCATTGCAGCACCAACACAGAAACAAATGGAAGAGACTCGTGACAGTGTTGTCACTGAAATAAAGAAAGCTGGACTGGTTATTTCTGAGTCAAAAATACAGGAGACTGCTCCCTGGAAATATTTAGGTTGGAAGCTAACAGAACAATCTATCATGCCTCAGAAGATACAACTCAGAACCAGTGTTCACAATCTGCAGGATTTACAACAGCTTTTAGGTGAAATTAATTGGATTAGGCCTGTACTAGGAATCACTGCTGATGAACTTGCTCCACTTTTTGATCTGTTAAAAGGAAACAATGACATTCAGTCCCCTAGATTCCTTACTCCTGAAGCTAACAAGGCTTTAGAAAAAATCACAGATGCTCTACAAAATAGACAAGCTCATCGCTATATTCCACGTAAACCTTTTTTCCTTGCAGTTCTAGGAGAAACACTGAGACAGTATGGCCTCATTTTCCAATGGGATTCCTCTCAAAATGATCCTTTGTTGATAATTGAATGGGTTTTTCTTTCTTACAGGTCACCAAAGACAATCTTCACACCTTTAGAGATGATTTCTCAAATTATCATTAAGGGCAGAGCAAGGCTTCTTTCAATAGCAGGTTGCGAATTTGAAATCATCTATTTACCTATGATTAAATCGTATTTTGATTGGGCCATGCAAAAGTCAGAAGATTTGCTCTATGCCTTGTTAGATTTTCCAGGTGTTTGCTCCATTCATTACCCAGCACACAAACTGATCAAAGCTAAATTGTGCTACAAAGAGAAACCCCTTATCAGTGAAGAACCTTTAGATGCAGTCACTCTTTTCACTGATGGGTCAGGACAAACACACAAAGCAGTGATTACATGGCAGAATAAAAACACTAAATCTTGGGAGCAAGTTGTTCAAAAAGTTGAGGGTTCTCCTCAGATTGTTGAATTGGCTGCAGTAGTAAGAGCATTTCAGCTCTTTCCAGAGCCCTTTAACTTAGTCACTGATTCAGCATATGTTGCTCATGTTGTTAAGAGAATTGAAGGGTCTGTTTTAAAAGATGTTAGCAATGACACATTGTGTCTTTGGCTTACCTGTCTTTATCAAATTTTGTTACACAGAACTAATCCTTACTTTGTTGCTCACATTAGAGCTCACTCTGGTCTCCCAGGATTTATGGCAGAAGGGAATGCACGAGCTGATGCATTGGCATCAGCAGCGTGTGATGAGGGAACTGAAGGAGACATTAAAGATTTCACTTCAGTGCTTCCTGCAGCTACCTTACCTAACATTGTTGAACAAGCTAAATTGAGTCATGCTTTTTTTCACCAAAATGCACAGGCGCTCAGGCGAGATTTTCACATCTCCCTAGAGCAGGCACAAGCCATTGTACGGGCTTGCGCTGACTGCCAGCTTGTTCAGCCTATCCCTTCTACGGGAGCAACCAACCCAAGGGGGTTGGAAAGTTTGCAAAAGTGGCAAACAGATGTCACAAAGTACTCTTCTTTTGGGAAATTTAAAAATATCCATGTCTCTATTGATACATTTTCAAAAGCAGTTTTTGCGTCTGTACATACAGGAGAAACAGCTAAGCATGTTTGCCAGCATTTTTCACAAGCATTTTCTTCATTAGGTGTCCCTCAAGAAATTAAAACTGATAATGGTCCTTCATATGCTTCACAAGAATTGGCCACATTTTTAAATGACTGGGGTGTTCACCATACATTTGGTATTCCCTATTCTCCTACAGGTCAGGGAATGGTAGAAAGAACACATCAAACTCTAAAATGCATTTTAGATCAACAAAAAGGGGGGGGGAGTCCAGGATACACCTCAAAGAAGGTTGAATAAGGCTTTGTATGTTTATAACTTTTTGAATAGCTCTGCAGAAGAGCCAGATCCTCCCATTTACAGACATTTCAAGAACAACAAAAAAGCAAAACTGAAGGAACACCCTCCAGTTTTAATTAAAAATCTAGAATCAGGAAAAATAGAGGGACCATTTGATCTTATTACATGGGGCAAGGGGTTTGCATGTGTTTCTACAGATAGAGGACTCAAGTGGATTCCAGCAAAAAACGTGAAACCGTACCACCCCTCAAAGCCCGTGGACGCTTCCGCAGCAGCCAGTGACCCTGCAAGTGGAAGCCGAGAGACAGGCACGCAAACGTGATCTACGCAGGATCACCCAGAGAAAACTGTCCACCAGAAACTGTTCAAGAAGAGAATGGAGTTGTATTATAATTTGCGCGGGTGTATGTTACTTTTAACCTTTTGTTTTTATCTTTGCAGTGAAGCTTTACCTGTAACTCAACCAAAAACAAATGTTTGGGTTTCTTTAGCCAAGTCTGCAGGCTCTGACACCATTTGCTTATCTAACACTAGCCCTGATAAACCTTTTTCAACTTGTTTAGTTGGAGTGCCTTTCCCAGAAGGTTTTGATAATGTTACTTTTGAGAAATATTGGCCATATGATGATCACCACATTTCTCCAACTCCTAGCCCAAGACACCAAACTTATATTGATAATTTTAAAGTTGATAAATCTGATCTTCAAGAATTAGAGATTTTAGGCTCATTAACTATGGACACTTGTTATTTGTTTCATTTTATAGGACAAAATGGGCCACATTTAAATGTTACTCCTTATCACCCAGTTTATAACAATATGACTTCTTGGTGTAATCAAACTAAGCTTCTTATATATGATGAACCTTATGCAGATCGTTTTAACAAACTTCCAATTCGATTTCCTAAAGGAATTTGGCTCATATGTGGAGACAGGGCTTGGCAGGGTATTCCCTCAAAACTAGACAGCGGCCCTTGTGCTCTGGGACAACTTACAGTAACTGCTCCCAGTATCAAAAAAGCAATGAAAAAGAAAAATAGAAAAATAAGGTCTTCCTTAGGGCATCATTATGAGAGCAACTGTTATAGCGAGTTTCACCCTTGGAACTCTGGAAATTCAATTGTTACAAGCATTTTTTTACCTCAGTTAAGTTCTGCAATTGCATTGAAACAGTTAAAAAAAATTAGGGTGTTGGCTCAGTAAAGAAGTGAATGCCACCTCTACAATAATTAGTGATTTGCTGACAGATGAGGACGCAGTCAGACATGCCACCTTGCAAAACAGAGCTGCTATTGACTTTCTTTTACTAGCACATGGACATGGTTGTGAAGATTTTGAAGGATTGTGTTGTATGAATTTGTCTGATCACTCTGCTTCTATTCATAAACAGCTGCAAAACTTAAGAGATTTAGCTAACCAAATTACAACAGATGAATCATCTTGGTTAGAAAATTTGTTTGATGGTTGGAGCTTTGCACCTTGGCTGAAGGAACTTTGTAAGTTAGGCTTGATTGTGTTAGTGGTGATAATCGCAATTGTGTTTGTAGTACCCTGTGCACTTCAGTGTGTGCAGAGAATGATGAATAAGACAGTTTCTAGCATCTTTGTTGTTCATCAGAACGGGGGAGATGTTGGGAAGGATGAAAGTTTGACAAGAAAGTCTCACAGATATGTATGCTTAGCAGAAAGATTTTTGAATGTAGAAGCTGAGGAAGGAATAGAGATGGAAGCAAGTTTTGATATAGAAGAAAAGAATTGCTGAGCCAGTCTTACTGGATAACCAAGGAGGCAAAGGGTATGTTAGTTAGAAGGGGGTTTTTATGACTCAGAACAAAGGATAAACCCACCTCAAACAAGAAGATGTTTTTACCAAGCAGAAAGATAGCACAGGCAAACAAGTCAGCAAATGTTGCAAGTAGAAAAAAGGTCTCAGAATTTTCCACTGCAAGAAAACTGAAGAACAACTTCTAGCTTAAACTGTAATGTACTAACCTTTAGTGATTGGAGAATACTAACATGAATATGGTAATTGTATTAGTTATGATAGGCTATAGATAAAAGTTAAGGTATAGATTGGTTCTACTGTATTAAGATGCTCAGCAAAGAAAAGTATATAATGCATTTGTAACCTAAACTAAGGGTCTCCAGGCCTGCCTTCAGCTGCAGCTGACAGCTGTAGGCACAGGCTCTGTCGCCCACGACCCTGGACTGCTCTAACATCTTGCATGGAATAAACTGCGTTTTGGAAGAGCCGCCTGGAGTCCCGCATCTCTCATTTAGGCTCTTACAGCTACTCACCCATGATCCCATCCTGACCAACAGATCACAGGTTTCCCCCCGACAGAGCCCGCCTCCCTACGAAGGGCGAGGGAACAGGGGAAAAAGAAACCAGGAAAGGAAAAGGGAGAGGGGAAAAAAAAAAAAAAAAAAAAGAGGGAGAGAGAGAAACAATCTAGGAAAAAGCTTTACCTCTCTTCCGTGAAAAAAAACAAACCTATGGTCCAGGGACTTCTCGACTGGCTCCACCCCAAATCACCGCGGCATGGCTGCGCTAGGGTCTGCCCCAAATCAGCACCCCACCCGCTCCACCTTGGTTGCGGCTCGGGTCCACGTCACCCCCCCCCCCGCCCCCCCCGAATCACCGCCGGGTACTGCTGCAAAACCTTTCAGAACTCGTCTAACCCACGTGTCCCACCTGCCTCAGAAGAAGAAATCCTCCGTTTTCCTCTTGAATTTGCGTCCCGCCTTCACCTCCAATCGCCCAATATCCTGAAATTCCAATGGACCAGGGCGGGTCCAATATAGTACTCGCGTGGAGTTCGCTTTCCTATACTGGAATTATGGAGTAATTATCTGACTAAAAAATAGTACTCACCCCACTTTTTCTCTTTTCTTTATCCAGCCTCCTGCTGTCTCCAGGCTTCAGCCTGCAACCACCGGTGGCCCCACGAGTATCCGACAGACTCCTCCAAATTTGTGGTGTGGGTGCACCTCTTTTTGAAAACTCCTAGCACCACCAGGGTGAGGTGTCTATCCCGGATGAGTACCCCAAAAGTTGTCAGAAATTGCTACTCACTTTTCATAGTTTAGGAAGGTTTATTAAACCATAGTGACAAGCCGGCCCTCCCAGATGTCCCAACTCCAGCTGTCCCTTGATAACCACGCAAGGGGGTAAAACATAACTATAAATCTATAAAACTTTTCTTAACTTATATACATATTTGTCTATTAATTGTGAGAGTCAATCATCGCATGACTCATCTATCACAGTGGGAAAGTGTCCAACACTTAAACACTGGAAAAATTGGAAAAAATTCCTGAATTTCATCCTGGCTTGGCCACTGACACACTGGCTGGCCTTTGTACTCACTTCACCTCTGCTTCACCTTCCTTGCAGACAAAGTGATTCTCCTAGATAAATCCATTGGCACTCATAAAGCACTTGTCAGTATAGGAGATTTACATACCCATTTCACAAGGTCTTTACCAGAATTACTGAATTCTTTGAATATGTAAAGTGCTATATCAGTGCCATGGCAATTATCCTTTTTTTTTTTTTTTTAATCACTCAACATTGGAAACTAGAGTCTCAACATTAAGGTTTATGGAAAACTTCTTATGTGAGAAGGGAGAAGTCCAAGGCATTTAAAGAAAGCTCCAAATTCTTTTTTCTTTCTGTATATCAGTTTTGATGGGTCCCAAACAGCATGATGTACAGTGGCTGTCACATAACTTCTGTTTGCAATGATTTCTGCAAAAATGGATATTTTATAGCAGACATGTCATAGCTAATGCTTTTTTTTTGTTTGTTTCTTTTCCTGCTCTCATGTATCTTGGTGCCAAGGAAATGGCAAAGATTATCTAATAGGTATTTTTTGTCTCTAATTTCCATGATTTGATGAAAAACTATATTCTGCACAATTCTCAGTTCAGCCTGATATATAAACATTATTGTTGGCCACTAATCTGTGTTTAACGATGTCATTCACTTCTCAGAGTTTCTAAAGGTTACATTTTTATACATACATAGGCAGGCATATATTTGATCTATAGTACTTCCATGTCCATTTTTTTTGAAATTATTTGAAAATTTAAAAAAAAATCAACCCAAAATACCTTAACGTCAGGCAGACCATAGATATTGGATGTTTTCTGACCAAATACTGGTATACACATCTATGTTATAAACATGCATGTTATATAATAGGACACTGCCTGTGCTTGTCTGAGCTGCCTTGGTCCAATTTGTTTCAGGACTCAGAGAGTTTGTGCTTCGCTGCCCACAATGGGCCTTTCAGTTACCAGATCAGTGCAGATAACTCAGCACAGTCCTGTGGTGTTACGGAATGAAGATGCAGGCTTGTGTGTGAAAAATACAGTTTTCCTGGAGATAAACAAGCACTGAAATCTGAGCAACAGGCATTTCTGTGACCAGTTAAGGTTCCATTCCAGCTACACTGAGTTCATTTGGCTTCGTTTGCACTTACATGAAGTCCCATTTTAAATTATAAAAGAAGTATTTTCCCCTATTAGGGCTTTAGTCTGTCAAACCTATCAAAACAGAACTTGCTGGAAATTGGAACTCATCTCACAGCTTTTACTCATGCCACTTACATTCCTGAAGTTGAGTTTATGCTTAAGTTACTTGCTTAAGGCCTTTAAAAGATTTCATTTTTGTCTTGAATGCTGTTTATGGTCTTTCATCCTCACCATAACTCACCTCATGCCGCCTGCCCACACACGGCTCCTTCCACGTGATCAGCTACACTCTTCCTCCTGAGCCACCTCATCACCCTCTTGCACCCAGTGTAGCTGCTACATGCAACCCTAGACACAGTCATGGTGGCACTGAGGTGGTGGGTCACACCAGCATCATGTATGTGGCTAAGGATCCATTCAGAAAGACTGTAGTGTATTTCCTTCTGTACCTTTCCCTGGACCATTATCTCCCATTTCAACAAAGTTTTTTCCCAACCAAACCATTTTAACATACTGCTGAACTACACCATGTTGCAGTCTCATGGCTTTCAGGCACCGACTGTCTTCTACATGTCCTGTCTTGTTCACCTGTCTGCTGGCATATTCATATTTTAACCTTATTCATATCTGTGTCTCTTCAGGCACAACAACTCTTGCTCTACACCTTGCAAGTACCTTCACTTCACCCTCACCTTCCCTTCTCTGTTGTGCTGAGGACTCCCAGGCAGGGTCCACCCTGCTGCAAAAATTAACCAGCTCTTGCCCTGCACATTCCTGTGCTTCAGCAGACCTCCGTACCTCCAATGGAGCTTCAAGGTCTTGCAAGAAGAGCACTGCAAGAGACATGCAGATGTGAAGGGCATTGCGGGGAAGCTGTGTGAGGAACGCCTGAGGTCACTTGGTCTCTTCAGCCTGGAGGAGACTAAGGGGAGGCCTCATCATGGTCTCCAGCTTCCTCAGAAGGGGAAGTGGAGAGACTAATATGGGAAACATGTATGTTTATGAAAAAGCAGAATTTTAGAAGCATATAATGTTCTCAAACGGGTAGAAGAAAACAGAAATATATATAGCTTATGTAGCAAGTTTGCAAAACCACAGAACACAGTTTGTAACAGGAATGTAACTTGCTAAGTAGAGACAACTTGTAACAGAACTCCTAAGAATTTAGTTGCTAGGTAAAGGCCATAAAGATAAGAAAACTCAGTAAAGCAAGATTCAAGTATTGATAAAACCCATAAAGCAGAACCTTTTGCTTAAGGAAGCAGGCTCCTAGTTTTGGCCAGGACAAACTGACCTGGGAATTAGCAAAACCTCCACCACACCTAAAGACGAGGTCAAGCAGTGAACACCTGAGGAAGACCTCTTACTTCATCAAGACCCCTGCCCACAACCCCCAGGGGGCGTGGCACCACAGAAGACTAATTATAATATGAAGTGCAAGGAGGCGTATCGGAGTTTACCAATATTACTGACGGGACTGCCTTGGTCTGTCTGGCCTCGGCTGCTGACCAAATAGCGGCACCTGTGGTCCTTCCTTCCCAGAGAGGATATTCAGTTACCTGTGGTCACAGCTGAGGCACGTGGAGACATGTCTGGGCATGCCCCAAGGTCTAGTGCTTGCAGGCTGGAGCTTGCTGTTGAGAGGGGTCATTCCTCAGGCCTTCCTGAGCTGGAGAAACCTTTAAGGCGAGGTGAAGAAAGGAGCGGGTCCTGATGGAGAGTTTTTATTTTGGTGGCACAGCCTCTGAATCCTGCAACAACTCCAATGGACTCTCCAACGGAACCCTGACCGAGTGGTCTGCTTGCCCTTTTACCTGGGGAGAGGGGCAGGGGAGGGGACCCAGGGAGCACCAACCAGGTATGAGGGGAGGGGGTCTCAGGTGAGAAGGACACCTGGATGGGCCAATGGGCCCCCAGGGGGGAAGAGAGCATTGTTTGAACCTGCCAATCGCCCGATGCTCTCCTTGGAATTTTTGGTTTGATAGACAGTACCCAGCAGGGGTCAAGGGTGGGGGAAAGGAGAGGTGATTGACACCTATCTGGGGAAGGAAATTTCAGGGAGAAACCCAGGGAACTGAGGCAAGCCATGACATCACACCGCAACATCTCCCCCTTGTTTTGTTTAAAATTAAGAGGACTGGGTTTGGGGGACAGAATGCTCACCAAACCACGGTTGGTAAATTGGTTCCTCCTCTTCTGGAGGGTCAGAATTTTCTACTGAGGCTTCCAGGTTTCCATTGGAGCCCTAGGGGCTTCCAAATGGTAGACTTCCAGAGGGGAAGATGAGCTTGAAATAAACCTGTAAAACATGCACTTAATTAGCCTGAAAATGACGCTAACAACTACAATAACAAAAACTAGAATAAACAATACCAACAATACAGTTTTCAGAATAGATCCAAAGCAGCCCGAGAGTCCCCAGCCCTTGAACAGTCCACTCAGTCATCTGTTTCTCTCTTGATGTCATTCACCCTGGTTTTCCTCTTGTTGATCGTGTCATGGACGTTCTCTGCTTTCGATGACAAGTTGAGGCAGTAGAGACTTCAAATTCATCACAGCTGTGATACTGTCCAAAGGCTTTGGCCAAGGTGGTCCATACATTTGCTTTGGGCTGAGGGACTATCTGGGAGATCAGGAGCAGACTCGGTCTCATGGTGTCTCGAGACTGCACATGAACAGCAGGATCTAAACTGGTAGAGGGAACTTAATACAAAAATACATTATAAACTCTTCCAGATAGGAGGTGCAAAAGGAATTTCTTCTAGGGAACATGCACGGCGTTTTCTCCTCCGGGCAGCATTAGCGACCTGGGGTGCTTCTGAAGACTTCTCTGAGACCTTGTGGACATAGGGCCTTACCATTTGGAAGGAACCCACTTTAAACCAGAGGGGTGGACACACAGGCATATTCACGTCCCCATGTAACCAATTTGTAAGGTCCCACTGTCTTCCAAGTCTCAGGGTCCTTTACCAGGACTGGAGGCTTTTCTCTCACTGACATCTAACTGCTCCCCCCAAAGTGGCGTACGAAGGACGGACTCAGGCTGTCAAAAGAACAGTTCAGAAAATTGATAGTAAACAATGCTCTAGTTAACCGGATTTGGGGAAGTTCCACTTTCAGGACCTGATGTTGCTGGTCCAGGATTCTTTTGATATGACGGTGAGTCCTTTCCACTACAGCTTGACATGTAGGGGAGTAGGGGATGCCTGTTTTGTGCCCTACTCCCCATTGCTGCAGGAAACCCCCAAATTCCTTGGATTTGTAAGTGGGCCCATTATCAGTTTTTAATTCCTTGGGGATGCCCATGAATGAGAAAGCCTGTAGCAGGTGATTTATGGCATCAGAAGATGATTCTCCCGTGTGGGAAGAGGCATAGACCGCTCCAGAAAAGGTGTCTGCACTGACATGAACATATTTCTGCCGCCTGAATGATTGTATGTGTGTTACATCTGATTGCCACAGTTCACAACTGCTCAACCCCCTCGGGTTTGCTCCCATACTTATTGTGGGGAGTGCATGTTGCTGGCAATTGGGGCACGTGGCCACAATCGCTTTGGCCTCTTCTTGAGTGATGTGAAACCAACGAACTAGGCCAGGTGCATTTTGGTGGAAAAGCTGGTGGCTGATTTTTGCCTGTTCAAAAACATTTGGGAGAGGGGCCATCTCTGCAGGCACAGCAAGAGCATCTGCCCTTCTGTTGCCTTCAGCAATAAAACCTGGTAAGTCAGTGTGTGATCTGACGTGCATCACATAAAATGGGTGCTCTCGGTAGGAAACTAACTTTACAAGTTTTGAGAGCAGTTCAAAAAGTGCGATGTTGGACACTTCTTGCAGTATTCCTTGATCTGCCCTGGATACTACTCCTGCCATATAGGCAGAGTCTGTGATCAGATTGAATGGTTCTGAGAACTTTTTGAAGGCCCTAACAACTGCAGCTAATTCAGTAACTTGAGGTGAACCTTCCACCTCAGCAATGTCAGTTTTCCATTGTTGGGTTTCAGGATCCTTCCAAGTCATAACGGACTTGTGGGATCTCCCAGACGCGTCTGTAAAGACAGTCAGAGCCTTTTTTAAAGGTCTCCTACTTAGAACACTTTCTAATTTCAAAATAAATTGAACTCCTTGTTCAAAAAGTTTGTGGGCAGGCCAATGGATAGAAATTTGTCCTGAGTCGGAATCCAGAGCAAACTGCAATGCCTCATTTTCCTGAAGCAAATGCTCCAACATTGCCTTTGTAATATGGCCCGATTTTAATCCGATTGGAATGTGAATGCACTCAAAGTCACATCCCGCCAGCTCCCTGATCTGGGTTCTAGCTTTCCTAATCAGTCCTGCTACTAGCTCTTGGGGCTTTGTCATTCTCTTGGACCTTTGGTGACTGAGGAAAACCCACTTTATGATCAAGAGAGGGTCCCTCTGGTCTTGGCCCTTTTTATGTGTTTCTTTTGCCTTAGGTGTTTCTTTTTGTTCCCACTGGAAAATGATTCCATGGAGGTGCGGCAACTTACCTGAAATGATAAATTTGAATGGCAGATCAGGCCGACATCGGTTGGCCTGTCTTGTGGACATGGCTGTCTGAACTTTTTCTACAGCTTTCTGTGCCTCTGGGGTAACAGCCCTAGGGGAACTCGGATCCCCTCCCCCTTTCAACAAATCGAAAAGAGGGGCAAGGTCTTTGTTGGTCAGACCTAGACAGTGTCTTACCCAATTTAAAGAACCACACAACTTGTGGACATTCACAAGGGTTTCGATCCTTGTTTTGATTTCTAGTTTTTGAGGAACAATGGTCCTTTTTCCAATTTCCAAGCCCAAATACTTCCAAGGTGGCATCTTTTGAATTTTCTTTTCTTGGAGCTCGAACCCTGCAACAATCAATGCATTGATCGTTAGGTCAAATGCATGGGTAAGTAAATCATCATTGGGGGCACACACAAGAAGATAATCTATATAGTGATAGATAATAGCTTTTTCTGCAGCTGCATGCACTGGGGACAGTAAGGAAGAGACATACCATTGGCAGATTGCTGGCGAGGCCTTCAATCCTTGAGGAAGAATTTTCCAATGGTACCTTTTCCAAGGGGCTTCTCTATTGATAGTAGGGACTGAAAATGCGAAAAGTGGTGCATCGTCCGGGTGTAGGGGGATTTGAAAAAAACCAATCTTTTAGATCAATAACAGCTAATTTCCAATCTTGTGGAAGCATTTCTGGGGATGGCATGCCAGGTTGGACAGAACCCATATCTTCAATGACATTATTAATTTGTCGGAGGTTGTGGAGGAGTCGCCATCTCTTTTTGTCAGCCTTCTGGATGACAAACACTGGAGAATTCCATGGAGACGTGGTCTCCACTATGTGACCTTTTTTCAGTTGCTCTTCCACTAGCTCCTCGAGCGCCTTCAGTTTTTGTTTACTGAGCGGCCACTGTTCTACCCAGACTGGTGTATCTATCTTCCAATTCAGTTTTTGAGTAGGGTGCTTTTCAGTGACTGCTGCCCAAAAATCCTGTGGAGAGTCTGGAATGTCAATTGTGACTCCCCATTGCATCATCAAATCTCTTCCTGACAATGGCTCTGGATAATCTAGCACAAACGGATGTATGTTTGCTAGTTGTCCATTTGGCCCCTCGATTTGGACGATGCTCTTAGATTGTCTTGCCAATTGCATGCCCCCTATACCTTGAACATGACCAGCCACATTTTGCAAAGGCCAATGTGCTGGCCAATCCTGTGCTGGGATCACTGTGCAGTCTGCACCTGTGTCTACAAGCATTTCAATGCGCTTTGACTCCCCACTCCCTCTGACATTACACCAAATTTTGGGGTTGTTCTTCCCAATAGCTTGGACCCGTGCGACTGTGGGTCCTTGTTTTTTGGTGCCTTCAGGAAGACTCGGTACCGGGATGGCTTCGGCTATGATTTGACTTTTGGGAAGGAACAGAGGTGGATGTATACAGCGCAGCCTGAGAATGAATTGCTCAGGATTTGATGTTGTCATTCCTGGGGCAATTACAATCTCTTGTGGTGTGTGCTTCATGTCCCTAATGATGATGTACTTACAGCGAATTTGGTGCCTAGTACCCTGCTTTTGTGAGTCAACAGGGAAAGAATGCCAGTCAGTGTCTTTCAGGTGGAGCGGTTCTGTCAGTTGCAAGCTGAAAGGCTCATTAACAGAAGTAGTGATTAACAAATGTTTGCCTAAGTCATAACAAAGGTTATTTAGTTTCACCTTCAGTGGTGGACCAGCAGATGTGGTCCTTGAAGCATCTGCTTCACTTAGAGAAATTTCAATGTTACCGCACACTTGGTTTTTATTGCTTCCCCCATTCCTTTGGCCTGCTCTTTTTGTGTCAGCGCGCCTGGCAGGCCAGCGGCGCTCCCCATTCAGTTTTTTTGTTGTGGTTGACCGCCTGGGAGCGTTTGTAGTTCTCTTTCTCTGCTATTTTTAAATTCATCAAATTCTTTTTTCAGGGGACACTGGTAAACCCATTGCCCAAGGTTCTTACAAAGCGTGCATGGCCTTGTGGGGTCAACCATTGCTGGTCTTTGCTGCTGCCCAGTGTGTTGCTGTGCCAAAGGAAAGGGTGCTGGGCTGGCAACGGTGACTCCCTGTGGTGATCTTGGCAGCAGCTTTGATCTGGTGTCCGGAGTCACACTCATCAAAGGCACTTTCCTGTTACAAACTAGAAGCATATCTTTTAGTGCAGGGGGGAGTTCTAAAGGTAAGCTTAGAATTGCAGCTCGACACTGCTCATTGGCACTCGTAAATGCCATTTCTTCTAAAATATCTTCACTTGCATTCTCTTTTTTAACTTGGATTTCAATAGCTCTAGTTAACCTTTCTACAAATTTCAAGAAAGGCTCTGATGGTAGCTGTTTGATTTTACTATATGGCTCGAGAGGGCCTTCAGTTGGAAGGGTAAAGAAGGCTTTTTGAGCAGCATTTTTGACTCTCTCGAGGACTTCAACAGGGATTGCTGCAGCTTGGGTTGGGGCCAAAGACCATTGACCCTTTCCAGAAAGATGCTCAATGGTAATTTGCATACCATTGGCATCTTTTGCTGTGTTAGGATCAGCATGCAAGTTTGGGAGAGCCTTTTTCAGTAGTTGTTTCCATGTTACCTCCCACAATTTGAATTGTGTAGAACTCATAAGGCATGAAAAAAGCTGTTTTAAATCATGTGGGACCACTAGAGTTCTGCCCAGTTCTGCATTTAAAAGGCCACGGAAGTATGGGCTATGTGGGCCATGCTCTTTGTGGGCTTTGCAGATCTCTTTTATAATTTCTTCACCAAAGGCTTTCCAATTAGCAGTTGGGGCTCCTCCCCCTTGCCCTACATGCTGATACGTAACATGGGCGAATGAGAAAGTGAGACCCTGTATTGGGTCTGTGGTTCCCTGCTCCTCATCTTTTGAATTGGATGCATTGGGATTAATGGTACAGCTATAGGGATGAGCAGGGGGCGTGCCCCCACCGTGGGAACAGGGGGCAGGGACAAGGGGTTGGCAGGGGACACTGTGGGAACAGGGGATAGGGATACCGTGGGAACAAGGGGCGAGGATGCAGTGGGAGCAGGGGGCGAGGATGCCTGGTGACATCACGTCTGCAGATGCCCCTAAGGAGGGGTAGAGGGGCGGAGCTGAGGGAGTGGCAGGTGAGGTGGAGGAAGGGAAGGTATCACAAGGTTCAGGGTGGGTCACGGGTAAGGAAGGATTTTTGGGAAGGTGAGTGGAATCATGGGAAGAAGAAGCCCAGGTAGTGCATGGCAGCATGTCGCTTCCTCCATTTTCTTGGCTCTCCGAGGAATGGGAGCCATTTTGGATTTCATTGCTCTCTGATTAACTGACACTTGCTCGGGGTTTCTGAGCTGGGGACAAAGGGGTTTGGGAAGAATTCCATGCAGTCTGGCCAGGACTTGGTGGACAGTGGGACTCAGGTATTTTAGGATACTCAGGGTTCCGGCTTCCCTGGGTGTGAGCAGTGTCTGCTCTCTTTAAAATACTGGGATTTGGGGTAGAGGGTTCAGAGTTAGGGTGGGGAGAAGAAATAGAAAGATCAGAGGTACATTCCTTGTTATTTGGCTTTTCCTTCACTTCCCTTTGTTTGGGCAAAGCTGAACGAACTTGTAAACTCCAAAACACAAATTTGGCTAAGGATGTATTCCCAGACTTTCCCAAGGTTATCAATTCGTTCCCTACTTCATCCCAAAACTGGATATTGTGGACTTTTTCAGGAGATATATGTGGGAAGTGTAGAAAAAGCCAGCGTATAAAGTGTTTCAATTTTCCCTTAGAAAAGGAAACATTTCCACCAACCAAAATTCCTATAATCTGATAATACACTCCTTTCTGTGCCGTACTTAGTTTTGCCCCCATATCCGATGTAAAAAGGCACAGTACAATCCCGCGCCGACCAAAAACAGAACCACAATTGAAATAAATTGGCAGGAGATCTTTCTCCTTTTTAATGCCTTTATTAAGAAGAATCAGCTCAGGTGGGGAGAAATCGACGGGTTGCGCCCTCGCCACCGCTGCTCCCAGGCGTGGCACGAAGGAGGAGGATGATGCAGTTTTGTCCGCTGGTCTGCAGACAGAACTGGGGACTCTGTCCTCATGGGAGAGTCGTTGAGTCCTTGGTTTGTTGGTTTAGAAACCCGGGGGGTCTCTTTAATCAGTTTCTTTTCAGGTTAGGGTGAGAAATAAAAAGATTCAAGCAGGTACGGGACAATGCTCCCATCCTTAGACGTCACTTTAAGTCACTTATTGGCTCGTGATTTTAGGGGTTTTTCTTATAAAAACTGTAAAACTGTAAAAACCCAGGGTGCACTGCATTTCTCATTTGCATGTTGTCTCTGGTGTCACTGCCCATCTCTTTACCCTGGAGGGTTTCCCTTGGTATCTCCTTGGCATACAGCTAGCATCAGGGAAACAATCAGTTAATCACCCGCCATCAACGAGTGATTAAGGGCTTTTCTTCGCAGGGAACCTAAAGGAGGCTGACTCGGTCTGGCTTGGTTTTTTTAACTCTGAAACTTTAAAAAAATACAACTTTCTATTCATAACAGTTCCCCCCTATTTTTCTTTGATCAAGCTTAAGCTTGCATCAACTTATAATTTTTGGCTCATAGAATTTCTTATATTTTTTGTATTGATTATACATTTCCTCAGCACTTGGGTGATCATATTTACTAAGCTTCATTACCTTTTTTGGTTTTTTCAGGTTAATTCCTTTAGAGATCCTTAGGTTATTCTGTACAGCAGATGTCACTATTTTTGTTAAACATGGAAATAAGAACAGACTAACAAGTGTACCCACAGTGAAAGTTATAGTTTTCCAATTTTTTTTGAAAATCCATAGATTATCCCACCAACTGGAATCAAGTGTAAGAGTCTTTTGATTTCGTAAATATGCTAGTTCTTTTATTTCGTTTAAAGTGTTTCTAATGACTGCCACAATTAATTTGATTTGATAAACTACTGTTTTGGTTTGGTTGAGTTGGTCATTAATATGATTAAGAGCCAATGCGGTCTGATTAGATATTACTTCTAATTCTGATTGTAGTTTCAAAATTTTGTTTAACATATATTGTTCTTTCAGTTTTGTTTTTCTCAAATCCTCATATATAGGAACTCTTAAACTTGATCCAGATTCTTTGTGTATTATAAAGACAGTTTGTTTTATAATTCTAATGATGCCACCACTAGACCAGTCTCTTGGCAATTCAGTGGATGTTGTGGTACTATTGACCCAAAACAGGTGTTTAGGTGTTTCCTGAAAGATATTAGTTTTTGTCGTGCCCTCCCAATATTTAGAAATACTTTTTCCTTTGACCAGATTTACCAGGTTTGCTTCAGTAGCATCACGTTCAAAGCACCACCAGGTTTCTCCTACAGGGTGCTCTCCCAGGAGTGGCTGCCTAAAGGTGGCGGTGTTCCGGGTCATCCAATATATTTTCTTATTCTCTTGATAAAAGATCAATTGGGAGAGGTTAACACAATTGTTGTGGACTCTCAGCAAGGAGCTTACTTCTTTCTCATAGAGAGGTTGGTAGTACTCATTGCACAGCTCTCCTGGGCTCTCCAGAGCACCACCAGCAATCAGAGCCATCACTACTACCCTTCCCAAGAGTCCGGTATGGGTCATCTTGCACAGCCTGCCCACCCGGCCTTGCCTCTTGAGGATTTTACTGAGAAGAAGTCTCCAAGTTCTTTAGAGTCTCTTGTTCCTCTGGTTAAACCTCTCTTGATCTGTCCCTGCTAATTTGGTCCCTCCTAGGGGAGCACTCTGGAGAAGATTAACCTGGGGTCTTTGGTACCAAGTTGGGACGACTTAACCAGAATTACTTATTAACAATTTTTAACTTTTACAAATTTCTTAAAACACTTCAAGACATGTTATGATTCTAAACTTTTTTCTTATGCAGTTCATCAGTCTTTTTGAATGTCAATTTTAAGTCATTTGGTCCTTTTATAATAGTATACTCAGCTGAATTAACTCCTGATGCAGTTGAATCTTGTCCTGAGTTAGAGTGTGAGGGTGGTGTGGAATCTGGTCCAATACCAGAAGGAGACACTGACGAATCTTGTCCAATGCCCGGGGGTGAGAGTTGTGTGGAATCTGGTCCAATACCAGACACTGAAGAATCTTGTCCAATGCTCGGGGGTGGGACTGGTCCTTTAATTCTCGTAATGTGAGTCCAACCTTTTTCTCTGGTTCGCACGGCCGAATTAGCGATGAGGAGTACCTGAAAGGGGCCTTCAAATTTAGGCATTAATGGTCTATAATTCCAGGATTTTATTAAAATCCAATCTCCTGGGTTGATGTCGTGTGCTTTTGTATCCAGAGGGGAGGTCTGGGGGAGGTATCCTCTTTTTCTAAGTCCTTCTAGAGTTCTTCCAATTGCTTCTAAATATTTCCTTGTAGCTTCTTCTCCTTCCAGGTAGTCTCCTGTGCTATAGGGTGTTAACAAGAATGGCAATCCGAACATCATTTCATAGGGTGAAATCCCTATATCAGACCGGGGTCTTGTTCTGATGCGCAAGAGCGCTAGGGGCAAACACTTTAGCCAATTCATTTTTGTTTCTTTGATCAATTTAGTCAATACATTTTTGAGAGTTTTGTTCATTTGTTCCACCCTCCCAGAACTCTGGGGGTGCCACAGAGTATGCAATCTCCACTTTATTCCTGAAGCTTCAATTATAATTTGGAATGTTTGGGCCACAAAATTTGGACCTCAGTCTGAGTCTAAGGTATTCACTATTTCATTCTGGTTCACTTTTTGGCAAGTTAAACACTCTTTTATAATTGTTTTTGCTAGGTCATATACGCTTATGCACAGGTTATTTCTTAGGAAATAATCACATAGTCCTTGGACTCCCCAGTGGGTTAATTTCTGTAGTTCTGTTAGCACCATCCCGGCAAGTGCTTTGTTTAGCAACACCCATCCGTCAGATATTAACCACTCTCCCATATCCCTTGATGTAACTTTAAATTTCACAAAATATGAGTTCTTTTTTTCTTTTTCCCTACTCGGGTGTGGTTTTTGCTTAAAAAAACTTTTACCAGATCTTCTGGTCTTAAAGCTGCTTCCTTTGCTATCTTGATCAGCTAGCAAAGATTTCACAACTTTAGGCTAAACTGTCTGGGGGGGGGGGTCCAGTTGCTCCACAGTAATAGCAGCAGCTTTCACTCAAAGGGACTCGAGGCCTCTCCATGCCTCCTGTCCCTGACAGTACTGCCGTATTCTTGCCTGCTCCTGGTGGTGGACCCCCCCACTCTTTTGTGGCCTTGTAGTGTAGGAAAAAGTTGTTTGCTCCCACACTTTCTCTGGCTATAGCAAGCATGATCTTAGCTTTGGCCTTTGCTTTTTCTTCTCTCCTTAAATATACTTTCAATGCTTCCCTCAATAACTCATTAATATCTTTTTCTTGCCAATCCTCTATCTTTTCCAGTTTTTTTCGTATACACATCCACTTGTCTTTCGTCCCACACCATGGCCATCCTCCTTGCACTTCTAATTCTGGCCACACTTCTGAGCAGTAATGAATCATCTTAACTTTATCTAATCCTTCTGTACTTTCTATAAACTCCCATTTCTCTAATAGTTCACCTAGGGGACTGTGGGGAGGTATATTCTTCAATCTTTGGCCACTTTTCTTACTACCGCACCCTCCCATTATTTTCTGCCTCTAAACAAATCACAAAGATGTCTTTTTCTCTAAAGGAAATATATCTTATTTAAGAAGTCTCGACCTCCTGCCAAAACTCTAATTTCACTGACCCTTTTCGTCAGGACTTTGTTAAGACCTTGGCTTTCTTGCCAAGACTCAACAAACAACCAAAATACAAAAAAACATCCTCGAGGTCTTGACCTCTGAGGTTCGCCTGACCTCCTTCGTCAGGACTTAGAGAGACCTTGGCCTTCCCTTGCCAAGGCTCAAACAGTCAAACCTCGAAACCCTGGCTTCTGAGGTGCCCGACCTCCTTCGTCTGGGCCAAACTGCCTGATATCCTAAATCCTAACTTCCTTTGTTAGGACCTGTATCAGGGCCTTTGGGGTGCGTGCCACTCACACAGCTATTTCCTCCGCACGCCCGGAGGGGGGTCCTGTGGGGTGCGTGCCACTCACACATCTATTTCCTCCGCACGCCCGGAGGGGGGTCCTGTGGGGTGCGTGCCACTCACACAGTATTTCCTCCGCACGCCCGGAGGGGGGTCCTCTTTACCCCTCTGGAGGCGCCTCAATCACCAGTTCCACTCGCTTCCCCCTGTTCCCGGCCGGCCCCCTCGCGGGGGTGCGGAACCGCGGTACTGAGGGGTCCTCACTCGCTTCGAGGAGCCGAGCTGCCGGCTCTCGTCTCAGTCACACACACTCGCTCGCCTCCCTCTCCCGCCGCCGGATATTCTCACCTATCCGACGCTGCTCCGTGTCACTGTCCCAAGCCGATCTTCTCTGGTCCCGATAGCCAGCTGTCCTGCAGGTCCAGGGTGGGCGGCCGTCCCAGTCCTGGTGTCCTCTTCAGGCGTGGCTATCCCGGACGAGTCCCCCAAGCTGAAATAAATGGGCAGGAGATCTTTCTCCTTTTTAATGCCTTTATTAAGAAGAATCAGCTCAGGTGGGAAGAAATCGACGGGTTGCGCCCTCGCCGCCGCTGCTCCCAGGCGTGGCACGAAGGAGGAGGATGATGCAGTTTTGTCCGCTGGTCTGCAGACAGAACTGGGGACTCTGTCCTCACGGGAGAGTCGTTGAGTCCTTGGTTTGTTGGTTTAGAAACCCGGGGGGTCTCTTTAATCAGTTTCTTTTCAGGTTAGGGTGAGAAATAAAAAGATTCAAGCAGGTACGGGACAATGCTCCCATCCTTAGACGTCACTTTAAGTCACTTATTGGCTCGTGATTTTAGGGGTTTTTCTTATAAAAACTGTAAAACTGTAAAAACCCAGGTTGCACTGCATTTCTCATTTGCATGTTGTCTCTGGTGTCACTGCCCATCTCTTTACCCTGGAGGGTTTCCCTTGGTATCTCCTTGGCATACAGCTAGCATCAGGGAAACAATCAGTTAATCACCCGCCATCAACGAGTGATTAAGGGCTTTTCTTCGCAGGGAACCTAAAGGAGGCTGACTCGGTCTGGCTTGGTTTTTTAACTCTGAAACTTAAAAAAAATACAACTTTCTATTCATAACACTCCTCAGGCCTTCCTGAGCTGGAGAAACCTTTAAGGCGAGGTGAAGAAAGGAGTGGGTCCTGATGGATGTTATGAGTAAAAAGCTATCCCTTTTTTTTTTTAAGGTTGCAGAGTTAAAACAAGTTGAACCAGTTACTGTTGAATTGAAGGTTACCTGCATGTTGAAGCCACCTATTGTTAAGAGTTCTTCTTCAATTACCTGTTAATGGTTGGTCATTAGCCCTTGTCCCCCCTCATGCTTGCCAGGGAGTGACACCAGACCCCACAGGTAGCAGGGGAAGGGGAGTGACATCAGACCTAGTATGCAGATGAGAATGCATTTCGCCAGATTTTGCAATTTTCCAGGAATAAAACCCTAAAAACAACAAGCCAACATGGAATTAAGAGACCTAAGTGATGTCTAAAGATGAGGAACTTAATCCAGTATCTGCTAAGATCCTTTTTACTTCTCACCCTAACCTCAAAAGATGTTAACTAGAGAGAGGACCTGGAATGTTAGAGAAAGCGGAATGTTCTACTCTCCCATATGGACGGAAGCCCCAGCTCTGCCTGCAGACCAGCGGACACAGCTGCATCCTCCTCTGTGCCACTACTGGGAGCACCGGTGGCGTGGGCGCGACCCGTCGGTTTCTCCCCACCTGAGCTGATTCTTTTTTTAATAAAGGCATTTAAAAAGGAGAACTATCTCCTGCCCTATTTATTACAATGGAGAGTTTTTAATCCAGATTTTTTATTTTGGTGGCACAGCCTCTGAATCTTGCAACAACTCCAATGAACTGTCCAACCGAACTCTCCAACAGAACCCTGACCTCGTGGTCTGCTAGCCCTTTTACCTGGAGAGAGGGGCAGGGGAGGGGACTCAGGGAGCACCAACCAGGTATGAGGGGAAGGGGTCTCAGGTGAGAAGGACACCTGGGTGGGCCAATGACCCCCCAGGGGGTGGAGAGCATCCTTTGAACCTGCCAATCGCTCGACGCTCTCCTTGGAATTTCTGGTTTGATAGACAGTGCCCAGCAGGGGTCAAGGGTGGGGAAAAGGAGAGGTGATTGACAACCCACCTGGGGAAGGAAATTTCAGGGAGAAACCAAGGGAACTGAGGCAAGCCATGACATCACACCGCAACATCAGCGGAAGATGGGCAAGGAATGGGCGGGCAGAGAGGTGTGGGCTTGTGGGAGACACGTGTACTTAAACCTTAAACCTGTCTCACCAGGTACGCGTGCATGGTGGAAATATCCCCCATGCATCCCAGCTGGAATAAAATATACCTGCTTTACAATTTTAATTGTAAAGTCCTTATTCGCCAATTCAGTTTTGGTGACCACAGCAGGACTCTCTTCATCTGGCTGCAGGATCACCCAGGATGTGGATGTCTTAGGCACGGCCCAGGTCTTTTCCGGAGGACCTCCACTCCTTGGCTGCTCACTGCGGGGGCAAACAAGAGCCTTCCATACAGTGGATAAGGTATATTTTACTGGGATTAAAGGGGGCTCAAGGTATGCCTATAAGATGCTGGAGACGCCTGTGCTTGGCGAAGGCAGCATGTCAGAGACATCTGACATACAGTGCTGACCTCTGGAAAGAGTTCTGGGAAGCCAGCAAGGGGGGGTTTCTGCTGACCACACAGGGTGGCTGCTAGTGAGCTTTGGGGTAGCTCGAGCCAAACCCAAGGTATTATCAATATTTTCTATAACTTTGCTGCTATACTTCCATAAAAATCCTTTATAAATTGTGTTTGTTGGGGAACTATATTAATAAGTGGTGGGATATATGGTGTTTTGTATCTGAGTCACTTTAATTCTTGGTAGTGGAAATTTTGGTTCTGGGTAATTTAACCTTTCATTTTTGTGGTAACTATAATTACAATGGAAATCCAGCAGAGTAAGGAAGTATCCAAGAAAAGCCCTTTAAGAATTATACTAGCCCTTTGGAAAGGAATTGTGGATATGGGAGGAACGGAGAGTAAAAGGGTTTTGATTAAATATTGTAATCAGTGGTGGCCTCTGTATTAATTAGAAGATGGGGCAAAGTGGCCATCAAATGGGACTACAAAATATAATATGTTATTTTTGAGGTGGGAGGGGAAATGGGATGAGGAATCATATGCAGATACTGGATGAAGTTAAAGAAAAAGGCTCTTAAGGAAGGGGACCCCCGAACGTGATTTGGGTGCTATTGTAGCAGGGCAACTCCCAGCTGGGGAATAACGTGCAGTGACTCTAATGATTTCAGAAGGCTGAACAAATGCTTTATTAAGCTATACTATATTATATTACATACTAATACTATACTATACTACACTATACCAAAACTATACTAAAGAAAAACCCATAACCCTTTTCAGACAGTCACGATACAGCTTTGACCTAATTGGTAAATCAATCCAAACAACCATCACCAGAGTCCAATTAACAAATCACTTTTGGTAAACAATCTCCATAACACATTCCACATGTGCCAAACAACAGGAGCAGCAAATAGAGATAAGAATTGTTTTCTCTTCTTTCTCTGAGCTTTCTCACTGCCATCCCCAGGAGAAATCCTGGGAAGGTTGTGCCTGCTGATCTCTGTGAAGAGAGCTGCGGCCGCACGGGTGTGGGAAATCTAGGCATTTGAAAAAGAACAGTAGAATTGTGCAACAAAGGGGTGGGAGGTGGAGTGGCTGCCTGTCTGGAGAGTAATTCTCCAAGTCCTAAAAGCCCAAGAAAAGAAAAAGAACCAGATCTTTACCTACCCCCCCCCCCCCCAACATAGTACCTGCCAGCAGCCGCAACTGTAACTGCTACTGCTACTGTTGCTTCTGCAGGGGGTGCAGCTCCCCCCCCGCCTTCCCCCTCCACCCCGCCTGGCACCAGCCAATGCAGCTGTAACTACAGGACATGCTAAAATGAAATAAATGCCTTTAGCCCTCCCTCTGTGGTGAAGCCTCAGAGTTCCTTACAATCTAGAAATATAGAGAGACTGTGTTCCTTTCTATACAGCCCACGCCCCCCCCCCCCCCCACTTTTGAGTAAGAGAGAGGGGGGCCCCTCATGATCAGTAGAGGTGTTTGCTACTAGCTACTGCCCAAATAATTTTAGTAACTTTGTGACTTGTGATTTTTTTAACAAGATTGTTACTACAAAAAAAAATTTAAAAAAATTTCAAAGGTGTTTGTGTAGAGGTGGTGCAGGTGGTGTATAGTATAAATGTCCCCCATGCATCCCAGCTGGAATAAAACATACCTGCTTTTACAATTTTAATTGTCAAGTCCTTATTCACCAAGTCAAGGGAGGAACTGATCCCTTCTTTTGTGGTGACCAGTGATAGGACCTGAGAAAATTGCATGAAGCTGTGTCAGGGGAGGTTACGGTCGGATATTAGAAAAAGGTTCTTCACCCTGAGGGTGGTTCAGCACTGGAACAGGCTCCCCATGGAAGTGGTCACAGCACCAAACTGACATAATTCAAGAAGCATTTGTTTAACGCTCTGAGGCACCTGGTATGATTCTTGGGCCTGTTCTGTGCAGGGCCAGGAATTGGACTTGATGATCCTTGTGGGTCCCTTCTAACTTCGCATATTCTGGAATTCTGTGTTGAAGAGAGACTTGTCAGATAGGCTAAAGTCCAGCCCACAACAACAGTGCTGGGGAAGGGAGAACAGCATTGGGCATGTCAGGGTCCCAGATGAAGCAGAGTGTCCCTAGCAATGTGCCTTCAAGCACAGGCTCCTGGCATGTAGAACCTCGCATGCCAACTGTGCCTTGGCATGGTCCCACATGTTGTCTCTTTGAGAAGACCATGGCAGAGCCACAGCAGAAGGCTGCATCAGAGTTCGACACCTTGCCAGCACTGCAGGTGAGATCCAGCACATTTTCAATTCCCATTTATTGTCATCTTGGCCTGGCTACTGAACAACTGTTTCCTTCTCAATGGATTTTGCCAATGTAATGGTTTTTCATGGGAGACATTTATGGAAGTGATGCAAAGCTTTTAGCCAATAGAACGTTGTACACGCCTCTGTCAAAAACACATGTTAAAGGCTAAAGAAACTTGAGAACTTCCTCTTTCTCTTTCGGCCAGCAAAGCAGTAATATGTCCCAGCCCCCTGTCTCGGCCAGGCCGGGCTGATTTGCCCTGGCCACCGGGCCGGGCCCCTTCCCACGGGGTGCACCCCGGGGTTCCCCCTCCCCCCCATCAGCTACCAGGTGGGGAGGGAGTGCCATGGGCCAAGCCATGGCTGTGATTTCTAACATCTTGCCCTAGCCCAGGAGCAGCCCCAGGCCGAGCTGGCTCGGCCAAGATTCTACCACCACAACTGAAATAAACAGGGCAGGAGATCTTTCTCCTTTTTAAATGCCTTTATTAAAAGAATTCAGCTCAGGCTGGGGAGAAACAACAGGTCGCCCGCGCTGCCGGTGCTCCCAGTAGTGGCACGGAGTAGGAGGATGATGCAGCTGTGTCCGCTGGTATACAGGCAGAGCTGGGGCTTCCATCCTCGAGGGAGTAGTTGGAATTCCACTTTTTCCGTGTAACATTCCAGGTCCTCTCTCTAGTTAACATCTTTTGAGGTTAGGGTGAGAAGTAAAAAGGATCTTAGCAGATACTGGATTAAGTTCCTCATCTTTAGACATCACTTAGGTCTCTTAATTCCATGTTGGCTTGTTGTTTTTAGGGTTTTATTCCTGGAAAATTGCAAAATCTAGTGAAATGCATTCTCATCTGCATACTAGGTCTGATGTCACTCCCTTCCCCTGCTACCTGCAGGGTCCAGTGTCACTCCCTGGCAAGCAGCAGGGGGAATAATGGCATTGATCACCAACCATTAACAGGTAATTGAAGAAGAACTCTAAATAATAGGTGACTGCAACATGAAGCTAACCTTCAATTCAACAGCAACTGGTTCAACCTGTTTTAACTCTGCAACCTTAAAAAAATGGATAACATTTTACTCATAACAGCAACCACCAGGCAGACTAGGCAGGTGGGAGGAGTGGGAGGAGAAGCCACACACACACCCCTCCCCCAGCATGCTGCTGCTGAGTTCTAGCCTGGCTGTTTTGATCCTAGCTGGCCCCCAGCCGCAGCTCCCTCTGTCTGTAGCACCCAGCCTGACCAGGGTCAGGTTGACCATATGCAGGCCCTGGACAAGATGTTAACTCTTTCATTGCTTCAATCCTCCCTCCAGTGAGAAAAAGGAACAAGATGCAAGCATGTAAAGGAACAACAGGAAGACATCGAGGTCAGTGAAGAAGTCAAGTCCCAGATGGGAGGGATGAGGAGATGTCCTGATCTAGGGGCTGAAATCCTCTTGTAATAGCTATGGAGAAAGACTCTTTTCCCCTGTAACATATGAAAGCCATGAGGAGATGAAGGGTTCAATTTGATATTGAGCAAAGGCTTCCATGCCAGAGTAAGCAGATGTTAAAGTAGCAGTGAATCTATGAGAAGTTTGAACAGAGAAGGAGAGAAGAGTGGTCCTGTGCCCCCAGGAAGAGAAGAAGAAGACCTTTGTTCCCAGAGATTATTTTAGAGATAGATATTAAGAGCCTTTGCCTTTGAACAGCTCATCTTTAAAACAGTACCTCATAAGTTGACATGGCCCATAAACACAGCTGTGGGAAAAGCTTGTGGAAAAATGGGAGGGAGTTCACTATTGCAGATTTCCCTGGGAGGCTGCTGTTATAAATAAAAAATGCGAATTAGCCAATTTTAATAAAAATATGAAAAATAAAATTTATTTTGCAACCAAAAAAACAGTCTCGACAGCCACCACCGAAACGGCCAGCGTATCACCCCTGGGAAGTGATACGGGTGAACGTGAGGAAAGGACCAACTGGTACCTAGACCTCCCCATCCACACCTACTGCTTGCAAGGTAGCAGTTTTTATACAGTTTATTTGGCCTGCGGCAGAAAGTCTTTGTTTCCTTCTGAGTTCTTCATATTCAAGGTGGTTTCTTTCTCTGGACAAAGCCTCATCCGGGGGTAGAATGGTCCATTTCCCTGGTTCCCGGAATCTGGCATTCAGATTCCATGTGTTGATGGTTCTGATCCCCACAGATAGGCATCTTGTCTGGGCCATCAGCACCTGGTGTCTTTGGGCGTAGGTGCTGATGAATGCTGGTCCCTGGTGCAGCTGGAGTTCCTTTTGGATGCAAATACTGAGATGTCCATCTGCTGCGGCCTTGTGATCTCATCATCCTGTTGGATTTCTCAACCTAAAGGGAACAAAGGGATTTCCCCCCCCCCTTTTTTCTCTCCCCAGTTCACATATATATTTTTATACACTGTTTATCTCCACGAATTACTACTTATATTCCTAACACTGCTATTCATGACAAATTGAGAGCCACGAGAGAACTGGTTTTTTTTTCCTCGTGGAGAAGTCTCCATAACATTAACAAAAGGGACTTCTCTCCCTAAGTGAACTAAAGAAAGGTTATTGCAGATGTGGTAAACTGACTGAAATTTTAGGTTTTGTTTCTTTACATTGTCAGTGGGAAAGAAAAGGTTGTGGGGGCAGGAGAATTGTTCTGAAGGTTTTGTTCTGATTCTTATTACTCTTAGTTGCTGTTAATAAAATTTTCTTTATACCCTTTTAAAGTTTTGAGCCTGCTTTGCCTTCTCATATCTCAGAGCAGGAAGTGCGTGCATTGGTGATTGGCCAGCACCAAACCCTCTACACTCTTTGGTGCATTGGCCAGGAAATCTCAAATTGACGAACCAAAACCACTACAGCTGAGTTAGAAGCTTCTTATTGTCTAGTTTAAAGCTGTTGCATTATTCATTCCACCTGAGCAAGAACAGGTCTATGTATTTACCCAGGACCTGATGCTAACATTTCCCACGGGAACATCTGAGAGGCATCAGAGTCCTATGCTTGCTATCTTTGGTTCAGTCAACTGACTGACATTCAGGAGTAGAGCAGAAAAAACTCTATGTTCTTCATTTATTGGCCAGGGGAGGAAAAATGCCTCAGGAACAATGTGGATTAAAGGAGATGTTCACATCTGGATGACATTTCCTGAGAATTATAAGAAATTTAGATAAGGTCACATTCAAAAACTCTTTGAATATATATCTTTCAAATAATTTGTACATCTCCAATGACACACTTGAAATAAATGGGCAGGAGATCTTTCTCCTTTTTAATGCCTTTATTAAGAAGAATCAGCTCAGGTGGGGAGAAATCGACGGGTCGCGCCCACGCCACCGGTGCTCCCAGTAGTGGCACGGAGTAGGAGGATAATGCAGCTGTGTCTGCTGGTCTGCAAGCAGAGCTCAGGATTCCGTCCATACGGGAGAGTAGCAGATTCCTGCCTTTTTGTCTAACACCCTGGGGCGTCTCTTTAATCAGCATCTTTTCAGGTTAGGGTGAGAAGCAAAAAGGATCCAAGCAGGTACGGGACTACACTCCCATCCTTAGACGTCACTTAGGTCACTTGTTGGCTCGTAATTTTAAGGGTTTTTTCTGTAAAAATTGTAAAACTGTAAAAATTCGGGACGCAATGCATTTCTCATCTGCATACTGGCTCTGATGTCACTGCTATTCTCTTCGTACTTGGAGGGTCTGTCCTGGTGTCTCTCCCTGACAAGCGGCCAGCATCAGGGGAACAATGGTTAATCACCGGCCATTAACAGGTAATTGAAGAGCTCCTCTTTAGTAGTGAAACTAAAGAGGTCTGACTGGACTGACTTGTTTTTAACTCTGCAACTAAAAAAAAAAATACAACTTTCTATTCATAACACACTGAGAACATAATTAAAAATCAGAGGCTGGAATTAAAATCAGAGTCTGCCTCAAACTTACAGATTTTCAATTCAGAGAGCAATGCATGCAGATAGATAGCTAGACTCGATGCCTTAAGCTAAAAATCAACTTCACATTATCCCTTCCAGGCTGCTGCAGTTATGATAAAGTTTTTCCCATCCAATGTCTACAAATCAGCCTCTGGAAAATGAGAATATTGCCAGTCCTGTTGCTAGTGGAGATTATCATGTTACAAGAATAGCATATAATAGGCACTAATCCTTTGAGCTCTTTTCTCAGACCTTGAAATAAGGGTCAAGGAAGACTGGCTATAGAGCAGTGTGGATGCTTGTTCTATTACGGATTTACTGTCCTTGCTGAAAAGAAAAACCAATTTTTTTGAGAATAGCACAACCAGTAGTTTTCTTATCATTAAGTAGTTTTTTCTTATCATAAGTAGTTTTCTTATCATTCACTAAACACACAGGAGGGGGCCACTTGAATTTATGCTTAGGAATTTATCTTGGATAGACTTGATAATAGACTAAACCACTTCTTATACGTTATCAAACACTGTGATTCTAAAAACAAACATCATGGAAGTATTCTGTTTTCCCCTGTTTTTCATTGGGATTTGTTGATGTTTTGTGTAGCAAGGCTTAAAAACTGTGCTTCTCTCTACACTCTTCCAAAGGCACTAATCAATTTGAGACCTGAAGACCTATTGTCGCATCCTACTCTTTTCAGTCTGTGTTCAGTCTCCACTAAACAGAAGATGCAAACCTAATTAAGCTAAAAACTTAACTTAGATTTTTCCAGCCTGCTGATGTATTGCCTCAGAAGAGTTCTCTCTCGTGCCTGTGCCTGTTGAGGGAAGAGGAAGGACTTTTAATGATATCTGAAAAGGTTATCCCCATCTCCACAGAAGGGCCCTTGACATATTTGAAGACTAGGCATCTTCCGTTGCACTAGCAATGGAGTGTGTATAACAGAAATAGAGTGTGTTGCCTTTCCTAGTTAGCAAAATGACCTATGCTGTTAATGGCCAAGTCCTCAAAGCTTTCTGTTTAGCAAGATCCTACACAAGTATAAATCAATAGCTTCAATTTGATTCTCACCAGTCCATCTGTAAAAACACTATCATTCATGTCTGCTGTCAACACAAACACTCTCTATGCCAAACAATTAGTGTTCCTATTTGTTCAGGAAAACAACTGTCATGGTTTGACGCTGGCACAATGCCAGTGCCCCCATGGAAATATATTCTCCCCAGTGGCTGCTGTGAGATGTGACCAGAAATAGAGCAATGCAGGCTCCAGCTTAGGAATAAAAAGGAAAAAACCCTTTATTAACTTACAATATGTAAAAAGAAACACACACAGAACTCAGAATGAAAACCTTCCAAAACATTCCTTCTCCTCCCCCCAATTTCCACCACAGCACAAAATAAAACCTTAGATTCTCAATCCAGTTACCACCCCTCAGATAATCAACCCTCAGTTCATCAAGGAGAGGAGTCCCTCTTGTACCATAGGCTTCCCCAGGAAACACAGTTGAAACCTCTCGTGTTTCCATGTCACGTGGCACAGCCTGGAGAACATTTGCCCTCATGACCTCTCTCCTTCCATGTCTAGTACTCTCACCACTGCACATGGGCCAGAACTGTTTCTAGGGTTCCCCTTTTTAAGGATGCTTTGCTCAGTTCCAAAAAAGCAACAGTCTCTCACTTTTGGGACACCGGTCCCCTCCAAATTCACCCCCTGGGGCCGAGGGGTCTCGAGAACAGAGATCTTCTTCACAGAAGACAGAGGGCACCACTAAACCCTCCCCATCCATTGTCTCTGTTCATGCCACTCCTTCATATAACATCACTACACTCTCTTGGCTCCAAGCCATTGCCTCCCCCCAAATGCAGTCTCTGTGTTACAGAAGGAAAAAAAATGGTTCTGTCCATGGCTATACAAGAAAAGAGTCCAGCCAAAGGCCACTCCATCATCTCCGCCCACCTAGGATTCTTCTCAACTTCTGACATCTTTCACTTGCTCAAACCTTCACCACTGTAATAAATGTATCAAATTCGTGCTCAAATAAATGTAATAAATATATTCGTACTTAGGAATATATATCAAATCATGCTTTAGAATATGTTACAAAAAAGCACCCAGGATTTTAGAAATCTAACACAAGCGCTGGGAAATTGGTTACCTCACTAGACTGTAGCACACACAGGTGTTCACTGAATAAGAGTCCAATAGCAAGTGAAGGGAGTAGCTCCTACGGAAATTCCAGAGCACTCAAGCCATCATCGGCCAATAATGACCGAGGACAGCTCTGGACTAGCATGTGAATGCCAGGTTCCCGTAACTTGTATTTTACATATTTCTGTTCTCGGAGGTGGTATTGTTTTCCCCAAGACAGCTTTGTCCGAGCAGGACACTGGATTCCTCCAACACCGGATGGGGGACAGCAGACTACATGAATATTTGAATCCTTCCCTGGACACTTTTTCTGTCTACTCGAAGATAGAATTCTTCTAACACCAGACAGGGAATGAGGACCATATGAATATTTGGAGAAAGAGAAAGAAACAAAAGAAACCTAGCTTCAGGCACGAAAAACAGTATATAACCGCGGCTCACCAGAGCAGACTTTGTGAACTTCACAGATCTGATATGAGAGGGGGTCAGACCTATGTTCACCCAGGGTCGAGTCCCAGGCTCAACGCTGTCCTTTTGATTGTGGCTGACAGAGACTGTATTTCGATTCCCAAAATAAAATCTATTCCCTTTTTATTTTAATCTGGCTTTCTCAAATTATTGATTTGGCCTGATTTGCTTGTTGCCTATAACAATCTTGGTGACTTGCCCAACGTGATCTGATTCGGAGGTCTGGGGGACCGTGTTCTCCAGAAGGAGGTGCCCCGCTGAATCCAGCGGCCTGACTGGGCTGGGAGATCCCGCGAAACCAATCAGATACAGAACCAAAAATCAAAGCCACAATTGAGGGAAGGATAAAACGGGCCCGTTTAAGCTCTCGAACAAAATTCTCTGGAGACCACAGAAAATTGTTTTTTCCCTTGTAAAATCGACGTGCATGAAGAATCCACATGGGAAAAAGAATCATAAGTATTGTGTGGTTGAGTGAGGTGTGATTGAGCGTGTGGGTGAGACGTAATTTTATCACGTAGTGAGTGCAGATCCCAAGACCACAGTTCCCCTATCCCGTGAGGGAGGGGGTCGGGCAAGGGGGAAGCAAACGAACTCATCTCACGCATAAAGCCTGTAACTCAGGGTGGGGGGGGGGGGGGGGGGGGGGAGTTCAGGGGATCAATCACGGGAGGGTCCAAAAAGGAAAGGGTACATTCTCCAGAGTCTGGGAATCGGTAAACCTTTTTGGATCCAAGAACTGGGTAAGTCCAGGGAGGAAAAATTAACTGAGGGCTTCTTACCAGCCGAAAACCCACAGAACAATTCACTGTAAGGTTAGTAGGCTGGTAAAACAAGTAAGAATTAAGATTTAAGACAGGTAAACCTGCAGCATTCTGGTTTGGAACTCGGAGAAAAATCAAGGTAAGCAGGGTCTTACGAGCAACATGAGAAAAATGGGACAGAGAAAAAGCAAAAGTCTGAGGAAAGACCAGGACAAGCACAAGAAAGAACAAGGTAAGAAATCTCCCAAAATAGAAATCCTGATAAACAGTCCGTTGGGATGGATGCTAGAGCGATGGGAGGAATGCCCTGAGAGACAGAGTAGATCAAAGGAGAGAATGATACATTTTTGCGTAGAGGTGTGGGGAGGGAAGGAGATCAAGAGGCATGTGGTCTGGCTGGTGTTTGGTACCTTTGAAAGGAGGGCTTGTCAGGCTTTACATGATTACGTATATGATGTACACTCACCTAATAGCGAGGAAAGAGGCTATGCGAGGTTGTGGGAGCAGGCAAGCAAAGGCTTATACCCTGTGAAAACCTATAAGGGGAACAAAAGTCAGACAGAAACATGGGAACCCTTAGATAACCTCCTACCCCCATATCCTCCACCTCAGGCATCGGCTCCTTTACCCCCACCTGCAAATCCTCAACAACAACCCGAGCAAGTTCAGACATCCCCACCTTCTGTACAATTTCCTGAAGGCTCGTCCTTAACAGAACAAGCTTCAGGATCACAAAGCACACAAAGTCACACCCAGCCAGGGGGGAATGAACAGCAAGTTGTTCTCACTGGAGAAACCAGCTCCCCTCCGCCAAGCAGAACACGGCGTAAGACAAAAAAGATAAACACAGACGATAGTGAGAATGAGGGGGACAAACGAAACCTTTTTCCGATAGTGAGAATAAGGGGGACAAACAAAACCTTTTTCCGCTTTGGGAAGTACCCACGGCCCCTGGTGTTATTGGGTATGTAAATGTCCCGATAAACGCTGGAAACGTAAGGGCTTTTAAGAAAGAAATGGGGAAGCTTATGGATGACCCACTGGGGGTGGCAGAGAGACTGGACAAATGTTTGGGAAATAGTATATATTTATATGATGATATACAGGCTATTTTAAGGACATTGTTTAACATGGAAGAGTGGGATTTGATCAGGCAAGCAGCAATAAAGGATTGGGAACACAGATATCCCCAAGGGGGGTGGGGTGACCAGAAATGGCTGGACCACAGGCCATCATGGAATGCTCAGACGGAGGAGGGGAGGGCAAAAATGATAGAACTGTGGAATATGGTAATTCAGGGGGTGCAGGGAGCTCTACCAAAGGGTCAGAATATCAGTAAAGCATTAGGAGAATGCCAAAGGAAGGATGAAACTCCCACTGAATGGCTTGAAAGGTTAAGGAAAAGCCTCCAGATGTACTCTGGAACGGACCCTGACTCACCAGTCGGGGTGATTTTGTTAAAAACACAATTTGTGGCCAAATCGTGGGAGGATATCTGGAAGAAATTAGAGAAAATAGAGAGCTGGCAGGAAAAACCATTACAGGATTTACTTCGGGAGGCACAACAGGTTTATATGAGAAGGGGTGATGAACAGCAAAAGGCACAAGCAAAGGTTTTGGTGGCAGTGGTTCAGGAGGCTCAGAAACAGGAACAGACTAAGGAAACAGAGAAGCCCTCGCAGACACACCAACCCCCAAGGAAGCCGAACCCTCCCCAGAAAAGGTACTCCAATATCCAAAAGAATACCCCAGAGTGCTTTTACTGCAAGCAAAAAGGTCACTTTAAAAGGGATTGTAGAAAAAGGCTGAAAGATAAAAAAATTTTCCAAGAGGATTAGATGTGTCAGAGGCTTTTTAATTTGGGGTCGGTAACACCTAAAGAGCTCTTGATGAAATTGAAAATTGGACCCTGGAAACAGGAATTTATTTTTCTCGTAGATTCAGGAGCTGAACGAAGTACAGTTCAGCAGTCGCCACTAGGATGTACAACAAGCAATGACTCTATGATGGTAACTGGGACTAAGGGGGAGCCTTTTAAAGTACCGATTATCAAAGATGTTGAAATAGAATCAGAAAATAAAATTTGTTTGGGGAATATATTGCTGGTAGAAAAGGCATATTATAATTTGCTTGGGAGAGATCTTATGGTCACTTTAGGGATAAGTTAAATCACCCAGGAATCCCAGCTTATGGTATGTTTATATAAGCTAGCAGCTAAAGATGAAGGTATGATAAATCCAAAAGGATGGCATACAAAGGGGAAAGCGGGAAGGCTGGAAATGGAACCAATACGTATCAAAATCGGAAGACCAGAAGACCCCATCAGAGTCAAACAATATCCTTTCCCTTTGGAAGGTAAGAAAGGACTGAAACCAGTAATAGAGGAATTGATAAGAAAAGGGACTTTAGAACCATGCATGTCAAGGCATAATACTCCTATTCTGGCAGTAAAGAAGCCAGACGGCAGCTACAGATTGGTTCAAGATCTGAGAGCTGTAAACAGCAGAACAAAGACCTTATTTCCCACTGTACCTAATCCATACACCTTATTAAACAACATTTCTCCTGAAGACACATGGCATAGTGTGATAGATTTGAAGGATGCTTTTTGGACTTCCCCGCTAGAGAAAGACAGTTGGGATTTCTTTGCATTTCAGTGGGAGAACCCAGAAACAAATAGAAAACAACAGTTCAGATGGACTTCTTTGCCCCAGGGGTTTGTTGATTCCCCAAACTTATTCAGACAAGCACTTGAGCAACTGCTAAGTCAGTTTGTGCCGACTGAGGGAACCAAGTTGCTGTAATATGTGGATGACTTGTTGGTGGCAGGTCCTGAGGAGAAGACGGTGAGGGAGTGTACAGTAGCGTTGCTGAACTTCTTGGGGGAAAAAGGATTGAAAGTGTCAAAATTTAAACTGCAGTTCACAGAGCCGGAGGTAAGGTACCTGGGGCACTGGTTATCAAAGGGGAAAAAGAAGTTGGATCCCGAAAGAATAGCAGGAATAATTGCTTTGCCTTCCCCACAAACAAAGAGGGAGGTCAGGCAGTTGCTGGGACTCTTGGGGTACTGCAGGCAATGGATTGAAGGATACAGTGAAAAGGTACAATTTCTCTACGAGAAACCACAGGTAGGTTAAAATGGACAGAGCAGGATGAGAAAGGGTTCAAACAGTTAAAGGAAACACTTATGATAGCTCCTGTGTTAAGTCTCCCTGACGTCAGGAGACCATTTCAATTATTTGTGGATGTTAGCAGCCATACTGCCTAACTCAGAACTGGGCAGGGGACAGGAAGCCAGTAGGATATGTATCCAAGCTTTTGGATCCAGTAAGTCAGGGCTGGCCCACTTGCTTGCAAGCAATTGTGGCTGTGGAGCTGGTGGTTGAGAAAGCAAAAAAGGTAACTTTTGGGGCCCCATTAACAGTGTTTACCCCACACAATGTTAGGGGTGTTTTACTGAAGCGATACATGGAATAAATAGACTCCACAACCTGATGTAGTTATGAAGTGGGTATGTATGTCAGCGCCCCTCTCGTGAAAACTTGTGCCCCGAGCTTCAGTCTGACCCACATCTTTATCCACAAAGGTGTTCCATATGCAATACATTGCACAACTTTTCCATGCATATTCAATCCCTGGCCTTGCCTGTCCTCGCCTCGTATGCTAAATAGGTCCACGCCCTTCTGGGCATGCCTGGTTCGCTGTGGTGGTCGCATGGGGGTCTTTTTGGTGGTCTCTGAGGCTGAAGGTTGTGGTCTTCCTCATGACTGAACTTTTGAACTGTTCTCCTTTGTGCATGCGCTTTGGGTCTTTTGGTGCTTATCTGAGTCCATCTGTCAGTCCTATCTTGGAGACAGAGGAGCCCCTTTATCTGGGTTCTTTGTATCCCTTGGTCTCCTCTGGTATTGTTCTTTATGCAAGAAGCTTCAGAAATTTGCATTTCCTGTGCCCTTTGTACCATGGCAGAGGTTTCTTAAGTAAAAGGTTAAAATTCAACATATAATTCTAAAAATTTAAATGCTTAATTAATTTTGTTAATTCAAGTGAACTTCTAAATTTTTTTTTCATTACAACAAAAAACTGACAAATGGCTCACTGACACCCGGCTTCTGAAATATGAAATCATATTAATACATTCTCCTGATTTAGAACTAAAAACAAATGCTGCTCAGAACCCTGCCCAATTTCTGTTCAGGGAATGTTCAGGGGTATCGGTCCATAATTGCGCTGAAATAGTGGAATTGCAAATAAAGATTAGGTTGGATTTAGAAGATGAAGAAATGGAGGAGGCGGAGAAATGGTTTGTGGATGGGTCAGCTAGAGTTGTTGAAGGTAAGAGAAAATCAGGATATGCTGTTATGGATGGGAAAATCAGGGAGGTAATAGTCAGGACCTCTGACTGCCAGATGATCAGCACAAGCATGCAAACTCTATGCAGTTTTAAGGGCTCTGAAAAAGTTAAAAGGGAAAAAGGGGACAATTTTCACAGACTTAAAATATGCATTTGGAGTAGTGCACACCTTCAGAAAAATTTGGGAAGAGAGGGGGTTGATTAACACTTGAGGGCGGGGGTTGGTACATGGCGAAATCATCAGACAAGTCCTAAAAGCTGTCAGGGAGCCTGAGGCAGTTGCAATTGTCCATGTGAAAGGGCACCAAACGGGAATGCAGTTTCAAAATGGACTAGTTCCTGTAACTTGTATTTTACATATTTCTGTTCCGGATGTGGTATTGTTTTCCCCAAGACAGCTTTGTCTGAGCAGGAGACAGGATTCCTCCAACACTGGATGGGGGACAGTGGACTACATGGATATTCGAATCCTTCCCTGGACACTTTTTCTGTCTACTCGAAGATAGAATTCTTCTAACACCAGACAGGGGATGAGGACCGTATGAATATTTGGAGAAAGAGAAAGAAACAAAAGAAACCTAGCTTCAGGCACGAAAAACAGTATATAACCGCGGCTCACCAGAGTGGACTTTGTGAACTTCACAGATCTGATATGAGAGGGGGTCAGACCTATGTTCACCCAGGGTCGAGTCCCAGGCTCAACGCTGTTCTTTTGATTGTGGCTGACAGAGATTGTATTTTGATTCCCAAAATAAAATCTATTCCCTTTTTATTTTAATCTGGCTTTCTCAAATTATTGATTTGGCCGTTGCCTATAACAACCACACTTGCCCATTTCCTTCCATTTTATGTTTGTTTCTCTTCTAGGAGGGTTTAATGTTTTGCAAAGTTTTCTTTGTCCAAGAAAATGGTTAAAATCTCAGGCTCTGCCTGCCCAGAACTCCCATGGCGGCCAGCAACCTCACTGCACCCCCCCCCCCCCCCCCCCCCTTCTTGGCTGGCCATGCTGCCAGCAGAGGATATTAAATTTCAAGGTGGCAGAAGCACAGGCACAGGTTCTCTCCGTCTCTCTCTGGGGGGGGGCGGGGTGGGGGGGCTGCCCGATGCCTCAGTGTTCCTCCACCCTTCCATCCTGCAGGGGCCTACACCCCCCCTTCTCTGTCCAAGGCTCTGGCCTACCTTACCCTGGGCCGCATGGCTTCCCCTTCCCCACCCAGCCCGCAGCTGGGCAGGGGAGGTCTGACCTCTTTCATGGACCCGAACCAAGAGAGAGTTCCCCTGGGAGTTCTCTGCTTTTAACCCCCTGTGTTCTCAGAGGCCCATCCATGTCTTCAGTGGCCACACCAGGTGCCAATATTTAAATCTGAGCACTGATTAGTTTGATCACAACCTCCCAAAAAACTCACTTCCTCATCAACCTAGGACAACAACCCTCTGATCATTCAGATTAATCTGAAAAAGCTACTTCTTTTCAGACTACTCTGTGCTTCACAATACTTCTGCCCTATCTTCTATGCATTCGAATCACACAGAAATACGATTATTCTTTCTTCTTTTTTACAAAAACAAACAAAAAATAATGGAATGGCTTTGACTAATTCATTCACTAAGAGTAACTTTAAACTAAATAGCAGATAGATTTTAATATAGAATACAGGAACTTCTAGATGGTAAGAGCACTCTTTACATGCTGGACATAATGCTGTAACACTGTACACTGTTAAAAGGGAAAATAACATTAAAAGAATAATGGAAGTTTTAATTTGAAAGGAAACATTACATTAATTACTTAAGCCCAAGTAAATTATGAGTAAAAGTAGAGATGGTACTAATCTACAGGTGTTTGATGGAGACAAAGATTGAAGAAGAGGTTTTCTTAGAGTCATCCAAAGGATAAAAGTAGCAGCAATGCTAGATGGATGAGATAAATTAATAGGTTTTCTCCACTTCTAATGACTGTGATTCTATTATATTAAAACAGAGGAAAAGCTGCAGAGAAATACCAAGCCCAGTTTTAATCCAGACCTTTGCTGACAGATTAAATAGAACAGTAGGTTGCAATTTCTTCTTCTGTAGCCAAATGTTAATTAGATTCCTCACAGCTGCCTGTATATCCTTCTGAGTTGGCTGATGAGGACATTAATAATGTGAACTTATTCAAGAGAAGAATGAAACTTCCTTTTGAAAAGTAACGACACATTTGAAGCATAGACTGATCCCACCAAAATAAAAAACCCAGTAGTACAGTGACCGTTACATATTTTATACCATGTGCAAATGGCATTTCTGCACTTGCAGGGTCTGAATAATCTCCAAATCTCAGCTCCTCCACCAAAAAAACCCAACAAAACAGAGAAATTGGAAGCTAATAGTTTTTCCATATTTTCCAAATAGCAAAAAAAAAAAAAAAAAAAAAGTCAAGTCACTTGACTCTTTTAAGCCTTTCTGCCTTTCTTACATATCTGTAAAATGGGGAAACATTATTTCTCTTGTTAGTTTATTGTTGGTAAAACCTCAGTGTCCTTGGTTGAATATTATTGAGATGCAAACTATCATGCTACACTATCAGTGTCAGTTCCATCAATTCCCAGGCATTTTGTAATTTTAATGGACCTTTAGTCAAGTAATAAACTGGAGATGGAGGTCCCTGTCCAGTTACCTTGTTCTAGAATTGTCTTGCCAGTTGTTCTTTCACAGTCAGTTTTGTTTCAATTATATTAAAGGTAAGAATTTAAATTCAAAACAAAACAATCAGTTGAATGCTTCTCAGACATAAATGAACAAAATAGTAAGAATCAATTTATAATTCAACTTTGGGGTCCTACTTTTAGATTAAATTATCTGAAATCACTGCTTAAACATATAATCTACCCACCTAAATCCTAGGACCAGGATTTTGACATATAACTTTTTACTAAAATGAAGGAAAATTCATGCCTAAGACCTGTTTGTCTTTGAAAATTCTACCTTTTATATTTAAACCTAGCATGGTATTTACATAACAGACTGAAACAGCTCTAGTTGTAACTGTAAATGTAGAATAAATTATGCATATATTAAAAATTTGAGATACTGAATCATGATTTTAAAGGGTTAAGATTTTAGCTAAGGGTTAGAACCAATTCATATTGAAGTCAGATATACCAATGATAGGTTAATGATTATTAGATGCTTAAGCTAAGGTTAATTGTTATATTATGAGCCCATTTGTAGAAAGAAGTGGAGCAAGTGAACCATTATAGGAACATATTGAAACCAGTAGAACAATGCCCAGCACCTGGACTCCGTGTTAACCCATCACAAAGCAGGGGGCCTTGGATCGTGCCAGAGGGTCACAGAGACCTGATGAAGACCTTTCTGACTTCATCCCTAGGACCACTGACCCAATTTGAGACCACCAACCCAATTCAAGAGAAGAATTGTGCATGCATGAAGGGACTAATAACCTCATTTTAATACAAAGTGGGGATGGGAGGTGCTGGGGTTATGTGTAGCAGGCCCAGGGCCTGCAATGCCTCCTTGGCGGTCAGAAGCCTAAGACAGGAAATGCCAAGTCATGATGACTGGACCTTAGAAGCCCCTCTCTTCCATCTTCGGACCCTTGATTATCTCTCTGTAAGACTATAGGTCACTTTCCTTTGACCCTTACTATTGGGCAATTTCCAAAACCCCTGTAACATATATAAACCCCTACTTCTGCCCAGTTCACTAGAAGAGCTGTCCCTGAGAACCTTCGTAGAAGACCCAAATAAAGAATTTCTTCAGAACCTCACAAGGCCTTCTCCTCTCTCTCCCTGCGTCTGCTGCTGTGGCACCTAGCAAGCTAAGAGCTGAAATCACAAGTGAGCTGATAATCACTAAGAGCTGATATCACTTGAGCTTGCTAAGGTTGCCTGGGGCTGGGAGCTGCTTGGGAACTCAGGCTGTGCTGAACAGGACTGCACTATCCGGACCATTGCAGCCCACTGGGCATACTCCGGCTGGAAGCCGCCATTAGTTATGCATATGTATTATTTTGGGAAATAAATAGAAGGCAAAGAACCTTGTGCAGTGTGGTCACGCATTTCAGGGAATACCCTCCCATGCCGCCCGCAGGCGTAATGAACATACTACTTTCTAGCTTTAACTAGTTAGAGAGTCTTTGTCTGTGATTTTCAGTTTTAACGATTCAATACTTTTACAAGATCTCCTGTTATGTCCTCATAAATAGCCTGGAATACAAATGAGGGCAGGTAGGTGAGCTGATATCATCTTCAACTCAGCAAAACAGATATTCAGTTGCTATCATTTCCACTTGCACTTTATTTGCCAGCAGTTAGTTTTGGGGGTACTGCCTAAAAGTGTTCTTTGAAGGGTGAATATTGCAGCAGTTACATTACTTTCCATAAGTCTGATGGTTTGTCCTTTTGAAATAATGAAATTAGACCTCAGGTCTGAAAACCAATCCTGTAGTGGAAGGAAAATGGACTATATGATCTAGCAAGTCCTATGATTCTTACTTATGATCTGCCAGCCAAATAGAAATTTTTTCTTGAAAGTCAATTCTGATTTTTTCCTTACATCAAAAAATGGCTTGAAATGTGACTCTTCAAGAGAACAAAATTTTATTTTTGCACTTTACTGATGCAGTCTCTACTTGAGCACTGTTCTTGTGATAACCACATAAAGCATTCCTGTTCAAAGGTTCTGTTATTGTCAAGGTGAATTATAAAGGAACTTTGTATTGTACAATCTGCATGTTTTAATGACAAAGGTGTCAGGAGCAAAACTGTGAGTGTGTCTGCTTGTCATGGGATAAATAAGAGGCCCTTCAGAGCTCTTAGCTTTATTCAATTTGTTTGGATACAATTTGACTCAGCATTGATTTGATGTGAAACCAGTTATGGATTTTTAGGTAGGTACATAAACAGTGGAGAGTAATAGATGGCTCTAAAGTGAATACAAGGCTGCAATTCACGTGGGAGGATGCAGAGATCATGCAAGTCCATCTGTATAAGCATGCTGGATCAAGGGCAGATGGGTCCGAAACTCCAAGAGAACTGTTTTCTCCTTCCATTCCAGCAACAAAATATCACTTGATCTCTTCTCCCATGGTGGAACATCATGATGGGTCATTGTGTGCTATTGTGTGCTAGAGGGTCTTGATTCATAGCCTCTCATTGTTTAAAGCTTAGTTTCTCACCCATATCACCACAAACAGTGAAAGTCTAATCTGCTGAGTAACAGAATCACCAAATATGAGCTAATTTGTTGGCTGAAACATGCCAGACCATGATACTAACATAGTACTTTGCTCTGTAACTCTGGTTTTTGCTACAACATGATGTCTTTTTCTCAGTCATATGCCACCTCGCCAGTCTGCCATTTCCCTCTGTCGGAGACTGAAATGTTATGATTTATGGCTTAAACATATTTATGAAGGAATTTTGCCTGTTATAACAAATGTGTATAATGAAGTTGCACCACCGAAGCCCACCCTGGATGGGCCTCCTGACTGAAGTCCTGAACTGTGAGTTAAACTGCCTAAGGCAACTTGAGATAAAGAAAGTAATACTATTATTCAAAGCATCTGGAAGAGCATCCATGGCAGGGTCCAACCCAGCACTTTCCGGGTGGAGGCCACAGCCCCAGATTTATCTGCTGCCAGGCTTGCACAGAGCCCCACAACAAAGGGGGGAGGAACACAGGGTTTGGGTGTGTGGCACAGCCTCTGGTCAAAGGCAGTGAACATCCATCCTCTGCTGTGCAGACCGGCCCAGCTGCAGGAGGCCCCCTTCACCCTGGGAAAGCCAGATATACGGGACATCAACATGAGGGACAGCAGAGGTGGTGTCATGGCCCATCAAAGGCTCCCCCCAAAGGGGTCCCCACACCCTGCACCAGAGCACTGCACATGATGCAAGATGATGTAAGAGATCCAGAGTCTTGCAAAGGACAGCGTCAAACTAGCCTCTCCCTCCGGGGAGGTACCTGGGTGTTCCTACCTGGCCCAAATTTATATTAATCCACTGGATTCTATATTTTTTTGGCAGGGAACCCTCACCACCAAGAAGACCCAATGGAGGGGAGCAATGAGATGTTTCTGGGACCTATGGAAGGGTGATATGTTTCTATTTAATGTCTGTCATATTATGAATAGAAAGCTATCTATTTTTTTTTAGGTTGCAGAGTTAAAAACAAGTCAGACCAGTTGTTGTAAGTTAGTTTCACTGCCAAAGAAAAGTTCTTCAATTACCTGTTAATGGCTGGTGATTAACCATTGTCCCCCTGATGCTGGCCGCTTGCCAGGGAGGGACACGGGACAGACCCTCCAAGCACGAGGAAAATAGCAGTGACATCAGAGCCAGTATGCAGATGAGAAATGCATTGCGCCCCGAATTTTTACAGTTTTTACAGGAAAAACCCCTAAAATTACAAGCCAACAAGTGACCTAAGTGACGTCTAAGGATGGGAGTGTAGTCCTGTACCTGCTTGGATCCTTTTTGCTTCTCACCCTAACCTGAAAGATTTTGATTAAAGAGACGCCCCAGGGTGTTAGACAAAAAAGCCAGGAATCTGCGACTCTCCCGTGAGGACGGAATCCCCAGTTCTGTCTGTAGACCAGCGGACAAAGCTGCATCATCCTCCTCCTCCGTGACACGCCTGGGAGCAACGGCGGCGTGGGCGCAACCCGTCAATTTCTCCCCACCTGAGCTGATTCTTCTTAATAAAGGCATTAAAAAGGAGAAAGATCTCCTGCCCATTTATTTCATGTCACTCTCCCTGTTCTCCACACCACACACATATTTCTCTCTTTCTTCTCTTTCTTCTCTTTCTTCCCTTTCTTTCTTCCTTTTCCTTTTTCTGTCTCTTTTTAAAAAGTGAGCAGTCATTTCTCACAGAACTAATTAAAAATGGAAATTCCTCTGAAGCCTTTTTCTGGTAATAGTACTTTAAACATAAAAGCCCTCCTTCATCTTTGTTGAAATTCTTTGAACTTGTATAAATTACTTGGTTTAGCACCAGTGTAATTTTTGACTTAATACAACACTGGAAAGAGAGCAATATATTTCGGAGAAATTTGTTTTTCTTAGAAATTGTATTATTTCAGGTAAATCTAGGTAATTGTTTATTTCTTAATTCCTATCTATGGTGAGAATCCTGTCATTTTTTGATCTTTCAATTATTCTTCACAAAATGCTGCAAGGTCTTTATCTTACAGATAAATCTATTTTTAAAATTTTTTTTGTTTGGGCAGAGTTATTCCAAACTAAGAATTTAAACATTGTGTTTCTCACCAAAAGCGTAAGTTGAAAAGGAAAGGCAAATTGCACTTTTTTCCTTACTGATGTGAACTGTCTCAATAAAAAGTTAAAATAGAAAATGAATTAAAACACTATACTAAACATAACTTCACTGGCTGTTTTCAAGTATTCTGACAATTCTCCAAAATCATTCAGTTTCAGAATAATGGATTATTGTCTTAGTATCTGAGGGCTATTAGATACTCCTTTGTATAACTCAATCACCCACCATCCATCTCCAGGGACATCATTCCCTCCTTCTCCTAGCGTCTTTCATGGTGACAATGGGAAAAATTCACTAAGAAGCTTAAACCCATAATAATCATTGAAACAAAGCCATGAGAATGTTATTAGCGTATTGCTAAAGAACAGTGATTTCAGAGATCTGGCTCCTATTGCTAGATATATTCCAGGTTTGAAAAAGCCGCTAAGAATCTCTGAATCTTGCCAGCATTTCATAGATGAATACTGAAGGACTCCGGGCTGCACCAGGGCTGACCTCCCAGCATCAGCAGCACTGAATCACTGTCATTGGAAATGCTGAAGGACTACCCATGACAGATGCAAATAAGTCATAACACAGAGATCCTCAGATTTTAAGCATAGGGATCACATTTCACTTAATATCATTTTATCAAACCAAGTAATTTGTGAGTGAATATACACTAGCAGGCACCTAGAAGTGCCTTTAGAAGTGGAGCATCTACATCGCACTAATCACAGTCACACCTTCATTATCACCTTGGCTTTCCTTTTCATTCCTCCCAAATTGCTCTTTAATGCCTTTGCCCTTATTAGGATGTCTGATTGGAGCTGAATTCCAGACATTCATTTCTCATTGAAGATCCTTCTGGATTCCATCATCAGGATAACACCACACCCCTCATTCCCTAAGTAAATGGTGACTGCTGTCTGTGGTTATCACACCATTTTCTATTTTCCTTCCATATAGTTCTCAAATGAAACACTTCTGCACTATGTCCCATGGCATTTTTTACACTCTGATGTGGTTTCCTCTAATCAACAAGTTATCTCACTGTTTGCATTTCAATTCTCCATTTCTGTAGTACCTACAAATCTTTTTAGTCACATCAGTGTCCTTCCTGTCAAACTGACCAATACAGTCTCACTGTTCTTGTGTCTTCCTTTATCCATTATCATTTGTTTAATAATCAGATTACAGAGGGGTTTGATCCCTGACCACCCATTGTTATTGAGGGTTAATGTAATAAAAACATATTATAGTTTTGGCTTTCACAAATATTAAAGTGGATGCTATGTGTTGTGCATTATAATATAATGTCAACTTTTGCAGAAGTAGCTATAGCTGTGAAATAATAACTCATGTTTTTATTTTTGTAGTTAATTGACAATAGTTAAAATAACTCAGACATATTTGTAAAGTAGCTGATGTTGATTTAGAGTACTTGTGTTTAACTTGCAACATCTGAAATAACTAAACCATCTGCATGGTCAGATAACATTTGAGGAATGGGCATGACAAGGATCACTGCTACTGACACTTTGACTATCAACAACTGTCACCTGCTGAAACCACAACAGGGGGCCATTGTGGGGGGTGACACAAAACCACAACCAAGGTTACTGCACATGCTCTAGAAAGGTGGATGAGAGGAGGGATCATGCAAAAAAGTTCCTGAACATGCAAACTAGTTTGAGGAAATATTTAAATCTGTATAATAATTTATGAATATGTATTTGACCAATGCAACAGAAAGGGTATATAAGAAGGGTTACTATAGTTAATCAGTGTGCCTCTGGCTACAGCTACGAACTCAGAGCTGTTACTTTTGCTTTATTGATTTTGTCCCCTATTGTCCTTTATTAAGTTTTTAAAAGCTCAACTGAAGAGTAGGCTTCATTTTTCACAGTTAATGATGATAATAAAAACCACAGTGTATGCATGCAAGTGTTTGTGCTCACAAGTCTTCCCCATATCTCTGCAAGGCTCTGCTTGCTGTGCTCATAAACCAGGCACCAGGCTGGACTTGCAAAGCAGCTATGAGAGCTGGAGGCTAGATCAGCCCAACCTTCCCATTGTAGACATTGCTGGAGAGTGGTGCCAAGTGCCTGAGACACCCAGCAAATCAAATTTGCAAGATGAAACCTGTGCTTAATCATAAACACAGAGCAGGCACTGTCCTGGGTAACCCAAAATGTTATTGCATTCCATAGCTATCTCTACCCAAAATTGTTACTGACTCTTTAAGACACAGAACTGTGGGATGGAGGGGAAGGGGGGTGCCCAAGCTTTTTCAGGTGGGGTCACTTGGTCAGAGCTCTCTTGGCTCTTGCTCTTTCCCTTTTGTTCTTGCAGGGGGAGAGCTGAGGCATCACAGGCAGAGGCTCGTGTTTGGGTGTCTTGTATTTTTGGGGGGTTTTTTGGTGGTGTTTTTTTTGTGGGTTTTTTGTCCTCCTGAGGGGGCTGCTTTGGCTGGGGTTTGTGAGAGGCTGCGTTTCACGGTCCTGGACTGCTCCAAGGCAAACTCTGTGTGTGCCTGTCTACAGCCACGGCATCACGCTAAGAAGAATGGAACAACTCCACTCCATACAGTCACCCCAGCCTGTGAGCAGTTCCCGGTCAAAGCATGAAGAAATGTGTTTCCTGAGCTGTTGGGGTCCACTCCGGCTAGCTATAGACCCTTGCCCACATGATACTTCATAGACGAAGGTAAAAGATTAGAGAAGTGCTCTCCTCCACGTGGGAAACGTTGTCCTTTATTCCAAGACACACATCAGGCAGACAAACCCATGGGAGAAAGAGATCATTACCTGGTAGCAGGGAGCTTTTATACCCCCCGGGATGGGGACAGAGGGAGAGGTCCACAGCCAATAGGATACCAGTGAGGAGTGGCATGGGGAGGGGTAATCCAGGGAAGAGACCACCGGGTGGTACCGGGACAGGCGAGGGAAAGACCATGTGATAGGGAAAAGGGGTAACAAACCACATTATGTAACATAAGCTATACAGTGCAATATAAAACTATTCTGTGCAAATTCCCAATCACCCAGTGCAAGAGAACAACTAAACTGGTGCACCACAACAGAAGCGGAAAGGCCCAGAGTCCAAGTCACCCCAGCTGGCTGCCTGCTTCTTCTGCCAAGAAGGTGAAGTCCCTCTATGAGTTCCAGCCGCAGGAGCATTTCAGGTGTCGTTCTTGATGAAGCTGGCACCGACAGAGAGAGATAAGAGGGACTGAGTTGGTGAATAAGGACTTTACAATTAAAAATTGTAAAGCAGCTATGTCTTTTTCCAGCTGGGATGCATGAGTGATATTTCCACCAAAAACATGTGTACCTGGTAAGGCAGGTCACAGGTTTTTATACACATTGATACCACAAGCCCACACCTCCCTGCCCGCCCATTCCCTGCCCAGTCTTTAGTGGTGCCACGCCTCGTGGTGGTCATGGGTTGAGGGTCTTTGGTGAAGTAATCATCACCTTCCTCAATGTTCGTGCTTGATCTTTTCTTCTGGGCAGGCCCAGTGTCACTGTGATATTTTATGAAAATCCTTTTGCTAGGATTTTCTCCTGAGAAGCCTCAGAAAAGAAATGTAAACAATAACTATCTGATGGCTGTGGAATGTCATCTGGAGATGCTTTACCAACAGGTGCATCTTTGATTGGTCTCATGTGAATTCTTTTTACTTGATGACCAATCATGGTCCAGCTGTGTTAAGGCTCTGAGCAGTCATGAGTTTTTATTATTCATTCATTTTCTAGCCTTCGGATGTATTCCTTTCTCTCTATAGTTTAGTATACCTTTAGTATAGCACTTTTTAATATAATATCATAATATAATAAATCAGCCTTCTAAGAAATATGGAGTCAGATTAATCTCTTCCCTTGTCCTGGGATCCGCGAACACATTGACAGCCCAGTAGAGGTTTGGCTTTCTCCCAGGTCAGTTTGTCCTGGCCAAAACCACGAGCCTGATCCTGACTGGTTTGGGTTCTGCCTTATGGGTTTCAACAATACCTTAAGTTCTGCTTTGCTGATGTGAGAAATGACTGCTCAATTAAAAAATTTAAAGGGTTTATTAAACCTTAACAAAAATACAACAAAAGTACTAAATAAGTAAAAACAGGCCTAGAAGCTGCCCTTGTGGCTGCCTACCATGTGGCTGGCTCATCTTCAAGATAGATGCTTAGACTTTTGTACTCCTGGGGGTTGTATCAGCTAACCCCGGCCCCTCCCAAAGTTTGTCAGTCAACTCCTCTTCGCCGTTTATTGGTGGAGACTGCTTTCTTGCAACTTGATTGGAGGGTCGGGTGTTGTCATGCCATGCCTCCCCCAGCAATAAGCTTTTCCATTCCCAATTGCCCCATGTAAGGGGCACATGTGCTCACCTTCTTTCTACCTGTCCTAGACAACCCAGGCTGTCTGATGGCAAGAATACGGGGGGGGGAGGGGGGTAAAAGGGAACTATGGGGAGAACAGAGGACATTTATATTGTGGAGGATCATTAACGGGACATCATACCATGATCAATATGATCAAGTGAAGCCGATTTATTACAAAAAGCAAGCTATATTTATACTGTTTTCTATTGTTCATGCCTCAAGATAATACATGATTGGTTAAATCCTTTTTACGCATGCATTTTAATATATCAGTTAATTTTAGTTAATCTTCCTTCTTCAGGCGTCTCGCTGCAGTTTTCTTGTCTGCCTTTGCATCCTGAACTGTCTGCTTTTGAGCGTGTTCTTCTCCTTTTGTGTCTTTCAAGGGCCTGGTGACCTTACTCAGTTTCTATGAAGGCTGGATTGTGCATATATTGTATGTGTCCATTGTCCTGCAAAAAACTCTCAACACATTTAAATTACAATAACATAACTATACATCAATAATGCTTCTCTTAATATTCATCCCTTAATTGCGAGAGCCAATCATCTCATTATCCATCTATAACACTGAGCTCACGCAATATACATCTATCTTTATGTCCTTTGCCTAGCAACTAAATTTCTATGTTCTATTACAGTGTGTCTCTACCTAGCAAATTACATTCCAATGTGTCCTTGGTACAAGGTGTATCTGCTTCTATAAACTTGCTAAACATTTTCTGTTTTCCCCACCACCTGCCTAAGTGTATTGTGTGCCTCTAAAATTCTGAATTTTCATAAGCATGCATGTTTCCCATCTCAGAACATTGGGCTGGTTTTAGACTCCAGGTTTTCTTTGTGTTTTGTCCTTGTTCCCTGTTAGTTGTTGTTTGGGAGAAGTGGGAGTTTTTGTAATTGCGACGGTTTGGTTTTCTGTGGTGTTTTTTTCTCTTTGTTCTCTCTCTGTGAAAAATGACGATATCAGCTTTTGCATACATGTTGTTAGTGATTATAACTTATTAGAAATAGTATCAATTATAACTCTTTTTAGCGGCATGTTAGTATAATATAATCTATCAGCTTAAGCATGCACTGTATTGCTCATAGAAATAGTAGTGTAATGAGTATAATATCTATGTATCACTTATGGAAATAATAGTGTGATGAATGTACTGTGTTATAGACCTTAGCAAAACATAAGATGTGAAAAAGGCTTTTGTGTAACTAAAAACAGTGTAAGGCCATCAATCATAGCAGCCAGCCCCTGAACGGGGAATAATGAGCATTGACTCCATGATTGCAGAATCAATTGCTTTATTGTACTATACTATACTATTAAGAAAAAACCCATCGTCCTTGCCAGACAGTCACGACACACATGGATCCAATTGGTCAATGAATCCAAAACACCATCACCAGTGTCCAATTAAGAAATCACCCTTTGATAAACAAATCTCCATAACACATTCCACATGTGCACAACAACAGGTGCAGCAAGTGAAGATAAGAATTGTTTCTCATTCTTTTCTCTGATCTTCTCACAGCTTCTCACAGATTCCCAGGAAAATCCTGGGAGAGAGCTATGTCTCTGTCCAGAAGATATGTGATTACCATAGCCATCCACTGACCAACCTGTCCAAGTAATAAGATAACCGTGACACAAACCAGAGCACTGGACTGGAGGACAATTAGAAAATACCATTTTAAAATTAAGGAGGACATACTAAAATCTTATCAGAGGATGTGAAACAGCAGGATGGAGATGCAAGAAGAAATAAAATATATTGACCTGACACCTAGGATGTCATGCAGATAAGCTGGAGTGTGAAGAAGTCAGACAAAGGAGTTTCCAAACATCAGGAAGTTCGAAAGAATGTTTGAACATTGCATGAAACACATGAATATGCATGTATCTTACTGTCTGTATATTCTTTGGCTGTTGGTGGCCAGGAGCACCCCAGCGCTGGAAATATTGTCCTTTTTTATCCTATTATTATTATTATTATTAAACTTTAAAAAACTCTAAGCAGTGAATTCTGTTTTTCACGCTCTCCATGTGTAGCCAGGAGAGGGGGAGGGCTGCTGCCATCTTTGTCTCTCCAAGTGCAGTTGTCTGCATAGGGCGCTATCCTAAGGGAAAGGTTTTGGAACCATATTTGTTTCTTTTTGTTCCTGTCATTATTACTGTTATTTTTTCTTTCCTGTTGCTATTTCATTTTTTAGTAAACGGATATTTTTTCACTTATATCTTCGGGCATCCTTCTTTCCCTATTGGTGGAAAGGGATTGGTTAAAACTAAAGGGGAAGTAACTAATTTTGTAGTTTATGGCCCTTAACTTGTCTTAAACCAACACAGGCACCCAGGGTTATAGCCCAGCCACTAATACAGAAACTCTAGGAACAACATCTTTAACCTTTCATTGCAGATATCCACAGCGCCTTTGTGTTGCAGTGATGGCAGTAGTACAGGTCTTGAAAGATAGAGCACATCACTGGAGTTTCATTCTCTCTTCCTTTCCCATTTTACTTTTGCAATAAAGAACTGGAAGTGTATTTTTAGGAGGAAAGGGCTATTTGGTGAAGGGCACAAGATTAGCAAGCTCCTCCCCTTATGAAAATATCCTGTGATTTTTAATAGTTGTTAAAATGCCAAAAGATCTAAGATTTTAGGATTTCACTCAAAGTACTTGTTCTGCCTGTAGTAAATGCTGAAGTACTTAATAGATCTGGATCCCACTGGCATTTGAAATTATGACTTGACTGATCTGACTCATATGGCTTAAGCTGCTAAGCCATTGCCTGTTGTCTCTGGTTTTTGTTGGACTTGGTAGCTTCCTCAGGTCCTGAATGCAAGCTTTTCCTGGCAGTGAGTGAGCTGCCATGACTTATCTATATGATATTTAAGTAGGGTAAAGAAGGATTATTATAAATGCCTGACTTAAAACAACTAAAGTCTGACCTATCACATTATATTTCAGTGTAACTTTTGCATGTGCAGTTTAGTTATTCACATGCTGCCATCTGTTTTCTTTGGAAAGTTTCAAATATTGAACAAGAGTTAATATTTAGCCCAAGGTTAACATAAACAGCAAACAAGGATGTTCTTAGTACCTGTCTAGAAGCAGTTTACTGACATTCCCTGTTTCTGTCAATAACTTTATATGCTTTTGGAAAAAAAAAAAAAACGTAAGAAAGTTTTGTGATAAAAAACACCAAAATTCAGCCTTTTTACAAAAACAAACTGTTGTGCTGCTTTAAAATAATCAGTTTAAATTAACTGCACTAAACTGGGGTGCAGGAGAGGAAAAGTAGGTCTTGCATCTGCTAAAATGATTGATAGCATATATAAAATATACTTGCCCTGAGAGGGAAGGAAGTAAAATATAAGTCTCTTTTCAGCTCTAACATCCAAGTCTTTCCTCCTAGGCAGTGGTATGATGTTCCAGAGAGCAAATGGCACTTGAGTAACGTGGCTTCAGTCTATGGCCTGCACTGCCTTCCTGTACAACACCACATCAAGCTTCATGGGGTGGAGGAGAAGCATCTTGGACCTTTCTTTCACGAGCAGAGATGTTACTGAACTTGTCAGAGGCTGTGCAGATCAACAGCAAGTTGTGCTGTCAATCAGGGTTTGGGGTCTCATGCAGCCTCCCAATCTCCCCCATCTCCAGCACACTGTGTCTCTCCAGGTCAGCCTCTGAGACAGATACTGGGGTGGGTCCGTGACTGCAAAGTTCTCATTTTCTACTCATCACAGCAATGATGATGTCATCAGAAATGCATCATTAATGACATCTGGGACCAGAGGAATCCTGGGGGGGGAGGTAGGGAGAGAGGCAAATCTCTCCAGAGTAATTCTTGAAAATTATGTGCTCCTGACAGCAGTACCCCTTCCCTTTCCCGAGAAAGATGTGTCATGGCTCTCTCTCTGACATGCTGTAAAGCCTCCCTCTGGCAAAACAGCTCTAATCAGTGCTTCTCAGCAAATCACAATTGCTTACGTTAACTTTATGAGTTACACAACTGACAAGCTCATGTAGATGGTGTTAGCAGAATATTGGACATGATGCCAGTCAGACACTTGGCACCAAGACCCAATCTGGGAGATGAGGAGATTTCTAGGCTCATTCCTAACATTCATTATTTTTGTATTTAATTAGAAAATTGATGTGACACATCAGCAATGCTGATCAGTCAGCTAGTATGGGAACTATTAGTGCATAAAAATGAATAGTCTGGCAGTTAACACACTCCCTAGAAACAACTTAGAAATAAGATTATTCATCTGAATTTATACCATGATCCCTGGATCTCATAACAGCAGCTGAAAGTGGCTGAAACACTTTGCACTGCTTGTTGCTAGATCTGGGTTCTTTGTGGTGAATGGTGAGTCTTTATAAGGCAGAGTTGTCCCAAGTCTTAAAATCCAGCAGGAAGAGCTCAGAAACTGGGTATTTTCTTGGGTACAAACCTTCTGGGCATCAGTTTCTGAATCGTGGCTTCAAATTGTATCTGTGGGGTGACTGGTTTTAGAAAGTCATTTAAGTATAGCGGGTCCTGGAAGTTTTTCTTTACAAATACTCTTTTTCCTAGTCACCGTCAATGACTTTAGCACCAGTACAAGGGAAGGAGTGTCTTTAAAATTTGTTTAATAAGAAGAGTCTCGCTTACAGTGGCTCTTGTCTCTTGGGTTCCTACTTGCACCCAAGTCCTAGTTTCAGACAATACAAATGAAACCCCCCAAGTTCATCTTTCATTCTCCTATATGACTTTCTTTACTGCCTAAAGCTCTTTGGCTATATCTCCACCAGTAAATAAAATGAACCAGCATCCACTGTCTGACCCTGGAAGCAAGCATATGGCATGGTTTGTCTTACTAGGGCTAAATTTCCTACCTGAAACAGGGCAACTTTATCTGTGTCTTGCTGACTGAAAGCCATCTCTGGTTCACAATGCCCACTGAGTCATGCTCAGATGTTATTTGGAGGGACCTTACCCTCCCCAAGCTGAAACATGCCAGGGAGTAGGCTAACAGCAGCTTAGGAAAACAATCTCCTGTCCCCACTCAATCCACCAGCTCAAATATTGCCTTTGGGTCTGCAGCAAAATTCATCAGTTCAACACCATTAAGACCGGTGTATATTGTAAAGATTTGCACTCATGTGTCTGCAACAAGAAACTTTTCCCCCAAGTCTTATCGTAGTATGTGATGAATCATCCTCTTTAAGTTTCTTCCTCCCTCTAGTGACTATAGGAGCTCAGATGACAAATTTCTATTGGCTGCCTAGCTTTTCGGTGGCTAAAGTTAAGTGAAAATCCCATGCTAAAATATAAAGGACTTCCTCCATTTTTAAGTCTGAATTATATTAAAACTCTATTTTGCAGGGAATTAAAAAGTTCTATATAGAACATATGCAGTTCAGTTCTTTCCTGTAAAGTTGCCATATAGCAGGGGAGTGAAGAACTATTGACAGTGAGATATCACAGAACATTTGGACCAAATTTTCCTCTCAATTACACTAGTGAAAATATGAACAACCTTGCCTTGATAGGAAATTCAGGTAACTCAGTGGATATACAAAGCCATTTATTAGAGTGAAATAAAAGCAAACTTGAGAAACATTATGGTACAGTAAAGAAGACATGGTAGGATGCCAGAAGACAGGAAGCCATTTGGCTCAGTATGCTTACTCTTCCTTTGAAAAAAATCATCCAAACTATAGTAACCACGAGTGGTCAAGATCTTGTTTTATGTCTGAACTTGAAAAACTGAATTAAAGCTTTGGTTCTGTTCTGGGTTCCAAATATTTATATAGGCCTTTGTTAGAGTAACAAAGATGGTATCACATCAATAGAAAGGGAGCATTGCAGAAGAAAGCAGTACAAGGGTGGTAGAGGAAAAAGTCCAAGATTAACACAAGACCTGCATTGTACTACACACCAATAGCTTTCATTTATTTCTTGATGAACATTCAGCTGATCAAAACTTTGAGCTACATTTGACAAGACAAAACTATAAACTGTTTAAGGAGACAGATCATGGTGCATTCTTATTTCTATACTATTTAAAAATATATTATGGACAACTTAGCAGCAAAAGCTGCAATGATAGCACTGTTTGTCTGCTAGGTTACAAAGACAAAGAAAAACATGTAGCTGAGAAGACTTCTGGAAATATAATTGGAGGCATATTTGCTCAATAAGAGTTGAGTATGGTTTATTTGAAACAGTCTTGCAACCAACTAGCAAAAGAAGTACTTTCTATTCAGGATCCTTTTCAGCCCCTGTAAGATAATCAGAAATGCATAGGTTTTTTGGACCTACATGGCAGATCAATGCCATTCATGTGAACTAAAAGAGATAAACAGGACAAACTAAAAAAAAGAAGAAAATTAAAAACCCAAATAGATTTACCATTATCAAGTCTTCAGACAAAAGAGTTAAACTGCAACTTAATTAATTGTGTATATTTTTTCTTGGAGGCTTATAAAGACTGAGTTCTTTCAAACGAGTTCAAAGGCAAACTATAGCCAACTCAGTGTTCACAGTTTTTTTTGAAGGAGCATGAAACATTTGACCAGAAGAAATGGTAGCAACTGTTCAGTCCAAACCCTATACTTTAATTTGCAAAAGCAAAAAAATCTGTGGTCTATACCTCCAAAAGGAAGAAGTAAAAGAAAACAAAAATAATCTAACAGTCCATTCTGTGTAGGTTTATTATTTTCGCAACAGTTTGTGGGTTGGATGATGAGGTACACTTCTGAAGATTAGACATCACCAGGTTGGGGTTTTTTTTAACAAAACAGTAGGAAAAATCAAAATTCACCTAAAGCAGAGGCAGTCCATGTAAAAGTTCAGAACTGTTTTGGCTCCCCCTCATCTCTTTGTTTTTTAAAAATGAAAATTCATCTACCAATAGTGTTAATAATCTTTGGCTCACAGGCAGCATTTTTGCTTCCAGTTAAGTACAATTAAAGGCACAGTATCAACTGACCATTTATTAAGTTGTGTAAGCTCTGTGGATGCACAATGATTTTTGTGACAGAAAAAATTCTCATGAAAAATGGGACTGTTAAGTGTAGACATCTGGTTTCTTCTCCTTTTCAACTCAACAATTTGCTAGTTCAGAGGAAACTAGGTAGCATTTTGGAGAATAAATGTACACTGAAAGGAAGTAGTGTAGCTCCACTGACAAAATCAACTGACAAGTAAAATCAAGTGGAGTAGATGGTGAGCTAATAATCTATTTGTTCAAACCTGGTAGTATCCTTTGGAGTATGGCTAAGGGAATGAGGTCATGGTCTATATAAATATTACGTGATGAAATTTAAGGAAAAGAAGATTGGTCCATACTTATTGTGATAATATTGCCATCACATGATTGTCCAATGTGATTTGTTCAGGCCTTCTAAAGGATCAAAACCACCTTAATGGATGTCTTTAGTAGGTGAAGTTTAGTTCCTTAACAGTTAGGCAGGGTGAATTCACCTAGAATCATTGGAGCAGGAAGGAACCAAAGGGTTAGTGTTAAAATTCCCTGAGCAGATTCTGTATAAAGGTGGATTTGAGTGTCTCTGTTGGTGTGGCATTTTGTGCAGATTTGGTGAAATTATTAGTAATGAATCGAGAATGGGTGTGCGGCCAAATCGGCATAAAGTGCACATAGAGGAGATGTGGTGCCTCCATAAGGCATGAGGTGGGAGGGCTCAAGTTTGTCCTAGGATGCAGATGGGTTTTGGAGACCTGCAGGGGGAGAGGCTTATGTCCCTCAGACTGTGCAGGGGATGTGAAGTACCTCATACCACACAAGGAGTAGTAGAGTCCCCCGGCACACTGCACACAGAAGGGAGGTTGAAGTCCTTTTTTTTTAGCACATTAAAAGGAATTTCAAGCTCCTCTTAGTGTTTGAAATTATGGAAAATAAACCCTGCATAGATGTGCTTGCCATGAGGCTTGCTTTGCTGACTGTATGTTAGTCTTGTGCTTTTTAGTGGCCGCTTTTTGCTTTCACTGCTTGCTGTACTGCTGATCGCCTTACTGTATTGTACCTGGGTAGGCTTTGATAACAGCCATGACAATGTGCCTGTGCTGGCAGATGGCCAGGTCATTGCTGCTGTTTCTGTGCTGCTGTACTGGAAGGGCTGGAACTCCAGTGTGAACTTGAGCTGAAAGGACTGTGACATGTGAATGAGTCCACAATGGAGCAGAGATCCATCTGCAGCCTGTGGAGGACCCCATGCTGGAGCGGGTGGATGCCTGAAGGAGGATGTGACCCTATGAGAAGCCCATGCTGGAGCATGTTTGCTTGCAGGACTTGTGACCCCCACAGGGGAACCATACTGGAGCAGTTTGTGAAGAACTACAGCCTGTGGGAAGGACCCATATTGGAGAAATTAAAGGAGGACTGTTTCTTGTGGGTGGGACCCCAGGCTGAAGCAGAGGTTCCCCTGCAGCCCATGGTGCAGCTCATGGTGAGGCAGTTGTCCCCCTGCAGCCCATGGAGGACTATGATGTGGACTATACTAATGGTGGACTCTAGAAGGAACCCCTTGTTGCAGCCAGGCTAGGAACAAGGGAAGGAATTCATTGCAATGTTAAGCACTATAACCTGGCTCAAAGGGACCAGGAGTGGAGATCGTAATGGATTGTGTTGGTTTTGCATGGCCTAGTTTTTTGTAGCGGGGGATTTGAGTTGTATGTTACAGGAATTACTATAACAGGAACCACCCAAACCAATGGAGAAGAAGCCTTACAAGAAGCACTTGCAGTGCAGCAGTGACCCGACCTGCCCTTACCTGGATTTGGTGCCCAGTAATTCCATGCAACACACCACCTCTTCGATCCCTGTAGAGGCCCAGAGAAGCTAATTTTAGTTGCATGCTTCCCACCCCCCCCCAGCTGCACTATGATGCAAGAAATGCTCCTTAGGCCTTGATCTTGACAAACTACAGCTGGACTAAGCCCCTCTCCAGATTATCAGAAACACTGTTCCCAGGAACTAGTGCTGTCTAATGAGCACCTGTTTTTTAATGAACAGCCTTGGAAACTTATATTTCTTGCCTGAATAACAACCCAAGTGGAATAATATTTCTGTTGCTGAACCTTCAAAGAAAGTTACTAGCTTGAATTGCAGCCAGAATGAAAAATTGCTATGACTAAAGCCCACTCCAACAACCCTATAAACAGTAGTCCAAAGTGAGATCTTTGTGAGCTCTCAATTCCCAGAAGATAAGGGGCTAATGTGTATGTCTCAAACATCATTTGCCAGAGGGTTGTGAAGCCAACCAAGGGCTGTTGGTAATAACCAAGGACTATTGTTATTAACATGCCATGAGAAAGAACAAGATTTGGCTGGAGAAAGGAGCCCAGGTGGAGATAGGGCAGCACTTTTCCATGAGAAAGGACCATGGCACAGTACAGTGCAAATACAGGAATGAGTGGCAGGAAGTGTATATGGACTATAAGGTGGGATTGGAACCACCAAAGACCCCCAAAGCTCTCTGACCCATTTCCAGAAAGGCCTGAAAGAATGGACTGCACATGATAACTAATTTACGTAGAAAGTGAGAAACCTGTCCATAAAAAGGTACCCACTCTAGGCCTAGGCAGTGTCCCCATGACATCTCATCAACCAGACTGACGCAGCTGGATTGATGCTTATCACCTGAATCAATGCTGAAACACAAATTGGAATCCCCTCAGCTGGGTTGGCGCTGAGACCAGGATTGGCATCCCATCAGCTGGATTGACACTGTAGCATGTGCTGGTAATCCCTTTTTTCTCTCTCTCTTTCTCATTATTTTCCTCTATTTTTCTCTTTTCCTTTCTTTAATTCATGTATTTCATTTTTAATTAACATATTTAATTTCTCTTTTTCTTTTCACATTACCCCTTTATCCAAAACGCACTACTGTATGCCTATATAGTAGGTCAGGGATTAACAAACCAATTTCCATGCAAAGTGTGTAATTTACTAATAAAACTCTCTGATTGTTTGGGGACCCTTTAACTTTTGTTGATCCTTTCAACCAATAAGAATTCTTTTATCTTAAGTACTTCCTGTGGATGCTGACAGTCTGGTCAGAGAGAAAGTTGTAGCCATGATATTTTATGAAAAATCCTCTGCTAGGATTTTTCCTGTCCTGAAGAGCTGAGAGCCTCAGGAAAGAAATGTAAACAATAACTATCTGCTGCTGTGGAATGCAACAGGTGCATCTTTCATTGGTCCATGTGGATTGTTTTCAATTAGTGACCAATCACAGCCACCTGTGCCGAGACTGTGAGCAGTCACAGGATTTTTGTTATGCATTCTATTCTATTCTTGTCTTGGTAGCCTTCTGATCTTCTTCTCTCTCTGTTCTTTTAGTATAGTTTTAATGTAGTATTTTAATATAATATATAACATAATAAATCAGCCTTCTGATGAAAATGGAGTCAAGCCTCGTGTCCTCACACAAGGGGTCCCAGCCTAGACAAGAGAAAGTCAGATGAACTTTCCCAGGAATTGTTCTGGGGGAGCTTGAGAAAGCTCAGAGAAAGAATTAAAATAATCTTTAATCTTCGCAGCTGGTGTTTTGTACTTATTCTTTACTTGTAAGATGTTTACAAGAAGTGTGTTGTTCTCAATTAGCCAATGATATGAGGGGTGTTGACTGAGGACCAATTAGGTCCAGCTTTCTCAGAACAGTCTATAAAAAGAATGTGATGTCTAATAAACTTCGCATTTGCCTTCTGAGACTGGAGTCTGTGTTGCCTCATTCAGCTGTCCCTAATACGAGAGCGACAACTTCCTTTTAAGGGTGGGTCATCACAATCCTGAGTGACCACCATAACAGATGGAACCCAAAGTCATGGACTAGATTAATTCAACAGACATTTTGATGGGTTAAGGTTAGGTTAAAGGAACTAACTAAATCTCTGACTGAGGCAACCAAGAACAAAGAGATAGAGCCTATTGCATGGGGCTCCGAGAGGAAACAAGATTTTAAAGCAATAAAAGGAGCTTTAGTGTCTGCTCCTGATCTCAGGCTCCCAGATCCTTCAATCCGTATGTACATAAATGTAAAGGAATAGCCAGTGGAGTGGTAATGCAGAATTTAGGACCCCATCAAAGACTGGTTGCATATTATTTACTATATATTAATTACTCAGTTCAATTAGATCCAGTTGCAGCAGGGGCACCAGCCTGCAATAAGCCAGTGGAAGCAATGGCAACAATATTAGAAAAGAGCTGCTCCCTTATCCTGGAACATCTTCTAGCAGTCCATGTCCCACATAAGGCAGGTATACTGGTGAGACCATATGCAAAAGACAGATAAAATACAGCATGTTTTACTACTTACAAATTCCTACTGAAACCTATGTGCTGACTAAACCCATGGGTTTTTATGGAAATGTACTACAAAATAGATTCAAAATTTTATATTCAATAACCCAAAGTAAAATGGTTCATTCAGCCCAAAGGCTAAAAATGTTCAAAGGTAAAATCCTGGAAGAATTATCTGCTTTGTTTTAAAAATGCATCTAAAATGAAGACACATTAGCAAATATAATCTGCTATAGCTGACATAATTCCTGAGCATCAATTCAAATTCCAAATTTCATTTTGGTGAAGCTTTAGTAAAAGTTGTGCCTTCTGCAGATTCAGACCCATCTGACTGAAGTTATCTACTGATGACAATAAAAAGCAAGTTAACCAAATATAGTTTCTGTAAGCAGTTCTTAAAATTAAGGATAAACAAAATATATGTTAAATTGCCTTAGGACATCATTCTATTGGATGTTGCTTACTATTAGCATGGTTTATGCCCTTCCAAGTAAGTATCAGCATATAATTTAGAGTTCTTTTGAATACACATTTTTGTTTAGAGAGACACATGCTTTATGTCATAATGTGATGACTTATGATATATTGCTAAGGTGAAAATGTACATACTACTGAATAAGGATGTATGGCAAGATGAGAGTTAAGAGCATGCAAGCCAAGCTTTGACACAACGAGCACGTAGATATGAATTGATCTTCCTAATAGCACATAATGTAATCTTATAAAGATGTAACACCTTGAATCCAGAGGGCCTAATGCCTCTACCTGATGACAGAGAACATCACCAGTGTTATCAAATTATACATATCCCAAGTAAATCACGGCCTGATTTAACAGGTAAGGCTGGAGTAGAGTCATTATTTCCTCCTGCTGAAGGTAGACCACTCAAAAACCAGAAGTGTAAGATGCACAGTCTAGTGATTTTCAGCCCAGTAGATGAGGTGGTCTTTTGTTTGCAAATCTTCTTTTTTAGAACTCTATCAGATATATGGCATGAATTGAGTTAGGCCAGGGGACAGGCATTCCTTCCCTTATGCCCCAGGCTTAGCTGTCACTTAGGAATAAGATGTTTCCACACTGAACTACTGACTTGTCCTTCTCCTCTATCCTGGTATCCAAGTCCTCCACACTGCACTTATTGGCTGGCCATTAGGGAGTCATTTGTTCAATCTGAGAGGGAAGCTGGGCACAGCCAAACTGACAGTGTGCTCCAGGCTCTGCTCCAGGAACAGCATGGACATGCACAACACAACTTTGGCTCTTTACATTGTACAATACTTGAATGCTAGTCCTCAAACCCCAGTATCCCTCCTGTCACTCCCCATAGTGCACAGGAAGTGGATGGCTGCAGAAAAGACCCCATTTTAACATCTGTATTAGGAAAAAAAACCACAGAAAACATTGTAAACCAGGGCTACAGGGAGATGTTGTCCAATAAAAATCAGGATCAAGCACTGTGCAGCATGAATCAGTCTTCCCATTCCAGATGCTCACAGCTCTTGCCTATGTGAACACAAGCCAGCCTGCAGCAAGCAGTGTAGAGGCATAGATTCTCTTTCTGGTTTGGCCCACTGTGTTGGTTTTGCACAGCCTGGTTTTTGGTAGTGGGGGGGCCACAGGGGTGGCTTCTGTGAGAAGCTGCTAGAAGCTTCTGCCATGTCCAGCAGAGCCAATCCCTGATGGCTCTGAAGATGGACATACTGCTGGCCAAGGCTGAGCCAATTAGAGAGGTTGGTAATGCCTCTGTGATAACATATATAAGAAGAAATCCAAATAAAGGTTTTGGTGCAGTTTTAATTCTAGAAGCCAGAGGAGGAGGTGAGAACATGTGAGAGAAACAACATGCAGACAACAAGGTCAGTGAAGAAGGAGGGGGTTAGGGTTAGACTTTGGGGGAGGTGCCCATGCTGGAGTGGCTGGATACCTGGAGGAGGCTGGGATCCAGTGGAAGACCTGGTAGAGAGAGGGGGCCCTGCTTCCAAGCTGGAATAGCTCATCCTTGTAGGACTGTACCCTGTGGAAGAGCGATCCATGCTGCAGCAGTTTGGGGAGGACTGTGGGCCTGTGGGAGGAACTCATGTTGCAGCAGTTTGGGGAGGACTGCTGCTCGTGAGATTGGAACCATGCTGGAGAAGTTAACAGAGAACTGTCTCTCCGTGGGAGGGACCCCACGGTGTAGCAAGGGAAGGATTCATGTCCCCAAGCAACGTAAGAAAACCTTGGGTGATGAACTGACCAGAACCCCCACCACCCTGTCTCACTGTGTTGTCAGTGGGAAGAAGGGAGGGGCTGGGGGAAGAAAATATGTTTTTAAGGGTTTATTTTACTCTCATTACCCTCCTCTGATCTTTTTAGTATTACATTCACTTTGTACCTCTAAGTTGAGACTGTTTTAGCCTTGGAGCCTGTGTTAGGTTAGCACAATCTGGTTTTTGGTGGGGGCAGAAAAAAGCCACAAAGGCTGCTTCTGAGACAGAAGCTTCTTGAGACTTCTACTGTCCAGCAGAGCCAATCCCTAAAGGCTCTGACAATTGACATATTGGCTGACCCAATTAAAATGCTGGTAATGCCTCTATGATAACATGTTTAAGAACATATTTAAGCTTTCTGCCCTCAGAGGAGTGGTGAACTGGCTGCCAAGCCCCTTCCTGGGGAGCCCATGGGGCTCCGTCCCAGTGGGGCGGCTGGGACCCCTTCCTAGCAGGACCAGGCCCCTAACCGGCGGACCCTGCCGGTCTCTTTTCTGGTGTCGCTGCCGGGCTATGACAGCACTGCGAGCAACCATGTGGCCAGGACAAGTGCCAGGAGTGGCCCCATGGCTGGCACTAGGGCTGGCCCTGAGGCCAGGAGTGACCAGGGCCAAGGCCGGTTGCACGGCCACTGCCATCTCTTGTGCAGGAGCAGCCACGTGGCCAGGACTGCGCAGCTGAAATTGGCGTGACTCAGGTGGTGCCACGTGGCTGCAGCTATCTCAGTATGGCTTGCAATGAACTTTATTTGCTTAGCTGCTTTTAGCCAGCCATGCTGCAGACAGAAGGAGAAAAGCAGTGGCAAAAGCTTTTCTTTTCTTCGTCGCCCTGCATGAAGAAAAGATGCAGAATGGAGCCGGCAGCCAGCACGGCTTGCACTGTGCCGGCAGAGACCACATGACCAACACAGCGAGAAGCACTACGAGCAATTCCCTGATGTGAAGCCTGGACAAGATCAACCTTTCAGCACTGAAGGACTTTATAAAAGCTGTTTCAATTGGTAGAACTTGAGAACAAACAAACCCATCAACACAAATTCTCTCCCGAGTCAGAGAAAAGGAAAAAAAAGTGAAGACACGTGAGAAGGACAACATGGCAACACTAAGGTCTGTGCAAAAGAGGGAGGGGGAGGAGGAGGTGCTCTGATCATCAAGCTGAGATTCTTCTGCAAGTCGTGGAGAGTACTATAATATAACAAATTGTTTCCCTGTAATTCAATGTAGTGCAGGGGGGGATACAGCATTGTCTTAGGTTGGAAATAGTTGTGTGTATTCTATTCCTATCTGTGGATCAGTTATCTTCTGTTAATTGGGCAGTTTATCTCTTCCACAACCAATCCTCCCTCTGGGGAGATATCTTCTCTTAATGGGCCATTGAGTCTCACTGCATGACGGATAAAATGACATCATCCCACTGTGAGAACCTCTTCCCAGAGGGGGGAGCCAAGCATTCCTATCTGGATATAATCAGAGATTTGGAAGACCACAGGCAGCCTTTCCCACTGGAATCACAGAGGAAGACCAGGCCCATCTACATCACCACTGGATCTTCAGAGGAAGACTACACCCTTCTACAGGATCACTGCTTCAACAGAACCACATCTGTCACTCCAAGAGGACTGAAGCCACCATTCCAATTGGACTGCTACCAACACCCTGACCAACAGAGTGTCAGGTCATATTCTGACTCTGTCAGTGTTGTTTTGTATTACTGCATTGTTTATTTTATTTTTTTTTTAATTTTCTTCCCCAATATAGAACTGTTATTCCTGCTCACATATCTTTGCCTGAGAGCTCCTTAATTTGAAAATTATAAAAATTCAGAGGGAGCGGGTTTACATTTTCCATTTCGGGGGAGGTTCCTGCCTTCCTTAGTAGACACCTGTCTTTTCAAACCAAGATAAGCATTCACCTGCAGCCTGTGAAAAACAGGTGCTCATGCTGGAACATGTGGACGCTGAGAAGCTGTGATCTGATGACAGGCTTGAATATAGAGAGAAACCTTGCATTCAGACACAGAGGAAGAGGACCCCTGCTTTTATACTAAAACAGCTCATCCTTAAAAACTGTACCCCATAAACTAAATAGCCCACAGAAAACAAGCTATGGGAAGACTTTTTTTCCCATGGGAGAGACTCACATTGAAGCAGGTTCCGGGTGGGACTGTGACTCGGGAAAATTAAAACCACACTGGAAAATTTCACAGAGAACTGTCTCCCACGGTAAGGACTCCATGGCATAGCAAAAGAGACTCCTCTCCCTAAGTGAACTGAAGAAAGATTTTTAGAAGTGACAAACTTACTAAAAACCCCATGTTTTTGTCTCCCTGTGCTGTTGGTGGGAAAGAAAGAAAGAAGGGGTGGTGGGGCTGGGGGGGGGGGGGGGGGAGGGAAGGTGTTCTAAAGGTTTGGTTTAGTTCTCATTATCCTCTTTTAATTATGTTAATAATTTTTTCTTTATACCTTTGAAAGTTTTGAACCTGTTTTGCCCTTAAAGTATTTCTTCCCAGTCCTTACCTCAACTCATGAATCCCATTAAAGTGTTTTCTTTCCCTCTCCTCTGCTTACCTATAGCAGAGGAGAATGAGTGTATGATTTTCATGAGTGCACTGGTGTTTGACCAACATCAACCCCCATCACAGTGTTTTCTTTTGGTTCTTATTTCAACTCATGAAGCCTTCATTAAATTTTTCTCTCCTCTGCCTGACTGTGGCAGGGGAGAGTGAGTGATCAACTTTCCTGGTTGCCTAGTATTTGGCCAATGTCAAACCATGACATATTTTTACCTGCTAGGGGTTTGCTTTGATCTCAGCAAGACTGTCTCCTGATGAGCAGTAGAGGAGGATTTGGGTCAGTGTATGCTCTACTCACTCTTTAACATAAGAGTGGCTTCTATTAGCATTTTAGCAGTGTATTTGGTCTGGCTAAGGTAGAGTTCACAGCCCTCACAGTGCTGTGCTTTGCATTAGTAGCTGAAGGGGTGTTGATAACAGACCAGTGTTTTCGCTACTGCTGAGCAGCTCTATCCTTCTAACATTCCATCTCCCATCAAGGGGATGGGAATGGGCAAGATCTAGGGAGGGGACACAACCAGGCCAGCTGACCCAAATTAGCCAAAGGGATATTCCAAACCATATGACACCAGCTCAGATATAAAAGCTAAGGGAAGGAGGAAAAAGGGGAAAGCATTTTTTATTTACAGTGTTTGCCTTCTGGACCAACTGCTCCATGTGCTGAAGCCCTGCTTCCTGGGAAGAATATTGCTCATTGATAGGAAGGAGAGATAACTTTCCCCTTTGCTTATAGGTGCAAAAACTTTCACTTGTTTCTTTCTTTCACTGTAATAAACTGCCTTATCTCAACACACTGGTTGTTTTTTCCATCTTCTTCTGCCCCCTGTTCTGCTGGGAGTGATAGAGCAGCTTAATGGGCATCTGGCACCCAGTCAAGGTCAAACCACTACATGCAGTTTGTCTTTTTATGCAAGAACTTGCACACCTGGCTTAGCTAAACTTTTAATAGGTACGCTTCTAGTGTGGGAAGAAATGTTAAGCACTGCTTATTGTTACTTAGAATTACATACCCAAATGCCATAACTCCATACAGAGCTCCCAGGCATCTAGCTACATTACTATCTGCCACAGCGCAGTATATCATAAATAAGATCTTCCTTACCACCTACTTTAGGCATCATATCATGATGCAGTGTAGGAGCCAAAGAATGCTGGGTTTGAAAAATGCATTCATTGCTTCAGATTGCAATGAATTCCTTTAAGATGAGATCAGGCAATAACCATTAATTTGAGTGCAATATATTTCACTGCTCTTATTTACTGAGATGTTGTCTCACTAAATCAAATCAAAGAAATTACAAGAGTGTACTGACAACAGCTGATACTGTTGGAAATTATATAACTTTCTTACACTCTTTAGTTTTAAGTAACTTTTAGTCATGGGATTGTTCACTGTTACCGGATATCATATGAGCTAGCTACCAAGCCCCACGATTGACTGACAGGGGCTTCTCCCAATCAGATCTCTTATGAATCTGCAAGCATTTCACTGGACACATCCCAAGGGGGTGTGGAGTTCAGACCAGTGAGAATATCCAGACCAGGTCTTTCAAAATGCCTTTTATAAGGGGGGGCGGGGGGGGGGGCATGGAAATAACTGCTCTGTTGCCACATGAACATCTGGGGGTGAGTGTCTTTGTCTCCCTGCCCCTCACCGCCCCCCCCCCCCCCCCCCAAGCAGCCTAACATGTGATGACCTCCCAAGTTACTGGGTTCAGCCATAGCCTGGCACAGAGCAAAGGAAATAGATGGCAAAAAGCCAGTATAGTGTTCAGAGATGGAATTATTTGGTGTAATAGCTGGAATTACTAGGCATAAAAGCATGAAATAACACAGCCTGAGAGCTGGGAATGGCGTAAAAGCTGGAATGGTGTAAAAACCAGACTTTTGGTGAAAAACTGGGACTCACTGGCTAGACAGTGGGAAAAAAAACCCTCGGCAGACAGCAGAAAGTGCTGCGATGGTTTTAAAACCTGTTTTGTGGACTAAAATCATAACCGAGACCATGAGAGCTTGGATATCAGGACCAGAAAACACTGATAAAGGTACTGATTTTTTTTATTTCAAAAAAGGAAATTTGTTTCCCCGGGGAGAGAGGGAATCCCAGCAGATGCCGGCATTATCCCGGCAACCTGCGGGATGGATTGCGAAATCCAACCATGTGGAGAGATGGCAGCCACCACAGCTCCGGTTTCTCCGAGATGCCCTGCGCCCTCCCCAGGCTGCAGTAATCACTATGCAGCCACGTCGGGCTACCATATCGCTTACCCAGGCGGGCACACCATGCTGATTTGCGGAAGCAAACTCTCCAACTTTGTGAAAGTTGTAAAGCCAGTATGTTTATTACAGCGGTGGACGCATGTGGGGCCTGCTCCCCTCAAAAACATCAGTACTTTTGGAAACTCCAGACCCCTTTTTATCCCCCTCTCAAATACATATGCATGCAATTTCACAATAGGTTCATACATAAATTAATTTTACCTATTTCGCGTGTGACATTTGCTTCTAATTCTTCCTTATCAGAGAGAATTCCTGGGCTAGACTGCCCTCTCTCATAATCTCTCGTAACAGTCTCTCTGTCTGCCCCCCTTATCCTTCTTGTCCTTCAGCTACAACAATTTCTCTGACCATAGGCTTTTTACGAGGACGGGCAGTCAGACTAAACAGCTATGTTTTCAAGCTACAGACTTAACTCAAAAATGTACATTTCACCTAAATCAAAATGGATTTCTACTCTGGAAAATTTCTACTGTCTCATTTTCCCCCCTTTCCTAAAAATTACTTAATGCAAATCCCTACAACAATAAGTGTCTCTCAATGCTTTACAATGTACGTTTGATAAGGAGGTTGACACAGCTACTCGCTGTAGTATTCTCCAATTGCAAATTAGCAATATGAAGGATAACCCGAAACTTACTCCGACTAATATTAATAAAACTACAATGGGATGACGCAACTTATTAAAGGTTCCATTGAATCTGCACCTTGATCTTGATTGCAGTGAAGGTGGTGAGAAGCACCTGGAATGGTCCCTCCCACTGTGGTTCCAAAGTCCTCTCTGTAAGAGACTTAACATATGCATAATCTCCAGGCTGTATGTTATGCAATGGCCCATCTAGCTCCCTCCTCCGAGTTCCAGCCATGTGTTTCTCAATCTCTCTGCGCTGTTTGCTTAAAACCACCATGTAGGTGGCCAGTATTACCTCCCCAATGTGGGTGGATGTTTCCTTTTGTATTCCATATGGTCTTCCATAAAGCATTTCAAAGGGACTCAGCTTTTCTTTAGCCCGAGGTTTAGTTCAAATTCACAACAGTGCCAGTGGAAGAGCTTGGGGCCAGGGCAGATTAACTTCCTACCCCAGTCTTACAATCTGCTGCTTACTCAAATGATTCATTTTCTCCACCTGGCCGCTTGATTGGGGGCGGTATGGAGTGTGCAGTTCCCAGTCTATGCCCAGGTGGCTACTAATCTGTTGCACTATTCTGGAAATGAAATGTGATCCTCTATCCGAGGATATTTAGGCTGGAACTCCAAAACATGGTATTATTTCTTGTAATAATACCCTGGTCATCTCTTGAGCCTTGACAGTTCTGGTGGGGAATGCTTCTGGCCACCCTGAAAACGTATCTGTCAGTACTAATAAATACCGATACCCCTTTCCTTGGGAGTTCTGAAAAGTCAATTTGCCACTGCTGTCCAGGCCCATGGCCCCTCCCGATCTGACCGAGTTTTGGTCTGGGGATATTTTTGGGGTTAGTCTGGAGGCAAAGATAACACTGTTGGGTCACTTGAGTAATAGTGACATATAAATTCCTGGCAACAATTCTCTCAGTCAAGTAGGTGTTCAGAGCATCTATCCTTCAGTGTGCTTTCTGGTATTCTTCCCTTACTAGTGACCACAACAAATGGGAAGGGATTACCAGCTTCCCTTCAATGGTAGCCCACCCTTCCTGGTTATATGTCCCTTTTTGATCTTCAATTAGTTTTCTGTCTTTCTTATTATATTCTGGCTTACCTTCAAGGGAAATTTGTCCATCTGGAATTCGGGCTCCTTCAATAATTACCTCACCTTTTTCTGCTTCCTTTGCCTCTCTATCCGCCAGCTCATTCCTTCTTCCAATTCTGAGCTCACTCTCTGGTGTGCCTTAATATGCATGATTGCTACCTTTTCCAGCAGCTGAACTGCTTCCAACAGCCAGATTATCTCCTGCACATGTTTGATGTACTTTCCTTGTGAGGTCAACAGCCCCCTCTCCTTCCAGATGTCTCCGTGTGGGTGCACAACTCCGAATGCATACCTCGCGTCTGTATAGATGTTTATTCTCTTTCCCTTTGCTATTTCCAAGGCACAGGTCAGTGCAATTATCTCAGCCTTCTCTGCAGAGGTGCCTGTTGGTAAAGGTCCAGATTCTATTACCTCTCTGCAGGTAGCCACTGCGTACCCAGCATGTCACTTTCCACTGGCAACATAGCTACTCTTGTCAGTGAACCAGGTCTCTGCACTGTCTAAAGGAGTGTCCTTTAAGTCTGGGCAGCTGGAGTAGGTAGCTTCAATGGTTTCCAGGCAATCATGGTGTACTGCTTCTCCTTGATTTCCACTGAGAAAAGAAGCTGGGTTGACAATATTAGTTACCACTATCTCTACATCATCTTGCTCTACCATGATGGCCTGGTATTTCAGGAATCTCTGTGGTGAAAGCCAGTGGCCGCCCCTTACTTCCAGTACTGCGGACACTGTGTGGGACACTAGCACAGTCATTTTCTGTCCCAGAGTAAGCTTACGTGACTCTTGAATATTCAGCACAACTTCTGCTACAGCTCTGAGGCAATGTGGCCATCCTTTGGCTTTTGCATCTAGTTGCTTAGAAAAGTAAGCAACTGCCCTCCAATACGGACCCAAGTCCTGAGCCAATATTCCCAGGGCAATTCCCTGTCTTTCATGGGAAAATAGAATGGTTTACTTATATCTGGAAGTCCCAAAGCTGGAGCTGACATGAGGGCACTCTTTAGCTGGTGAAAGGCCCGTGTGGCTTCCTTTGTCCACTGGAGATCTTTGTTTCCATTGGCAATAAGGGCATAGAGGGGTCTGACGAGCAGTCCATAATTATAAACCCACAGCCGCCACCACCCTGCCATGTCTAAGAAGGTTCAGAGTTCCTTTATTGTCTGGGGTTTCGGGGTTTGGCATATGGCTTCCTTGCGAGCCTGCCCTAGAGTCCGTTGCCCAGCACTGACCTCGTACCCCAAGTAGATTACTTTCTGTTTCACTACCTGTGCCTTTTTCTTTGATACTCTGTATCCTTGGAGCCCTAGGAAATTAAACAGGCTTACCATCCAGGCCACATATGCTTCCCTTGTCCAAGTGGCTACTAGAAGATCATCCACGTACTCCAATAGCCTTCCTTCTTCATGTGGAGCTTCCCAGGACTCCAGATCTTTTGCAAGTTGCTCCCCAGAGTAGGGGAGTTTTTGAAGCCTTGAGGAAGCACGGACCATGTGAGCTGGGTTTTGCGCCCGCTTTTAGGGCTTTCCCATTCAAATGCAAAAATTTCCTGGCTGGCTTCATGTATAGGGAGGCAAAAGAAGGCATCTTTCAGGTCTAAAATGGTAAACCAGGTTAGCTCAGGTGTTAGACAAGTTAATAAAGTATATGGATTTGCTACCACAGGATATAAATCTTCTGTTACTTTATTGACAGCCCTCAAATCCTGTACTATCCGATATGACCCATCAGATTTATGGACGGGTAAAATGGGAGTATTAAAATCAGATTGGCATTCTTTCAATAACCCTAACCGCAGAAAATTTTCAATTATTGGGCTGATTCTTTCCCTGTCTTCTTTTTTTAGGGGGTACTGCTTAATTCTCACTGGTTGCATCCCTTCCTTAAGCTTAATTACTATGGGGGAGGTGTTTTTCGCCCTCCCTGGTACATCAGAGGCCCATACCCCAGGAAACACTTGACTTAATAGCTCTTCATCATTTCCTTCTAAATTTCAATAGCTGTTAAGGTTAAACTTAATACCTCTATGTACTTTTGATCATTCACCTCCAGAGTAACCTCTCCATTTTTGAATGTAATGGTTGCTTGTAACTGCTCCAATAAATCTCTCCCAAAAAGTGCCTTTGGTGAACTGGGCATATACAAGAACTTATGCATATCCCATTGTTTTCCCAATTTATACCTTAAAGGTTTGCAAAAATATGCCTTTTCAGACTGGCCAGTTGCCCCCTGGACTACAACATAATCATTTCCCACAGGTACTAAAGCTTTATTTAAAACTGAATATGTGGCCCCTGTATCAACTAAAAATTCCACCCTTTTCCCTTCTTCCCCCAGCCTCACTGTTATAACCAGTGGATCCGCTGGGGTGGAATCCCCCAATCCTCCTCACTTGTTTTGTACATGTGCAGTCACTTGTCGGTCACCTCGTCTCCTTTCTGGGCATTGATTTTTCCAGTGACCAGCTCTTTTACATATTGCACACTGGTTTCTGCCCAGCCGAGGTGGTCCTTGTCCAGGTGGTCCCTGATAGCGTTTTCCTTGCCTTTCCTCCTGTACCACTGCTACCAATTTTTTCATTCCTTGTTTATATCCTTCTTCCCGGTTACTAAATACTCTCCATGCCTCTTCTAGCAAGACTTCAAGGTTTCTCCCTTCCGGCCCCCAGATTTTCTGAAGTTTGCGTCTAATATCTCCATCAGACTGTCCCAAAAATGAATTAACTAGCTGATTCACCTCTATCTCAGACCCCGGATCAAATTATGTATGACGACGCATAGCATCCCTTAAACGCTCTAGAAATTCGGACGGAGTCTCGGAGGGCCCCTACCTAAGGGAATATAAAGCAGACCAATTTATGGTTTTTGGAATAGCTCTTTCTACTCCTGTTGCTATCCACTCTTGATAATCTGCTAATCTCTTTACTTCTGCGAATACATTGAGATCCCATTTTTGGTCCTGGAAGGGGAAATATTCTTTTACATCTAGCTGCTTGCTCTTGCAGTAATACTCTGCCAAAGTCTCTGCTGTCTTTAAGATCAGCTGTTTTTCTGTTTCAGTGAAAGCATCCAGTAGTAACTGGATGTCAGCCCAATCTGGATTGTGCTGCTTGATAACATCATAAACATTTGGCAGTAAGTATCAGATTGATGCGATAATTCCTAGCAATCCTTTCCTGTGCTTCTAAATCAAGAGTGGTAAATGGCACTTTGATCATTAATCTCCCTCCTTCTGGTCCCACTGCCTCTTGCAGAGGGGCCTATAACACTGCTTGCCTCCTAGTTCTAGATGCAACTGGACTGTCAGGAGGGGGATGGGTTCTAGTGGATGTGCCTTCTGAGCCTGAGTCCTCCTTTTTGGGGAAGCCCTCTTCCTCTTCATCCTCATCCTCAACCTCCCTTCTCCTAGGAGGAGCTTTTACCAAATCAAACGTATCTCATTCTTGCCCCTCAGAATTATAAACTTTGTCTGATCTTATACACCGTTGTCCTATACTGCATGCCAAACAACAACGTTTGATTTGCCCTCTCTTTGCTTTGTTTTCCTTTTCAAGAGCTAACACCAGTGGGTCAGAGGGAGCTCTGATTTCTTAAAACAAAAAACATATCAGCATACAAAACCTCATCCCATTTACCTTCCTGTATTAAAAACAACATCAACTGCAATAAGGTATTATAATCTAAAGTTCCCGTGGGCGGCCACTTCGCTCCATCCTCTAACCTGTATAACGGCCACCAGTGTGTACAATATTGAATTAGATCCTTTTTATTCTCAGAGCCCCCCTTGCTAGTGACTTCTTTCCATTGGGCCAAGATACACCCCAAGGGGCTAGCCCGAAGAACTTCTTTGCTCTGGTTAGCTCCCATTATCTCCTTCTCCTTGTCCTATCTAGTTTCCACTCAAACCTCTCTTCACAGAGCTTCACAGTAATTTCCCAGTTTTCCTCCCACACACACACCCCCAGGTGGCAGGTATCAGATGTCATCTTCCACACACAAGTTTTAAGATCTTAGGTTCTGAATCAGCTTGATCAGGAAACTTCAATTTACACTTGGGGCATATGCCCTGACACCTATTAGAACAGCAATACCAGCATCCCTCACAAACTCTGCACTGCAATAACACCCACGCAGAGTGCCAGCCTCTTGATGCACCAAAGGCTCCCAGCAATTGCCTGCAGAGGCAGGCTATTCCATTTATCACTCCACAGAACTCTAAATCCTCTACAGCAGGTTGTTCCCAGTCCAGACTCACTATATTACCAGCTGAAGTCCGATAAAGTCCCTCTAAATGAACTCGTTTGTCTCCCCTATCTATCCAATAATTCACAGGATGAACAAACTCACAGGGATCAAGTCCAAACCACTGGGGCAGAGGAACCCTTGAGTTCGTCTAGCCATGGTTAAAGTGTGCACAGTCTACACAAATCACCACCTGTACACAATAAATGTCCTCACCCATGCTTCTCCACTTCTCTGCAGGGTACTCCCTGCCCCCACCGGCGCCTTAGGGCCTCACTTGGCCGCTTCAGTCGCGGGTAGGAACCCCCCCGCACGGTAGGTATACTCACTCGCTCTCTTTTGTACACCACGCACTTGGACGATTACAAACACACTAACATTAACCACACAATGCATTAACCATACAATGTCCAGACACCACAAACACACACATGGGTTCACTTGACCCACCCCCAGGGCCGCTAGCGGTCACTCTATCTAAAAATGAACCCAGTAATCCAGTCACTCTATCGACCAGTCTGCCTGCAGGCACAGGAATGAGGCTGAACACTCAGATGTCTCTGAGTCAGCAGTCCTATCTCTCTTCACCCCTGGGGGCCCCTCAATACATACCATTTATTCGCACACCAGCAGGTCCTTGTCTGTCTCCGCAGGAGGCAAGCCGAGAGGAGCGGAGCTCCTCCGAGAAAATCCCAGGGCACGCCTCAGGAGGTCTGTCTTCCCCCCTGCCCCTGCGAGAACAGCGACGGCCTCCTGCCTGGCTTTGCCAAAATGATTTGAGGAAACAAACTCCACAACTTTGTGAAAGTTGTAAAGCCGGTATGTTTATTACAGCGGTGGACGCATGTGGGGACTGCTCCCCTCAAAAACATCAGTACTTTTGGAAACTCCAGACCCCTTTTTATCCCCCTCTCAAATACATATGCATGCAATTTCACAATAGGTTCATACATATTCATTTTACCGATTTCGCCTGTGACATTTGCTTCTAATTCTTCCTTATCAGAGAGAATTCCTGGGCTAGACTGCCCTCTCTCATAATCTCTCGTAACAGTCTCTCTGTCTGCTCCCCTTATCCTTCTTGTCCTTCAGCTACAACAATTTCTCTGACCATAGGCTTTTTACGAGGACAGGCAGTCAGACTAAACAGCTATGTTTTCAAGCTACAGACTTAACTCAAAAATGTACATTTCACCTAAATCAAAATGGATTTCTACTCTGGAAAATTTCTACTCTGTCTCAATGCCACCCTGCTCGGGAAGAACTGACCACGTGGTGGGTGCTTTTGCCCCTCCAGGGCTGCCGTGTCATGTGACCACTCCGACCCCTCCTGGGACCGGGAGAAACCCTGTGGCCATTGCTCTGTCCCACATGATCGGTTAGATCCACCCCACACCCTTCTTGGCTGGCCCGGCAGCACCCCCCCTTCAGCTGATTTAACAGGGAAGGGCCCTGCCCCGATCCAGCCTCCGTGGAACACAGCCATGCCTCTGTGGATCCTGGCCGCACCTCCAGAGGGAATGAGCCTGCCTATTGTAGCAGCGAGCCCCTGAACGGGGAATAATGAGCATTGACTCCATGATTGCAGAAGGCTGATCAATTACTTTATTGTACTATACTATACTACTAAGAAAAACCCACTGCCCTTGCCAGACAGTCCGATACACATGTGGATCCAATTGGTCAATGAATGCAAAACACCATCACCAGAGTCCAATTAAGGAACTACCCTTTGGTAAACAATCTCCATAACACATTCCACATGTGCACAAAAACAGGTGCAGCAAGTGGAGATGAGAGTTGCTTTCTCTGAGCTTTCTCACAGCTTCCCAGGAAAATCCTGGGAGAGAATTATGTCTCTCTCTGTTCAGAGGATATGTGATTACCACACCCACCCCCAATCCAGTCTCCATGGAGCCTGGCTGAACCTCCAGAGGGAGTGGGCCTGCCCCTGATCCAGCCTCTGTGGAACACAGCCACACCTCCAGTGGGAGTGGCCTCCCCACCAAGCCTGCCTCCAAAGAAAGCTGCAGAACTCAGAAGCAGAGCGTGGGAAAAGCTTTTGCAGAGGTCTTGCTTGGGAAAAGGCAGTGCAGGGAGACAGGTGGGGGTGTGGTATGGCAGGGCCAGCGACGGTCGAGTCTGCCCAAAGAGATGGAGTTGGACACACAGGTTGCATGTCTCATGTCAGCCAAGATCAAGGCACAGTGTCACCCAGACAAGCCAGAAACTGGCAGCTGCTTGCAAATGGAAGGCAAAAAAGCAAACAGACACTAACTTTCCTTCCTTACAAAGCATTGCAAACATGTTACCTCCTGGTAAATCAAGGTTTTCATGTTACAAAAACTCTAATAAAGACACTGAAAGGTTGCCATACAAAAGTTATGATAATGTACAACTGTTTGTAAAATATGTATTAGAACTCATGGTGCCATATTCATTATGGGGTTTTGAGTTTGTTAGAACCAAAATTAACAAGCCCATGAGTAGTAAGGTGTTATATTTCTGCCTCAGACTATTAATGCTGTGTATCAGGGAAGCATTAGTGTGTATTATTATGTATTTTTTTAATACTCCTGGTAATTATTGTTGCATTGTTTCAAGAAGGATGGGTAAGATCCAAGGGATATCCACTAAAATACCCATAGCAAAATTAATTTATCAAAAGCAAATTTCAGTTGCAAAGTTTGTCAACTGAAGTTTTGCGACTTGTCATCATTTTAAAAAATTGAAAGTCAATTATTAAATCACTAACAAAATTTCTAGCTTCTAACAAGGCAAGAAGGGAATATTGCCTACACTGTGATTCATATTAATTTTTTTTTCATTTTGTTTTGTACTAGATATTAATACAAACTTGGTTTTATACAGGGAATCTCTCCCAACCAAGTCATTGGCCTGATCAACCTATGAACCTGGCTGGTAAAGATTCTGGGCAAAAAAGCTAACTCTATTTTGTGACAGGCATAGAGGCTTCGTCCAAAAGTAGCCCTCTGGGTTTGCTCATAATGAAAAAGAGACCTTTCAGCAACCCTCTACCTTATTAATACTGTTAAGAAATGCATGCTTTATTTCTATTTTTACTTATTATACAAAGAAAAAAAGGGGGAAAAGGTTGGGGTGAAGGTACACCCCACCTTTTTGAGTTTGGGTGGTATCATGTTCTTATGTTTTATAATAAGTCATATAACAGTACAATATTCCTATGAAATCCAAGGCAAAGGACACTGGACAGCATTCTGAAGTCTCTTCAAGAGAACAATGGATTAAAAATGACCACCTACCTCATGGACAGTCAATATAAGGACTTTAATTGTTTACAAAGTATTTTTCTGTTTACAAACTGTTTTTCTGTTTACAGATTGTTTTCTGGGTGTTGGGTTCTTCAAGGGATAAATGGGTTACAGGTTGTTTTTTAATAGTTGGGCTTTTCTGTAATGGCTAAATGGGTTAAAGGTTGAATGGTTTTTGTAAGTTATAACATATAAGCATCATGCCTGTGGCCTTGAGTTCTCCCCCAACAGATACTGAACAGAAATGCTGCAGCTTCCGTACAAATTTGGCCATGCTGTCTTTTGTTGCCCCGTTTGTAGACGGCCCTTGCAGGTGGGTAACAGAAAACAAATTACAAATTTTATTAAACAAAGAAGGGTGAGATGTTACCGGATAGCACATGAGCTAGCTACCAAGCCCTGGGATTGACTGACAGGGGCTTCTCCCGATCAGATCTCTTATGAAGCTGCGAGCATTTCACTGGCCAGATCCCAAGGGAGTGTGGAGTTCAGACCAGTGAGAGTATCTAGACCAGGTCTTTCAAAATGCCCTTTATAAGGGGGGGGAGGGGGCATGGAAGTAACTGCTCTGTTGCCACATGAATATCTGGGGGTGAGTGTCTTTGTCTCCTTGCCCCTCGCCTCCCCCCCCTTCCCCATGAGCAACCTAACAGTTCACTTTTGCCAAGGTGGAGGGAAGCTGATCTCTGTTGTTGGTTTAATCTTTAAACCACCAAAGCTTTGGGTCTCAGCAAGGCCTGATAAGCTTCAATAAACAAAAAGAGAGCTTTGGAGGTCTGGGATTTTAAAATTCTCATGTTGGGAATAGCCAGAGGATAGGATGAGATAGACAGACATTACCCCCTGGCAAAGTTGGAGACATCCTGTCTGAGAGAACGATGATAAGGGAACCAAAGAATGCGGACCTAATTAGCATTAAAACTAAGGGATCAAAGTATTGCATATTGTAGAACCAATGAACGAGAATTTCTTTGTTTTTTATAAATGTACAAATATGTGAAAAGCCTTGTAAGGGACATCTGTAGTTGGAATGATTTTCACTGCACATCTTGTAAGTAATGCCTGACTAAATGACATCTCAAAGATCGTTTTGAAGAGTTTTATTTCTTCCTGAGTTCAGTGACAATATCTGCCTAGAATCTCAGAGAGGCATACCTTTAACAAATGCCTCCAGTTTCTGTTTGTTCAGCCTGTTCTGCTGGAAATAGAAAAATTAGTTTTCCAATGTGCTTGGCTGGCTCAGAAGCTCTTTTGGGAAGTTGTACACAGGCACACATATTGACTGTCCTGCTAGCAGTAAACTTGGCCCCATTGTGCCAAAGGAGATGTGCTATTGTCCTTGGGTGCACTTCTGGAGGCCACATGTAGAGTGCACACAACTCCACTCTCAGCTGAGGTGGGAAGGTTGTTCAAGGCAGTTTTGAGGTTTTGTTAAAAAGCAAAACAGGAAATCTGCAAGAATGTAGATTTAACTAATTTTTAACTTGTTACTTTCCCAGATGTGTTTGTTTGTTCATTTGTTTTTAATAGAAAATATAGAAATATATGAATGACAAACATTCTGCAACTGACCTTGTCCCAGTTTTTGTGTAAGCCCAAGGTTTTACTGGTGCAGACTAGACTTCAGGCAACAAAGAAAATCTGGAGTAGTCTGGAGATGTTTTAGTTCTTTTTTAAGCAAACCAAGCAACTCAAAGGGTGTGTCAACTTACTTAAGTGTTCTTTATGCCAACTAATTATAGCTAGCACAGCAAACAATGCTGAATATTGCTCCCTTTCCTGCCTATGTCGGAGACAAGGAAGGCCAAAGACAGAGCTGAAAGGACAGCTCTGCTGTCTGGAGACACTCAGCCCAGCTGCTTGGAAGCAGAGAAAGGACCACTGAGTTGCTCTTGAAATCAGTGAAAAGGACAACAAAAACATCAGTGGGGTGAGGAACATCAGCACATGCCTACCTGCCCAACATGTTGTCCCCCACATGCAATCCCATTACCATTGCTGAGGGCATCTGATGCCCTTGTCCCTTTCATCATCAACCTTTCCTCTGGTAACTGAAAACCATAAGAGCTGGGTTTACAGCTTTAGTAATGTGCCCCTCCCCAGCCCTGAAAAAGCTATGGTAAAACTATCAAATTGTTTCAGGAGCCCAGAAATGGGAAAGCTATCACTACTGGCTAATGCCAAAAAACTCTGTCAGCAGAACCGCAAACTACTGAGCTTTGTGGTACACTGCTGATTCACATTATATGACACTGCTGAGCAAACTCTACTTAGACATCTTCACAACTCTGTTTCTAGTTCTATATATCACTGTGTTGGAGTCAGATTCTGTGATGAGAGATGCTGTTGTCATTCACAAGTAACCACACTAAGACAAGTAAGTTACTGATAGGTATAATACAAATTGGCTGAGCTATATATTGCAATTGGGATCAACCAGACAACTTCCTCATAATTTGCTCCCAAACTTAAGCTACCTGTTTGTGCTGCATAAAGCACCAGCAACACTTTTGCTGCTGCTCCAGCATCAATCTGACATCAGCACTTTGATTTGATTTTCTGTCACTGTTCTTGAAGACTGAATTTCAACCATGGCTTGATATCTCATTAGCAAATTACTCTGAGCCATCTAGTCCTGCCCTTGCTTGACAGTTAACTCTGTATTGCACATACTCCTGAATCTTCCTGAAATCAGCACTGTGCCATGCGAAAGCTTGGTCAGACTCAGTGTCACTGCAAAAGTCTATGGGGATCTATGCCCAGGTGCATGTTTTCATTGACAAATCACTAATGATTCCTAGTATGAGTCCTTGGGTCAAGTAATGGAGGTTGTGTAATAAATCCCTGTCATGGTTTGACCAGGAAGTGAGTTTCTGGGAAAGTTGTGGTCAAACCAATCAGTGGCCAGATTTGAAAATTGGCACCTGGTGTGGCCACTGAGGACCTGGATACGCCTCTGAGAACACACAGGGGTTAAAAGCAGAGGATTCCCAGAGGGCCTTTCTCTTTTGAGTCCAGTCGGTGAGTCGAATCTGACCTGTCCCCTGCCCAGCTGTGTCTGGGTGGGGGAGGGGGAGGCCATTCGGCCTGTGGGAAGGGAGGGCGGAGCCCCTGCAAAGTGCAGGGGTGGAGGAGACCTGGGATGTTTGGGCAGCCTTCCCCGGGAGAGAGTGATAGAGACTCTGTGCTGGCTTGAAATTTGATATCTTGTGCTGGCACCATGGCCAGGAGAAGAAGGGGGGGGCAAGGTGCCCAGCCGCTGAAGTTTTAACCCCTTGGTGCTGGGACAGTGCAAGCTGTAAAAAACACTAATCCTCCCCAGCTGAGAGTTTAGAGGGGACGGATGATGAGCAAATGAGAAGGCGGCTTGAGTGAGTGAAGAAATACCAGCAGATGAGAAGCGCCCTAGATGGAGGAGATGATTTGGAGTGGCCTTTTGGCTGGACTTTTCTCTTACATGGCCACGGGACGGAACCAAAACTTCCTGTAATGCAGAGACTGCACCTTGGGGGAGGCGGTTGGCCAGAAGCCAGGAGTGACAAAGCCGTTATGAGAAGAAGTAGAGGGAACAGAGACTGATGGGGAGGGTGTGGTGGAGCCCTCTGCCTTCAGCGGAGAAGGATCTCTGTTCATGAGGCTCCTCTGCCCCAGGGGGTAAATATGGGGGGGACAGGTGTCCCAAATGGTGAGAGGCTGCCACTTCTTGGAACTGGGCAAGGCATTCTTAAAAGGACCTAAGAAGCAGTTTGGATCCATGGACAGTGGTGAGAGCACTGGACATGGAAGGAAGATAGTAACCACGGCAGATTCTCTTTGGGCGGCTGCCATGTGTGACATGGAAGCACAGGAGGTTCCAACTGTGTTTCCTGGGTAGGCCCATGGTGCAAGAGGGAGACTCCTCTCTCCTGATGAACTGGGGGAGGTTGTGTGAAGGATGGTATTAGACTGAGAATTGATTGTTAGAAGGGTGGGGGGAGGAGGAGTGTTTTGGAAGTTTTCCATTGTGGATTGTTGTGTGTGTTTGTTTTTCTCTTTTTTCCCCCCCTTTGTCTCTTATGTTGTAGATTAATAAAGTGTTGTGTTTTTCCCTCCATTCCCAAATTGGAGCCTGCTTTGTTCTGTTTCCGGGTCACATCTCACAGTAACCATTTTGGAAATATACCTTTCATGGGGGCACTGGCATTGTGCCAGGGTCAAACCATGACTCTCCCCCATAGACAGTCAAAGCTTTCCTTTCCCACCCCTCCTCTCCCCGCAGCCCTTGCTCTATAGGGGAATTATTCTGACTTTCTTCTCAGTGAAACCTTAAAACAGGACATTCTTACTACTTTTGTTGTTCAGCATCATTATTGCAATCAGCCAGGCTAAGGCAGCTGGGGTAATGTTATTCCAGTTTTCTCTTGCTCTGATACATGAATATAAAAGTCCTGGAAAGCAGTGGGAATGGAGAAGCTGCCTCAGATCATGCTCTGGAGGTCACAGACACTAACTCTCACTTTTGAAGTTGAATAGGACAGGATGCAGGTTGCTCTGAGTGCATTATGATCCCGCTCATCAACAGCTATCTTGAACCCAGCTTTTCCTATGCCCAGATTTAAGTCACATTGATCAGCAGGTTTATAGCAAAGATACAGCCATTGCTTTGTTCTTCTTCCATGTATCTGAACAGACCTCTTGCCTTGTACCTAAAATCATCAGTGCCTTTGAGCAAGAACTGCATATAGTTCAGAGCTATAGCACACATTTTTCCTTCCAACTCTTCTTAAACCGCCACTTATACAAGTATCCAGGCTGTGCACTGTCAAAATCTTAACCAACCCTCTTCCTCCAAGCTAAGAAAATCCCTATAAATGCTGAACTGAGACTGTTTTGGACACCTAGCATGTCAGGCACAGCCACAGCCACAGCCACAATAATTCTGGCATGCCCCCACTGAAACCACACATGGGACTTCCTAGCCCCACACACTCTTTTTGCCTGTAGCAGGTTGAACTTGGCTGAGTGCTAGGTGCCCACTCCGTTGCTTTATCACTCTCTTTCCCACTGGGACAGGGGAGAGAATAAAATGGAGCACAACCAGCAGGGTGAGATAAGGCAGTTTTATTTCAGTAAAAGAAAGAAATAAGCAGAGATCTGTGCGCTCAAAAGCTAAAGAGGAAAAAAGTCTGTCTCTACTTCCCATCAGCGGTGATGTTTGGATACTTCCTGGGAAGCAGGGCTTCAGAATGCATAACAGTTCCTCTGGAAGGCAAACATTGAAAACTCATGAATGCCCCCACTTCCTCCTCTCTCCCTTAGTTTATATATCTGAGCTGATGTCATATGGTATGGAATAGAATGGTATGGTATGGAATATTCCTTTGGCTAATTTGGGTCAGCTGGCCTGGTTGTGTCCCCTCCCAAGATCTTGCCCACTCCTGATACGTTGGTGTTCATATGTCTGAGACTTAACATACGACAGACCCCCGCTGCTTCATCAGCCAAACAGCCTGTTTTATTGCTCCTGAACAGCTTTTATAGGCAATTCAAAAACTCCTGGTGCTACAGTCACTGGTCTAGTCTCTATGCCTCTCAGACTCTGGACTATTCAAATACTTGCATTTTAGGAGAGTTGTTATTGGTTGAAACCTCTGTCTCTCAGCCCAGAGGCTGGTTCATGGAGCTGGGCTGAATTTCTTATCCATAGCCAAATTAATGTTCAGTACAAGTCAGCCTGTACTGCAACACACTCCCGTCCCCTTTGGTGGGGGAAGGAATGTCAGAGGGACAGCTCTGCTCAACATTAGGCAAAACACTGGTCTGTTATCAACACCTGTCCAGCTACTAATGTAAAGCACAGAACTGTATGGACTGTGAACTTTACCTTGCACAGACCCAATACGCACCTCAACAGATACTTCACTCCAGAAGTCAACATCACAAATTTCAATAGAGAGATGCTTTATTTATGCCAGGCTGAGACAAGAATTTGGCCATGATTCTTTATTGCCTTTTAAAGCCAAGAGCCCAGGAGAAGCCAATTGTGCCTGATGTGAAGCTGCTGCACACCCAAGGTGGAATCTACACAACTCTATAAGATAGCAGTGGTCTAAATAAAAACTTCAAACAAGACATTCTGGCATTTTTCATAAAGAGCAAAAATAAATAGCTGGGAGCCACCAAGTTGCAAAGGAAGAACTGCTTGACTGTTAGACAGAGAGTAAATTAAGAGGCAGAAATTAGGCAGAGTGCTGGGGTGTTGATGTGACAGCCTGGTCAGAGAGAGAGAAAGCTAGATAAGTTTTCCCAGAATTGGCCTGGGAAGCTTGAGGGAGCTGGAGATAAACAATGATAGCCAATTATTAAAAACAACCTGCAGGTGGTGTTTTTCTAATAACTGTTTTCCTGTTATTCTCATAAGATTGTTTACAAATGGGTGTCTTGTTAATTAGCCAATCAGGTGAAATGTATTGATTAAATGGCCAATCAGGTCCACCTGTATCGGACCAGTGTATAAAAGAAGCAAGTGGTTTCAGTAAAGATGGGATGTTTATGCCATTTAACTTTCTGATTGGCTCTGTGTCATTTCTGACTTCACAGTGACACTGGGGGGCTTGCAATACTCTGTAAAAGCAAAGGGATCACAACATTTAATTTGATTAATTAATCACTGGTCCAAAAGACTTTCTACTGAGCCTCAGGCAGAGCAATAAACGTACAACCATTAAGAGAAGAAATAAAAGCTTGGTTAGGTGGTAAACATTCCAGCTCCATCTCCCTTTCCAACTTCCCTTTTGTTTCTTCTCTCCTTGGTCACTGCCAACATTGAAAGCAACACAGTAAAGCAAACAGCAGCGTTAAAACAACAGCAAAACCCACTGTATTTCAAATAGCTTAATCAAAACACTTTCAAGGAAAGCTTTGACTCACTTTCCCCATAATTTTTGCTATCCCTCATCAGCTCGTTCCTCTAAGAAATGCTGTAGGCTGAATGGAGCAACAGACTTCAGCAATGCTTTTGACACTGTCTCCCATAACATACTAGTAGGTAAGCTCAGGAAATGTGGGTTAGATGAATGGACAGTGAGGTGGATCAAGAACTGGCTGAAGGGCAGAGCTCAGAGGGCCATGATCAGTGGAGTAGAATATAGTTGGAAGCCTGTAGTCAATGGCATTCCCTAGGGATCAATACTGGCTCCAGCCTTATTCAACTTGTTTATCAATGGTCTGGACAAAGGGATAGGATACACACTCAGCAAGTTTGTGATTATATGAAACTGAGGGGAATGGCTGATACACCTGAAGGCTGTGCTGTGATTCAGCAGGATCTTGATAGGCTGGAGTCTTGGGTGTAGAGAAAACTAATGAGGTTCCACAAGGGCAAGTGCAGGGTCCTGTACCTGAGGAGGAATAACCCCAAGTACCAGCACAGGTTGGGGGCTGACCTACTAGAGAACAGCTCTGCTGAGAAGGACCTGGGAGTCTTGGTGGATGACAAGTTGACTATGAGCTGGCAGTGTGCCCTTGTGGCCAGGAGGGCCAAGGGTATCTTGGGGGGCATTGAGAAGAGTGTGGCCAGCAGGTCAATGGAGGTGATCCTATCCCTCTACTTGGCCCTAGTGAGGCCATATCTGGAGTATTGTGTTCAATTCTGGTCTCCACAGTTCAAGAAAGACAAGGAGCTACCAGAGATGGTCCAGCAGAGGCTACAAAAATAATGAGGTGCCAGGGTCGGCTGTCACTCGTCTATGCCCCAGCACAGGAAAAGGTGGTTCTGGGCAGGCCGCGCTTTCAAAGAAGGAGTCTGGACTCTTGCTTTTGGTCTTCAGTTGAGTTTATTGTTCCTTATCTACAAAGTTTTTCTGTCTGTCCAGCCGAGGTCTGATCAGCAAGACAGCCAAGGGCACTCTCTCCCGCCCACCGGGCGGTTGTCTCTTTTATAGTAAAAACTACGTATAAGATATTTACCTTCAATTTCCAATACTTTTTGCCCTTGTTGGCAAGTGCACTTTCACTATGAACCAATCCACACATGCCAACATCATCCTGAACATGGATGCCAAGGAGAAGAAAGAAGAAGGACAGGGCACGCCCAAATCCCTCCATCTTGGGACTCCTGACCCCCATGTACAGAATTTCAAACCCCCCTGTACAAGGTTCCAAAGTTTTTTCCTTCACCCTGTGATTCCTACTACTGTGCTGCTTAAACTTTTGTGACCTGTAATTCTTCATATAAGGTTGGCAATTTGCTCCATGAATTAAGGTCGAATTTCCAGGTGTCTTTGGCTTCCTGCCAGGGTCTCCAAGCCCCTGCCAGGGCTTTGAGACATCCAGGGCATCCAGAGAGATGTCCTGGGTTCCGACAATGAGGAGTCTGGATCATTTCTCTTATGAGGAGAGACTGTGGAAGCTGGGCCTGTGAAGAAGAGAAGAGAAAAGAGAAGAGAGAAGAGAAGAGAAGAGAAGAGAAGAGAAGAGAAGAGAAGAGAAGAGAAGAGAAGAGAAGAGAAGAGAAGAGAAGAGAAGACTGAGAGGGGATCTCATTTATGCATATAAATATCTCCAAGGTAGGTGCCCAGAGGATGGTGACAGACCATTTTTTGTGATGCCCATTGACAAGATGAAGAGCAACAACCATAAACTAAAACACAAGAAGTTTCACCTCAACATGAGGAAGAGCTTCTTTACATTGAGGGTGGCAGAGCACTAGAACAGGCTTCCCAGGGCGGTCGTAGAGTCTCCCTCTCTGGAGATATTCAAAACACACCTAAATGCTTTCCTATGTCACCTTCTCTAGGTGACACTGTGTCTTAGGTTACAATGCAAGATGTAACCAAAAGTATGTATTCTAATACCATCTGTTAACACCAGGTGGGGCAGTGTTCTTTATCTCTTCCATGACCAATCCTCCCTCCAGGGAGATATCCTCTGTTAATGGGCCATTGAGTCTCACTGTATGACTGATAAAATTACATCATCCCACTGTAAAATTCTCCGCCCAGGGGGAGGAGCCAAGCATTCCTACCTGGATATAATCCGATATTTGAACACCACAAGCGGCCTTTTTCCACTGGAATCCCAGAGGAAGACCAGACCCTTCTAGACCACCACTGGACCTTCAGAGGAAGACCACACCACAGGATCACTTCTTCAACAGAACCACATCTATCACTCCAAGAGGATTGCAGCTACCATTTAATCGGACTGCTACCAACACCCTGACTGACAGGGTGTCAGGCTGTATTCTGACTCTGTCAGTGTTTTTGTACTATTGCATTTATTTCAATGTTCCTATTAAGTTGTAATTTCTGACTTGGAGTCTCTCACTGGTTTGCTTTCAAATCAGTACACCCTGCCTTGGGTTGGACTAGATGATCTCCAGTGGTCCCTTCCAACCCTAAAAATTCTGTGACTGTGATTCTGTGAACAGTCATGCTAGCTTGGTCTCCTTTCCCCAGGTCTGGCAGAAGACTTAGAGGAAAATAAGAAGGAAGTTTATTCTAAGGGAGCCAGATAACGGTTTTGGAGCTCTTTTTAGTAGTTTTGATTTGTACTCCTAAAAGTTTTCAAGGCCCCAAACAGCTGTTTTGATGAATGCAATTGTATTTAAAAATAATGGTACTTTGTAAAGCTACAATGGCAACTTTTATGGGCCAGATTGTACAAACACTCACCCCGTAACTGTACAGCACTTGTCCCTCACTACAGGGCACAGGAATAGGGAACAACCCCCTGCTTGACACTTTTGCAGCTGCTCGAAACTCTGTAGGAGCCTGGGGTGTCTGAGGAAACCACAGCAGAAGCAGAGCTGGGAAAAGGGAGGGTGACATGCTCCATACATCCTCAGTGAGCGAAGTTCACATCTGGCTCTTCTCCCATCTGCTTTAAGCACTGCCACTGCTCCCATGCTGCATTTACTGGGCATCGATGTGTATCAGAGCTCACTGTGGATCTGTACAGCAGGAAACTGCTTTTATCCCCTTTACCCAGACAGACACTGAGGCTTACTGCAATGTAGTCACTTTTCTGCAGTCACATGGTAAAACTATATGGAAGATAGGTCTCCAAACTGTGTGCATAATGCCATATGAAACATGGGTAGCGTAGAGTCAAATGCCACTACTGAAGAAACCAAGGTGATATAGACATGTTTGAATTTATATCTCTTGAACTTCATTCATAACCTGATTGTTACTTTTCCTCCTGTGTTCCAGTGTGTAAAGTTGCATCCATGAATATATATGTAAAACCCAGCCAGGATAGACATTCATTTTATGTCTCTAAGCTGGTCAGATGAGAAAATGTTCATCATAGTGTCCATAGAATCATTAAGGTTGGAAAAGACCTCATAGAATTCAACCATAAACCCAGCACTGTAATGTCCATCACTAAACTATGTCTCTAAGCACCATATCTACATGTTTTTTGAACACTTCCAGGGATGGTGATTCCACCACTTCCCTGGGCAGCCTGTTCTAATGCTTGACGACAGTGCAGAATTTTTTCCTAATATCCAATCTAAACTTCCCCTGGTACAACTTGAGTCCATTTCCTCTTGTCCTATTGCTTGTTACTTGGGAGAAGAGACTGGCCCCACCTGTCTACAACCTCCTTTCAGGTAACTGAAAGAGTGTAATAAGGTCTCCCTTCAGCCTTCTTTTCTCCAGACTAAACAACCCCAGTTCCCTCAGCTGTTCCTCATAAGACTTGTGCTCTAGACTCTTCACCAACTCCATTGATGTTCTCTGGACACACTCTAGCACCTCAGTGTCTTTCTTGTAGTGAGGGGGCCACAACAGTGGGTCCAACAGTGTTAGACTACTGCTTCCCCTATTATTGAAAAAATGTGTTCACTGCAGAATAATGAACAAACGTTGCGATTCTGGGACTATATATATAGTATATGCTGAAAGTATTATACAATTTTGGGTAATAAGGCAGTTGTCTAACCCTATTTGCCTACATCTTCCATATACATTCAGAAGAATAAATATGTTTACCTGTCACTATAGGACACGAGATAACACAACGCAGACACGCTGTTGCTCTCAAAGCAGGAAAAAGGGGGTTTATTTTCTGACTCCAACATTTATAGATTTCCAAAGGTGACAGTGGATTGGAGGGTGAAAGTGCCACCTCTCCAAGGACACTGGACAAACCAACAGTCCATCAAGTTTCTCCTCCTCCATAGAAGAATGCAAAACAATAAGTTGTTTACAGAAAGTGTGTGAGAAAGTTTGCTACACGAATGCAAACATCAGAAGGCTTAGAAAATCTTAAAAAATCAGGGCGACATTTACCTGCTACTGAAATACAGATCCTTTTTCTTGTGCAACAGGCAAAAGCCCTCCTTGCCCACCTCACTCTCCCAGGTGCCTCTGTACAACAGGTGTGGGGCTCTGGATGTGGAACAACAATCAATGGATGATGAGGACAAAGGTCCCTCTCCACCAGAGGTTTTGCCAAGGCCAGAAAGGCCTATACCTCATATCAAGACCAGTTCCACAAGGAAGAAAAGAAGGGTTGTAGTGCTATGTGATTCCCTTCTAAGGGGAACAAAGGGTCCAATATGCTAGAAGGACCCTCCTCTCAGGGAATTCTGCTGCCTCCCTGAGGCCTGGGTAAAGGATGCCACCAGGAAACTTCCTAGCCTAGTTTGGCCTTCAGACTACTACCCACTGCTGGTCTTCCATGTGGGTGGTGGTGAAGTCACAATGTATAGTCAAAAGGCAATCAAAAGAGACTTCAAGGCCTTGGGATGGTTGGTGAGGGAATCAGGGGCGCAGGTTATTTTTTTGTCTATTCTTCCAGTGGCAGGCTGGGACATTGAAAGGAACAGACAGACACAGTCTATTAATATATAGCTCCATGACTGGTGTCACCACCAAAATTTTGGGTTCTTTGATAATGCGATAGCCTACATGGGACCAGGCTTGCTGAATTCAGATGGGTTTCACCTTTCTCAATGGGAGAAGAGGGTCTTTGGTCAAAAGCTTGCAGGGCTAATTGATAGGGCTTTAAACTAGATATGATAGGGGGAGGATATAATCAGTTTTAACAGTGATAAGGTGTGGAATGACATGCCATCCCACTAATACCAGTGGCCAGAGCCAGCAAGAGATGCCCAGAGCCTGGAGAGGTCCCACAGGTCAGCAGGAGAGCACCTGAAGGACAGCACCAAGGAATTCCAGCCACTCCAGACAGAAAGTCAGCTTCATTTGGGGCCCAGTTTAAATGCCTCTATGCCAATGCACACATCATGGAGAATAAACAGAAAGAATTAGAGATATGCACATGCCTGCAGGGCTACAACTTTATTGGCATCATGGAAATGTGGTGGGATGACTCCTAAGGCTGGAATGTTGGAATGGAAGGATACAGGCTCTTTAGGAAGGACAGGCAGGGGAGATGAGGTAGTGTTGCATTCTATATCAATGACCAGCTGAAGTGCATGGAGCTCCACATGGGGATGGATGAGGAGCCAACTGAGAGTTTATGGGTCAGGATTACAGGGAAGACAGGGACAGGTGATTTTATAGTGGGGGTCTGTTACAGGCTGCCCAATCATGAAGGCCCTCTACAGACAGATAGAAGCAGCCTCACATTCACAAGCCCTGGTCTTTATGGGGGACTTCAACCATCTTGACATCTCTTGGAGGGACAACACAGCAGGGCACAAGCAATCCAGATTACTGGAATGTGTTGATGACAACTTCCTTCTCTGAGTGATAGAGGAGCCAATGAGGATAGGTGCTATGCAGGACCTTGTTCTCACCAGAAGGAGGGGCTGGTGGGAAATGTGAAGCTCAAGGGCAGCCTGGGCTGCAGTGACCATGAAGTGGTAAAGTTTGAGATCCTTAGGGCAACAAGGAGGACATGAAGCAAGCTTACTACTCTGGACTTCAGGAGAGAAGACTTTGGCCTCTTCAGGGATCTCCTTGGTAGAGTGCCATGTGATAGAGTCCCAAAGGAAAGAGGGGCCCGGGAAAGCTGGATGATATTCAAGGACTGTCTCCTCCACAGTCAAGCGCAATGCATCTTTAGTAAGAGGAAATCAGGGAAGAACACTAGGAGGGAGTGCATGGATGAACAAGGACCTCCTGGACAAACTTAAACACAAACAGGTAGTTTACAGAGGGTGGAAGCAGGGAAAGGTAGCCTGGAAAGAATACAAAGAAATTGTCTGAACAGCCAGGGATCTGGTTAGGAAAGCTAAAGCACTGGCAGAAGCAAATCTGGCCAAGGACATTGAAAGTAACAAAAAAAGCTTCTATAGGTAGATCAGTGATAAAAGAAAAACTAGGAAAATGTGAGTCCTCTCAGGAAGGATATAGGAGACTTGGTTACCCAGGACATGGAGAAGTCTGAGGCATTCAATGATGTTTTTGCCTCCGTCTTCACCAGCAAGTGCTCCAACCACAGCACCCAAGCTGCAGAAGATGAAGGCAGGGATTGGGAAAATGGAAAACCACCCGCTGCGGGAGAAGACCAGGTTCGAGACCATATAAACCATATAAAGAACCTGAAGATGCACAAGTCCATGGGACCTGATGAGATACATCCACAAATCCTGAGGGAACTGGGCTAGGAAGTGGCTAAGCCACTATGCATCATATTTGAAAAGTCATGGCAGTCCAGTGAAGTTCCCACTGACTGGAAAAAGGGAAACATAATCCTCATTTTAAAAAGGGAAATAAGGAAGAAATAAGGAAGACCCAGGGAACTACAGGCCTTTCAGTCTCACCTCAGTGCTTGGAAAAGTCATAGAGCAGATCCTCCTGTAAATTTTGCCAAGGCATGTGGAAAATAATGAGGTGATTGGTGACAACCAACATGGCTTCACTAAAAGCAAATCATGCCTGACAAATTTAGTGGCCTTGTAAGATGGGGTAACAGCACTGGTAGGTGATGGAAGGGCAACAGTCATTGTGTACCTGGACTTGTGCAAAGCATTTGACACTGTCCTGTATGACATCCTTGTCTCTAAACTGGAGATGCATCAATTTGACAAATGGACTACTCTATGAATAAAGAATTAGCTGGATCGGTGCACTTGAAGAGTTGCAGTCAATAGTTTGATGTCCAAGTGAAGAGCAGTGACAAGTGTTCCTCAGGGGTCAGTATTGGGACCAGCACTTTTTAACATCTTTTTTGGTAACATGGATAGTGGGATCGAGTACACCTTCAGAGAATTTGCCAACAACACCAAGCTGTGTGGTACAGTCAGCACAATGGAGGGAAGGGATGGCATCCAGAGGGACCTTGACAGGTTTGAGAGGTGGGACTCTGCAAGCCTCATGAAGTTCAACAAAACCAAGCACAAGGTCCTGCATCTGGGTCAGGGCAATCCCAAGCACAAGTACAGGCTTGGCAGAGAATGGATTGAGAGCAGCCTTGGGGAGAAAGACTTGAGGGTATTTGTGGATGAGAAGCTCAACATGACCTGGCAATGTGCACTCGCAGCCCAGAAAACAAACTGAATCCTGGGATGTGGCAAAAGTAGCGTGACCAGCAGGACTAGGGAGGTGATTCTGCACCTTCTACTCTGCTCTTGTGAGACCCCCACTTGTAATACTGCATCCAGCTGTGGAGTCCTCAGCATAAGGGCATGGACCTGTTGGAGAGAGTTCAGAGGACACCATGAAGATGATCAGAAGGCTGGAACAACTCTGTAGCCATGATATTTTATGAAAAATCCTTTGCTAGGATTTTTCTCCTGAGGAGCTGAGGAGCCTCAGGAAAGAAATGTAAACAATAGCTACCTGCTGCTGTGGAATGAAACAGGTGCATCTGTGATTGGTGCATGTTGGTTGTTTCTACTTAATAACCAATCAAGGATGCAGCTGCATCGGACTCTGAGAGTCATGAGCTTTTGTTACCATTCAATTCCTGTTCTTTCTAGCCTTCTGATGAATCCTTTTCTCTCTATTCTTTTAGTATAGTTTTAGTATATAATTTTAATATACTGTATATCATAATATAATAAACCAGACTTCTGAAACATGGAGTCAAGATTCACGTCTCCTCACACAAAGCATCGACCAGATTTGGTGACCCCTGAGCATGTGGCATTGATGGTCACCCCACAAGTGACCACAGATTCCAGCCTGGGGCTCAAGAACCAGGACCCTGAACATGGGCAGAGTTCACAGCCAAGGCTGAAGACAAAAGAACCTTCTGAAGTTTCCCAGACATCATGTCCAGAGACCGAAGAGCAGAAGAGCTGCGCAGCTGCTGAAGCCACAAGGACACTGTCTCAAGGTACTGTTAACCCTTCCCTTCCCGAAAATGCTGCCCTTCGCAGAATGTTGTTTGAAATCTGGGAAAAGATACCTACGGAAACTCAGGTTCCGTTTTCTGTGTCAGAGGAGAGTTATTAACCTCTGGCCAAAGTGGGGGCACGAGGACAGAATTAATATGATGGAGAGACATTTCTATGAGTTTTTCAGATGCACAAAATTCCACGGATTTTTTTACAGATTTGATATACTCCCTTGATTTAGATATCTGGCATTTCATGGAGTCTGTTTTTGAGTGGACATGTGACCGGGGTCTTGGACTGCCAAAGATTTACTCGGCGTTCTTAGCCCTCTTCCGTGTTTTGAAACTGAGAGAGCTTGCTGTGGAGTTCGTCGCTGAGTGCAGAGGGCATGTGCCCTTCCCACCAGACACAGCAGGAGAGGAGCCTGTCTTGCTGGCTCCCAGCCCCCCCGCGTTGCCCACAGCTGAGGAAAAGTTTTTTCTGTGCCTTTGGAGCCTGCTCAGATGGAGCCGTTTTTTTCCCCCCCGCTCTTTCTCCCCTGGGGGATGGGGAGCCTGCAGCCCCCCCGCCTCCTGGGCCGGCGGCTCCTCCCTGCCAGCGCCGTTTCCAGCCCGTGTTGCTAGGCAACACGATTGACTGCAGCTACGATCAACTTGAGCCTGTCTCAGAGAGGGGGTGTGTCTCTGCGGTTGTCTGCCCGCCTGAGGATGCCCTGGGGGCCGACCCTGCAGCCGTGCCGCCCCCCCCCCCTCCCCCCCCCCGCCCGCTCCCTCTGCATCGCAGCCGGAAACTGAATTCACAACGGTGCAGGTGGCGCCGGCGGGGGCCGATCCCGTCGCCTCCCGCCGACCCAATTCAACTGCAAGACGAAGCTGAGAACGGCACTGAGCCCGTGGCACTGTCTCAAGAGCCGATCCCAGCACCTGCGCCACCCTCACCAGCCCCCTCCGGCTGTCCCGCTGCCTTCCGGAGCTCCGTCCTTCACATCAGACCCTGCGGACAGCCTGTCCTGCAGTGGAGGGGGCATGGCTCGACAGCTGAATGCGGGCGCAGCCCGGCTGTCTGCTTTCAAACGTAGCGTTTTTCGCGGGTCCATTTGCGTGTGGTCAGGGGATTCTCCCTGGGGGTTGGGGTGCCTGCCGTCCCCCGTGCACCCCAGTGGTGTGGGGGAGGTGGTTCCTGAAGCTTCTGCCTCTGGTCCCGAGCCTGAAGTGGGTCGGGGTGATGCCGAGGGGCAGAAAGCAGGAACACTGCCATTTGAATTGCAGGAGTGAGAGAAACAGTGCAAAGCGAGCATTGCTCTGGGGACAGAACATCCCCAGATCCGAGATGAAAATTCTCGGGAAAGCTTCTCTTCCCCAGCTGCCGGTGTGCTTCTGTGGGGAGGAAGCGTTTGGTCACTTCTGCTCTCAAGACATTGGCAGCATGGTCCTACCAGGTTGTGAGAACACAGAGCCTGCCTCACAGGCCAGGTCTGGGCCGTTTGGCTCGTTTCCCTCGCCGGGGCCACCGCCCCGCCCACTGTCTGGTTTAGGAGCTTTGATCTCCCTTCCTGGACCTGGGCCACTGTTCTGTGGGCCGGGTCTGGGTTCTCTTGTCCACCCACCCAGACCAGGGCCACCGTGGGGTCCTAGAGGCCCTCAGCTGCTGCCGCTCTTCTTTCAAAAAAAGAAAAAAAAAAAAAAAAAGAAAAGTGGAAAGAGCTAGCAGCTCAAAAGCATTGAAAAGCCAGGAATTAGCCTCAGCCCAAGTTGTTCAATTAATGGCTGTGGCCAGAGCATTCCAGAAGTTTTCTCTGAATTGTTTGATAACTGTCAATGGAATTTTAGTAATTCTTGATTATTTTCTTTAGCAGTTCTTTGTTTCAGGATTCTACAAGCCTGTTTCAGGACTAAAAGGAACTTCCAGAGATGTCAAAGAGGAACATCTTCAGTCCATGGATGTTCTCCTGAAATTCAGCTGTTTGGACTTGAAACAATGAACTTTCTTTGCATGAGTTTTTTGCATTTTCTTATATTGTAAAATTGTTTTAGTGATATGATAGAATTTGATGTTCTACAGGTGAACAATTATTTCCAGCCTTCTGATGAATCCTTTTCTAACTATTCTTTTAGTATAGTTTTAGTATATCATTTTAATATAATATATATCATAATATAATAAACCAGCCTTCTGAAACATGGAGTCAAGATTCATGTCTCCTCACACAAAGCATTGACCAGACACCTCTCCTATGAAGACAGGCTGAGAGAGTTGGGGTTGTTCAGCCTGGAGAAGAGAAGGCTTTGGCAAGACCTTAGAGCACCTTCCGGTAACAAAAGGGGGCATACAAGAAGGCTGGAGGGGGACTTTTCACAAGGGTGTGAGTCACAGACATATGTTATGAAAAATCCTTTTGCCAGGATCTTTTCTCCTGAGAAACTTCAGCTTCTCCGTGTTTTGCTGCTTTGGAATGTGATTTGGAGAATTGTTTACCCAGCATGTGAAATTGTTTTTACTTGATGACCAATGACAGCCACCTGTGTTGAGGCTGTGAGCAGTCACAAGATTTTGTTATTCCATTCCTTTGTATTCCTTTCCAGCCTTTTGATGGATCCTTTCTTTCTATTCTTTTTAGTATAGTTTTCATATAGTATTTTAATATAATATAATATCATATTATATTAAATCAGCCTTCTGAAACATGGAGTCAAGATTCTCTTCTCTTACCTCGTCCTGGGACCCTCAAACACAACCATAGGTGTGTAGTGATAGGACAAGGGGAAATGGCCTTAAGCTGAAGAAGCGCAGGTTTAGATTAGATATTGGGAAGAAATTTTTGACTGTGTGGGTGGTAAAGCACTGGCACACATTGCCCAGAGAAGTTGTGGATACCCCATCCCTGGCAGTGCTCAAGGCCGGGTTTGATGGGGCTGTAAGCAACCTGGTCTAGTGAAAGGTGTCCCTGCCCATGGCAGAGGGGTTGGAACTAGATGATCTTTAAGGTCCTTTCTAATCCAAACCATTCTAGGATTCTATGATTCTAAAACTGTGGGTGATTAAGGTTTTGTGACTAATAGTCCATGTGAAAAATGCATATTATATGATTGGCTCTTTGCAAATATTAAAATGAATACTATATGTGTTATGTTGGAAAGTTATGCTGTATTAATCTCTTTTAAGTAGTGCTGTATTAATATTTTTTAAGTAGTGTGGTAAATATAGTTTTTAGGCTATAGCATAATATTAAAATAGAAACTATGTGATATAAGATACATTTTGTAACTAGCTCAAGGAATGGATAAGATAATCAAGAAATTCTTCGCATAGAGATAACAGCAACAAGACACCAAGATCCCAAGAGAAGAATTTACAAGATATGGGGGGAAGCTAAAATTGAGCAGAAACATCCTAGTTTGAAAGGAATGTTTGAAACATGTATGAGATTTATGAATATGCAATAGGCTATTGCTTTTAAGGGTTAATCCTTTGTTAGCAAAATGTGCTTTTGTGGCAGAGAGGAAAAGCACCTGGACGTCCGTAATTCTTTGCTTTTTATTGTCTTTTATTGTCCTAACTTTGATTGTCCAAATTCTTCTTGTCCTAATTTTTATTATTATTTCTATTATTATTTTTATTACTATTGAACTTCTAAAATTTTAACACAAGTGAATGGCGTTTTTCAGAGTCCAGAACTGCATATGCTGTTTCTTAAAAGAAACTCCAAACAACATCCCCCTCAAACCAAAACAAAACTCATGGTGACTTTGCCAATATTTCACCATATTTGGTTTTGCCTATAGCAACTCCTGTTTTAAATTGTACTAATGCATTTGGCCTTCTGAGAGCAAATGAACCAGAGATTTATTCAGTGCTGCGTGGCAATGGCCCATTCCAGAAGGAAACTGAGATATGGAAGGGAATTTTGTCAGGAAAGAAATCTCATCTGGATAAATGATACTTCTCAACAGAGCATGGCTATTTATGTATGTGTTTGTACTGACATCAGAATAATGCTGTTCATTCATTTGATTGTCACTTCTCCCTTCTTCCAGTATTCCTTCAACTCTCCCTTTGGAAGGTCTAATCACCCAATGTAAGGCTTTTAAGAGGAATGTGCTGGTTTGAAGGTAAACCAGTGGGACAAATTAACCCCCACACAAATACCTTGCAAGAGATTTTAAGTCAGATAATACAAATATTATAGTAAATGCAATGATACAGAAAAAACTGGCTTAAAACTACAAAGGCAGAGTACAACCTAGCCCCTGTTGGCCAGGGGTGGTGGTCACAATCCAATTAAGCAGTGGTTGCAGTGCTGTTCAAGTGATGGTTGTGGTCTTGTTGAGAGCAGTGGTCCTGTGGAAATTTGGGTCCTCCTCTGGATGTCCAGTGGTGGTGGTGGTGTCCCAAGTCCCCAAACCTCGAGATTATATAAGGTGGTGTTCAGGTGGTACCTCCACAGGGCGAGCAGTTTCACAGTGGAGTGATGTAATCCTAGGAGTCATAGGATATTTTGGGGAGTTCTTACTGGCCTGGGTCCTTACAGCTGCCCATTATGCTGCTGAGCCATTACGGCCCATTAACAGAGATGGCCCCCTCAGGGTGGGTGTAACTCTGTTGGTGCTACCCTGGAGGAAGTTGTCATTTGTGAAGATAAAGAGACACTACTCCACCCTTAACAGTTCATCAGAAGGTGATGTAGATGGTGGTAGAACACATACTTTGGTTATACCCCACATTGTAACCCAGGACAAGGAACAAGAGCACTTTTAAGATAAAGATGTTGGAAAATAACTTTTAAAAGTACACATACATTTGTGCATTTCATAAATGTGACTTGCATGTTTGCATGCATGACACAGGGCTAGGTAAAAGCCATATGCAGTAACTTTGCGTATTTAACCCCAAGAGGCCCTAAGAGATGTAAAATAAGACAAAGCTCATAGGACTCACTAATGAATGGCCAGTGATAGTCCAAGTTGGTGCAGTACAAGGAATGGACTTTTGCTGTGGCCAACCAAGGTAGTTGGTGGCATTCCCTCAATGGAACACTTCACTCTTGGTACAGGTTTCTTGTGGGAGGACTGTGAGGCAGGACTTTCCCCCCTACCACAGAAGAGCTTATCTGTGAATTGCAGAAAAGAAAAGCACACTCCACAACTTTGTAAAAGTTGTAAAGCTGGTATGTTTATTACAGCCTTGGACGCATGTGGGGATTGATCCCCTTCAAAGATATACAGTACCTCTGGGAACTCCAGTTCCTTTTTAATCTCCCTTACTAATCCATATGCATGGAATTTCACAATAGGTTCATACATACTCATTTTACTGATTTCGGTTACACTTGCAGCTAGTTACCCTTGCAGCTAGTTACCCTTGCAGCTAGTTTTTTATCAGAAAGTACAGAAAGAACTCCTGGATCACCCTGCCCTGTCTCCCACAGTCTCTTCATCTGTTTCAAAGTTCAAGGGTCCTCTCCCCTTATCTCTGTCCTTTGGCTGAAGCAGTTTCTTCGAGCATAGGGTTTTTTGCGAGAATAGGCAGTCAGATCAAACAGCTATGTTTGCAAGCTACAGACTTAATTCAAAGATGTACATTTTACCTAAATTGAAATGGATTTCTACTCTGGATAATTTCCACTCTTTCTCATCTTTTCAGTCTATCAGCTGGTGTGATAGCTCTGGGCATTCTCCCCCTCACATGCATTTTTCAGATAACCCAGGCTGGACATCTGTCATAGTGAGTTATCTATGGTGCCAGTGGGGTGCAATCCCTAGCTGACAGTAAACATCTTGCCTTGAGAACAAGATGTAGGGAGATGAGATGAAATTTCTGACTGACAGTCACTTCACTTAAAAAACTATAAAAGCTACACAAAACTTTCACAAAGTAGAAGTCTTTTGCACACATTATGAAAATGTGTAGGGCTTCTCATCAACGTTTGGATGAATCTTTGTGGTTACTTTCCTGGGAATTGAGTTAAAGGGCTCTATTTGTACTCCATCATCAGTTTGGTGGTAAGCTACATTTACTCCTAACCTATACTGTTTATTCACTAGCTGTAATATAGGTACCTTTTATTGTGCTCTGTATTTTCATCTACTAATAGTTATTTTTGTTTATTCTGTGTAGTAAGTAAATAAGTCTGTTTAAAATATTTTGTCTCGTAATCTTGTGTCTATTCAATAAATAATTCATTTTATAATAGACCAAATCAGCCATTCTTAAGAACTTGTGAGTGAGAACCATCTGGGGTGTAGGCCACCTCAAACAGAGCTACTGCCAGAAATCTGAGTCAAGGGCAGGACTTGTCTAAGCTCTCACTCCATTTGTAACAGGCTGCAACCAGCTCCTCCAGAAAGTAAGAGGGAAAACTCTTCCCTTGACATCTTGATATCTCTAGACTGTAAAATCATGCATAGGCTTTAAGGTTATATGACAGGACTGTTTTCTGTCATATGCATGACCACTACATAGCAGCAGAGAACACTGAATTTTCAGAAATAGCTAAATGTTGTTACAACACAAATGAAAATTTAAAAATAGCAACAATTCAATGGCACCTGCACCAGAACACTACATTGAAACAAACTGCAATTCCTGAATGCCTAAGAGCACTAAATGGTTCTCTTGACCCTTGTATCACAGATATCTCCACTGAATGTAAGTGGGTTTGCTCCATATTTAATCTCCAGCAACATACAATGAAGTTACAAATGGTATTACTGAGCATACCAAAATGTCCACTCAGTAAAGATAATACTGAAATTATGATATAAATCTATTTTCAGCTTTCATCTAAACATTTAGGGTGTCTCCTCTTATCTCTGTTATATATAATTTTTATATTGTGAAAGATGACAAATACCAAATGAGAAGAGTAATTAAGCTATGGAAGTGGTTTCCTGGGAGAGAGCTATATGATCTTATAGGACTTTTTTTTCTTTTACCTTTTATTTTCTGATTAGTCAATCACTGTTTAGCTGTCGGAACCCAGGACACCCCTCTGGGTGCCCTGGATGGAACGTGCCCCTGGCAGGGGGCTGGGGAGTCCTGGCAGGAAGCCAAAGACACTTGGGATTTTGATCTTAACCCATGGAGCAAATTACCAACCTTGTATGAAGAATCACAAGTCACAGAAGTTCAAGTAGAGTTATAATGAATTAATCACCAGGTGAAAAGTGGAATTTTGGGGATTTTACTATAGGGGGTCTAGGAGGCAAGATGGAGGGATCTGGGTGTTGTCCTCTTCTTCCTTCTTCTTCCTAGCCTCCATCTTCTGGGTGATGTTGACACATTTGGATTGGTTTAGAATAGAAGCAGACAGTCTAACATAGGTGATAGGTATTGGAAAATAATGATAAATAAAGTACACGTAATTCATAGTATAAAATGTAGACACCAGCCCAGGGGCGGGCAGTGTGTGCCCTTGACAGACCTGCAGAGCAGACCTCTGCGGGTCTGAGAAAAATATTTTAGATAATAGACAATAAACAACCTTGTGAACCAGAGCCGAAGAATTCCAACTCTTTCTTCGACCATCGGGCTGGGAAAAAAGGACTCTCGGGGTCATCCTAAATGAAAAAAAAAAGATTTAGCCATCACAGGGAAATGTAAGGTGAATTAGCAGAAGGAACGTCAAGATTATAATGGAAAAGTTTAATTCCCCCCTCAGTGAGAACTGGTCAGCAGTTATGGCTAGACTCAAGTGAGGACCTATGTTGGGAATTCCAGTGAAGGTCAAAGGCAGAGAGGATAAAAAGCTGCTCTGAGATCTTAGACAGTGTCATGGTTTAAAAAGTATTTTAAAAAGTTTTAAAAGTTTAAACAGCAAATCTGACAGAGCTCCTATTGCAAGTTCTACCACACCATCTTATGTTTTTATCAGCATGGACAATAAACCGAAGGAAAATAACATGAAATGGCCTTTTAAAACTAATTATATTTCCAAGCAAGCCTGGTGGGGATCATATCTCTACTTTGGAAACTCTTTTACGTTCAGCAGTATTGAGAACTTTGCCAATTTGTTGCATCTATGTGAAATATATTAAATTGGAAGTCAAGGTTTAGCAAACATCTGTTCAAAAAGCAAAAAGGCTACAAATCCAACTGTTATCAAACTGTGAAATCATAAACTTCCACTAAAGACTGATAAATAGCCTTGTTAAAATTTTTCAAGACTTTTAACCCTTGCCTTCTAGGACACAAGCTCCTTAAATCAATAGACACTGGAGCATTTGCTGGAGAATATTTTTGTTATTTGTCATGCATGTAGTAACCCTGCTACAACCAGTGACTGAATTCAGTCTCTTTTCCAATATGTTTCTGTGTATCATTTCTGGGTGTCACAATTGGTCTGATATAATACAATATCATGAATGGGAATGTTTTAATTGGGTAAGCTCTCATTTTAGACTGTTTTTCATTGCTATAGTCCAGGTACTGGTCTCGGTGAAGGAAATGGAAATGTCTAGGTGGCTTAAGCCTGTGCAGTCTTTGGAACTCAGTTACAAGTTAAAAAAAAAAGCTTTGCAGCCTTACTTTGGCAAGTTATACAAATTCTCAGCTGATTCTCTTTTCATTTTGGAGGCTATGAATTATGGGTTTTTTTGAAGCTCTTTTTTTAGTACATCACAATGTCATCCACCACTGGTTGGTTCAGTAAAACTCACCCTTTTCTAGAACCTAGTGTGAAATCTGCTTTGTGATAAATACCTGATAGTGCAGGAGCTCTGGGCTTGCTTCCAAGCTAAATTCATTTATATTGCAGCAAAACACCTGCCTCTGTGTCATCACAAAAGCAGCTCCCTTTTGTAAAGTACAATTCAGTCTCTCAGACAAGATTCAGATTCCTTTTTTTGCCCCTCTGCAGGAGATGTCCTTAGCATCTGAAAGGAGTTTCTTCCTTCTTCATCTGTGCAGCTTATATATCCAAGTCATGAGACCTAAAACTCTTCAGAATCAGTTGGTGAGGGTTTATTGCTTCCATTGCACTAGTCCCTTCCCCTAGCCACTCAGTGCTCAGGATAATTACTTTACATGACACCTGCCAACTGGAAGTGACAGATTTACACTGGTATTGTACCAAATATCTCTATATATTCAACACAACCATCACCATGATGGATCCCTGTGGATCAGCAGTACACCACAGCAGTCATGGGACACAGACCCAGCTCCACAACTTCCCATGCATCTGGTCCTTCTCATCAACACATGGCTTTTGTATGCTTTGTGAGCCAGAGCAGAGATTCTTCCCTCTGTACTGTGGCTGTTCTCCCAAAGGCTGGGCAACAACTACCACCCCATGAGAGTAGACACCAATGAGGGATAGCTACCTTGCCAACAGGTATTATAATTGATGCTGTTGCAGAATGTAATGGTGAGATTTTTTGAGGAAGCTCAACAAACTATGAGAGATAGGTGAAGGCAGGACAAATATTCAAAAAAATGTAGTGTAACAACTGAAAGATTTTTAAAGGTTTTGGTTTAAGGCATGTACAACTTTCTTGTTGATCTCCCCAGAGTCTGGATGCAGACTGGCAGTCAATTACAAAAAGCCAGAGAAGTTATTGACCGATAAATATATTTGGTGTAGATGGCAAGTCCCTCTTTGGCATTAAAATTTAAATGCAGTAAGGTAAAATAGAATAAAGCAGAGTTTACCTGAAGAAGCTGAAAAATCATAAGTACTTCTGTTCTTCCTATTTGTCCTGAAGGGCTGAATGTCCTTTCCCCTGAAAGTTCCAAACCCTTCAAAGCTTCTTTTATTCCCACTTGCATCCTTGTCCTGCTTCTCACTTGAGGAATTCGTTTCACCAAACATGCCTGGGGACTCTGACCTTCCATTACTCTCAGTATTACCAGAGTATCTCTTTGTGCAAGAGTCAACGGGATCATTGCTTCAGTTGCTATTATCTTTACTCTGTGTCCACTGCTGGGCATCAGAAAGTGATAACATAGACAGTGTATCTGCTTCAAAGTTACTCTTTGAGCCTTTGTGTCTGGTTTCACAATGCTGGTGCTTCTGCTTCTCCTTGTGTTTTCTTTTCTTGTTGAGCAAGGAGAAGTCTTTATCTGAGCTGCTTAGCCTTTCATTGATTGCATGGCTGAAGAAGCCAGTGGACTTGCTAGCAAAGAGACCACTCAGATCTTCATGTGTCCACAATATCTGCTCATCCTTATGCTTGTGCTTATGTTTGTGTTTCCTTTTGTGAAGTCGGCCACTTGAAAGGCTTGTTCCTCCAACTTTTGGAGGAGCCAAAGAGGATTGCATGTTTCCAAGGCCCATTCCCATAGGGGCCTGTAGCTGCACTCCATGTTTTGCTTTATGTTTGGCAGTGGTGGACATCTTCATATGAGAGCTTGCATGGAATTGGTGTGGGGGCACAATAGGTCTCATAAATGGGGAAGCTGCTCCAAGTGTGTGAGACAGGTACAGAGGAGCTGGATTCTGACCATAGTAACCAAGATTCATCATAGGCATTGATGTGTAAGGCATTCCATAAGGTGCATAGTAACTCCCACTGGGAATAGGGTAACTGAACCCTTGTAAAAAAGGCACCTTTGTCATGGCGTCATTGGTTTTGGCAGGTCTACCACACTTCTTCTTAGACTTTATATCAGAGGTCCTGAGAAGATAGAGCAATGGGTCATACTGGATATATGGCACAGGGTAGTAGTGACCAAAATTAATCCTGAAGAGGCTGGTATATGGATTTTCATGATAAAATATATAACTTTTATGAGAAATCCTGAACACTTGAAACTTATTGATGAGTTCATCAAGGTCTGCCAGAAACTGGAGGTCATCTGTGTTCTGCAGGCTTTTCCTTTTCCTCCTGTGCTTCAGCTTTTTAATACCCTCATGAAAGAGAAAGCTATCCACAATGAGATGTTTCTGCTGCTGACCATGCCTGTTCTTTATGCTGGTGTCAGATGGGATAGCCTCTGGATTGCCCAGGGTGCAGAAATCAAAGGAGTATCTCTGGTGGGATTCTGAGCTTTTCTCGCCTTGGTCAGAGGTACTGTTGTTGTCTGTACCTATCCCACTGTCGCTTGGTATGGTTTCCTCACTGTGAGACTCGCTCACTGGCGACAGCATGACTTCTTTCAGAGAATCTATTTCAAAGAGGTTAAAAGGTGAATTAGCCATTAACCAGGGTGGAGACAGCTTCCAAGTTTTATTGTGCATTCCTTTCTGGGTTTATGGAGGAAGAGCACTGATAGGTTGAAGATTTGGCATAGTTTTTAACTGTGAAAAATTAGTTTCAGTACTTGCAGGGCTGAGGTTGTCATTAATCCCCATTAACTGTGTTGAAAGCGGATGAATAGCTGCTGGTGATGATGCCACAAGTGACTGCAGGTTGGAAGGCACTGTTGGGTTTTCTGGCTGGCTGGAAACAGGCCTTGAGTGCTTGATGGCTGCCTTAGGTTCTTCTGTCTGAGGTTGCAGCTCTGCCCTTGGCTTTCTGCCCCGTTTTTTACCAATGTAGATAGTCCCCCTCTTGCTGACATTGATCTGCTTCCCTAGTCTAGCATCAATGGTGGTTGGCCCAACACTAAACAGGGTCTGGACTTTTGCTTTCAGAGCTATACAGCTGGAGCAGGAGGACAAGATCTGATTGAGAATGTTTTTCCTCTTGAGGGTTTTCATTTTATTAATGGTCTTGATGGTCTTCTTATCTAAGACCCCAAGCTTCACGACCCTTTTGTGAAACTTGAGTTCACTGATGGGCTTGTCCTCTCCTGGAACTATCTGGGCCAACTTGGGTAGATTCCTTCTCTTCCTTTTCTTTGTTCCTGGAAATTCATGATTGATTGGACTTACTGGGCTGGTGGAGGTTCCCTCATGAATGGTTTCAACAGTGAGCAAAGGCTGTTTCTTTGGTCGTCCTCTTTTTATCTTGCCAGGTGTTATCGCAGTAAGACTGTCTGTATTGGTATAAAGAGGGCTGGATGGTGTGATTGGATAGGCTAAAGGAGGCTCCACAATCAGCTTCTCAGATGTTGTCATGGAGGTCTCCTGAAGGATAGATTTAGGTTGGCTACAGGTCCATCGCCACTTAGCTGTATGTTTGGGGTGCTGGACCTCAGATAATTTGCTGGCTGTGGGAAGATCGGTGGGTATGAGAATGGATGTCACAGATACACATTTTCTGAGTCTGGTGGCACAGCTGGGGGAGGCTTTGTCAGTGAACACACCACTGTCAGTAGCTGTAGCAGGCACAGGGCCTGCAAGGCCTTGGCGATCGGAAGCCTGAGCTAGGAAATACCAAAGTCAGCATGACTAAGGCTTTAGAAGCCCCTCTCTTCCGCCTTTCCGGACCCTGTTTATCTCCCTGTATATCCATAGGTCACTTTTCCCTTGACCCTTACTATTGGACAGTTTTCAATACCCCTGTAAGGTATAAAAACCCCTCACTCTGCCCGGTTCGAGAGAGGAGAGCTGTCACTGGACCCTTCGCGGAGACCCCAATAAAAGAACCCTGCAGAACCCATACAGCGCTTCTCCCTCTCTCTCTGCATCTGCTGGGACGGCGGTACCGACGGCACCAGGCAAGCTAAAAGAGCTGAAATCACTAAAAGGCTGAAAGAGCTGCAAATCACTATAGCCTGCCCAGGTTGCCTGAGCCCCCCGCTGAGCTATCCTGGCCGGCCGGCATTCCCCGCTGGGCTTCTGCCCTGAGGGTAATACCCAGCCATAGCTGGCGCACGGAACATAGCGGACGCCCGAACAGCGAGGGGCCCCTGGGCCGACATCTGAACCGCCGTGATATCCTGGCCGCGGAACTGAATGCCGGACCTGGCATCTCAGAGGAGCAGCATTTCTTCGTGAAATTGTCACTGCCTCCGCTCGCCAGAAATCCTGGAAGGAGAAGCTCTTCGTTATAAAAGGACTCTTCTGGACAGGAGGTCAGCCGACCCGCACCCCGACACCTGGGCACGCGAGTGTCCGTGGAGGCTGATGAGCAGACGACCCCCAGCAGAACTTTGACCCACAACAGGCTGAAGAAGTGTAAGTTTAACACAGCCTTTCTTGCGCGCAAAATATTTTTCCTTGGGTCCTTTTTTTTTGGTTTTTTTCCTTTTTTTCTCTTTTTTCTGCTGGCGGGGACGAAAACATGGGATCAAAGCTTAGTACGTTTAAGCGATCCCAGAATGAGAGAGATTTATATTCCCTAATCCTAGAAATCCTATCTTCTAACAACTTTTCTTTTTCTAAAGGTAACCTTTCAAAAACTAACCAAAACTAACCTGAAAAAATTTATAAAGTGGATTCTCTGCCACTTCCCAGACACTAATACACAGACTATTACCTTAGACTCCTTTTGGGATACAATTGGGACCACGATATATAAGTTTCAAACTAACCAAGACTTTTCTGTAACCCGGTTTTTACCTATATTTCACGCTATCACTAAAGCTGTAGAAAAAACTAACAAAAAGATAGTAACTTCAGGGCTAACTTCTGTCGAACGAAACGGGAAGTTCTTATCTGACTTAACAGAAGCGCCTATTTCCAATGCTAATCGAGGAGATAACACTCCCTCCACCCTGGATTCCAGTACTCCTCTGGGTCCAAGCGTCCTGCCGTCTGCGCCGCAACCCCCCAACCCCGCTGCGCCCATGCCGCCTGCCCACCCCCTCTTCCCCCCCGCCTGCCCCTCGGGAGCTACACCCTGCGCGCCTCCTTGCTCTGTGTTATCTCCGAGAGCACCTGCGCCAGTTCCTGCCGGGACTGACCCAAACCCCACCCCTCCCCCTGCTCCCCCCGACCCTGCTGGGGCCGCCCCCACCCCCTTTGCCGTCCCTCCTGTCCCTGCCGCGCCCGCCCCCACTCCCTCCCCCACCCTCGCCCCCCTCCGCTACCATCGCGTCTTTCCCTGCCCCCGGCATCATCCCTGCTGCGGCAGGGGATCAGCCCGCCTGCCTATCCGCGCCCCCCCCCACCATCACGCTTTCGCCTGCCCCCGGAATCGTGCCTACCCGCGTATCCGCCCCACACACAAGCCTCCCTGTATCTGCCGCACCCTCTTCCAGCCCCGCCGCTTCCTCCATATCGCACCCCCCCTGCCCCCACACCCAGGCACACACCCACCCTCTGCCGCCCCCGGTCGGGACCCCCCAGACTTCCTTCAGTTCTGCCCCCCCTCCCCACGCCCCCCATTCCTGTGCATGCTGTATCACGCATTGCACGGCCACCCCAGCCCTGCAGCCTCCCTGTAGCCACGTTCTGCCATGTGCTGCCTTATACCCTATCCAGCCACATGCACCTCTGCCAAATGTTGCTCCATCCTGCCATAAAAAACATAAGGCAAGGCCTGATAGCTCTCACTTCTCGTCATCTGATGACAGCAGTGACAGCGATTCTGATTTGGAAATAGACTATATTGATCCGTGGGCAAAAATAAAAATGGAAGCCACGCAGGCAAGGGACTGACAATTAGCTCAGAGAATCACTGCCTTTCCAGTAGATTATAAGAAGGGAAAAAGAGAAGGTGCTACTACTAGAAAGACATGGGAACCTATTACAAATAAAGAACTCGTACAGTTAAGAAATACAGCCAAAGAACATGGTAGAAGTTCACATATTTTTAGAAATTTCCTAGAGGCTACGTTCTCAGCACATGTTTTGGTACCCCACGATATTAAAAATATTGCCCAGTGCCTCCTTTCTCCCGCCGAGTACATGCTTTGGGAAAGGCATTGGAAAAAGCAATTAAAAACATTATCAGATAACTACGCTGCAGATGCTGATAAGTCAAACTTTACACTCGAACAGCTGGCTGGTGAAGGGGATTTGCAGAAACCCTCTGACCAAGCTGATACTTTACCTAAGGCAACACTACAAGACGTGGCTATAGCAGCAAAAACCTCCTTACTCCTTACCCCTGATGTCTTTACCCGTACCCAATACTTTTCTACTATTAAACAAGGAATAGATGAAAGCTTTATCAAATTTGTGGATAGAATTAAGGATGCTCTGGAAAAACAGATAGAGAGCACAGAGGCAAGAAAAGAACTGTTGTGTAAACTTGCCATGAATAATTCAAATGAAAAATGTAAAGCAATTCTGAGAGCCTTACCCTTAGACACAGAACCTACCATAGAGCAAATGCTGGAAAGCTGCACACGCCACTTGTCCACTGAAGATACAGTGGCCCAAGCAGTTACTAAGGGTGTTGCAGAAGGAGTTTCTAGTGCATATGCAGTAATAGCTTCTAAAGATCAGGTCCGCTGCTACCACTGCGGAGATTTTGGACATTTTATAAAGGACTGTCCAGAGAGGTCACCTCCCAGGTACCCTCGCAATTTCTACCAAAGGCCCCAGAATCAGCAGCACTATCAGCCGCGTCCGGGAAACTTCCATCGGAGCGTGGTGGGGCCCCACGCAAGGACACCAAATCAAAGGCCACCCAGACCCAGTCACGCACCATTCCAGGAGATTCCAGACCACATGAGGAGGATCTAACACACGGAGCGATACCAAAGGGAACGCGCCGGCAGCTGGTAACTGCACTGTCCATTGACTTTAAAAATGACAATGTTTATCATGTTCCCACAGGCAAACGTGGGCCAAAAGGAAGTCCTTCTAACATCCTAATTATAGGTGATTCTCTCCATAGCCCAAAGGAAATATTTGTTGTTCCAGAAGTACAAACAGTGCACCCGGGACAAGAAATCTTTGTCCAGGTGTACTGCACAGACATACCATATTTTCTTCCAAAGGGTACCCCATTTGCACAGGCCTTTCTACTCCCTAAGAACACAGGGAACAGCTTCCTCTCAACCCCACAGCAATGTGGATACAAGTTGTGGGACCGAGTAAGCCTGTCATCGAGTGCGGTCTTACCTGCAGAGGACAAAAGGTCCACCTACCAGGGATGCTGGACACCGGTGCAGACATGACCATCATCGCCTGCTCTGAATGGCCAGCACCCTGGGAACTACAACCTGTGGCAGGCATGATCACAGGGATCGGTGGAGCTACAGTTTCCATGCGGAGCAAGAACAACATCCTCGTCGAAGGGCCTGAAGGCAAGTTGGCAACCATCCGCCCATTCGTGGTAAGGGCCCCCATCACCTTGTATGGACGGGACATTTTATGTCAGTGGGGTGCCTCCCTACGTATTCCCAGTCCAGATTTCTAATTGGGGCCACTGAGGAGCGCGCACTGCCAGACACTCCTCGTCTCACCTGGAAATGCCGTGACCCGATCTGGATCGAGCAGTGGCCCCTCTCTAAAGTCAAACTGCGCGCACTACACGCCCTTGTGGATGAACAGCTCCCCAAAGGCCACATCGTAGAGACCACCAGCCCTTGGAATTCTCCAGTTTTCGTACTACAAAAGCCTGGAACAGACAGGTGGAAGCTCCTCCACGATCTTCGAAAAATCAACGAGGTCATCGAGGACATGGGTCCCCTCCAGCCTGGCCTGCCCTCACCATCGATGCTGCCTAGAGACTGGACACTTGCTATCATTGATATTAAAGACTGTTTCTTCAGCATCCCGCTGCATCCCCAGGACGCTCCACGGTTTGCCCTCTCCGTCCCCTCTCTTAACAGAGAGGCTCCACTCAAGAGATATCATTGGCGTTACCTTCCTCAAGGACTTAGATGCATTCCAAGTATATGCCAGTGGTATGTTGCTCACATCCTGTCTCCTGTTCGGAACCTATTCCCAGATGCGATCATCCATCACTATATGGACGATATCCTGGTCTGTGCACCAGAAAAAAAGGTACTTGGACAAAGCACTTAAAAGGACTATTGAAACCATAGAAAAGGCAGGATTTGAGATCCGTGAGGACAAAATACAGTACACCAATCCATAGACTTACCTTGGACTCCAGATCCGGGAAAGGACCATCGTACCCCAGCAGCTCGCCATCTGAGACGACCCAAAAACCCTGAGAGACTTTCACAGTCTGTGTGGATCCATCAACTGGGTACGTCCACTGCTAGGAATTACAACAGAGGACCTCGCTCCACTGTTCAACCTTCTTCGGGGCAAGTTGAATCTGGACTCTCCATGCACTCTGACACCAGAGGCCCAAGATGCCATCACCAAGGTCCAAGAAGCCCTGTCTTCACGCAAATCCCATCGCTTTGAGCCCAGCCTGCCTTTCCAGTTCGTCATTCTGGGAAAAGCACCTAGGTTCTATGGTCTGATTTTCCAATGGGACACTCAACTTCGAGACCCTCTACTAATCTTGGAATGGATCTTTACAAATAACCAACCCACAAAGACAATTACCACCTTCCAAGAAATTATGGCACATTTAATAAAAAAGGCTAGAACTCGCCTCCGTTCCCTTGCAGGGTGTGAGTTCACATGCATATATTTGCCAATGACCACTGGGGACCTGGAACATTTGCTCCAGACCAATGAAAGTCTCCAGTACGCCTTAGATAGCTATACAGGCCAAATTTCAGTACATATCCCAACACATAAGCTTTTTAATCGTGATGTAACATTTCATCTGACCCCAAAATTAGTCCAAAGTAGGACACCTCTCAAAGCTCTAACCATCTTTACAGATGGCTCAGGGTCATCCCACAAGTCGGTAATGACATGGAGGGACCCTAAGACCCAAAATTGGGAATCTGACATAAAAATAGTGGAGGGATCTCCACAGATTGCAGAGTTAGCAGCTGTTGTCAGAGCCTTTGAGAAATTCAAAGACGAACCTTTTAATCTGGTCACAGATTCAGCTTATGTTGCTGGCATAGCTATGAGAGCAGAACATGCTCTTCTCAAAGAGGTTTCCAATCCACAGTTATACCAATTGATTTCTACACTAACACGCTTAATTTCCCACAGAAAACGACCTTACTATATAATGCATGTGAGGTCACACACTGATCTCCCAGGTTTCATTACAGAAGGGAACAAGAAAGCAGACACCTTAGCCATGGCAATAGAGACTGCTAATGTCCCTGACATCTTTGCCCAGGCAAAGTTGTCACACTCATTTTTCATCAAAATGTACCTGCCCTTATCAGAATGTTCAAGCTTTCAAAAGATCAGGCAAAAGCTATTGTTGCCACATGCCCGAACTGTCAAAACTACCAGATACCATCTGTGGGGACGGGAGTCAATCCCCGAGGTTTAAACAGCTGCCAGCTGTGGCAGACAGATGTAACCCACTTTGCACCTTTTGGAAGGTCAAAGTACGTGCATGTATCGGTCGATACGTTCTCAGGAGCAGTATTTGCATCAACACATCCAGGAGAAACTGCACAGCACACCATAAAACATTTTCTCCTCTCCTTTGCTACCCTGGGAGTACCAAAGGAGATCAAAACAGACAATGGACCTGCCTATACCTCTCGTAAGTTAAAAGAGTTCTTCAGTGAGTGGGGAATACAACACAAGACAGGTATACCTGCAAACCCCACAGGACAATCCATCGTGGAAAGGACACATCAAACTCTCAAAAGAGTCCTCATTCAGCAACAGAGAGGAACAAAAATCATTTCTCCAGTTGAAAGAGTTTGCAAGGCTCTCTATGTCATCAACTTCCTGAACTGTACACCCCCAGAGCCTGATCCACCAATACTTCGCCACTTTGCAAATACCACCCAAGCAAAGCTCACGGAGAAACCACCGGTGCTGGTGAAGGACCCAGAAACACATAAAGTCTCGGGACCTTTTGAACTCATTACCTGGGGAAGAGGATATGGGTGTGTTCTACTACCATCTGGTCCAAGATGGTACCCAGGAAAAAACATAAAACCATACCTAGGCACTGCAAATACCACTTCGACAAGCAGTGACAAGAATCCTCCTGAGTCAAACACAAGACCTCCTCAAAACCAGACCAGCTCGGCCTGGAGACGAAGACGGCGCCAAACATCCACAGGTGGAGGAGACGACTGTGCCATCACATAGCAGCAGGCGAAAGAGAAAGCTGAACAACATTCTGAGGCATCAAGCCCTAGGCCAGGCACAGCCTGAAAACAAAACTGTTCTCTGAATTAGATGTTATTACCCTTTTTACCCTAAAACCCTATTATCCCTTTTATAACCCCTTACCAAAAGCCTCTAACCTTTTACCTACTCCCCCACCCTTAGCACCATAGAAAAAACAAAAAAAACCCAGTAAAAAACTAAAAATAAAAGGGGGGATGGAAGGAACAGAGGAAAGGAACAAGAAAGGAACCCTAACCCTCCCCTCCTACCATAAAAATAACAAATTTTGCTTATATTCCCTATCAGAAGCCCCATTCCTGCCCAAAGATGAAAAATATCTCCGTTGGCGCTGTCCTCACTGCTGCCTGGATGTTCCTCACCGTGCCATGTGCCATCGGTTGGATCGGCCCACAGCCGAGCCATAATGTCTGGGTAACCTTAGCAAGGACATTAAAACAGGATAACATGTGCTTATCCATGGGGAGCGTTGATAACCCACTTTCCACATGTCTAGTAGGAATTCCTTTCGTAGCCGATGACTGGCCCGCCTATAATTCAGAGCTTCTCCGCACCACAGGTAAGAGACCCCACCAGGTAGAAACTTGGGACGAGTGGACAAAAATACTGCCCAATGCTCTTGAGGAACCTCAAGAATTGGATCTATTGGGGTCCTCTAAGGCCACATTCTGTGTCAAATTTTACTTTAGACGTCCAAAGAATAATTTGCCTGAAATTGACCTGAACAAAAACACATACCGAAAAGATATATCACCAATTAACAAAGCCTGCAACCCTCACGATTGGTGTAATTACACTGCTCGTATGATCTCTGTGTCCTCTCTCCATCCCAAAGTTCTACCCAAGGGAACGTTTCTCATCTGTGGTGACAGAGTATGGGCTGGGATCCCCTCACAACTCCAGGGAGGTCCCTGTACCCTAGGAAAACTTTCTACCCTTACTCCAAATATCACCTTGTTGCACAATTGGAAAAAAGAGAGCGAGTTAAAACGCCACAAAAGGTCCTAGACGGCATTTGATGAAAATTGCGATCCCAAAGTATAAGATTGGAACAAACCTAAAAAGATAGCGGTCTCTATATTCTTACCATGGGTAGCTGCAGCTAAGGCTCTGGGTGAAATAAATCACCTTGGGTGCTGGCTCAGTAAGCAAGCTAACGCTACTTCTGCTGCCCTGAGCGATCTCTTAAAGGATGAAGAAACCTCAAGACATGCCTCCCTCCAAAATCAAGCAGCGATTGACTTCCTGCTGCTTGCCCACGGACATGGCTGAGAAGACTTCGAAGGGATGTGCTGCTTCAATCTCTCTTCACGCTCGGAATCCATCCACGCCAACATCCAGAAACTGAAGGGACTTGTGAAGGACTTAAAAGTAGAAAAGACCCCAGACTGGGTCAATGACCTCTTCGGTCAATGGGGATTAACGGGATGGGTTGCATCTTTGGTTAAGGGAATGTTGTGGATTTTTCTTGTAATTGTCATCGTGCTAGTCATGTTGTCATGCCTTGTCCACTGTTTTAAAAGAACCATAGGAAACGCCTTTTTTCTAAATACAGAAAGTGGAGTTGTAGCAGGCACAGGGCCTGCACGGCCTCCTTGGCGATCAGAAGCCTAAGAGCTAGGAAATGCCAAAGTCAGCATGACTAAGGCTTTAGAAGCCACTCTCTTCCATCTTTCGGACCTTGCTATCTCCCTGTATATCCATAGGTCACTTTTCCCTTGACCCTTACTATTGGACAGTTTTCAATACCCCTGTAAGGTATAAAAACCCCTCACTCTGCCCGGTTCGAGAGAGGAGAGCTGTCACTGGACCCTTCGCGGAGACCCCAATAAAAGAACCCTGCGGAACCCATACAGCGCTTCTCCCTCTCTCTCTGCGTCTGCTGGGACGGCGGTACCAACGGCACCAGGCAAGCTAAAAGAGCTGAAATCACTAAAAGGCTGAAAGAGCTGCAAAGCACTATAGCCTGCCTGGGTTGCCTGAGCCCCCCGCTGAGCTATCCTGGCCCTCCGCTGAGCTATCCTGGCCGGCCGGCATTCCCTGCTGGGCTTCTGCCCTGAGGGTAATACCCAGCCATAAGTAGCTACTAAGGAGTACTCATTTTCAATCACTTTTCCTGTCTTTGTGGTTTGAAGATCTTTTTTACTCCCCTCTGGCTGAGAGCTAGTCCTGTTTGCTACTTCACTGCTCATAGCAAGTTCAGAAGGCAGGCTTTTCTCCTGGATAGTTTTCTCTATGAAAGATTTTGTGGACTGCGTTTTTTTCCTTTTGTGGCCACAAGTGTCTGTTGTCGGAGACTTTATTGGGATAGTAATTTTTATGTGACTGGTGTCACTTTCACAGCTGCTAGCAGAAATGGGATTCTGATTTGAGGGTGATATATCCATCACACTGTCCATTGAATAAAACTCCTTTTTTCCTTCCATGCTCTCATGGGATTTGCTGTCAAATGCTTTCTGAGCACTCTTTACCCATTTGATACCTGTGGTTTGGATGGCTTGACTAAGCAAGATGTTTTTGCAGGATTTCTTTGTACTCCTGGTGGGCTGATTGGGGGCTTCCAGCTGCACACCTCCCTCTTGATCTACAAGAGGCAAAAGCCCATTGCACTTGGAGGCACTGCTCAGCTGGGCAGCCCTGCTGATGATGTTGGGTGATGGGACTGCACTGCCAATGGCAAGCTCTTTACTAATGGCTGACAGCTGCCCCCATGTGCTGCTGGCGCAGGACTTTTTTGCCTGGGATTTGCTGAAGGAAACTCCTGGCTCCATAGTGGAGACCTTGGTGGCACTAACTGCTTCTCTATTGGGTTCTCTGTTAACAAAGCAACTTTGAGAAGTGGATCCAGTATCAGAGCTTGCTGACCAGTCAAGATGGTGCTGGTTGCTACTTTTCTGCTGGTGCTTTGATTTTAAGGTGTCACTGGTGAAATCTTGTTGGACACCTGGATCATAATACCGAGCAGAATGTTTTTGTGGTCTGTCATAAACCTGGAAGGTAGCAGAAAATAAATAAATAAAATTCATTTATCAGTCCATTCATAATCCCTGGTTGCAGCACTTTATTTTGTACAGTGAGTGACAACTCTTCTTAACCAATGTTCTTGTAAGGGTTAGAAACCTTTATAGAGTCTTATATTTGAGCCAAATTTGCATTTAGATTCATGCATTGCAAACAAGGTTTGTTTGGTGTTCCCACTGTAAAAAAAAAAAAAAAGGAAAATATTTCTATAAATGCAAAATTGCTAAGGAAACATATTCTACTGATTTTTAATTTAAAGAACAAGAAAAATCACAGAATCAATTAGGTTGGAAAAGACCTCTGAGATCACTGACTCCAACCTAAGACCAAACACCACCATCACAACTAGACCATGGCACTAAGTGCCACATCCAGTCTGTCTTAAATACCTCCAGGGCTGGTGACTCTACCACCTCCCTGCACAGCCCATTCCAATATCTAATCACTTTTTCAGTAACAAAATTCTTCCTAATGTCCAACATAAACCTCCCCTGGTGCAGCTTGAGGCTATGTCCTTGTCTTAAGTTGGAAATTAGGGTGTGTATTCTATTCCTATCTGTTAGAGGTGAGGCAGTTATCTTCTGTTAATTGGACAGTTTTCTTTATCTCTTCTACAACCTAATCCTCCCTCCAGGGAGATATCTTCTGTTAATGGGCCATTGAGTCTCACTTCATGACGGATAAAATGACATCATCCCACTGTGGGAACCTCTGCTCAGAGGGAGGAGACAAGCATTCCTATCTGGATATAATCAGAGATTTGGAAGACCACAGGCAGCCTTTCCTACTGGAATTACAGAGGAAGATCAGGCCCATCTACACCACCACTGGATCTTCAGAGGAAGACTACACCCTTCTACAGGATCACTGCTTCAACAGAACTACATCTGTCACTCCAAGAAGACTGCAGCCACCATTCCAATTGGACTGCTACCAACACCCTGACCAACAGTGTCAGGTCATATTCTGACTCTGTCAGTGTTGTTTTGTATTACTGCATTGTTTATTTAATTATTATTTTTTTAATTTTCTTCCCCAATAAAGAACTGTTGTTCCTGCTCCCATATCTTTGCCTGAGAGTGCCTTAATTTGAAAAATTTTAACAATTTGGAGGGAGGGGGTTTACATTTTCCATTTCAGGGGAGTTTCCTGCCTTCCTTAGTAGACACCTGTCTTTTCAAACCAACAGTCTTCTCATCCTGTTGCTGGTTGCCTGGGAGAAGAGGCTGATCCCCACCTGGCTACAACCTCCTTTCAGGTAATTTTGGAGAGTACAAATATTCCCTTTCAACTGACGAATGGTGCAACTCAGCCTCCTGGTGAGAATTCCTTTTTCCTAAAAAATAATCCTTCACAGAAGTTGAAGTTCAACAACAGCGATTAAGCTCATTGTTGTAAACAAGAGGAATGCAAAATAATCTCTGAAGATGCTAGCAAAAAGAGGAAAACCCATAGGTCCACTTCCCTATGAAGCCAGAATCTGCAAAGATTTATTTGCCTAAATTTCCCCACAAACTGTGTGCTTAAAATCATATGCAGAGCATCAAGTGTGTGAGGCGCACTTGGCAGGTTCAAGATTTGCTTTACTCTCTTTCCATTTTAATAATCTGCTATTTGCAATGTTGGTGAAAGGTATTTTCAATATGATTTCAAATCTTCTGACAGGAGCTCTTCAAGCCACAAAGGTTACAGCAAGGGCAGATTTATGCTGAAGACTGTCTTATCTGTACTGCCTATCAGCTGGTGCAATACCTCAGGACATCCTCCTCACATGAATCTGCTAATTGGTGCAATAACCCAGTCCTGACATCTGTCTGGTAGTGAGTTATCTCTGGTGCCATGTAGGTGGTAGTTCCAGTTGACAATAAACATCTTGCCTTGAGACCAGATTGAATGGACATAATCCTTGAATTTCTAAATGAAAGACACTTCACTTTACAAACTATAAAAGCTACACAAAACTTGCACAAAGCAGAAGTCTTCTGCACATTCCCTGGAAACGTGTAGGGCTTTTCCCTGAAGCTGAGATGCTACTTCATGGTTACTCTTCCAGAAGTTGAGTGAAAGGGCTCTGTGTACTCCATCATCAATTTGGTGGCAAGTTACATTGACTCCTAATCTATACTATTTTTTTGCTAGCTATAATATAGGTACTTTTATGTTGTACATTGTTTTATGTAAATCTACTAGTAGTTCTTTGTTTCAACCTGTGTAGTAAGTAACTCTGTTTAAAGTATTTTGTTTGTTCATCTCCTGTATATTCAATAAATAACTCATAATAAACCAGATTTGCCATTTTTAACAACTTGTGAGCCAGGGTGGTTTAGGTGCGGGTAACCTGAATTTAAGCTGCTGCTAAAAAATTTGAACCTAGGGCAGGACTTGTCTAATGCTTTCACTCAATTCATAACACTGTTGAACACTGTTGCAGAGCAAAAGAAAGTTTTGTGGTTTTTTTCTTGCTGTGCCTCCTTCTGCTGAAGAAATTATGTTTGCTACAGCTGTAGCTTTTTGAGAAGTCTCTTAAAGCAGAAACAATTTTTTTCTTTTGCTCTCATTAACTGACTTTTTCTAGTAATTTGTTTTCTTCTGTTACATTTAGGAGCTTTTTTTTTTAAAGCTCTGGCTCAAACTGTACAAGTGATTTTGTACAGCTAGTACTGCAGAGAACTGTTCTAAGCAAACTGTAATGACACAGTTCTGAATGCCAAATAAATGATGGGAGACTTAAATGTGTAACCAAGAAAAGAATAGAAAACAACTACTAAGTGTCTTGTATTTATGCATGTTATAGATACATATTATAATATTGGCTTTTTGCAAATATTAAAATGGATTTTATATGTTATAAAAATATAGTTTTTATTTATGTTATTAAATAGGCTTAGACATAGTCGTGAAATAGCTATGCTTGTGTAAAATGCCTGCTTGGATGGGATAACATCCAATGAACATAGGATGAGAACACCTGCTACAGATATGCCAACTATCAGCACTCTCCATCTGAAAACAGTGTGGACCAAGGCCCAAACTGGAAGTGATAAGGAGAAGGAGCCAAAACCACAGCCAAGAAACACGCATGCTCTAAAAAGGCAGACCCAAGGAGGGGCCATGTAAAATAGTTCCTGGGATATGTAAACTAGTTTATGGATATGCATAAGGGTCTATGAATATGCAAAGAGCTGATGTAATGGGAAAAGTATTTAAGGGGTATCCCCAAAGGTAACAGTGTGGTCTTGGCTGAGTGACAAGATGCATCCGGCCGTAATAACCTTTGCTCTATGGTCCTTGTCTCCTATTGTCCTTTATTAAAATTTTCAAATTTTCACAGGAGAGTGAAAGTGTTTTTCACATGCAAACACTCTCTTGCAATTAAGTTTCTACCAGTGGTGTTACATTATGTGAAAAATGCCAAGAACTTATTTTTTTTAAATTTTAAAAGTTTAATAGTAATAAAATGGTTCTAAAAATAGTAATAAAAATTTGGACAATTAGGATTTAGGATAATACGAGACAATAAAAACAAAGAGTTACGGTCCGGGTACCTTTTCCTGGTCAAAATAAGCCCAAAAAAGGACCCCCGTTAACAGAGGATTAACCCTTAAAAGCAATAGCCTGTTGCATATTCATATACTTCATACATGATGCATAAATTCCATTCAAACAAAGGATTCTGTCCGGTCAGTGTCAACTTCTTCCTCTTTATCCTGACGGCATCTTCAGGGCTGAGCGAGTGTCCTAGGGTGAGGTTATGATGTTTGTATCCCCAATTGTGTGTTCTGTTAATGCTGGATATTATGTTCTGTGCCTTCAAGACTGGCTCTGAAGAGCAAGGTTTGTTTTGGTTTGTTATCAGCCTGCTCCCCGACAGCTGGCGGGACAGAGAGACTGGGCAGTACATAGTGCGGCTTTTGCTTTTTGGCTTTGCTTTTTGCTGCTAGCTTTGCTCTTGCTTCTGCTGTGCTCCTGCTTTGCGCTTCTGCTTGTTAGTTAGTTTAGCTAAGCAGTCCAAAATTTTCCCTGGACTTTTTTCCTTTCCCTTTTTGGAATCATTTAAACCTGCTCCAGACTGGGACCTGGGAAACACCGAGAGTTTGAATCTTGTGGCTGCAGTAGCTATCCCCAGCGCCGGAGGGAGCAACAACAGAGTGACTACTCCCAGGAAAGACTTTCTGAATTTGTCATACTTTTCAGATTGGTGAAAGAGTGTTGTCATCCGGTATTGTTCATTTTGTGTGCTGGGGGTGTTTTGCCTGTTAAATAAACAGGTTCTTTCCACTTGTCTCCGAGGAACCCTGCCTGAACTGGTAGGGGGGAGGGGCTGTGTGGGTTTGCTTTCTGGGGGGGCCCCCTTTGGAGGTTTTCTCCCAGATTTTCCCCAACCCAGGACAGCGAGGCAGGAAGAAGTTAGTTTCTTCTGATAAGGGAGCAATAAATTATTTTTCTCTGAAAGATTTAGGTGTCTGTGGCTGCTATTTTGGTGTGAGTACCTCATTCCTTTCTTTAAAAAATATCCTACATACATAGTTTCTATTTTAACTACAAAAGCTACATTTTAACTACAAAACTACATTTACCATACTATTAAAATGTTAATACAGCACTACTAATCAATACAACATAATACATATATTAAATACATGCGTAGAGCCATATAATATGCACTTTTCGCAATTAGATCCCTGTTCAGGATGTTTGCTACAGAAGTTTTGGGATAAGGAGGCTGTCAACATAAGATGATTTTGACCTAGGAAATTAGATGTCCCCAGTTCTGAGCAACTTCAGAGGGATTTGAAAAGGGCTAAAAACTCCCAAGCCTATGGTGCATTATCTAGTGACCACTAAGCATACATGTTATTGGCAAACTGATGTTGAGATATCCTTCATGAGCATATAAAAATGGGCATGTGACTTTTCTGGTTATTGGCAATAACAATGAAGGTGTTCTGGTCCATCATCTGAGGAGTAACCAGGGATTCTAAAATCCTGTGTATAGTTCAGCTGCTGTGTGTAGCAGGCACAGGGCCTGCACGTCCTCCTTGGCGATCAGAAGCCTGAGAGCTAGGAAATGCCAAAGTCAGCATGACTAAGGCTTTAGAAGCCCCTCTCTTCCGTCTTTCGGACCTTGCTATCTCCCTGTAAGCCCATAGGTCACTTTCCCCTGACCCTTACTATTGGACAGTTTTCAAAACCCCTGTAGGGTATAAAACCCCCTAATTCTGCCTGGTTCGGCAGAGAAGAGCTGTCACTGGACCCTTTGCGGAGACCCGAATAAAAGAACCCTGCGGAACCCATACAGTGCTTCTCCCTCTCTCTCTGCGTCTGCTGCGGCGGCACCTGGCAAGCTGAAAGAGCTGAAATCACTAAAGAGCTGCCTGCAAATCACTATAGCTTGCCCAGGTTGCCTGAGCCCCCCCTGCTGAGCTATCCTGGCCAGCCGGCATTCCCCGCTGGACTTCTGCCCTGAGGGTAATAGCCCGGCCATAGCTGACGCCCGAACAGCGAGGGGCCCCTGGACCGACATCTGAACTGCCGCAATATTCTGGCTGAGGAACTGAATGCCGGACCTGGCATCTCAGAGGAGCAGCATTTCTTCTTGAAATTGTCACTGCCTCCGCGCCAGAAATCCTGGAAGAAGAAGCTCTTCGTTTTAGAAGGACTCTTCTGAAAAGGAGGTCAGCCGACCTGCAACAACGACACCTGGGCACGCGAGTGTCCGTGGAGGCTGACAAGCAGACGACCCCCAGCAGAACTTTGACCCACAACTGGCTGAAGAAGTGTAAGTTTAACACAGCCTTTCTTGCGCGCAAAATACTTTTCCTCAGGCCCTTTTTTTTTGGTTTTTTTCTTTTTTTTCTCTTTTTTCTGCTGGCGGGGACTGGGAACATGGGATCAAAGTTTAGTACATTTAAGCGATCCCAGAACGAGAGAGATTTATATTCACTAATCCTAGAAATACTATCTTCTAACAACTTTTCTTTTTCTAATGGTGTCTTGGTTTGAAAAGACAGGAGTCTGTGAAGGAAGGCAAAAAGCCTTCTGTGAAATGGAAAGGTAAACCCCCTCCTTCCGAATTATCACAATTTCAGAATTAAAAGGGCTCTCAGGCAAAGATATGGGAATGGGAATAACAGTTTTTTTACTAGGAAGAAAAAAAAGACTAAATAACAATGTAATTTAGCACAAGCAAAAAACCACTGGCAGAGTGAGAAAAACCTGACACCCTGAGAAGTCAGGGTGTTGATAGTAGTCCAGCCAGATGGTGGCTGCTCCTCCTGGAGCGGCGATCTGCAGAAGGGTGTAGATCCTTTCTGAAAATGCGGCGAAGGAGCAGCTGGGCCTTGGTTCCTGATTCCTCTGGGAAATCCAGCGAAGAAGGCTGTCTGTGGTCTCGGAAATGCTTGTTTTATGGTGGCAGGGATGCTTGGCTCCTCCCTCTGGGTGGAGCATCTCCCAATGGGATGATGTAACTAATCTTACCAGCCACAGTGAGTAATTCAATAGCCCATTAGCAGGAGATTATCTTCCTGGCAGTGTCATTGTTCTTGCAAGAGATAAGAAAAACTGCCTAAGCCCCAACAGATGGGAAAAATAGAATACATGCTTATTTTACAGGCCAGGACAAAAGGTAACCTTTCAAAAACTAACCTGAAAAAATTTATAAAGTGGATTCTCTGCCACTTCCCAGACACTAATACACAGACTATTACCTTAGACTCCTTTTGGGATACAATTGGGACCACGATATATAAGTTTCAAACTAACCAAGACTTTTCTGTAACCCGGTTTTTACCTATATTTCACGCTATCACTAAAGCTGTAGAAAAAACTAACAAAAAGATAGTAACTTCAGGGCTAACTTCTGTCGAACGAAACGGGAAGTTCTTATCTGACTCAACAAACGTCCCTCTTTCCAATGCTAATCGAGGAGATAACACTCCCTCCACCCTGGAATCCAGTACTCCTCTGGGTCCTAGCGTCCTGCCATCCACCACTACCTTTGCGCCGCACCCCCCAACCCCGCTGCGCCCACGGCCCCTCCCCACCCCCTCCTCCCCCCCGCCTGCCCCTCGGGAGATACATCCTGCGTGCCTCCTTGCTCTGTGTTATCTCCGAAAGCATCTGCGCCGGTTCCCACCGAGACTGACCCAAAGGCCACTCCTCCCGCTGCTCCCCCCGACCCTGCCGGGGCCCCTCCCACTCCCTCTACCGTCCCTCCTGTCCCTGCCGGGCCCCCCCCCACTCCCTCTGCCCTCTTTCCTGTCCCTGCCGCGGCCCCCCCCCACTCCCTCTCCCGCCCCTCCTGCCCTCGCCCCCGCTGCCACCATCGCGTCTTTCCCTGCCCCCGGCATCATCCCTGCTGCGGCAGGGGATCAGCCCGCCTGCGTATCCACGCCCCCCACCACCATCGCGCCTTTGCCCGCCGCCGGAATCGTTCCTGCCTGCGTATCCGCAGCACCCTCTTCCAGTCCCGCCGCCTCCTCCTCTCCCGCGCTGATCCCCTGACCCCACACCCAGGCACACACCCACCCTCATGGACCCCCGGTCCGGACCCCCCAGACTTCCTTCAGTTCTGCCCCCCCTCCCCACGCCCCCCATTCCTGTGCATGCTGTATCACGCATTGCACGGCCACCCCAGCCCTGCAGCCTCCCTGTAGCCACGTTCTGCCATGTGCTGCCTTATACCCTATCCAGCCACATGCACCTCTGCCAAATGTTGCTCCAGCCTGCCATAAAAAACATAAGGCAAGGCCTGATAGCTCTCACTTCTCGTCATCTGATGACAGCAGTGACAGCGATTCTGATTTGGAAATAGACTATATTGATCCGTGGGCAAAAATAAAAATGGAAGCCACGCAGGCAAGGGACTGACAATTAGCTCAGAGAATCACTGCCTTTCCAGTAGATTATAAGAAGGGAAAAAGAGAAGGTGCTACTACTAGAAAGACATGGGAACCTATTACAAATAAAGAACTTGTGCAATTAAGAAATACAGCCAAAGAACATGGTAGAAGTTCACATATTTTTAGAAATTTCCTAGATGCTACGTTCTCAGCACATGTTTTGGTACCCCACGATATTAAAAATATTGCCCAGTGCCTCCTTTCTCCCGCCGAGTACATGCTTTGGGAAAGGCATTGGAAAAAGCAATTAAAAACATTATCAGATAACTACGCTGCAGATGCTGATAAGTCAAACTTTACACTCGAACAGCTGGCTGGTGAAGGGGATTTGCAGAAACCCTCTGACCAAGCTGATACTTTACCTAAGGCAACACTACAAGACGTGGCTATAGCAGCAAAAACCTCCTTACTCCTTACCCCTGATGTCTTTACCCGTACCCAATACTTTTCTACTATTAAACAAGGAATAGATGAAAGCTTTATCAAATTTGTGGATAGAATTAAGGATGCTCTGGAAAAACAGATAGAGAGCACAGAGGCAAGAAAAGAACTGTTGTGTAAACTTGCCATGAATAATTCAAATGAAAAATGTAAAGCAATTCTGAGAGCCTTACCCTTAGACACAGAACCTACCATAGAGCAAATGCTGGAAAGCTGCACACGCCACTGGTCCACTGAAGATACAGTGGCCCAAGCAGTTATTAAGGGTGTTGCAGAAGGAGTTTCTAGTGCATATGCAGTAATAGCTTCTAAAGATCAGGTCCGCTGCTACCACTGCGGAGATTTTGGACATTTTATAAAGGACTGTCCAGAGAGGTCACCTCCCAGGTACCCTCGCAATTTCTACCAAAGGCCCCAGAATCAGCAGTACTATCAGCAGCGACCTGGAAACTTCCAGCAGAGCGTGGTGGGGCCCCACGCAAAGACACCAAATCAAAGGCCATCCAGACCCAGTCACGTACCATCCCAGGAGATTCCAGACCACATGAGGAGGATCCAACACATGGAGCGATACCAAGGGGAACGCGCCGCCACCTGTTAACTGCACTGTCCATTGACTTTAAAAATGACAATGTTTATCGTGTTCCCACAGGCAAACGTGGGCCAAAAGGTGGTCCTTCTAACATCCTAATTATAGGTGATTCTCTCCATAGCCCAAAGGAAATATTTGTTGTTCCAGAAGTACAAACAGTGCACCCGGGACAAGAAATCTTTGTCCAGGTGTACTGCACAGACTTACTTTCTTCCAAAGGGTACCCCATTTGCACAGGCCTTTCTACTCCCTAAGAATCACAGGGAACAGCTTCCTCTCAACCCCACAGCAATGTGGATACAAGTTGTGGGACCAAGTAAGCCTGTCATCGAGTGCGGTCTTACCTGCAGAGGACAAAAGGTCCACCTACCAGGGATGCTGGACACCGGTGCAGACATGACCATCATCGCCCGCTCTGAATGGCCAGCACCCTGGGAACTACAACCTGTGGCAGGCATGATTACAGGGATCGGTGGAGCTACAGTTTCCATGCGGAGCAAGAACAACATCCTCGTCGAAGGGCCTGAAGGCAAGTTGGTAACCATCCGCTCATTCATGTTAAGGGCCCCCATCACCTTGTATGGACGGGACATTTTATGTCAGTGGGGTGCCTCCCTACGTATTCCCAGTCCAGATTTCTAATTGGGGCCACTGAGGAGCGCGCACTGCCAGACACTCCTCGTCTCACCTGGAAATGCCATGACCCGATCTGGATCGAGCAGTGGCCCCTCTCTAAAGTCAAACTGCGCGCACTACACGCCCTTGTGGATGAACAGCTCGCCAAAGGCCACATCGTAGAGAACACCAGCCCTTGGAATTCTCCAGTCTTTATACTACAAAAGCCTGGAACGGACAGGTGGAGGCTCCTCCATGATCTTCGCAAAATCAACGAGGTCATCGAGGACATGGGTCCCCTCCAGCCTGGCCTGCCCTCACCATCGATGCTGCCTAGAGACTGGACACTTGCTATCATTGATATTAAAGACTGTTTCTTCAGCATCCCGCTGCATCCCCAGGACGCTCCACGGTTTGCCTTATCTGTCCCCTCTCTTAACAGAGAGGCTCCACTCAAGAGATATCATTGGCGTTTTCTTCCTCAAGGACTTCAATGCAGCCCCACTCTATGCCAGTGGTATGTTGCTCGCATTCTGTGTCCTGTTCGGAACCTATTCCCAGATGCGATCATCCATCACTATATGGACGATATCCTGGTCTGTGCACCAGAAAAAAAGGTACTTGGACAAAGCAGTTAAAAGGACTATTGAAACCATAGAAAAGGCAGGATTCGAGATCCGTGAGGACAAAATACAGTACACCAATCCATGGACTTACCTTGGACTCCAGATCTGGGAAAGGACCATCGTACCCCAGCAGCTCACCATCCGAGACGACCCAAAAACCCTGAGAGACTTACACAGTCTGTGCGGATCCATCAACTGGGTACGTCCATTGCTAGGAATTACAACAGAGGACCTCGCTCCACTGTTCAACCTTCTTCGGGGCAAGGAGAATCTGGAGTCTCCATGCACTCTAACACCAGAGGCCCGAGATGCCATCACCAAGGTCCAAGAAGCCCTGTCTTCACACAAAGCCCATCGCTTCGAGCCCAGTCTGCCTTTCCAGTTTCTCATTATGGGAAAAGCACCTAGGTTCTATGGTCTGATTTTCCAATGGGACACTCAACTTTGAGACCCTTTACTAATCTTGGAATGGATCTTTACAAATAACCAACCCACAAAGACAATTACCACCTTCCAAGAAATTATGGCACATTTAATAAAAAAGGCTAGAACTCGCCTCCGTTCCCTTGCAGGGTGTGAGTTCACATGCATTTATTTGCCAATGACCACTGGGGACCTGGAACATTTGCTCCAGACCAATGAAAGTCTCCAGTATGCCTTAGATAGCTATACAGGCCAAATTTCAGTACATATCCCAAAACATAAGCTTTTTAATTGTGATGTAACATTTCATCTGACCCCAAAATTAGTCCAAAGTAGGACACCTCTCAAAGCTCTAACCATCTTTACAGATGGCTCAGGGTCATCCCACAAGTCGGTAATGACATGGAGGGAACCTAAGACCCAAAATTGGGAATCTGACATAAAAATAGTGGAGGGATCTCCACAGATTGCAGAGTTAGCAGCTGTTGTCAGAGCCTTTGAGAAATTCAAAGACGAACCTTTTAATCTGGTCACAGAATCAGCTTATGTTGCTGGCATAGCTATGAGAGCAGAACATGCTCTTCTCAAAGAGGTTCCCAACCCAAAGTTATACCAATTGATTTCCACATTAACACGCTTAATTTCCCACAGAAAACAACCTTACTATATAATGCATGTGAGGTCACACACTGACCTCCCAGGTTTAATTACAAAAGGGAACAGGAAAGCAGACACCTTAGCCATGGCAATAGAGTCTGCTAATGTCCCTAACATCTTTGCCCAGGCAAAGCTGTCACACTCATTTTTTCATCAAAATGTGCCTGCCCTTATCAGAATATTCAAGCTTTCAAAAGATCAGGCAAAAGCTATTGTTGCCACATGCCCGAACTGTCAAAACTACCAGATACCATCTGTGGGGACGGGAGTCAATCCCCGAGGTTTAAACAGCTGCCAGCTGTGGGAGACAGATGTAACCCACTTTGCACCTTTTGGAAGGTCAAAGTACGTGCATGTATCGGTTGATACATTCTCAGGAGCAGTATTTGCATCAACACATCCAGGAGAAACTGCACAGCACACCATAAAACATTTTCTCCTCGCCTTTGCTACCCTGGGAGTACCAAAGGAGATCAAAACAGACAATGGACCTGCCTATACCTCTCGTAAGTTAAAAGAGTTCTTCAGTGAGTGGGGAATACAACACAAGACAGGTATACCTGCAAACCCCACAGGACAATCCATCGTGGAAAGGACACATCAAACTCTCAAAAGAGTCCTCATTCAGCAACAGAGAGGAACAAAAATCATTTCTCCAGTTGAAAGAGTTTGCAAGGCTCTCTATGTCATCAACTTCCTGAACTGTACAACCGCAGAGCCTGATCCACCAATACTTCGCCACTTTGCAAATACCACCCAAGCAAAGCTCACGGAGAAACCACCTGTGCTAGTGAAGGACCCAGAAACACATAAAGTCTCTGGACCTTTTGAACTCATTACCTGGGGAAGAGGATATGCGTGTGTTCTGCTACCATCTGGTCCAAGATGGTACCCAGGAAAAAACATAAAACCATACCTAGGCACTGCAAATACCACTTCGACAAGCAGTGACAAGAGTCCTCCTGAGTCAAACACAAAACCTCCTCAAAACCAGACCAGCTCGGCCTGGAGACGAAGACGTCGCCAAACATCCACAGGTGGAGGAGACGACCGTCCCATCACATAGCAGCAGACAAAACAGGAAGCTGAACAACATTCTGCGGCATCAAGCCCTAGGCCAGGCACAGCCTGAAAACAAAACTGTTCTCTGAATTAGATGTTATTACCCTTTTTACCCAAAAAAACCTTATTATCCCTTTTATCAACCCTTATCAAAAGCCTCTAACCTTTTACCTACTCCCCCACCCTTAGCACCATAGAAAAACCAAAAAAAACCCAGTAAAAAACTAAAAATAAAAGGGGGGATGGAAGGAACAGAGGAAAGGAACAAGAAAGGAACCCTAACCCTCCCCTCCTACCATAAAAATAACAAATTTTGCTTATATTCCCTATCAGAAGCCCCATTCCTGCCCAAAGATGAAAAATATCTCCGTTGGCGCTGTCCTCACTGCTGCCTGGATGTTCCTCACCGTGCCATGTGCCATCGGTTGGATCGGCCCACAGCCGAGCCATAATGTCTGGGTAACCTTAGCAAGGACATTAAAACAGGATAACATGTGCTTATCCATGGGGAGCGTTGATAACCCACTTTCCACATGTCTAGTAGGAATTCCTTTCGTAGCCGATGACTGGCCCGCCTATAATTCAGAGCTTCTCCGCACCACAGGTAAGCGACCCCACCAGGTAGAAACTTGGGACGAGTAGACAAAAATACTGCCCAATGCTCTTGAGGAACCTCAAGAATTGGATCTATTGGGGTCCTCTAAGGCCACATTCTGTGTCAAATTTTACCTTAGACGTCCAAAGAATAATTTGCCTGAAATTGACCTGAACAAAAACACATACCGAAAAGACATATCGCCAATTAACAAAGCTTACAACCCTCACGATTGGTGTAATTACACTGCTCGTATGATCTCTGTGTCCTCTCTCCATCCCAAAGTTCTACCCAAGGGAACGTTTCTCATCTGTGGTGACAGAGTATGGGCTGGGATCCCCTCACAACTCCAGGGAGGTCCCTGTACCCTAGGAAAACTTTCTACCCTTACTCCAAATATCACCTTGTTACACAATTGGAAAAAAGAGAGCGAGTTAAAACGCCACAAAAGGTCCTAGACGGCATTTGATGAAAATTGCGATCCCAAATTATACGATTGGAACAAACCTAAAAAGATAGCAGTCTCTATATTCCTACCATGGGTAGCTGCAGCTAAGGCCCTGGGTGAAATAAATCACCTTGGGTGCTGGCTCAGTAAGCAAGCTAACGCTACTTCTGCTGCCCTGAGCGATCTGTTAAAGGAAGAAGAAACCACAAGACATGCCTCCCTCCAAAATCAAGCAGCTATTGATTTCCTGCTGCTTGCCCACGGACATGGCTGCGAGGACTTCGAAGGGATGTGCTGCTTCAATCTCTCTTCACGCTCGGAATCCATCCACGCCAACATCCAGAAACTGAAGGGACTTGTGAAGGACTTAAAAGTAGAAAAGACCCCAGACTGGGTCAATGACCTCTTCGGTCAATGGGGATTAACGGGATGGGTTGCATCTTTGGTTAAGGGAATGTTGTGGATTTTTCTTGTAATTGTCATCGTGTTGCTTATGTTCTCATGCCGTGTCCACTGTTTTAAAAGAACCATAGGGAACGCCTTTTTTCTAAATACAGAAAGTGGAGTTGTAGCAGGCACAGGGCCTGCACGGCCTCCTTGGCGATCAGAAGCCTAAGAGCTAGGAAATGCCAAAGTCAGCATGACTAAGGCTTTAGAAGCCACTCTCTTCCATCTTTTGGACCTTGCTATCTCCCTGTAAGGTCACTTTCCCCTGACCCTTACTATTGGACAGTTTTCAATACCCCTGTAAGGTATAAAACCCCCTAATTCTGCCCGGTTCGAGAGAGGAGAGCTGTCACTGGACCCTTCGCGGAGACCCGAATAAAAGAACCCTGCGGAACCCATACAGCGCTTCTCCCTCTCTCTCTGAGTCTGCTGCGGCGGCACCTGGCAAGCTGAAAGAGCTGAAATCACTAAAGAGCTGCCTGCAAATCACTATAGCTTGCCCAGGTTGCCTGAGCCACCCCCCCGCTGAGCTATCCTGGCCGGCCAGCATTTCCCGCTGGACTTCTGCCCTGAGGGTAATAGCCCGGCCATAGCTGTGCACATGGACCTGACATGTTCTGGGAAAACAGAGATTTCTAGAAATTGTGGAGTGAGACAATTAAAACATGCAGCTGCAGTGAAGCTGCAGATGTTGCAGGCAAGTGACACATGGTTTCTCCAGCCTGAGAAAAAAAGCCAAAAGCATAAACAGCCCTCAGGCAATGAATGACTTGTTGTTCCTCCTCCTCCCAGCGATCCTGCGCAGCAACCTCCTGCATGTGAGCCACACAGCACATAGTGGCCATGATGCATGCCCTCTTTCAGAAAATGGTGCCCATGTCCTTGGGATGAAGCATGGGTTCAAAAGGAAACCAGCAGCACTGGCACTGGAGTTTGATAGTGTGAAAAACACATTCACTCTCATGTGAAAATTTAAAAAGTTTAATAAAGGACAATAGGAGACAAAGACAGTAAAGCAAAGATTACAGTGCCAGGTGTGTCTTGGCACTTAACCAAGAGCACACCATCACCTTTGGGGATACCCCTTTACATACCTTTTCGATTACATCAGCCAGTTGCATATTCATAGACCCTCATGCATATCCATATTTTTCCATAAACTAGTTTACATATTCCAGGAACTATTTTACATGGCCCCTCCTTGGGTCATGTAAATGGGTCGAATGAGGTTTTGGCCTCATTATGCTGGGGGAGTTATTTTCTGGAGATGATGAGGGAATACACCTCCCTGTCCCTGCCCAAGATTGATGTGAATGCTTATTGTCAGAGACTGAAATGGTTCATGCCTTAAACATTGTTATGAAGGAGTTTTGCCCATTAGAGCAAAAACTGTATAAAGAAGCTAAAACCACAGAAGCCCACCCCTCCTTGAAGATGCCTGGCTGTAATTTGGACTGTGAGTTAAGCCACCTAGATAAGATAAAGGGGACACGATTGTTCAATCATCTCAGGTCTAGGGAAAAGTAAACAAGGGTAAGGGAAAAGAATGCATCCACAAGAAAGCCAAAGGCATCAGAAAATCAACCTCTGGTTAGAGACACTGAGCACCCCTCCTCCCTTATACAAACCAGCCCAGCTGTGAAACCCCCAACCCCATAGGCCACATCCACAGGACATTCACGTGGGAAGCTGTGTCTGTCCAAAATTTCCCTCATTATTTGCCTCCCGATCATTGTGAAAAGACAAAAATCGAGACCACCGGGGAAAGGAAAAGATCCTGTTCTGAAATCCGGGTCCGACTGGTCCACCAAGCCAAACTATTGTCTACAGGTTTGTTTGCTCACCCCATGGGAAGCTGCACTCAATGAATAAGGAAAGGGACACTGTGCCCTCCTTCACCTGCATCACTCAGCAACGCTGATTCTGGAATTTCCCCGACCTCCTAACTTGGCTGGACTTTCTCTCTGGAATGACCTTTTGGGTGGTCATCATGAAAAACTCTTCTTTTTAGCATACATCAACCACTGTGACAGATGGACTGAGATAAGAGAAGTCTTTCTCCCCCAAGGACTGAGACATCAGACCCCTATATGAAAAAGCTCCCCCTTCCTCCCCAAGGACTGAGACTGAAATCCCTACTGCGGGAAGGGGGGGGGGAAGGTGTGTGTGGGCAGGCCAGGTGACCAAAGCCAGCTTGCAAGTGACCACTGGACCGAGAAGACAACGGCTCTCGCCCACTGCTGAGATCATGGACTATTGTATCTGTTCTCCCCCCCTTTGCAATTTTCAATAATAAAACCCCCTGGGTTAGCTAGGGGCTTTTGAGATCTCCCCTGACGTGCATGCAACAGCCTTCGTCAAATGGACTTCAAAGGGCTTTGTCATCCACACATCTGGTAGCTATACCCCTCCTTTCTTTTCCTCCCCTCTTTTTCCTTATTCTTTCCCTTTTCTTCATTCCCCGTCTCCCTAACGCATTTTGCTGTGGTCATTCAATAAAGGTACATTTGTTTTTGATTATCACTACAAAACCCCCTTGTCGTGTCAGTTTTTGCACCCTGAGATCAGTGAAAAGAACCATCACGGATCTCGTCCTTTGGACAGATTGTGACAGAGGCAGATGAGGGGGTGATACAATCCACCAAAGACCCCCTGAAGTGCTCCTCAGACTCATTCCTGAGGCCTTGTACTGTTGAGAGCTTTGTAACAAGCTAGCTCCGAGCTAAAGCTCACAGTGAGATTAATTTGACCAAGATAAGGGATGAAGGGAGTTGCTATCCCAATTAAACTGTGTCCTTGGCCCACGGATGAAGTAATGCACAGACACAGGTGGTGGAGCAAATAGCCTGGGAAAGTGGAATAGTTATACTAAAAACAGCACGTAGTTAGCTGATAGCTAGTTAGCCAATGGTGAGCTGGGATTTTGCACTATGCATGAGCTAATTAAAAGGTGTATAATAATTGGCGATTCGGGAATAAAGACGAGACTTGTCGATCATCATATGGTGAGCAAGTCTTCCTTCTCCATCAAATGGCTGACCCCGACGTCGACCGTAAGACGACTACGGACGGACACGGCTGCCACGGATGGGGAAGTAGGAGTGGGTCTCTCTGAAGCAAGGGGGGGGGGACGGCAAACGAACCACTGCGTTCGCGGCCCTAGGAGCCATATAGGTGGTCCTAGCCTACGTGCTGCCGAAGTCTGTAAGCCTTGCAACAGCGCTGATTAGAAATGGAAAGGCAAGCAGCATATGATTTATTTATTTGCTTTTTTAAAAAGCAGCAGATTAAGGACATAGACTTGCAGAAAGAGCTCCCACAGTTGTTAGCTTGCCGGTGTGCACAAGGAGTTTCTCAAGATCCTTGTGCACTACATAAGTTAACAGAGTGGCGTAAGTTCGGGACCAGGAGGGCGGTTACGCGCGCCGCGGGAGAGCCCGGGGCAGACGCGGCGGCGAAAACGCGTATGGTGGCGGCGGTGCCAGCGGTGCGGCGGACCGAGCGCTGCGGCGGCGGCGTGCTCGGTGCCGGCGGCGGTTACGCGCACCGCGGGTCCAGTGACACGCATGGTGACAAAAACTCGTACGGCAGCTGTCCGTAGGGAAAGCGCACAGATTGCCGGGACCGGGCCAGCCAAAGCGAGACGAATACACGGCAGCGATAAGCGCAGTGCCAATGGTAGCGGCGGCGGACGCACACCAATAACTCAAAACCCGAAAGCTGGAGCTAGGAGGGCTTTTTCACTTTTTGCAAGCGCACAAAAGCACCAGCGGTGTGGGACATGCTCCCGCTGGCTGCGCTTGCTGGCGCAGAGCCAGGGGGAACCAGCCCGAGCGGAGATCCAGGCCGAGCGGAGCCCAAAGGAGATCGGGGCTGCGCGGGTCCGGGCGAGGGCGTTCCTTTCCGCACCCCCGGGATAGCGCAGACTGAGGCTCTGCCGGAGCAGGCGGAGACGGGCGCGGGCAGACATTCCTCAAAGCACCGCCCTGTCACAGCTGCCTAGCAACCACAGCAGCCAGCCCATCGCAGCAATTCAAACAAGTGTCTGAGAAAAAACAGGTCAGGAATTTCCTTCAAGATCGGGATAGAAAACTTCTGAAAATTCACACAGTGCATCATACAGCAGATGTTATACAAGGCATTTCACCCAACTGTTCCACAGACTTTACAATTAGTTTACCAGGTTTTTTTTTGTAAATGTTTTTGCTTTTAAAAGTGATTGAGTATTTAGGTTTGATGGCTTTATGTTTGATGCCTTTATTACCTTTCCCTTGCCTGAGGCGAGAACAACCTTTTAGGGGGGCAGAGTCTAAGTAAACTTCCTAGTTTCTGTTTGGGCTACGTGTAAGAAGATTTAAACTGATGTTTCTGTATACTATGGTTTTTATGGTCTTTGCTCTCTTCTATTCATTAAGAGATGGCATTAGATAAATGGATATAAATGTGCTAATTGTTTTTGTACTGTCCTTATTTTAAGTGAAATTATTTGTGTTTAAGATTATCTGTCATCTTTCTCAGTTTGTTTTAAAATATCTATCCAAGATTCAAAGTTTTAAGAATTATTTATATTAAGTTTATAATCTTTGTTATTTTTAGTTTTTGTAAGTAATGCTGATAGATAGTGATTGTTGTTAATACTAGATGAATACTTTGGGAAAGTTGTCTTAACCCCTTCAAGCACTTCTTGTTAAGGAGTTTTCAGATTTTTGTGATAAGAATTATTATTAAGGTATTGTTGTAGTATTTACAGCCAGCTTTCATGTGTTTTTCTATTTTTTTTTGTGTGATCACCTGCAAGACACATGTCTCTTCAGGATCCTGTCTTTTTATTTCCTAACTATTTAGATGTTTCTGAAGGTTTTTAGCCAAATTACCAGTTTTGTAGTTCTTTTAATTATTATTACAGGAATACTCCAGCAGAGAATTCAAGAAGTTTGCTGTGTTTGGAAAATCTCTGTTTTGACAGAAACTTCAGAAGGATTAAATTATTTGCTGGTTTGATTGGTTTGTAACCCTAAGGTTTCTTGTTTACAACAGTTGTTTTTAAAAGTCCTGTTTAAAAAGTATTTTAAGTGACACTCACCAATTAGAGTTTGAGCTCTGGCCAAGTTCTAACTCTATTTGGATGGAGTGACTGACAACCAACCCAGATGTTTTCTGCATCAAATAGTATTCAAGTCCTTTTGACTTGGCGATTTGACCATCTATGACAGCTGAGCCATTTTCAGAGGTGATTTGGAGAAACATGAATCCGGACATGATTTCTCCAATTCTCTGTCATTTTAAGGTTTATCAGCCGTCGCAGACTCTGGGATAAGAGTTCAGTGTTGTAGTGTTTAGTAATTTTCTGATCTTATATGTGTTGTTAATTGTGTGTATTATCTAAATTAATTCCTAATTACTCTTATCATTACTCTTATCTTAACATTTCTTTATGTAACATTGCAAGATGAAGCCAGGACCCACTTTTCACCTCCAGGATTTTGAAAAGATTCTTCAGTCCTGCAGGGATGTGGGATTTGTTTGTGTTTTAACAGGTGCCCTGTCTCAGCTTGAAAAAAAACGGGGGAGCTCAGGGTATTGGAGTGGCTCTCTCCACCGCTACAGCAACAGAGAACTGTGAGACTGAAAATTGAAATGATTGCATCCCTCATAAAGAAAGGACGTTTTAGGGCAATCCAAGTTACAGGAGAGGAGCCTTCCACGATACGATTGCCCATCAAAAAGGACACACTTGACTAGTATTTAGTGAACTCTGGGGAGCTCCAGGAAGCCCTTTTAGGAGCTGGAGCTGTCGTGGAGACTGGGAAACTGCATCCTAGTCCCCTCCAGTGGATGACAGAATGGGACTGGATAACAAAGCCCATTCGGAGTCTGTCACCATTAAGGGGGGCTATCACAGCCTTTACGGACGCTGGTAAAAAGTCCAGGAGAGCAGCCGTGACATGGAAACAGCAAGGACAGTGGCGACAACATTTGTTAGATGCAGATGCCAGGGACAGTCTACAGACATTGGAACTTTTAGCTGTAGTATAGGCAATGATGAATTTAAAAGGTCCTTTGAATATTGTGACTGACTCCCTTTATGTAGCAGGAGTAGCTGCCAGGGTACTATACTGGGGGAGGGGATATCTTTGTGTTTCCTCTCCAACAGGACCCTTGTGGATCCCCGCGAAGTGGACTCGAGCTGTACCAGATGTTCAGGACCGTCGCGGCCTTGTCACCGGAGGACAAAGAGAGGGTGCACAACAAACTGACGCTGATATTGCGACCCTATTTGCAACGCCTCCAGCCCTACTCTAATGACGCGCGACGTGTCTGCGTTCATCTTCCTGACGATTGGATAGAGTGGTGTCAGGACCTTACGGTAGAAGTAAAAGCTCCTCAATCACAGCCATGCCTGGACTGTGGGGACAATAAATGCGCTGCATAGATCGCGCTAGACTGTGGAGGCTGTAATAAGGTGTTTTGGTTGGAGCAATCGACCGTTCGGCAAAACTGGTGCCCAAGCTGCCGATTCTCCTGGAACTTGCAGAACTCATGGCAGCGAGCACTAAGGGATTTTACAGAGCTTGATTTGGGAGGATCGTTAGGCTTATATGAAGCCCCGTAGCAAATTATCTTGGCATATGTTACTTGGCAACTTAAGACCTTGTGTGAGCAAGTAGAAAAGCAAGTGCGTACTCACATAATAGCTTCGCGCTGTCGAAAGCTTGTGCCCCTCACACAGACATCCATTGTTGGACCGATTAAAAAAGACTGTGGGGTTGAGGAGGCACTAGACGACTGCATCAAGCAACTTAAGTCCTGTTCTCTTCGCTCCAGAGGGACTGCCAAATAGGGCAACCCACATTCTGGAGCGAGCTGAAACAGGTAGTAGTAGCCACACTTTTACCTGGAGGGGCAGTGAATAAGGCCATGAATTTGGCCAAGCAATTAGGCTGCTGGGCCAAAGACGAACTGAACGCCACCTCCCAGGTATTGGACATGCTGTCTCAAGATGTACAAAGTGTAAATCATGCAGTATTGCAGAATAGAGCAGCAATCGGTTTCTTATTATTAGCTCAAGGCCATGGTTGTGAAGAATTTGAGAGTATGTGTTGTATGAATTTATCAGATCATTCTGTATCAATATGCTATAGAGATATTGTGTAATAGTATTGCTAATGCTTGTATTACCATGCTTGCTTAATTGCATACAAAGAATAGTGAGTCAGATGATAGAAAGGGCTTAGAAAACAACACTTCTGGCCCAAAAAGAAAACGGGGGAAATGTTGAGAGCTTTGTAACAAGCTAGCTCCGAGCTAAAGCTCACAGTGAGATTAATTTGACCAAGATAAGGGATGAAGGGAGTTGCTATCCCAATTAAACTGTGTCCTTGGCCCACGGATGAAGTAATGCACAGACACAGGTGGTGGAGCAAATAGCCTGGGAAAGTGGAATAGTTATACTAAAAACAGCACGTAGTTAGCTGATAGCTAGTTAGCCAATGGTGAGCTGGGATTTTGCACTATGCATGAGCTAATTAAAAGGTGTATAATAATTGGCGATTCGGGAATAAAGACGAGACTTGTCGATCATCATATGGTGAGCAAGTCTTCCTTCTCCATCATTGTACCACAGGACTGCATGTGATGCAAAGTGATGCAACAGACCCAGAGTCTGCTGTAAGTGACTGTGTCAAACTGCCACCTCCCCTCAGGGGAGGTACATGGGCATTCCCACCTGGCCTGAGCGTATATTAATCCATTGAATAATGCAGTCTCTCATGGTCTTAGCTCATCCTTATGTAAGCTGTTTAATACAGTGTCTTGGGGTGACTGCATTATACTGTATCCCCTATCATCTGCTTTATTCCCAGACATGGGTCCTGTAACTTTAACCTGGGTCCAAGAGAAGGAGGGAGCTTGTGGAATTCTTTCAGCAGTCTGTATTCAAGCACAGGTATTCCCCTGGATCTTTCTCAGGAGAGACATGGAGAGTTGCATTCTTTGCTTTTAGCTAGCTTCTTTTCTGTTAGCTGAGGCAAGAAGTTTTTCCTGGGACTGTGGCTTCTTATTCTGGAGCTGTTCAGCTTTGCTCTGGTCCAAAACACCTGAACATCACTGGGAGCCCCACACCACAGCCTGGCGGGGGAGGCTGAAGGGACACCGCATCCCAGCTCCAGACCTTGGAAAAAGCTGAGCAGGACTTTAAAATCCACCAGCTTTCTCCACAACGAGAAGGTTTTATTATCTAACTTTATTCATTCTTTTTCCTGTGCCTGCATGCAGTCTGATTGTTAAATAAACATGTTTTTTCACTTTCCTCCAAGAAATTAATTTTGAATCCCTGGGGGAAGGGAATGCCAAAACCTGCCTTTGCAGCAGAGAGGACATCCTTTCCAGATGTTTCCTCCTAATTTGTCTCAAACCAAGACATACTGTTAATAATATTAGCTAATACTGTTGGCACAGTATGGGGCATGTGGCATCTGGTGTCATCCTGATATAAGAGAAAACAAACTTTAGGTGAGGAGATATTGAAATATGCCCTGAGGCATCCAGTTCCTGGGTGGCAGGGTGTGTAGAAGGAATTGGGCAAGTTCCTAGGGTGGTTATCACCTCCCATTACCTTGGACTTCATACCTGAACAGGCAATCTGTCGTTGTAAGGGGCCACCAGCCAGGTAATAATTAGTATAGACTTCATGATTTACAGAAGGTTGATTAATAATAATCTTTATTAAGAAACCCATTGTTCTTTTATAGACAGTTGTAATACAGGTGTACTTGAGTGGGCCTTTAATTAAAACAACATCGCCATTGGCTAATTAGGAAGCCACCCTTTGGTAAACAAATCTCCATAACACATTCCACATGTTCACAATACTAGGTGCAGCAAGTTAAGATAAGACTTGTTTCTCATTCTTTTCTCTGATCTTCTGACAGCCTTTCCCAGGACAATGCCTGAGAAAGTCATCTGTTGCTCTCTGTGACCAGAGAGCTGCTGCCACAGCAATCAACTCTGCCAAACTGATGTGTCATCTGATAGAAGGGTGCCTTGCCTATCCCAATGAAAACCAGCAGTTTCTCACCCTGTACTGAGGCCACTCTCTGTGAAAGGATGGGGGGATAGTCATTAATGAAAATGTATATTTGGTATAGAGATGGTTTGAGGATGTAGTTTAAGTTATAGGTGTGGGTAAGAAGGGATTCCAGTAATGAGAAATAAATAAAATTGAACAATTAGAAAATATATAAAGTATGTAGGATTTGAGTATGACACAAATGGTATGGAATAAGGGGTGGAGATTGTATTGGGTCTGACTGAAATAGAGTTCATTTTTCCTTAGCAGTCTCCACAGTGCTGTGCTTTGCATTGGTAGCAGGAAAGGTGTTGAAAACACACCAGTGTTTTGGCTACTGCTGAGCAGTGCTAGAACAGCATCAGTGTTCTCTCTCAACATTTTTTCCCCCCCATCAAGGGGCTGGGAGTGGGTCCCCTGGGAGGGGACACAACCAGGCCAGCTGACCCAAATTAACCAAAGGGATATTCCATACCGTATGACACCAGCTCAGATATAAAAGCTAAGGGAAGAAGGAGGAAGGGGGGGGAGCATTTGTTATTTACAGTGTTTGCTTTCTGGACCAACTGCTCTACGTGCTGAAGCCCTGCTTCCTGGGAGGTGGTGAACATTGCTTGCCTATGTGGAGATTTTTTTGTTTTCCCCTTTGCCTATGTGTGCACAAACTTTTGATTTTGCTTACTTTAGTAAACTGACTTATCTCAACCTGCCAGTTCTTTTCCATCTTATTTTTCTCTCCCCTTTCCCAGTGGGAAAAAGAAAGAGTGGTTTGGTGGGCACCTGTCATCTAGCCAAGGTCAACCCACTACATAGTAGGATACAATTTGAATGCCAAACTCATGATTTTCAGTCCTCAGCTTTGGCAAAGGTGGGTAGACCCATGAGCAGGATACATCTCATACACTAGCAACTGAAGAATAATGGTCAAAGAACAGATAAGTTGTTTACACTACCTAATTACACCTGCCTAGCCAGAGCTCTGCAACTCCACACCTGCAGAGTTGATTACTCCTCTTAACAGCTTTATTCTGGCATGCAGCCCTTGCAGCTGAGGAGATGGGACTGTATCATTTCCATGACGAGCAGCACTCTACTCTGCAAGTAGTACTCAAAGCAGAATCCATCCTTCAGGCACTCTTCATTTAACTACTGGATGTCTCATTCTGCCTCCCCTTTTGTTGGGATGGATGAAAGTTTGACAAGAAAGTCTCACAGATATGTATGCTTGGCAGAAAGATTTCTGAATGTAGAATCTGAAGAAGGAATAGAAATGAAAGCAAGTTTTGATATAGAAGCAAAGAATTGCTGAGCCCATCTTACTGGATAACTAAGAAGGCAAAGGGTACGTTAGTTAGAAGGGGGTTTTATGGCTTAGAACAAAGGGTAAACCCACCTCAAAAAGATGTTTTTACCAAGCAAAAAGATTCCACAGGCAAACAAGTCTGCCAATGTTACAAGTAGAAAAAAGATCTCAGAATATTCCATTGCAAGAAAACTGAAAAACAGCTTCTAGCTTAAACTGTAACATAATAACTTTTTGTGATTGGAGAATAGTAACATGAATATGGTAATATTATGAATAAGGTGGTAATTCGTGCTGGAAATGTAAGATTATTAATGTAATATAAAATAAAGCCTTCAAAATCACGCCAGCAAGAGAGAGAGGGAGATTGCCACATAGGATGATGAAAGCCACAACTCGCAGCCGAGGAGCAGGTGCATCATTAATATACAAAGAAAACCTATCCCCCACAGGAGATGGGCACTCCTGATGGCATGAACTAAAGAATGCCCAGCGATGATGGCCCATGTAGATGTCCACCTCAGATAGACAGGACCATCAAGGACATACATCTGAATGAAGGATTCCGGGAACTGGAGACAGATACACATCAATTCCTGGACGAGGCTTTGTCCAGCACAGGACAGAGAACAGACACTACATGAATATGAAGAACTCCAGGAGGGGACAAAGGGACTCCACCATGGGCAAGAAAAAAAGTATAAAAATAGAACTCTGACAGGCCTCGGTGGTGAACAGGGGGATTCGGTGTGATAGAGGCCAGATCATAGTTCACCTAGCTCCGATCCCGGGGTCAGCACTACTTTGTGATTATTGGCGGTTGGGACTGTATATCTGTTGCAAATAAATTTAATTTTTATTTTTGATTGAATTGGCTGGATCAATTTTTGCCTGTAGCAATCTTGGTGACCTTTCCCAACGTGATCTGATCCCGGATTCCAGGGACCCTTCTCTCAGCCCGGGCGGTGCCCCGCTGATTTCAGAGGCTGGGCGGGATTGGGAAACCCGACGGAACCAATCAGAGCCACAAACTAGAAAGCCAAAGCCACAATCAAAAGTATAAAAACGGGCCCAGAGCTCTCAAAATCAGAGTGGAACCTCCGAGACCTCTGTCATGGTTTGACCCTGGCACAATGCCAGGGCCTCCATGAAGGGTATATTTCTAAAATGGTTGCTGTGAGATGTGACCCGGAAACAGAACAAAGCAGGTTCCTAATTGGGGATGGAGGGAAAACACAACACTTTAGTAATCTACAACACAGAAACATAAGGGAAAAAGAAAAAAACCACACACAACAATCCACAATAGAACTCCCAAAACACTCCTCCTCCCCCCAGTTCTCTAACATTCAAATCCCCTCTAACACATTGATTTTCAGTCTAATACCCTCTTTCACACAAGCTTCCCCCCCCAGTTCATCAAGAGAGAGAAGTCTCCCTCTTACACCATGGGCTTCCTCTGGAAACACAGTGGAACCTCCTGTGCTTCTGCGTCACACGCGGCAGCCACCCAAAGAAAATCTGCTGTGGTGACCATCTTCCTTCCATGTTTTGTGCTCTCACCACAGTCCACGGATCTAGACTGCTCCTTGGGTCTTTTTAAGAATGTTTTGTCACCCAGTTCCAAGAAATGGCCGCCTCATACCATTTGGGACGTCTGTCCCCCCCATATTTTTACTCCCCTGGGGCCTGGGTCTCGGGAACAGAGATTTTTCGCTGAAGGCAGAGAGCTCTACTACACCCTCCCCCTCAGTCTCTGTTCTCTCTACTTCTCCTCGAGGCCTTATCATTCCTGGCCCACAGCCAACTGCCTCCCCCAAGGCTGTAGTCTCTGCATTATCAGAAGAAATTGGTTTTGCCCATGGCTATGTAAGAGAAAAGTCCAGCCAATGCCACTCCAATCATCTCTTCCATCTGGGGCACTTTCATCTGCTGGTATTTTCTTCACCTACTTGAACCTTTTCTTCTTTCCCATCCTCTGTCCCCTCTAAACTATCAGCTGGGGAAGATCAGTGTTTTTACAGCTTCCATTGTTTCAACACTAAAAGGGTTAAAAGCTCAGCCCGGTCTCCCAGTGGCTGGGCACCTTGCCCCCCTCCCCCCCGCTTCTCCTCCTGGCCCGGTGCCGGTGCCGGCATGAGATATCACATTCCAAGCCAGCACAGTCTCTGCCATTCTCTTCCAGGGGGGATGCCCAAACCGTCTCATGTTCTCCTCCACCCCTCCTCTTGCAGGAGCCTCTGGCCTCCCTTCCCTCAGGCCGCATGGCCTCCCCCTCCCCCACCCAGACACAGCTGGGCAGGGGGAGGAGGTCAGACCAGCTTACCTGCTGCCGGATCAAAGAGGAAGTTCCTCTGGGAATGCTCTGCTTTTAACCCCTGTGTGTTCTCAGAGGCGTATACAAATCTCAGTGGCCAGCACAGCTGCCATTTTCAGATCTGGCCACTGATTGGCCTGACCTAGACCTTTCCAGCAACACACTTCCGTGCCAAACCACAACACGAAATTTTTTCACTCATAAAAATGACATGCACCAAGAATCCACGTGGGAAAAAGGACCGTAAGTATCGCGTGGTTGAGTGGGGTGTGATTGAGCGTGTGTGTGAGACGTGACACTGTCACGAAGCGAGTGTGGACCCCAAGATCGCAGTTCCACTCTTCCATGACGAAAGTGGTTGGTCAAGGGGGAAACGGTTGAGAAACTTGTTTTTGCACACACACCAAAACCCTGAAAACCCAGGAAAATCAGGAAAGGGGAGGGCATCGATCAGGGGCAGGATCAGAAATGGGTAGGAAAGACCTCTGACATTAGGGAATTGGTAACTCCCTTGGATCCAGGAAAAGGTAAGTATGAGAGCTCATTTACAGGCAAAAATCCACAGACCGGTTCACTGTGTGATTGAAAGGTCCCCTTGGAAGACCAGGGGAATTAGCGAAATTTTTTTGATTCCTCCATTACAACGAAAAGGTACGTAAAAGGAATTTGCTAAACCTAGCGGGATGGGAAAAAGAAAGAGTAAAATCTTAGGGAAAACCCAGGGTAAGACAGAAAAAGGAGAAAAGTACTATTTGCCGAACATACCTAGGAACAGTCCATTGGGGTGGATATTAGAACACTGGGACAAGTGCCCGACAAGGTGGAGGAGGTCGAGGGAAAGAATGATTTACTATTGCATGGAGAAATGGGCGAATGCGGAGGTTAAGAAATATTTATTCTGGCCTATGTTCGGCACCTTCGAAAAGGAAATATGCCGAGCCTTGGATGAGTTAGTTTCTGAGGAGACATGGACAGCCAGTGAGGAAAGAGAATATGCCCGACTATGGGAATATGCCAGTAGGGGACTATTCCCAGTTAGGACCTACAGAAATCAGACAAACCCTGGGGAAGAGTGGGAACCTTTAGACAATCTCCCACTGCCTTACCCGACGCCACAAAACCTTCTCCCTCTCCCCACACCAATAAATCCTGCACACCAACCTGCAGTACCCCAAGCACCGCCAGCGGAAGCCTTACCTGTACAAGGATTGGCTTTGGCAGTGCAACATTTGCAAGAACCGTCCCTGTCCCCTCCTCCCTCACAACAAGTAGAAAACACAAGGCACGCTGTTCCCACGGGATCCCCGCCTGCTAGTAGAAAAAGACAGCAGACTCGGAAGGTAAACTTTGAGGATAGTGAGGACGAGGATGGTCAACAAAGTCTTTTTCCATTAAGGGAGGTTCCAACAGCTCCGGGAGTCATTGGATATGTTAACGTGCCGATAAACTCCGGGGATGTACGAGCATTCAAGAAGGAAATGGGGAAGATAAAGGAAGATCAGCTGGGGGTGGCAGAGAGGCTGGATGAATTTCTGGGGAACAGCATATACTCCTATGATGATATCAGTGCCATCCTAAGGTCACTGTTTAATGCAGAGGAAAGGGAGATGATTAGGTCAGCGGCAATAAAGGACTGGGAGCATAAAAACCCTCAAGGGGGGAGTGGGGAGGATAAATGGCCTAACCAAACACCTTCTTGTAATGCGCAGACGGTGGAAGATAGACATAAAATGATAAAATTAAGGAATATGGTTATACAGGGTATCAGGGGGACGGTTCCAAAAGGACAAAATCTGAGCAAGGCATTAGGAGAATGCCAAGGGAGGAATGAAACTCCCACCAAGTGGCTGGAGAGGTTAAGGAAAAGTCTCCAGATGTACTCTGGGACAGATCCGGACTCCCCGGTGGGGGCAATCTTGCTAAAAACCCAGTTTGTAGCCAAATCATGGGAGGATATATGGCGGAAGCTAGAAAAGATGGAAAATTGTCAGGAAAGAACTCTGCAGGAATTGCTAAGGGAAGCACAGAGGGTTTATATGAGAAGGGAGGATGAAAAGCAAAAGGCACAGGCAAAGGTCTTGGTGATGGCAGTAAGGGACGCCCAGAAGCAAGAGAAGGATGCAAACACAGGTAAGACTAGTCAGGAACACAAGCCTCAAGGGAAACCTAAGCAACCCCAAAGGAAACCCACAAATAGGCAGGGGGAGGGACTGGAATGCTATTACTGCAAGCAAAGAGGTCATTTTAAGAGGGAATGTAAGAAAAGGCTGAGGGATGAAAAGATCTTTCAGGAACACTAGAGGTGTCAGGAGCTTTTTAATTTGGGGTCCATAACACCTAGAGAGCCCTTGATAAAATTAAAAATAGGACCCCATAAGCAAGAATTGGTATTCTTGGTGGATTCAGGAGCCAAGTGGAGCACGGTGCAACAATTACCTAGTGGATGTTCTAAAAGCAAAGATTCCATGATGGTCATTGGAGCAAAAGGAGAACCCTTTAAGGTACCAGTTATACAGCGTGTGGAAATTGAATCAGAAACTAAGTTTTGTGTGGGAAATATCCTATTAGTGGAAGAAGCAGATTCCAATTTGCTGGGACAGGATTTGATGGTGGATCTAGGAATTAGCCTGATCGCTCAGGATTCACAGCTTATGGTAAGTTTGTACCAATTAACCATGGAGGATGAGGGAAAAATCAATCCTAAGGTCTGGCATTCAAAGGGAGAAGCAAGGAAATTAGAAATGGAACCAATCCATATTGAAATTGAGAGACGCGAAGATCCCCTCCGGATCGAACAGTACCCCATACTGATGGAAGGAAGGAGAGGGCTGAAACCAATAATTGAGGATTTAATTCAAAAGGGCACACTGGAACCTTGTATGTCCAGGCACAACACTCCTGTCCTAGCTGTATGAAAACCAGATGGGAGTTACAGGTTGGTACAAGATTTAAGGGCGGTTAATCAAAGGACTAAAACACTGTTTCCCACAGTTTCAAACCCCTATATGTTATTAAATAACAGTTCTCCAGAGGATACCTGGTACAGCGTAATAGATTTAAAAGACGCCTTTTGGACTTGCCCACTGGCAAGGGAAAGTCGGGATTATTTTGCATTTCAATGGGAGGACCCCAACACTAATCATAAACAACAACTAAGGTGGACTTCCCTGCCTCAGGGGTTTATAGATTCACCAAACCTCTTCGGCCAGGCTCTCGAGCAGGTATTGAGTGAGTTTGTTCTCGTTAAAGGGACCAAACTACTACAATATGTTGATGATTTGCTGGTGGCGGGTCCCCAAGAAGAACTGGTAAGGGTAAGCACTATAACCCTCCTCAACTTTTTGGGAGACAAGGGTTTGAAAGTCTCAAAATCTAAATTACAATTCACTGAACCTGAAGTCAAGTACTTGGGGCACTGGCTCACCAAAGCTAAGAAGAAATTAAACCCAGATAGAGTAGCCGGAATTGTCGCCTTACCCCCTCCCCAATCAAAGAGGGAAGTAAGGCAGGTACTAGGGCTTTTTGGGTTTTGTAGACAGTGGATTGAGGGATATAGTGAAAAGGTAAAATTTCTTTATGGAAAGCTCACCATGAATAAACCAAAGTGGACCAGGAAAGATGAGGAGAGATTCAAAGAGCTGAAAGAAATGCTTATGACAGCTCCAGTGTTGAGTCTCCCAGATGTGAACGGACCATTTCAGCTATTCATGGACGTGAGTAACCATACAGCCCACAGAGTATTGACTCAGGAGTGGGCCGGGTCAAAGAAACCTGTGGGGTATGTATCAAAGTTATTAGAACCTGTCAGCAGAGGGTGGCCTACATGTCTGCAAGCTATCGTGGGTGTGGCTGTTTTGGTAGAAGAGGCTAAGAAAATAACCTTTGGAGCACCCTTGGTTGTTTTTTCTCCTTATAACATGAGGAGCATTTTGCAGCAAAAGGCTGAAAAGTGGCTCACAGACGCCTGGCTTCTTAAATATGAAGCTATCTTGATCCACTCACAATTTAGAACTAAAAATGATCACAGCACAAAATCCAGCACAGTTCCTGTTTGGGGAAATTCTGGGGGAACCTGCCCATGACTGTGCTGAGATAGTGGAATTACAAACCAAAATTAGACCAGACCTGGAAGAGAAGGAACTGGAAGAAGGGGGGAAAATGGTTTGTAGACGGGTCAGCCTGAATCATAGAGGGGAAAAGGAAATCGGGATATGCACTGGTAGATGGAAAGACGGGGGAAACCGTGGAATCGGGGCCCTTGAACACTAGTTGGTCAGCCCAGGCCTGTGAACTACGTGCAGTACTGAGGGCTTTGCAGATGCTAAAAGAGAAAAAGGGAACCATTTTCACGGACTCGAAGTATGCCTTTGGAGTAGTTCACACATTCGGGAAGATATGGGAAGAAAAGGGGCTGATTAACACCAAAGGGAAAGGGTTGATGTATGAAGGGATAATAAAACAAATTTTGGGGGCTATAATGGAACCCAAAGCAATTGCGGTCGTTCATGTAAAAGGGCACCAGGCGGGAGTACAGTTTCAGACCCGAGGAAACAACTTAGCTGATAAGGAGGCTAGCAATGCGGCATTGCTGCAGGTAAGCACCCCAGAAGTCAAAAGGGGGGAGGTATGAGAATTTCCCCCACGACCCTCTCAGAAAGAAATTGAGGGGTACGAGAAGATCGGGGGAAAACTAGAGGAACGTAAGTGGAAATTGCCAGATGGGAGGGAATTGCTATCTAAAGAGTATACTAGAAAAATTTTAAAGAGGCTTCACTCGAAAACCCACTGGGGAGCACAAGCACTAGCTGAGCAGTTTTTAAAGTTTTTTGGTTGCAAAGGAATTTACGAACTAGCTAAAGAAGAAGTACAAGGATGTATGATATGTCAAAGGGTTAATCTGGCAAGGGTGAGACAAGTGGCATCAGGTAGCCACCCAGTGGCATACCGACCATTTGAAAGGACTCAGGTGGATTTCACCGATATGCCAAAGATAGGAAGATAGAGATGACTTGTAGTAATGGTAGATAATCTGACACACTGGGTGGAAGCTTTCCCAAGCTCCAGGGACACAGAGCAAGTAGTGTCAAGGCACCTACTAGAAGAAATCATACCTCAGTACAGTTTGGTAAAGTATACAGATTCAGACCATGGCACACATTTTACCTTGAGAATTATCAAACAATTAGCTGAGGCTTTAGGAATCCTCTGGGAATATAACACCCCATGGCATCCCCAGAGTTCAGGGCAGGTGGAAAGAATGAACCAGACTTTGAAATCCCAACTATCCAAATTAATTTTGGAAACCAAGATGTCCTAGATAAAGTGCCTTCCCTTGGCTCTATTAAATATCAGGACACGGCCTCATTCTGAAACAGGACTATCACCTTTTGGAATATCATACGGGATGCCCTATGAACACGGAATGCCTATAGGACACCCGAGAGTAGATGATGGTCAAATACGACCTTACCTGATAACCATAGGTAAAAACCTACAGGAACTGAGGAAGCAGGGAATTTTAATGCAAAACACTCGCCTGGGGTTTGCGGTACACCAAATTCAACCCAGGGATAAAGTACTCATAAAGGCTTGGAGAGATGTTCCCCTCTCTCCACACTGGGAAGGGCCATTTCTTGTTCTTCTAACCACAGATACAGCAGCGCAAATGGCAGAAAAAGGCTGGCCCCAAGCTTCGTGAGTAAAGAGGGTCAAACCGTGAGAAGAGGAGCCTGAGTAGAAAGTCACTTCTCCACCCAGGGACCTGAAATTAACTCTGCATCAGACAAGTAAGTGACCGAGAACGACCGAATTAAATGCTCAGAGCCAGGCTGTAATTGCTACCCATTTGCTCAATTCAAGTGTGAATATTGTAACGAGGTGTCGTGGTTTGGCCTGGAAATGTGTTTCTGGAAAGGTCTAAGTCGGGCCAATCAGTGGCCAAATTCAAAATTGGCATCTAATGCTGGCCACTGAGGTTTGGATACGCCTCTGAGAACACACAGGGGTTAAAAGCAGGAAATTCCCAGAGAACTTCCTCTTTGGGAATCCAGCATTGGTGAGTGAAGTCTGACCTCTCCCCTGCCCAGCTGCGTCTGGGTGGGGGAGGGGGAGGCCATGACAGGGAGGAGGCCAGGGCCCCAAAAGGTGCAGAGGTGGAGGAGAACATGCAGGGGTTGATGAGACTTGAGATGTCTGGACAGCCCCCCCCCCCCGGAGAGAGAGACAGAAATTGTGCTGGCAGCTCAGCTGGCCAGAAGCGGGGGATGCAGCGAGAGAGGTGCCTGGCAGCTGTGGGAGTCCTGGACAGGCAGAAGTGAAGATTTTAACCCCTTTGTAGACTAATAGAAACCTTACAAATACTGAATCCTCCTGAATCAGAATGAGGTGAGAGAGAGATGGGAGATGAAATGGGCAAGCGTGAGGAAAGCTGGAAGAGGAGAGAAGAATCCTGGGTAGAAGAGATGATGGAGTGGCCTTGGGCTGGACTCTTTCTTGTATAGCCATGGACAGACACGTGTTTTTCCCTGTGACCCAGAGACTGTATTTTAGGGGGAGGCAACACCCAGGAGTCAAGAGTGAAGCAGCAGCGTGAACAGAGACGGCTGAAGAGGGTGTGGGAGGCCCTCTGTCTCCGTGGGGAGGAAGATCTCTGTTCACGAGGCCCCTCGGCCCCAGGGGGTGAAATTTGGGGGGGACTGGTGTCCCGAAGTTGAGAGACTGCTGTTTCTGGAAGTGGGTGGAGCATCTTTAAACTGGGAGCCCTAGAAGCAGTCCTGGCCCATGTCCAGTGGTGAGAGCACTGGACATGGGGGGGGAGAAGTCACGAGGGCCGATGTTCTCTGGGTGGGGCCATGAGTGACACGGAAGCACAGGAGGTTTTAATTGTGCTTCCGGGGGAAGCCTATGAGGCAAGGGAGGACTCCTCTCTTTCCCTGATGGATTTGAGAGTTGATTTGAGTGGTAGATCTGTGGAGAAAAGGGAGGAGGGAGGAGGAATGTATTTGGAAGGTTTTCATTCTTAGCTTTGTATGTGTTCCTTTCTAGATTTGTATGAATAAAGTGTTGTGTTTTTCCCTCCATCCCCGAATGGGAGCCTGTTTTGTTCTGTTCTCGGGTCACATCTCACAGCAACCATTTTAGAAATATACCCTTCATGGGGGCCCTGGCATTGTGCCAGGGTCAAACCATGACACGAGGTGTGGGTGGTACACTGCGAAGGAGTAGCATGGCCAAGGGGTCTATGCGATAAGTGCTTGGACCGAGAAGTACGTCTGACTAACATAATCTTAACTCTCCTCACAGATTCAGAGGTAATTGAGACGGATTCACTAGTGTGGTTTCGGTTATTTCAAAAGGGGGTAAGGGGAAAACTGAGATCCAGAGCAAAAATCTTAGCAGTCGAGTGCCAGAGACTAAACAAAATACCTTGCAGTGCCATCGCAGTCAAGTTATCCAGGTGGGGCACTTTTAAAAGGAGATACGCGGCTTGAGCCAGGTACGATACCTGTGAAGGATATTCCTGCTGCCAAGATGGTTTTCCCCGCCGCTGGAGGCACCCCAGTGGGCATAGGCAGAGTCAGAGGAATGAAACTAGGGGAAGTCCTGACATGCATGAGTCTAGTCATGTGCCTCAGGATTAGCGCACACCCACTCAGCTTGGGAGAATGAGTCTCCAGTAACAAGTGTGGACCGTGCATGCAAACCATCCCGGATGGATGGGGCGAAGCGGAGGCTTCGACCCACCCAGCCTTGGGAAACTGCAATGGAGGTGGAAAAGGTAGGTACTGTCTCTTCAACGGCATCCAATATGGGATATGCAAAGTAAATGGAAAGGAGATTTGCTACTTGAAAGAGGCAGCCTCTAGGATTGGAGAGTCAGAGCACGCCCGATGCAAAAGAGAGATGAGACAAGCACCTATCCCTATTTGTAACAGATGCAATCGTACTGTATGGACTGGGGGGAAGGATGGAATCGGTGTTTTTCGGGTATTTCCAGGTGAACAAACTGTTTTATGGTAATAACTTACTGTAAATGTGTATAATGGGGGGAAAAACATAGTGGGTGGGGAAGAACTTAAAATACGGGAATAAGTCGCCACTTAAAAAGGAACCAGTTATCATCGACCTTCTTGAAGATCATGATGACCGAACATGTGTACAGTATGACATGACCTTTTGTTTCTCCTGGAACAAAGAGGGATTGGACTCAGAGAGTAAAATACAACAAGTGGCCGAAGAGTTAAAAAGATAGGAGGCAGAGATGAGGAAAAAGAGGGTGGAGCAAGAAAGGTTGTGGACCCCAAGTAAGCAATATGATCAATTGGAGAAACAGTACAACGATCTGGGGTTGCCTGCTTCAGACAAAAATATTTTTATAGATTTCATGCAGGAAATCACGATGGAATTAAGATTGCCTAATTGTTGCATTTGTGGAGGACTGAAATTGGCGGAGAAATGGCCTTGGAAAGGTGAGAGTTTAGCTCTAGAGCAGCTTCTTAAATGGGATAACACTAAAATATCCGGACTAATACAACGACCGGAGGGTTGGGTTTTGGACCAACAAGTAATTGGAACAATCTGTATTAGCCGGGGAGGCACTATACCGAAGTAGTTGGATATACCCCTTGTATCTCCACTCTAGCGGTAAATTCAAATGCTAAAAGTAAAACCTGGCAATCAGAGCCCCCAGCGGGGTATTGGAGCCTGGGAAAGGGAAATGATTGTGAGTGGAGTCATAAAATTGGACTATGCTGGAATAAAGACTCTGGAGCTAATGCTTACCAATCTCTGGAAGGATTGAAAGGTTACTGGAACGAACCAGGGAGTACTGCCAGTAAATGGAAGGCTCCTAACGGTTTATACTGGATCTGTGGGAAAAAGTCTTATAGTGAATTGCCTCAAAATGGAGAGGTTCCTGTACTTTAGGAATAATAAGACCTGTGTTCTTTACTTTACCTTGGTCAGAAAGCAGCTCACTAGGAGCTCCTTTGAATGAAACTCTGAACAGACAAAAGAGGGAGGTAAAGAAGAAATTTCCTATTTTTGAGGGAAGCCAAACATGGGGAGGGGAAGAGTGGCCCATGGAATGAATTATAGAATATTATGAACCAGCAACCTGGGCCCAAGATGAAAGTTGGGGTTACAGAACCCCAATATACTTACTAAACCGGTTAATAAGACTCCAATCAGTAGTGGAAATAGTTTCAAATCATACTTCAGACACACTGGAGTTACTATCTAAACAGCACTCCCAAATGAGGGCATTTGTGTACCAAAACAGGATAGCTCTAGACTACTTATTAGCAGAGGAAGGGGGAGTCTGCAGGAAATTTAACGAGTCGGAATGCTGTATTGAAATAGATGACTACAGAGAGACCATTAGGGATTTGGCAGCGGAAATAAAGAGGGTAGCTCATGTCCCAGTCCAGAAATGGAATTCTATCTTAAATGCATCTTGGTGGGATAATTGTTTGATGGAGCATGGTGGAAAAAAATTAATCTTCTTCGTCCTCTGTTCAGTAGCAGGAATCATATTCTTACCCTGCCTCTTACCATATTTTATTAGACTAATACATTCAGTTGTACAAGGCATGAAAATAGCAGCCATGCCCATGGACACTGAATGTGCCACAGGGAGGGCTAACCCGGTCCCTAAAATCATGAAACTAGAAGAAGGAGATCCACACAAGTGGGCAGCAGACGCCTTGGACAAATTTGAAAAACAAGTAAAAGGAAACGAGATTGAATATAAAATGTATCAGGAGGTACCCAGGGAGGCATAGGAAAATGAAAGTGAGACTGAATAATGTTTTACTTATGCCTTGTGTTTTTTTTTGAGAACAAAATAGGTAGAGTCACGCACATGGGAAATAAAAAGGGAAAAGGGCTAAAAATAAGTATGCATAAACATTTTTAGAAAAACAGCACAAATTAATGGATTAAGAAAAAGAGAGGGGGGTTGTTATGAATAAGGTGGTAATTTGTGCTGGAAATGTAAGATTATTAATGTAATATAAAATAAAGCCTTAAGATCATGCCAGCACAGGGGAGAGGGAGATTGCCACACAGGATGACAAAAGCCACAACTCTCAGCCGAGGAGGAGGTGCATCATTAACATACAAAGAAAACCTATCCCCCACAAGAGATGTGCACTCCTGATGGCATGAACTAGAAAACCCCAGCAATGATGGCCCATGTAGATGTCCACCTCAGATAGACAGGACCATCAAGGACATACATCTGAATGAAGGATTCCGGGAACTGGAGACAGATACACATCAATTCCTGGACGAGGCTTTGTCCAGCACAGGACAGAGAACAGACACTACATGAATATGAAGAACTCCAGGAGGGGACAAAGGGACTCCACCATGGGCAAGAAAAAGAGTATAAAAATAGAACTCTGACAGGCCTCGGTGGTGAACAGGGGGATTCGGTGTGATAGAGGCCAGATCATAGTTCACCTAGCTCCGATCCCGGGGTCAGCACTACTTTGTGATTATTGGCGGTTGGGACTGTATATCTGTTGCAAATAAATTTAATTTTTATTTTTGATTGAATTGGCTGGATCAATTTTTACCTATAACAGTAATTATAGTAGTTATGATAGGCTATAGGTAAAAGTAAAGGTATAAATTGCTTCTTACGTATTAAGATGCTCAGCAAAGTATATAATGCATTGTAACCTAAATTAAAGGGTCTTCAGGCTTGTCTGCAGCTGGAGCTGATAGCTGTAGGCACAGGCTCTGTCACCCATGACCCTGGACTGCGGTAACATCTTGGATACAATAAACTGCATTATGAAGAGCCACCTGGAGTCTCACATCCCTCATTATGGCTCTTACATTTGGCACCCAACATTTTAGTTGGCAAACTCGGACTTTTGGCACTATGAGACCTCCCTGTGAACTTAAAAGGGAAGCAGATTTAGCACTTTGAAAGAATGGTGATCGGAGCCTGGACATCCTTGCTGCTGGACAGTATGTGGACTGGAGCTCAACTTCAGCATCTGCTGCTGTGGAGGACAGCAGGTGTGTGCCGGGTAATCAAGGGGCAGAATATATCTGCAAATCAGAGGAATGTGTATCAGCATTTAAAATCTTTAATTGAATCAAGTCCAAAAACCTTGCCTAAGCAAGAGCTCAAAAAGCTTTTAAAATGGACTCATGTCCCAAATGCTGACTCTAAAGCTGTCTATACCAGAGACTTTTGGGACTCTGTAGGGGTTTAATTGTATAATGCTATTTCTCAGCATGACAAAACAGTAGCGGAACTTCTCCCTGCTTGCCAAGTCCTTCTGGAAATCTTTGGCGCGAATCCCCTGCTGCCATGCCCCTCCCCCACCCCCATTCCACCGGAACCCTCGAAGCCATGTCCCTCAGAGCAGTCCTGGCCAGCCTCTCAAGCCGCAAGGAAAGGGGGGGAGGGGGAGAAGATTACAGCAACTGTCAATGCAGTAGGAGAGGCTGACAAAACTATCGATACCTTGGAGACAGAGGGGAATTCCTTTAATCCAAAACCAGGAAACCCCAAAAGCCAACAAGAATTGTTTCCAAATAACCCCAGGGACTGCCCCGGGAATGGAGATCTTTTAACCCTGAAAGAAAAGCCAAGCCCTGGATATCGTCCGGCACTGCTTCCTAGCTTGGAAAATTCCCCGAGGGGGGTGGATCATTTTCAATTAACAGACTGGCAGGAGATAAGACGTCAGATCTGCAAAGATGTAAATCTTGGTCTTTTAGCTATGATTGTGATTTTTGGACAGCAGCCTGGCAGTCCTAGAACGTGGGTTCGCATCCCCTCTCACGAAATAAAATAAATCAGAAGAGCCGTGAGAGATAGTGGGATATGCTCACCATACTTTAAACAATTACTGGAAAGCACCCTGGAGGGGCATACCCTTACACCAAATGACTGTAAAAATTTTGCTAGCATGATTCTCACAGACTCACAGTATATGCTCTGGGAACTCAAATGGAAAAGAATGCTTGCAGACATATTGTCAACTTACAGGCAGAGCACTGATGCAGATCTTTGTACCCTTACTATATCCAAGCTCACTGGGGAACACCCTGATGACAGGAACGAAGATCAATTGACTCTACCCAGAGTAGTATTTGATGACATTAAGAAAATGGCTCTCAGAGCCTTTTTACAAATACAGCCCACAGGGAATTTTGAAAAAGTTTATAATCTAATTAGCCAAGTCCCATCTGAGCCTTTTACCACGTTTGTAGATCAAGTGCTTCAGGCAGCCGAGAGGCAATGCAGTGATGATATTGCTCATCCAGTTATGGTACATTATATTATTGAAAATAATGCCACTGAATAATGCAAATGAGCTATCAAAGCCCTTGGAAAAGATAAACCCATGGTGCCTGAAATTATAGATGCCTGTAATAAGATTGGGAGCCCTCAGCAGGTGGCAGCTATCCAGGCAAATGAGCTTGAAAAGACTCTAGGAGTGTGGTGTTACATTTTAGTTAAATGGTATGCTCTGTTTCACCCCTCGAAAATGTGCGGTTTATTCCAAGCCTGCGATCCTCCCCTGAAGTATCATGTATCTGTAATCCCATTGGCCCAAGTCTTATTCCGTGCCCACTTTGAATCTCCCTATTAAGCTGTGCGAGGGAGACGAGGCGGTCTTGGCCCCTTTTCTCCCTAAGCTCTCCCTCTCTCCCCCTCCCTCCCCCTTGCCCCCTTCTCCCTCAGAAACCATGCTGCTCCTGGGGGTGGGACCCCAAATAAACCCTCATTTAATTAGCACCCTCAGAAGCCGTATGGAGTCTCCTTGCCTGCTGGCTGTTACCAGCGAACACTCAGCTTAGGGGCCCCTCTGGGGACTCCCTGGGGAGCCCCCCCAATTGAACAGCAACATAGGAGAAAACGTTGAAAGAGTTCTTACAGCCCAGGCAGCACAAATAGAAGCATGAGACCAAAAACTTACGGAAATTGTGGCTGGTCTTCATTTACATTCTCAACAACAGAGCAATACTGGTGCTGTTATGCAAGCTTCTGTGGTCCCAGGGCCATGCTATTTCTGTAAAAAACTGGCCACATAATGAGAAATTGTCCAGAGGCAAAAAGAGCTGCACAGACATCAGACCTTTGACTGCAATGTAGAAAAGGAAGGTACTTTGTTAAACAGTGCAGCTCAAAATATGATGTTGATGGAAACCAGATTCCAAAAAAAATTCAAAATGAGCACACAGTGCCACCATGCGGCAACACAAGTAGTGGCATCACACATACCCGAGAACACACCACCCGGGGTAAGATTTATGAATACCCCGACTCTGAAGCACTACACTTCATTTCCAGCCAAATCCCAAGGAGCAACCCAGACTTATTACCCCCTGGGTCCTGGTGCACCTCGACAACCTCCAAACCAACAACCTTTTTAAAAGATAATGGCTATGATTATATTTCAACAGGAGTTACTAGAACCTCACAAAAAAGACAAGACTTTCTAGTTGTTGGTAAAGAGAAACAGTCACCCATGACCCTGGACTGCTGTAACATCTTGGATACAATAAACTGCATTTTGAAGAGCCGTCTGGAGTCCTGCATCTCTCATTACAGCTCTTGCATCCAACCTCGATTTCTGATTAGAGTCTTCAAGTGAGCAGTTTTGTGTTGATTTTGCATGGCATGTTTTTTTGTAGCAGGGCAGGTCCACAAATGTGGCTTCTATAAGAAGCTGCTAGAAGCTTCCACCATGTCTGACAGAGCCAATCTCTGATGTCTCTGAAAATAGACATGCTGCTGGCCCAATTAGAGAGTCTGGTAACACCTCTGTGATGACATATTTAAGAAGAAAATCAAAACAGTGTGTCATGGTTAGACCAGGAAGTGAGTTTCTGGGAAAGTTGTGGTCAAACCAATCAGTGGCCAGATTTGAAAATTGGCACCTGGTGTGGCCACTGAGGACCTGGATATGCCTCTGAGAACACACAGGGGTTAAAAGCAGAGGATTCCCAGAGGGACTTTCTCTTTTGAGTCCAGTCGGTGAGTCGAATCTGACCTGTCCCCTGCCCAGCTGCGTCTGGGTGGGGGAGGGGCAGGCCATGCGGCCTGTGGGAAGGGAGGGCCGAGCCCCTGCAAAGTGCAGGGGTGGAGGAGACCTGGGATGTCTGGGCAGCCTTCCCCGGGAGAGAGTGATAGAGACTCTGTGCTGGCTTGAAATTTGATATCTCATGCTGGCACCATGGCCAGGAGAAGAAGGGGGGGGAGGCAAAGTGCCCAGCCAACAGCAGACGGCGGCTGAGGTTTTAACCCCTTTGGTGCTGAGACAATGGAAGCTGTAAAAACCACTGATCCTCCCCAGCTGAGAATTGAGAGGGGACGGAGGATGGGCAAATGAGAAGAAGGCTTGAGTAGGTGAAGAAATGTCAGCAGATGAGAAGCACCCTAGATGGAGGACATTATTGGAGTGGCTTTGGCTGGACTTTTCTCTTACATGGCCACAGGACAGAACCAATTTCTTCCTGTAATTTAGAGACTGTGCCTTGGGTGAGGCGGTTGGTCAGAAGCCAGGAGTGACAAAGCCGTTATGAGAAGTAGAGGGAACAGAGACTGATGGGGAGGGTGTGGTAGAGCCCTCTGCCTTCAGCAGAGAAGGATCTCTGTTCCTGAGACCCCCAGGTCCCAGGGGAGTAAATATGGGGGGGACAGGTGTCCCAATGGTGAGAGGCTGCCACTTCTTGGAACTGGGCAAGGCATTCTTAAAAGGACCTGAGAAGCAGTTTGGATCCATGGTCAGTGGTGAGAGCACCTGACATGGAAGGAAGATAGTCACCATGGCAGATTCTTTTTGGGCGGCTGCCATGTGTGACATGGAAGCACAGGAGGTTCCAACTGTGTTTCCTGGGGAGGCCCATGGTGCAAGAGGGAGACTCCTCTCTCCTGATGGACTTGGGGGAGGTTTTGTGAAGGATGGTATTAGACTGAGAATTGAGTGTTAGAAGGGTGGGGTAGGAGGAGTGTTTTGGAAGTTTTCCATTGTAGATTGTTGTGTGTGGTTTTTTTTTTTCTTTTTTCCCCCTCTTGTCTTTATGTTATAGATTAATAAAGTGTTTTGTTTTCCCTCCATTCCCAAGTTGGAGCCTCCTTTGTTCTGTTGCTGGGTCACATGTCACCGTAACCATTTTGGAAATATACCTTTCATAGGGGCACTGGCATTGTGCCAGGGTCAATCCATGACACAGTGCATGCACAGTTTTTTCCTGAGGTGGCGAGGTGCCATCTCAGTTCAGCCTGCAGTGAGTCTTGCCTGCTTGGCCCCCACTAGCCATCCACGTCTTGGGCAGAAAGGCAGGGGCAGCAGCAGTAGCTTCTCCTTCCTGGAGCCCCACATGAGGAGAGGCATTAAACAGTGCCAGTGCCCACACTGGCGGTGGGGCTGCCTGGCCAGCAGCGGAAACATGGCAAGCAACTCCCCAATGCAGCACCTAGATGATATGAACCTCTTGGCAGTGTGAGATCCTGCAATAATCTTTGAATTGGTGGAACTTTTTGGCAATGGTACCTACGGGCAACAGTTTTTCTTCTAGTCAGAGAAGAGGAGGAAGTAGGAAGTGAGGACGTGAAGTGGAACAACATGGTGTCACCAAGGTCAGTGGAAAAAAAGGGGGAAGAGGTGCTCCAAGCGTCAGAGCCAAGATTCCTCTGCAGGCTGTGGTGAGAACCATGGCAAAGCACGCTGTTCCCCTGCATCCCATGAAGTCCATTGGGGACGCAGAGATCCACTCTCAGCCCATGGGAGAAGTGCTCACGCCAGAGCAGGTGGATGCCAGAGAAAGCTGTGATCCCCTGGAAGACCCAAATGGAGAGAGAGGGCCCCTGCTTCCAGAAATAAAGAAGGTCCTTGTTTCCAAACTAGAGCAGCCTATCCTTAGAAGACTGCACCCAGTGGATGAGTGACCCATGCCACAGCAGTTTTGGAAAGACTGTTTGCCCATGGATGGGACTAACATTGCAGCAATTTTGGCAGAACTGATGCTCACAAGATTAGAGCCACGCCGGAGAAGTTCACAGAGAACTGTGTCCCATGGGAGTGTTATAGATGAGTAATGAGATGGTTGGTTCTCACAATTAAAGGGTGAACATTATAAGTATGTTAAGAGAAGTTTTATAGATGCACAGTTATGTTACTGCAATGTGTCCCCCCTAGCATTTTTATCCCAGGATGGTCTTGGTAGTCTGAGCATTTGGGGGAGGGGCAGTCTTGTTATTAAGAGGCACGGCATAGCAACACCTGACCTCCAAGTTACAAGAAAGCAGTCTACACCAATGGATAGTGATGAAGAGTTAACAGACAGACTTTGGGAGGAGCTAGGGCTACCTGTTGCAACATGAAGGGTATAAAAGGTAGAACAGCCATTTTGTGGATGAGCCAGCCATGTGCCTACAAGGCCGGGGGGGGGGGGGGGGGGGGGAGTGCTCCCAGCGCTGTAATTTTTTCCTTGTTTAGTCCTTTTGTTGTAATTTTTGTTAAGGTTTTAATAAACCTTTTAAAATTTTGAGAAGTGAGCAGTCGTTTCTCACAGGAGGGACCCCACAGCATAGCAAAAGGACTCCTCTCCCTGAGAGAACAGAAGAAGATCTCAAGTGATGAACTAACCAAAATCCCCACATCCTGTCTCCCTGTACTGTCGGTAAGAAGGAGGGAGGGGTTGGGTGGAAAAAAAAAGGTGTTTGAAGGGATTATTTTACTTCTCATTATTCTCCTATGACTCTGTTAGTAATAAATTTACTTTAAACCTTTAAATTTGAACCTGTTTTGCCCTTGGAGTGTTTTCTTCTGGTCCTCATCTCAACTCATGAACCCTTTGTTAATTTTTTTTTTCCCGTCTCCTCTGCCCAACTGAGAGCAAGAGAGAGGTGAGCGAACGGCTATAATAGGTGCCTGGTGTTTGACCAGTGTCAAACCATGACAGGTTTGCAGCTGCCCACTGGAACATAAGAGGAAATGCTCAATTTTGAGCTGTTACGTGAGGTCATGGGTTGGAGACAGACACACGACACAATACACTGAAGATCATGAGACAAACAGCCTGTTTTATTGTTCGGACCCTCTTTATATAGGGGGTTTGGATTTCCTAGGCTTGGACAGCTCATTGGATGGGATCTCTCTCCGCCCAGATCTCTGGCCAGTGGTGTGCCTGCATCTAAGCTTGAACAGGGTTGGCTGAGGGTCTCCTGTATAGGTTTGAATCCAACCTATTGTACTGTGACATTGAGCAGAATTATGAGCTGGGCCAGGATTATTTATTCCTGTGTTGAAGCCAGAAATCTCAGATTTTTCTCCCTTTTGTCAGGTTTTTCTTCCCCAGTAACATGTGTTCATGCATGTCTAGGAAGCAGAAACTGAAGAGAAAGCTTTTTCAAGAGGAACAAATCACCTGGAGATTTGTGAGTTTTTAGGAGCTCCTTGTGAAGGACCAAAACAAAGTCTGATTTTTAAGATAGCAGATACCTGTTCAATTTTCCACTCAGTGCGGCCAGATTTATTCATTCAGTTTGGAAAATCTCAGGTTGACCTTTTCCGAGGCACCAAAGTTCTGTTATCAGCATTGTCTGAAGTACTTCCAAGTATAAATCTAAGTTAAAGCAGGTATGAATTCAGGTCTGCATTACCTCTGACCTGTCTGGTTACAAGGAAGGCCCACTTAACATGCAATATCATTGCTATAGCAGAGTGCTGTGCCTGAGCTAATAACCTCTGCATGCCTTGGACACAACACCTGGTGACCCAGCATCTTGCCAATCCAGGTGGCAAGCAGAGTAAATGTCCACATATGTTCAAGCAGTCATAGATTCACACCATGGATTTCCAATGAGATGCTAGCTCCTCATTGCCAAAATTGCTACCAAAGATGGCTTACAAGTTCCTAGAACACACAGAGGTATTACTTGCTATTTTGATGAGATTTAGTCTCGCTTGAGAGTTAGAGGTGGCCCTCAGATTAAAGTGAGCATTTCCCAAGACTCTGATTCTAAGTGACATCATTAGTTAAGGAAAGCTTTTCTCTTTTCTTTTCTTTTCTTTTCTTTTCTTTTCTTTTCTTTTCTTTTCTTTTCTTTTCTTTTCTTTTCTTTTCTTTTCTTTTCTTTTCTTTTCTTTTCTTTTTTTCTTTTTTCCTTTTCCTTTCTTTTTGTAAGAGCCGTAATGAGAGATGCGGGACTCCAGGAGGCTCTTCCAAAACGCAGTTTATTACATGCAAGATGTTACAGCAGTCCAGGGTCGGGGGCGACAGAGCCTGTGCCTACAGCTGTCAGCTGCAGCTGCAGGCAGGCCTGGAGACCCTTAGTTTAGGTTACAAATGCATTATATACTTTTCTCTCCTGAGCATCTTAATACAGTAGAACCAATCTATACCTTAACTTTTATCTATAGCCTATCATAACTAATACAATTACCATATTCATGTTAGTATTCTCCAATCACTAAATGTTAGTACATTACAGTTTAAGCTAGAAGTTGTTTTTCAGTTTTCTTGCAGTGGAAAATTCTGAGACCTTTTTTCTACTTGCAACATTTGCTGACTTGTTTTCCTGTGCTATCTTTCTGCTTGGTAAAAACATCTTTTTGAGGTGGGTTTATCCTTTGTTCTAAGTCATAAAAACCCCCTTCTAACTAACATACCCTTTGCCTCCTTGGTTATCCAGCAAGACTGGCTCAGCAATTCTTTTCTTCTATATCAAAACTTGCTTCCATCTCTATTCCTTCCTCAGCTTCTACATTCAAAAATCTTTCTGCTAAGCATACATATCTGTGAGACTTTCTTGTCAAACCTTCATCCTTCCCAACATCTCTTTTCTCTTTTCTTTTCTTTTCTTTTCTTTTCTTTTCTTTTCTTTTCTTTTCTTTTCTTTTCTTTTCTTTTCTTTTCTTTTCTTTTCTTTTCTTTTCTTTTCTTTCTCTTCTCTTCTCTTCTCTTCTCTCTTCTTCATATGAAAAAGATAACAAAGGATGGTATGTCCCCAGAGAACACTGATGTGTTACTGTAGATACCAACCCCATAAATGCTCCCAATGCTATTAATTTTTAAAACAAACTTGCTGATTGAGGTCCTGACTGCCTTTAAATTGTCTCTACAAGGAGACTGTGTACTAATTAACCCACAGAAACAATGATGTACTTTTTTTCCACTTTCAGGGTGATTAGAATAAGAAAATGAAGAGCACGATGGTGCAGATGTTTTAAAATCACGGCAGGCAACAATTAGTGATGTGGGAACCAGCTGCTTATCTCGCCAGATAAAGCCTCTTAATAGGGAATTGCACTTGAGGAGCCATTACACAGATGGTTCTGCAAATTATTTAGAGGGGGCATTGCAGTATTAACTTTGATTTGCAAGCCAGATTCTCAAAAAGCTGATGTGTGTTATCTCTTCAAAAAGGTGCATTTGGAGCAGAAGGGGGCCATCCCTTGTAAGCAATCAGATTTTTTTCAGATTATAGGTTTCCCTAATTGTATTACTATTAATATTATATTATTTTCCTAAGATCTTAATTTGGCTGCTGGCATGTCCTTCCATTTTTTGGTTTGGGATTGGAAGCAGCATGTTGATATAAACAGAAGCTCAGACAAGGGAAAGGGCTTAAGAGCCTGAACAGAAGATGCAGGACTTCAGACGGCTCTTCAAAATGCATTTTTTTGTATCCAAGATGTTACTGCAGTCCAGGGTCGTGGGTGACAGAGCATGCACCTAGAGCTGTCAGTTCCAGCTCCAGACAAGCCTGAAGACCCTTTAATTTAGGTTACAATACGTTATATACTTTTCTTTGCTGAACATCTTAATATGTAAGAACCAATCTATACCTTTACTTTTACCTATAGCCTATCATAACTACTATAATTACCATATTCATGTTATTATTCTCCAATCACAAAAAGTTATTATGTTACAGTTTAAGCTAGAAGCTGTTTTTCAGTTTTCTTGCAATGGAATATTCTGAGATCTTTTTTCTACTTGTAACATTGGCAGACTTGTTTGCCTGTGGAATCTTTTTGCTTGGTAAAAACATCTTTTTGAGGTGGGTTTACCCTTTGTTCTAAGCCATAAAACCCCCTTCTAACTAACGTACCCTTTGCCTTCTTAGTTATCCAGTAAGATGGGCTCAGCAATTCTTTGCTTCTATATCAAAACTTGCTTTCATTTCTATTCCTTCTTCAGATTCTACATTCAGAAATCTTTCTGCCAAGCATACATATCTGCGAGAATTTCTTGTCAAACTTTCATCCATCCCAACAGCTGGAGACATTTCACATTTTTTGGTGAGGTAACTGAGCCTTCTTGGGGTAGAATTACACTGTAAATAAAAGATGCCAAGTGGAGGAAACACCAGGTTTAGGAGAACATAACACTGGCCTTATGGCTTAAAGGTTGACCAGTCATTGACATGAGATGTGATCAGTTTAAAGGAGGTGCCTGTGATGAAGTAAGGTCAGTTCATAATTGCAAGTGTCAGAAATGGTTTTAGGAATGCTTTTTTTTTTTTTTTTTTGGACTAGGTTGGAAGAGAACTTAAAGATCATTAAGTCTAACCCATGTCCTAAAACCTTAACTACACCATGGCACTGAGTGCCACACCCAGTCTTTTCTTAAACACATCCAAGGATGGTGACTCCGCCACCACCCAGGACAGACCATTCAAGAACTTTATCACCCTTTGTGTAAAAAACTTCTTTCTAATATCCAACCTACATTTCCCTTGACTCATCTTGAGACTGTGTCCACTGGTTCTGGATGCCAGCTGGATGCAGCACAGTTCACCACCACTTTCTGGGCCCAGCCATCCAGACAGTTCTTAACCCAGCAAAGAGTGCTCCTGTCCAAGCCGTGGGCTACCAGCTTTTCCAGGAGTATACTGTGGGAGAGAGTGTCAAAGGCATTGCTGAAGTCCAGGTACACAACATCCACAGCCTTTCCTGCATCCACCAGGCAGGTGGTTGGTCAAACATGACTTACCCCTCCTAAGCCCATGCTGGCTGGGTCTAATACCCTGGCCATCCTGTAAGTTCTGTGTGATGGCACTCGATATAAACTGTTCTATAACCTTACCTGGTACAGAGATCAGGCTACCCGGCCTATAATTGCCAGGATCCTCCTTCCCACCCTTTTTATGAATGAGTGGCACATTGGCCAGCTTCCAGTCATCTGGAACCACACCAGTGAGCCAGGACTGCTGATAAATGATGGAGAGCGGCTTTGCAAGCTCATCTGCCAGCTCCCTCATCACCCTGGGATGGATCCCATCTGGTCCCATGGATTTATGAATATCCAAGTGGCTCAGCAGTTCTCTGACTGTCTCCTCCTGGATAACAAGGGGACCATTCTGCTCCCTGATATCATCAAGCAACCCAAGAGGACAGTTATCCTGAAGGCAAGTCTTCTCACTAAAAACTTAGACAAAGAAGATGTTAAGCACCTCTGCCTTCTCCTCATCTGCAGTAACAAAGTTCCCTTCTGCATCTAATAAAGAACAAAGGTTAGTCTTGCCCTTCCTTTTGCCATTTTTATAATTATAAAACAATTTTTTTTATCCTTTACAGAAGTCGCCATTTTAAGTTCAAACTGAACTTCAGCCTCCCTAGTATTTTTCCTACATACTCTAGCAGTCCTCCTAAATACTACCTGAGAAACCTGACCCTCCTTCCGAAGATGATACATCCTTTTTTTTTATTCCTGAGTTCCTCCAAAACCTCCTTGCTCATCTAGGCTGGATGTCTGCCACATCGACTCATCTTTCAGCAGGCAGGGACAGTCTGTTCCTGTGCCCTCAAGATCTCCATTTTGAAGCACGCCCACCCTTCCTGAACTCCTTTATTTTTAAGGACTACTTCCCAAGGAACTCTCTGAATAAGTCTCCTGAATAAGCCAAAGTCTGCCGTCTGAAAGTCCAATGCAAAAGTCATATTAATGTTCCTCTACACCAAATATTGAGAATTTTATAATTTCATTATCACTATGCCCCAAGCGGCCTCCAACCACCACGTCTCCCACCAACCCATTTCTATTTGCAAATAACAGATCTAACATAGTCCCTCCCCTGGTGGGCTCACCCACCAGCTGTGACAAAAAGTTGTCCTCCACAAACTCTAAAAATTTCCTCTTTTCAGCTATATTGAGTTCCCAACAAATGTCCGGCATGTTGAAATCGCCAACAAGAACAAGGGCTGATGATCCAGAAAAATTCTCTAGCTGTTTATAGAATGAATTGTCCACCAATTCATCCTGGTTGGGTGGATGATAACAGACTCCCAGTAGGATGTCAGCCTTATTGGCCTTCCCCCTAACCCTTATCCATAGGCATTCAACTTCGTTGTCATTAGTTTCAAAACCTATGATGTCCAAAGCCTCCCTAATATAAAGGGCCACCCCTCCACCTCTTCTCCCCTTCCTATCTCTCCTGAAGAAATTGTAGCCATCCAGTGCAGCACTCCAGCCATGTGAGTCATCTCACCACATTTCTGTGATGGCAATTACATCATAGCTCTGCTGCTGTACCATGGCCTCCAGCTCTTCTTGTTTGTTACCCATGCTGCATCCATTAGTATACATGCATCTCAGCTGGGCTACTGATTTCACTCCTATCTCAAGCTTATCACCCTTGGGCCTGCTTCCAGACAGCCCAACTCCATCCCTTTCCCCCTTCAAACCTAGTTTAAAGCCCTCTCAACAAGTTCTATCAGTTCACACGCTAAAAACCTTCTACCCTTACCAGAGAGATGGATCCCATCTGGTTCCAGTAGGCCAGGTGCTGTAAAAGTTGCCCCATAATCAAAGAATCCAAAATTGTGCTCATGGCACCAATCCTTGAGCCACTTATTGTTAATGTGAACTCTCCTATTCTGTTCACCGTTTTTTCTCAACCACCAAAGGGACTGAGGAAAAGACTACCTGTGCCCCTGCCCTATGAACTACCTGTCCCAGTGCCCTAAAGTCCCTTTTAATTGCCCTGACATTCCTCTTTTCAATCTCATCACTGCCAGCCTGGAGTATCAGCAGTGGTTAATAATCAGAGGGCTGCATCAGCCCAGAAAGTCTTTCAATGATATCCTGTACCCAGGCCCCAGGGAGGCAGCAGACCTCTCTGTGGGGTGGATCCAGTCAACATATGGGCCCCTCTGTTCCTCTCAGAAGGGAGTCATCCACCTCAGATGACTCTAACCAGGAAGGAGGGATCACAAAACAGCACATGACACTTGCTGGATGGACAAACAAAGGTAGTGTCTTCTGAGAAGCCCCACTGAATCTAGTTAAAAACTGGTGCAGGGGCCTTAATACCAAATAAAATACTAATGGAAAACAGGTCAGCAGGCACCAACATAAAATTCATTACTATCATCCCAAAATATTGGATTTTCCGGTGCAGTTTCTCAAATTTATCACTCCTAGAGTTCGCTCCTTCTCCAGCTCCCAGAGTCTTCAGTAGTACAACGCCAACACTACCACACTCACAGGAGTGTGAATAATTCATTAGTCATTGAAAGAGAGGCAGGAATGAACACAAAACTGCAGGGGAACTACTTGAGAGCAAGACACAGCATGGGGTAGGGAGTGGGCAAAGCATCACCTCCATTCTCCTTCACCATTACAAACATCAAAGACAGTGGTGCAAGTCTCATACAAATCAGGAATGACATTACATCCTGATCACGGGAGAGACGATCGGCATGTGCACCAGGAGAGACTGCACCCTGCCCTAGCAGCCGGCAGGCAGGATCGTGTTTCGGCCACTGGCTGGGGTCCTGGACCGCCAGGAGCGGCCGATAAACTTGGACCCACATTGAAGGATCCGGGTATAGGAAAAGGAAGGACTCTTTGCTTGCTTCTCCAAGCTGCTTTATTTCTTTCCCGCCCAGGAGCAGCACCAAAGAGAGGCAGGTGACACAACACCGCACGGGCACGACAGCGGCGCACAGGCAGCAGCAGCAGAGCACGGGCAGCAACAGCAGCACGCAGGCAGCGGCGCACGGGTGTTCTTTCCCGCTGCAGGAGCGGCGCAGGAGCTGGGCAGCCGATGGGTGTTCTTCTTTCTCATGGCAGAGAGCAGCGCCGAGGCTGCAAACTGCTGCACAGCGCAGGTGCCAGCGGGGCGCGGAAGCTGCGCAGCTCTGGGAGGGGGCAGTGGCAAAGAGCAGGAAACAGAGAAAAACAGCAGCTTTTATGGAGGGGGGGTGGAATCCTGGGAGGAGATCGTCTAACAAATTAATGGCTAGATAGGAGGGGTTGGGGGGGGGGACAAATGTAAACATAACACGGAGCGGGAAAGTCACATACCAATGGCAGAAAGGAAATATCATAACAGCAAATTTTCTGGACAAAGGGGTGTAACAAATTATGACAGACAAGTTGTAGGGGCAGGATTTTTGAGGAAAGACAGGGAAAAATCTGGAATTATCATAACTGCTATGGGGAAAAAGCAGGAAGACAGGTGGTAAACAACTTTAGACAGAGACTGAACATATTATCTTCAAATCCCCACTGCTACAGTCAGGGAGAGACCAAACATCTTCAAACCCCCACTGCCACAGAGGAGGATACTCACTCAGGCTGTTGGACATCGTTCTAGATTTGCACTTCCACTGCTGTGCAACTCTGACTCCCCTGAGATGTTTGTGAGAGTTAATACAGAGAAACTGAAGTTCAGGCTTTTGCATTATAACTGTTTTGAGAACACCTATCTAAAGCACTTATCCTAAAGGAAAAAATGAAGCAATGTACAAAGATTACTGAAGCATCAAAGATGCTCATGTTGAAAATAATTATTTTTCATGCATTCCTGGTAAAGTGTTGTGATTTGTGAAATAATTCAGAAATCCTGAAAGCTATTCCAAATTAAATTTGCTACCAGCTTTAAACTGGATGATTTTCACACCATTTTAATCTTCTGCTGGATTTCAGACACTTCTCTTTTCTACATACAGGGACTGAGTATTTTATTTAGGCAAATTGCAACAACATGTTGACTTTATAAAGGTAGGATTTGGCATTGCAGGCTGATCTGCTCCTTACTATTGGGATAGACCCATTTCTGCGCATATTTTCTTTATCAAATATTTAAACAACCCTGCTCTTCTCAGGGTTTGTATTAAGCACTGAGTCTGGGAAAACTCAAAGCAATGGGATTTTTCTGTTATCTCCAACAAAGAGCCCATGACCAGTGCCATAACAGTGCAGTTGAAATAGCATGTTTATCATAACACTTTTTGCCACATGTTTAGGCAGCTGGAAGAGAACAATTGGATACCAGCTAAGGTGGACTACAGTGGCACTCAATTTTGCCTATTTATCTCCTGAGAAAACCCTGGTTTGGTCCTTGTTTGGCCTCAAGCCAGTGCAAAGGTTTTTATGGAATCATTTCAGACATTATGTATGGAGAAGCCAGAACTCACAGAGCAAGAAGCCTTGGGCAAGCTGCATGCTTTTGCTTATTCAAAGGCCTTGCTAATGAACTTAACAGCAGCAGTGATATTAAGACTTTATTATTCATATAGAAATCATACTTCCATCCCTTAAGAAGGGGTATAGTTCCATGGAGTTTGACCTACTCTTCCCAGTGTGTAACCATGATATTGCATGTAGGAGAAGGGATTACAGACAACCCCATCCCTGATGAGTGTGTCTGTCTGAAATTTCCCTCATTTTTGCCTCACTATCGTTGTGAAAGGAGGACAGAAATCGGGACCACCGGGGAAAAAGAAAGATACTGTTCTGGAATCCGGGTCTGACTGGTCCACCAAGCCAAGCCATTGTTCACAGGTGTGTTTGTCCACCTCATGGAACACTGCATTCAATGAAAAAGAAAGAAAAGGGGTGCTGTGCCCTTCTTTGCCTGCACTGCTTTGCAACACTGGTTCTGGAATTTCCCCACCTTTCAACTTGGCTGGACTTTTCCTGGAATGACCTTTTGGTGGTCCCCATGAAAAAGACCCTCCATTCACTGTACATCAACCACCGTGACAGATGGACTGAGATGGGAGAAGTCTCTCCCTCAAGGACTGAGACATGAGACCCCCATACGGCAAAGCTCCCCCTTCCAAGGACTGAGACCTGAAACCCCTATTGGGGGGGGGGGGGGGGGGGAAGGTGTGTGTGTGTGGGGAGACAAGCTGACCAAAGTGAGATGTTTGCCGACTACTGGACCAAGAAGACAATGGTTCTCACCCATTGCTGAGAACATGGACTATTGTATTTGTTTTCCCCTCCTTTGCAATTTTCAATAATAAAACCCCCTGAATTAGCTAGGGATTTTTGAGATCTCCCCTGACGTGAATACGACAGGCTTTGTCAACTGGACTTCGAAGGACTACGTCATTTCCATGTTTGGTAGCTATACATCTTCTTTTCTTTCCCCCGCTCTTTTTCCTTATTCTTTCCCTTTTTCCTCACTCCCCCTCTCCCTAACACATTTTGCTGTGGTCATTCAATAAAGGTACATTTGTTTTTTGATTATCACTGCAACCCCCTTGTCATGTCTGTTTTTTGCACCCTGAGATCAGTAAAACGAACCATCACTAACCCGTTCGTAAGGACGGATCGGATCGTGACAATGAGTCACAGCTGTGTAATTACCCAAAAACAACCCCACCCCTGATGAGTCACAGCTATATCCAATAAGGATGAGTATGATAAAAGAGTGGGTTGGCTAGTCAGAGTAGGATTCTCAGGAAGGAGGAACTGCAGGAACAATTCAGAAGGACTGAAAGCTGTGCCAAACGGGAGAGACAATTGCTGCTGTAAAGGATCTGCTGTGAGGTCAGTCTGGGTCTGCTGTTAGAGCCTGCAGTCAGAGTCTGCAAGGGAAGTCTACAGTGGGAGTTTGCTGTAGTCAGTCAGGATGGCTGAGCTGTGAAGAAGAATAATCCAGGACCCTTTTCACACTGATAAACAAGAGTGTGTGTCTCAGCTTATTTCTATCTCAAACATGGGGTCTGCTGCAACAATTGCACATCGAGGCTTCTATCTAATCCTGCTCTTCCACTTTACTCTGTAATTTCAAGTTGTAGAGGGCAATGCACATCTGCACTGTGACTTGGCCCAAATCAAACAGCAGAAGAATCCAGAGATGTACTAGGATCTGCAGAAATGCAAGCAGTAATGGGTATTCATCTTTGAAAGGTATGTGGTGTTGTCTAGGATGTTAATGCTTCAGCATCTTTCAGATTACTAAATTGGAAATAAGGATATGAGCATTTGTGCACCTTTAAGTTTCTCCTATATTGTTTAAAAGCCTGCAATACTTAATTTTCATAGAAAGATTTATTTTATCTTTCATTTATTATAGGAATTGGGGTGTTACCCTGAATACAGGGGCAGGCAAAATATAAATGGCTTTTCTATGGAGGCCAGTTTCTACTACAGTTAAATAATTTCATTATAAATTGAGTCCTTAAATGTCAAGGAGATGCTGGATTTGCCTGAAAACAGGCATTTAGAGAAGCAATAAAAGCTGTGAGCTGTAGTCAGTTAGCTCATCATTCTTTTAGCATGCATTTCATTCAGCAGTTAGTGAGTGCCAGATTAATTATTTCAAAGCATCCTGGTTGCAGCTAAGGTCTAGCATGGAGTATTCCATGTGCTACAGGATTAGCAAAAAGTCAAAATATTTGCCAGAACAGCTGGGTTAAAGCTCATGAAAATTTTCCGGACAAGTCAAATATACAGTGTCTTCCAACTTCCCTGAATTAAGATCTGAGTCCTGTACCATGAATTCAGAGGGAGTACTGCTTGTGCCTTCAGCAAATTCACCCTGAAAAAAATGAACTTCAGTGATCTGCAGTAAAATGCGGGAGGTTTCTTCCCTTTGGAAAATCAGCCTAAAGAGGTCATACATGGCACACTTCTGGCTCCAGTGGGTACATACCGAAAAGTCACTGCCTCTATGCAAAAGCCAGCAAATGCTGTGGGGTATACCATCCAAGGATGGGATGTCTTCTGGACTCTCTCAAAAAGCTGGTCTCAGATCAGACTACCAAGTGGGATTTCTCCTTTGTTTTCACCAGTAAAATAATTATCTTCTGACAGAAGGGAACGGGAGTACACTCATCTTCCCTTGCACTGCGTGCAGTCCTTCTAACTGTACAAGCAGGCATGCAGTGAAACCTGCTCCATCTGCAAAAGGCTGCAGTAGAGTTTCAGAAACTTTACCCTCACAGTTTGCCTATAACCTGTGCCTTTTTTTTTTTTTTTTTTTTGCCCCTGTTAGCAGATGAAAAGTGATCCCCCTTCCCTTTTCCCCAGAACTAGCAGCAACCCCAGGAGGTGATAACTGGGGAATTTTGCTGCACATGTTGAAGATAAGGAAGATGTCTCTGTTTCTGGACAAAAGTTCGTGCCCCTGTGACATGGCTCTTGAACATTTTAGTCTTCAATAGGGTGATTTTAGTTTAACACCCTGACAGTGACTGAAATGTTATAGTCCATGGCTGAAACACTGATGTGAAGAGCTGCACCACCGAAGTACACCTTGAATGGGCCCCCTGATTCAAACCTTGGACTGTGAGTTAAGCTGCCTAGGAGAACTTAAGATAAAGTGATACTTCAGTCATCTCAGGTCTGGGAAGAAATGGATAATGTTGGGAGAGCATCCATGGGAGGGCCAAGACCAGAAGCTGTCCTGAAATCATCCCTCTCTGGCTTCGAGCTGGGGGAGGCCATATCCCTCAAGCTTATCTCCTGCTGCTAGATTTGCACAGACTCCACACCCCCCCTCCCGAAGGGGGAAGGAGGAGGGGGGTCTTGGGTGTGTGGCACAACCTCTGGTCAGAGGCTGTCAACACCCATCCTCCATTACACAAACTGGCTCAGCTGTGAAACCCCACCCTGAGAAAGCCACATTCACAGGACATTCATGTGAGGGGCAGCTGAGGGGGTGTCACAATTTATCAAAGACCCTGACTTATTCCTGAGGCCTTGCACCAGAGCACTGCAAGTGATGCAAAATGATGCAACTGATCCAGAGTCTTGCAAGAGACAGTGGAAAACTTGCCCTCCCCAGGGGACACACCTGGGGATTTCTACCTGGCCCAAACATTTATTAACCTATTGAATTCTATGCCTTTTGGTGAGGGACCCTCACCACCAAGAAGACCAGATTGAGAGGATCAATGAGACATTTTTGGGACCCATGGAGGGGTGATAAATTTCTTTTCAATCTGTCTCTGTCACTCTTCCTGTCCCCCCGACCTCCTTTTCTATTGTTTTCTTTTTCTTCCTCTGTTACTGTTAAATATATCAATTTTTTGGTATCAACATTTAACCTCATTTGGTTTTAATCCTGTTTTGGGGAATACTCAAACCTGAAGTTTCTATCCATGATCCACAGAGAGCTCACTTTCCTCCTCTATAATTAGCAGATGGTTCTATTTAATTGGCATCACTGGACACGATTCCCTTAAAGCAAGTGTTGGTTCCAAAAAATCTATGAATTGCTAATTTTTATGATAGATCATTTTGTGTTAAAGAAACAAAGACCTTTATGACTTCTTATTTGTTTAAATGAAGTGCACATTGTAACTTTACTTTTTGATTAAATTAATGCAATGTAGCAGCCACAGGGCCTGCAAGGCCTCCCTGGAAGTCTGTTGCCTAAGATAAGAAATGCCCAGTCATGATGTCTGGACCAAAAGACCCCTCTTCTGCCTCGGACCCTTGTTATCTCTCTGTGTAAGATCATTGGTCATATCCACCTAGACCCTTACTATTGTACTGTTTCCCAAAACCCACATACCCTGTATAAACCCCTGCCTCTGCCCAGTTCAGCAGAACTGTCCCTGACACCCTTCGCAAAGGATGCCAATAAAGACACATCTGTAGAACCTCACACAGATCTTCTCCTCTCTCATCCCTGCGTCTGCTGAGGCACTTAGCAAGCAAAGAGCTGAAATCCCTAAAGAGCTGAATTCACCAAAGAGCTGATCTCACTAAAAGAGCTAAGCTGCTTGCTAAGGTTGCCTGCGTCTGGGAGCCTGCCTGGGACAAATGGACAGGTTGTGCTTAGTGGGATGTCACTATCCAGGACACCTACGGCAGCCAGGGTCAGACAGACCCCGAGAACCCAGACCGTAATAATGCAAGGTACTCCTCAAAAGTGAGTCATTTTACTATGGTTAGGTGTTTAAAATAAGGTGCTCCTGAGTCGTAAGGAGTGGGACATTGGAAAATAATTTAAACCAGATACCCCTTGGGAGAAGACCACTCTTACATGTGTGTTTGTGAAGCAACTTTATATAAAATTTAAGCAAGGTACCTTTCCAGGGTGAAGGAGTGAAATTTGGAAATTAGCTGTAACTTTCACAAGGAACCCTCTGGAAAAGAATCACACCAATTTTATGATGTAACTTTGTGAAATATTTTTCTGGGAAGGGAGGGGTGAAATTTAGAAATTAACTTACACAAGGTACCCTCTGGAAAAATCTGCCCCATTTTTGTGGTAACATGAAACATAATGCACAAGCCTTGGTCAATTTCTTGGATGAATTTGGTGCCAAGCCATCTTTTTCAGGAATGGTGAAAGAGAAATATATAGTATTTAGCTAAGAAACTGAATGATCTTGAGTTTTATAAGGAGCTGTATTGAAATTTGTGTTTCTGTGACTTTGATTTCTTAGTTTTTATAATCTTGTTGCTTTAGCTGCTCTTAGTTTTAGTTAATGGATAACTTTATTCTAGTAAAATAAAATAGATGTTATGGGAAAGAACAGGGAATAACTCAGATTTAGACTCTGATGAATGTATTACACCTGTGGCAAAGAAAGCAGCTATATCCCAGAAGTTTCAGTCAAAAGAGTATTGTTTTTGATGCCTTGGGATTTTATCTTTTCCATTTTTTAAATCCTGTACTACTTTAGTGTATAACTCTAAAACTCCATATAGACTGTTAGCTACTGTCTTCACATTTGGGTCAGACAAAACAATTCCTCTAGGCCTGAAGCTCAAGGACACCTTACTGTCTCAGGCCCCAAAAATATAAGCAAAAGTGAGTTGGGGGAAGCAAACTGGGGGTATATGACTCCATTACCTGAAGCTGTAATTGGAGGATTAACCCCTGATATATAAATGGATCAAACTTATATCTGTCTGAAAAACTTGTGACTGTCATCCATCTTGGGTGTAGCCTCTGGGAGGTTTCTGACTGGTCAAGGTGTACCTATTGAAGGCCTATAATAAATACCCACTTTTATTCTCTTAATCTTGTCTGGGCTCTTTTCTAGGTAGCCACTCCAAGGCATCATTTTAACTAGAGCAGCCTTGGAGTTATTTTATAACTAGAGATTAATGAGATGTCTAAATAAGAAATTAGAACAATGAAATAACAAATGGGACATTACAAGAAGAAAAAGAGCATGCATGAGGCTTGAAAGGTGATCTAGAGGACAGCATGATGAAGATGATGATGAAGTAAGAGGAGATATCCCCCCAACCCCTCCTCAAAATTACCAGAAAAGAACATTAGATAGCAATATTGCTTCACAGAAAAACAGCAAGAAGGAATATATTACACCTGTATATGGATACAACAGTCTGGTCAGAGAGAGAGAAAGCTAGATAAGCTTTCCCATTAATTGGTCTGGGAAGCTTTAGGGAGCTGGGGAGAAAGAATGATAATCAAATGGTAACAATCTGCAGGTGGTATTTATAACAAGTTGTTTTTCCTCGTAAGTTGTTTACCAAAGGGTGTCTTCTTAATTAGCCACTCATGTGAAATGTGTTGATTAAATGACCAATCAGGTCCACCTGTAGCGAACCAAGATATAAAAGAAGAGGATTCAATAAATGGGTGGCTTCTAGCCTCTAGCCTTCTGATCTGAATCTGTGTCACTTCTGACTCAATGGTGACACCTGTATCTGATGAAATAGTAGGCCAAACTCAAAAGAAGGGGGATAAAAGTTGCAGTGTATATAAGCCCCTGTAAGTCTTTGTTTCATTGGACATCATTGACAAATAAATGACCGCTTGTCCCTGATATTGGCCAGTGTCGTTATTAGGGATGTTACTTCAGCAACTCGTAAGTTGTTGAAGTTTAAACCTTTTGGTTCTCTCCTTTAATTCAATGGACTGGCGCAAAATATTTGGTGTAATATCCAAGTGATTGTTGCTCAACTCTCTACCCTGCTGGCAGGGGCAAGAGTCGGAAAAAGGGTTTAGGCAGAGACATTTCTTGCTGCCGAACTTGATCATGTCCAAAGGCTTCACACAGAGCTTTAGAATGCAAATGAGAGAATTTTATGGGAAGAACTGTGGAATGTAGAACCTGTAGCATTCTCTGAAATGTGGTTTTGTAACTCAGACCTTTTGCTGTGTTCAGTGGAGTAGTTGAGACAATGTAAACAAAACTGTTCTGATAAAGAGCAGTTTATACTGAAATCTGATAACAAAGAAGTAGCACAGTTGACCCTTAATTAAAACTGGCAAGGATCAGCAAACTGATACTAAAACAGTGCCAGGTATTGCTACTGAAATATTAAAATCTGACCATAAATCAGGCAAAATTGAAATCCAGTCAATATAATTGCAGGGGGATGCTGAGAAGCTGGGCAGATGGCAAAGTGAAAATCAATGGCATGAAAGGAGCAAATGTTATCTTTGAAATTGATACAGTTAATTGATCGCTCCAGGGCAAGAAGTAAAAGCCTGCTAAAAACCTTAAAAGAAACCCAGCTCAAGTGGCTAAAGCACTCCTTATTTCACAGGCTACATCATTTGCCAAACTTTTACAAGTAGTCTCACTCCTTCCACAGAACATGAAATTAATTGGAGGAGACCCCACTGAAAAGCTGGGGGAAGTAACACAAGCAGTGCAGCAAGCACTTAATAAAGTTAGAACTCCACCTAAAAAATATCAAGTTGATGTAGTTTAACAACTTGATTCATTCAAGCATATTTTGGCTGGGAAGATTGCAGGGTTTTTTTTTCTTTTTCCAGGAATGTCAACCCCTGCACTGAAGATCAGAAGAACGAGTTTGGGAGTGGGGGAGTATGGATGCCATGGGACAGAGAGAAAGGCAAGCATTTCTCACAGCAGCTTGTGACAATTTTTAGGGACTTGTAAGGATGTGATAACTTGTTAAGTATAAACAATCTGCAGGTGGTGTTTTTCTACTTCGTCTTTCTGTACTTCTCAAGGACAGTGTGTGAGGAAGATGTTTTTGTTAGTTAGCCAATCAAATAGAATTTATAGTATCACTCTATAAAAATCGCGCATTTCTCTTGAATAAAGCCTTCTTTGCTCTTTCTACAATACTGCCTCCCACCTGTTCCTGTGTCATTCTTGGCGCATGAGTGACATCTGGTGACTCGACCTGTGTACTGCACCGGTCGGCCTTTGCAGAGAGCGGCAGTCGCCCGGGACCCCCGCCGGACTCCGCCGGGGCACGCGGTGCTCGCGCGGCTTGGCTGCGTTCGGACACCCTTTGTTTCCCCGGAGAGGTAACGACCTTTCCCCGCACCCTTCTCATTGGGCTTGATCCTTGGGGCTGCCCTGATAGTTGGGACCTGTGGGTGGGGACGGACTCTCCAGCACTTGGACAGTTCGTGGATTGCTGGGGCTTGGTGCCAGTGTTTCCGAGATGGGAGATCGAGAAGAGGAGGAGAGCTGGGTTTTTTCCATGTGAAGGCACCTCCTTTCCTTTGGGGAGTTCTCAGTGCCTGACGCCTTGTTGATCGACCTCCTTGTGTGGGCCAGGGTTAATGAGTTCCCGATGGGCATGGCCATTGCTTTTGACCTGGGCCGGTGTCAGGAACTCTGTGGTCTGCTTGCGGAGGAGTTTTATGATGGGGATGATGCTGTACCCCAGCTCCTGGCTGTGTGCGACTCCCTGTGCAGAGGTTCTGAGACAGGCAGTTTGAGGGGCGGGGTTGGTGCCGGCGCTTCAGACAGATGACTGTCGGGTCACAGCTCGCCGTCTGTACAGGGTTCACCCCCCTTATCCCCGGCGGGTCGACCCCTCCCCTCTTTGGGGGATGGGGCTGGAGGTTCGCTGTGACAGAAGATATGCCTTTCTCTACCCCTGGTGCCAAAGTCTTTGGCCGCGGTGGTGCTGGTGGCTGGTTCGCCTGTGTCCCGGCCTGTGACTGTCTCAGGGTTTGCAGCTCACGTTTGGCTTTTCAGATCTGGACCCTTTTGCTAATGTGCCACCCCCTGTCACCCGCTGGGCACCCTCCTCCTTCCTGGGTAGGGACTCGGACAGCGATGATGACCAGGTGGCTGGTCCCCCAGCAAGGGCATGCCGTGGTGGGGGAGGGCCGGCAGTGGTGGGCGGAAGCGGCGTCTGCTCATCACGTCTGGACACTGCCTCCCTGTAGGGTGACTGTGCGCCCCAACAATCCCAGCAGCTTTTGGGACGTGGTTAGAACACGGGTTTCAGAGGCTGAGGATGAGGGTCTGTTGGAGGGGGCGGGAAAGTCACGGTCTGCGGCCGGTGGTGGCACGCCCACCTCATGGGGAGAGTCTCTGGGGGTTCAGAGGGGCCAGGTTGTGCCCCATGGTAGCCTGCAGGCTCATCCTGTGTTCAAGGCTGTCCCGAATTTGGGACAAACCGACAAGCACAGGGTGATTGCCTGGTGGGTGATTCAGGAACTGCTGGCTGAGGTTGCGAAACATGGCCCTGGCTCGGAGGAGGTCATGCAGATTCTCCAGGTGATAGCCACTGATCTGCTCTGTCCGTTTAACATCAGGCATCTTGCTCAGGTGCTTTTCTGGCCTCTGCAATTTATGATGTTTTTCACATTCTAGGCAGAGGATGATGAGAAGGTTGCAACAAGTAACAAGCTTCTGCCTCCGGAGGATCCTAGGCATGGTGTGGGAGTGGATGCTCTCCTTGGGGAGAGTACCTACTCCCATCCTGATTTCCAGGCTACCTGGGATACTGCTGTTCTCCAGCAGTGTCAGTCTCTGGGGTTTGCTGCATTGGTGAAGACCATCGAGGCATCCTCCCACAGGCCCAATTTTACTGACATAAGGCAGAGGCCGGGTGAGCCTTTCGTGACGTTTATCGAGAGGCTGATTGCTGCTTTGGAGAAGCAGACTGAGAAGACTGCACTCAGGGAGCCCCTTTTGAAATGCTTGGCCTGGAACCATTCAAACACTGAATGCCGGAAGATCATAAATTCTCTTCTGGGGGATCCTTCAGTGGTGGACATGGCCAGGGCGTGTGCTAGGACGAGTGCTATGGATCCTGAGGTGTCCGCTCTGGCAGTTACTGTGCGGTCAGGCCAGGTACCCTTAGGGGGCGGACACAAGAAAAAGAACAAGAATAGGGGAAAGAAACAGCAGGGTGTGCCCAAGCCGGCACATGTGGGTGCCGAATTTTTGTGCGCTAGGTGCCTTAAGGCGGGTCACCTTGCCAGCCAATGCAGATTGAAATTTGATGCAAATGGCCAGCCTTTGGCAGGCCCAGAAATGGGAAGAGTACAGAGAGGAATTTCACCTCGACAAAAGTGATTCCTTGGAGCATGGTGCCAGCCCAGGTTTGCCCAGTCAGCTCAGAGATAACACCCACGGCTCCGCTGGCGTGGATGTATGTACCACTGGTGCAGTCATCCTAGACTCTGGTGGTGAGCATAAGGTTCCCTTGAATGTTCTCGGGACTCTGGAATGAGGTCTGGGTGCGTTGCTGGTGGGGAGATCTAATGTCACCCACTAAGGGATCTTTGTCCACCCGGGAGTTATTGTCTCTGCCTTTGTGGGTCTGATTTTGGCCACTGTTTTCATGCCATCTCCGCCTGTCACTATTCTGGCAGGAGCTCAGATTGCTCACCTTGTGTTTTTTCAGTAATTTATCCCCAGGACTGACCCACAGACTCGTGGAAGTGGTGGCTTCAGATCCAAAGGACCACCACAAGATCTGTGACCATTTCCTCTCAGCAACCCCAGGTGGTGTGTACCCTGACTCTGCTGGGTGCCCACCCACCGATTATTGAGCTGCAAGGTTTGATTGACACGGGGGCAGACATCACTGTCATCTCCCTCTCTGTGTGGCCTTCTACGTGGCCTTTGGTCCCCGTGGGAACACCCGTTGTAGGGGTGGGGGGTTCCGGCGCATACCATGATGAGTCGATGTTTTGTTCTCGTCAGCAACACGAGTGGGCAGGTGGCTGCAGTTCGACCCTATGTTGTTTCGCCTCCATCACTCTGTGGGGGCGGGATGTATTGGCTACCTGGGGGGTGCGGATTGGGGTGGATTTATTGATGGGGCCACTGCGTTGAAGGGCGAAAGGTACCCAACACTGCCTTTACGGTGGCTGGTGGACAAACCCATTTTGGTTCATCAGTGGCCCCGACTGACGGAGGACAAACTGCTTGCCCTTCGTGAATTAGTTCAAGAACAATTGCAGCAGGGACACATTGAGCCTTCTATGAGTCCCTGGAATACTTCTGTTTTCATGATAAAGAAAAAATCTGGGAAGTGAAAGTTGTTACAGGACCTCCAGAAAGTCAATGCAGTGATAGAAGGCATGGGGGCATTGCAGCCTGGTATGCCCTCACCCACCATGATCCCTGCGGGATGGGAGATCTTGGTCATTGATTTGAAAGATTGTTTCTTTACGATCCCTTTGCATCCTGATGACAAGCCAAAGTTTGCCTTCACAGTGCCTTTACTCAACAATGTCAAACCTGTGCAGAGGTATCAATGGAAGGTTTTGCCACAGGGCTGTCGCAACAGCCCAATTATTTGCCAGTGGTATGTGTCTCGGGCCTTGTCCAGTGTGCGCGATCAGTTTCCTGATGCATGTTGTTATCATTATATGGATGACATCCTGGTGGCAGCACCCAACCAGGATGAATTGCTGAGGATACAGCCTCAGCTGTTTGCTGCCCTGCATGTTTACGGGCTGCCGGTGGCCCCAGAGAAGGTTCAACAGCACCCTCCTTGGAAGTATTTGGGGGTCAAAATTCTTGACCGAACTGTTCAGCATCAGGAGGTGCAATTTTCAGATTCTATTCGGACCTTGAATGATGCCCAGAAGTTGATGGGTGCCATCAGCTGATTACATCCTTATTTGGGACTGACCAGAAAACAGTTGTCCCCGTTGTATAATACTCTGAAAGGGGACCCTGACCTGAGATCACCTCAAGAGTTGACCCCTGCAGCGTGACGGGCACTGGAGGAGGTTCAGAGGGCTGTTTCAGCCCGTCAGGTTCACCAAATAGATCTTTCCATTGATGTCACTGTTTTCGTCACTGATCCAGATTTTCATCCTATGGGTATCATTGGCCAGTGGAGTTACAAGTTGTCTGATCCCTTGCATGTTTTGGAAGGTGTCTTTTTGCTCCACCAGCCTAAGAAGACAGTGCCCTCATTGTACGAACTAATTGCTCGTTTGATAGTCAAATGCCCTCAGTGGTGTTTGCAATTGATGGCTGCTGATCCAGCAACGATCATTCTTCCAGTGGAGCGGGAGGATTTTGAATGGAGTCTTGCTATTAGCACTCCTGTGCAAAGTGCGCTGGAGAACTTTTCTGGGCAGATTGCTTATCAAATGCCCAGTCATAAGTTGCTGCAACTGGCAAAGAAAACATGTTTGTTATTGCGGCCAAAGAGCAGCCGGGTGCCGGTGCAAGGGCCCACTGTCTTCACTGACGGGTCAGGGAAAACGGAAAAGGCCATCGTTACCTGGAAGGATGAATCTGGATGGCAGACACTGGAGGGCCATGTGTCAGGTTCAGCCCAACTGGTTGAATTGAAGGCTGTTGCCATGGCGTTCCAGAAATTTTCCCAAGTGTCTCTGAATGTGGTGACTGATTCCTCCTATGCTGCGAACATGGCTGGGCGTTTAGATTGCTCGCTCCTGAAGGAAGTCAGTAACGGCTTTGTTTCAGTTATTGAAGGCCTTGTGGAGTGCAATTCAGGCCCGGGTCTATCCATATTATGTCTTTCACATTTGGAGTCACACCAATTTGCTGGGTTTCATAGCAGAAGGTAATGCCAGGGCTGGCAGGTTGGCTAACCCTGCTTGGGTAGAGCCTCAGCCTGATGTGATTGCGCAAGTCAAAGCGTGGAATGATTTTTTCCATCAAAGTGCGCATACTTTGCAGAAACAGTTTCATTTGACACCAACTAAGGCTTGTGACATCATCAGCTCTTGTGCTGACTGCCATGGATTTGCTGCACCTTTGTCAGCAGGGGAGAACCCCACAGGCTTAAAGGCTTTGCAGCTTTGGCATACGGATGTCACTCACATTGCTGAATTTGGCCGATTTAAGTATGTGCACATGTCTATTGACACATTTTCCTCCGCCATGTGGGCCTCTGCTCACACTGGGGAAAAGAGTTGTGACGTGATTGCCCATTGGAGGATGGCTTTTGCAGTCTTGGGGATACCTTCTTCTGTGAAAATGGAAAATGGCCCTGCCTATGTCTCACAGAAGATGTGGCAATTCCTACGCCTATGGGGAGCGTCATGCAAGCTTGGTATCCCGCACTCTCCTACAGGCCAGGCTGTTGTCGAACGCACTCATGGTACTTTGAAGCGTGTTCTGGGCAGGCAGAAAAGGGGAATGCCTGGAGAAACACCACACAGTCGGTTGGAAAAAGCGTTATACACAATCAACCATTTGACAGTGCCACAGAATTCGGAAAACCCTGTCATTCTGAATCACTTTATTCTGTTGCGGTCCTTGGGTGAGGCGCACCTGCCTCAAGCAAAGGTCTAGATATGGGTTCTACCCACCAATAGGTGGGAAGGCCCAAAAGACCTTATCACTTGGGGTCGTGGGTATGCATGTGTCTCCACAGATACGGGAGTGCGATGGGTACCTGTGAAATGTGTCCGCCCTGACTTGCGACATCAAAACCAGAATGTGGCCAACAGGCAACTTTTGAATGATGACCAAGATGATGGCTAAGATGACAACCATCCATCAGATGGCCCTTCGACGAGTGGGGACTGAATTTCATCCTTTTTTTTTTAAAGGATTGTTTTTAGAATTGATAGTGTATTTTATAAGAGACAATCACAAGACCTGATCTCTCTGGCCATTTCAATCTGCATCTGATGAAAGGACCTCTGGAGCTGTGTTTGTTCTCCTTTCTGCAAGGGGCCCCGCAGAGGATTACAAACACCACCTCCATCTTTAAACAAAAAAGGGGGACCTGTGGATGCCATGGGATGTGATAACTTGTTAAGTATAAACAATCTGCAGGTGGTGTTTTTCTACTTCATCTTTCTGTTCTTCTCAAGGACGGTGTATGAGGAAGGTGTTTTTGTTAGTTAGCCAATCAAATAGAATATATCATATCACTCTATAAAAACTGCATGGTTTTCTTGAATAAAGCCTTCTTTGCTCTTTCTACAATACTGCCTCCCACCTGTTCCTGTGTCATTCTTGGTGCAAGAGTGACAGGGGACCTGCCAGCAGATTTACACCTAGATGTGATGATCATTTTTCACCTAGGTCCTGTCACCCTTGTGATAGATTGTGGTAGTTTTTCCTTCCTTTTTATAATTGGTCTGTAGTCAGCCGAATTTTCACCTTTCTTTTATAGGAACCTGCCAGCAGATGAGATGGAGCTGTGTGGAAACCAATGAAACTTTAAATTGCCACCATAATTGCTTCTATTGTCAGTTTGTTAATGTTTGTAATTTGTTTGGTTTTTTGTGACTTGTTGGGAGACCAAATATTAGTCAAAGCATTTTATGTATTGTTAAGCTTGATTTTTTTTGTCAAGCTTGTGTTATCTTTTTACAGAAAAAAAATGTTGTGGCTGAAGTTCTCATGGATGTATTGTTTGTCTCAAGCAATTTTATCCTGGGAGTGAAATGGTGGTTTTGGGGGATTTGCTTAAGTTAGGAATATGAATTAAGCATTTAAATTTTAGCTTGTAGAATTATGTGTTGAATTTTAACCTTTTACTTAAGAAACCTCTGTCATGGTACAAAGGGCATAGGAAAATGCAAATTTCTGAAGCTTCTTGCGATAAAGTACAAGACCAGGAGTGTAGCAGTCTCAAGGCCTGCAAGGCCTCCTTGGAGGTCAGAAGCCTGAGCTAGGAAATGCCAAGTCAGCATGACTGAACCTTAGAAGCCCCTCTCTTCTGCCTTTCGGACCCTGCTTATCTCTCTGTAAGCCTACAGGTCACTTTCCCCTGACCCTTACTATTGGACAGTTTCCAAAACCCCTGTAGGGCATAAAAACCCCTGATTCTGCCTGGTTCGGCAGAAGAGCTGTCACTGAGAACCTTAGCGGAACACCCGAATAAAGAATCCTGTGGAACCTCACACGGCCTTCTCCTCTCTCTCCCTGTGTCTGCTGCTGCGGCACCTAGCAAGCTGAAATCACTGAGCTGATAATCACTAAGAGCTGAAAATCACTATAGCTTGCTTAGGCTGCTGTGCTGAGCCTCCACTGAGCTATCCTGGCTCCAGCACCCTGCTGGGCATCAGCCCGGCGGGAAACTGCCGTGATACAGGAGAAGACCAGGGAATGCAAGAAACCTAGATAAAGGAACTCCTCTATCTCCAAGCTGATCAAAACCGACAGACATACTCAGATAAGCACCAAGGGACCACAGTGCACGTGCAAAGGAGAAAAGTTCAAAAGTTCAGTCATGAGGAAGAACACAACCTTCGGCCTCAGAGACCACCAAAGACCCCCCATGCGACCACCACAGCAAACAATGCATGCTCAGAAGGGCGTGGATCTAATTACCATGTGAGGCAAGGACAGGCGGGGCCAGGGGTTGAATATGCATTAAAGGATTTTGTAATGTAATGCATATGGAACATCTTTGTGAATAAAGATATGGCCCAGACCGGAGCTCGGTGAACAAGCTTTCACAAGAGCTATCTCACTTGTGCCGGGCACTGACATACATACCCACTTCATAACTACATTAGGTTGTGGAGTCTATTTATTCCACATATCGCTTCAGGCGTTGGTACAAGAATTTATACGTATATGAAATCATACAAATATGTATCGACCTTCCCAGTTCTGCCTTGGAAGTCTCTAAAATTATTATAATTTGGCCAAATTTTTCAGAATTAATAATTAGTGAACTAAAGAATCCTAACAGAACACAAGAAAATGTTGCATGAAAAATGATTGAGCCCCCCTTCCTAAACCAGGTGGGACAGCCATGAATTGCAAATAGAATATGCATAAATCACAAAACAGCCTTCTACCAACTCTCCAACCAACCAAATATTCCCACCTGAACGTCTCTGATGTGCTGTTGAATTTCCTGTCATATGACCTGGGAAAATATTTTAACTTTATGTCGCTTCTTTTAATTATGTTAATTAGTGTGGTGACCCTAGCACATTCTGCACCAAACATGCTCCTTAGTCATGGGTGCAAAATGTTATGAAGGCAATTTGCCCACTAAAATTCAAAAGAAACAAGTTTCTTGGGGTAATACAACTAAATTTGAAAGGGAATTATTTTAATTTTAATCCCACCAATAATAAAGCCACAGTTTCTGTTTTGTGTCAATGTCGAATGCAGGGCACCCCTGACGCAGGGAATTATTGGCATCTGACTCCATTGATTCAGAAGGCTGAATAATTGCTTTATTAAAACTATATTATATTACATTATACTATATTATAATTATACTAAAGAGATACTATACTAAACAATACTAAAGAATACTAAAAAGATAGTAAAGAAAAACTTGTGACTGTCTGAGACAGCCAAGACACAGCTTTTGCCCAATTGGCTAAGGAAACAAAACAATCCTCAGCAGAATCCAATTGACAAATCACTTCAGGTAAACAATCTTCTTAACACATTCCACATGTGCAAAAATAACAGGAGCAGCAATTAGAAATAAAAATTGTTTTCTCTTCTTCTCTCTGTGCTTCTCCAGGAAAAATCTTGAGAGAGAAAATTATGTCTCTCTCTGTTCAAAGAATGTGAATACCACATGTCAAGACTAAATTACAGCAGTGCTATAATCTAGACCCTGGAAAATAGAACATAGCCCTAATGTAAAGATGTGTTTGCATGAGAGCCTTTTGTATTAAATTTTTTTTGTATGTGAATTTTGTATGGTAAAGATTAATTTTTCAGGATGTGTAGAATTACCCAGTGGAACAAGAATATTACCTATAAAATTCTTCCAACTAAATGTGGATGTGGTCAAGAGAAATACCTATTTTAAAGCCTTTGAAGTATGTAAACACATATCCTCAACAAACTCATTCACATTTGTTCCTGTGTGCAAAGTTAATAAATTGTACTATGGGAGCTGAGAATTCTCTTGAAATTTGATTTATTGACACATGTCAATATGTGTATCTACTGAGGATACCCCTGTGGTGGGTTTTAGTGTTGGCTAAATGTTAGTGCACTTGCTGGAATACACTTCCTTATTTTTTTGTTATGAGATAGAATTAGGAGGAAGGAAAAGTAGGCTTAAAATTTTGAAAGGGTATAAAGAAAAAATTATTAATAGTAATTAAAAGAAAGAATAATAAAAATCAGAATAAAACTTTTTGAACACTTCCCTTTACAACTTTTCTTTCCTACTTATAACGCATAGAAAAAAATTAGTTTAGCACTTCTAGAATAGTCTTTCTTTAATTTACTTAGGAAGAGAAGTCTTTTTTGTTAATTTATGGAAACAGCTCTACTAGAAAACAGTTCTCTTATGGCTTCTAATTTTCACAAATAGCAGCCACCTGGGAAATTTACAATTGTGAAGTCCCTCCCATTTCCCACAGCTGTGTTTATGTGCTGTAATAGATGATATGTATAAAATCATGCTGAGGATACAGTAATCTTGCCTGATAAAAATCCTGGCATACCAAAGGAGAGTTCCGGGAAATTCCCTCTGATGAGATTACAGCGATATGCACCAAAATCCTAGCCTGAATATTCGTCTCCAGAAATGTTGATTCCAGAGGATTATTCGTCTGACCAAACCCCAGCAATATGCATTCGATATGCATCATCGATAAAATAAATATGTGTCTCCTAGAATGTATATTGCAGGAGATTTTCCTCTAACAAGGTGAATTATTTACCAGTTTTGAGAAACTCAGCAAGAGCAGCAGCAAGAAAGGAAAAACTACATGAATATACTAAAAAGATAAGATCAACTCTAAGAAAGCAATAAACCCTCCGCGGCAACCCTCAGAGCTTGGAAATGTATAAAAAAGACTGTGAGAGCTGTCTCTTCGTAATGCACAGAGGAGAGGAGCCAGAGTGCCCTACCTGTCTCACCCAACACTGTTAGCCTGGTTCAGCGTCGTTCTAATCTTTGCTTGTGACCTTTTTACTATTGTATTTAAATTATGGAATAAATTCTCCTTATTAATCAAATTGGCTAATTCATTTATAACGTGGGCGATGTCAAGTTATGGGGTACTATTTTAAGGATAGGTTGTTTAAAAACAAAGGTTCTCTTCACTTATCTCTGAGATAATTTTCATTTTTGGGAACAGAGATCTTTTTCTTCTCTCCCTGGGTGTTATGAATAGAAAGTTGTATTTTTTTAAAGTTTCAGAGTTAAAAAAAAACAAGTCAAACTGGTCAGAGTTCTTTGGGTGTGCTGCCAAAGAAAAAGTCCTAAATTACCCGTTAATGGCCGGTGATTAACTATTGTTTCCCTGATGCTGGCCGCTTGCCAAGAAGACACCAGGAAAGACCCTCCAAGGTAAAGAGAATGGGCAGTGACACCAGAGCCAGCATGCAAATGAGAAATGCATTGCACCCTGGGTTTTTACAGTTTTACAGTTTTTACAAGAAAAACCCCTAAAATCACGAGCCAACAAGTGACTTAAGTGACGTCTAAGGATGGGAGCATAGTCCCGTACCTGCTTGGACCTTTTTGTTTCTCACCCTAACCTGAAAAGATACTGATTAAAGAGACACCCCGGGTTTTTAAACAAACAAGCCAGGACTCTACGACTCCCGTGAGGACAGAATCCCCAGCTCTGCCTGCAGACCAGCGGACGAAGCTGCATCATCCTCCTGCTTCGTGCCACGCCTGGGAGCAACGGCGGTGTGGGCGCAACCCGTCGATTTCTCCCCACCTGAGCTGATTCTTCTTAATAAAGGCATTAAAAAAGGAGAAAGATCTCCTGCCCATTTATTTCAGCTTGGGGGACTCGTCCGGGATAGCCACGCCTGAAGAGGACACCAGGACTGGGACGGCCGCCCACCCTGGACCTGCAGGACAGCTGGCTATCGGGACCAGAGAAGATCGGCTTGGGACAGTGACACGGAGCAGCGCTGGATAGGTGAGAATATCAGGCGGCTGGAGGGGGAGGCGAGCGAGTGTGTGTGAGTGAGACGAGGGCTGGCAGCTCGGCCCCTCAAAGCGATTGAGGACCCCTCAGTAGCGCGGTTCCGCACCCCCGCGAGGGGGCCGGCCGGGAACAGGGGGAAGCGAGTGGAACTGGTGATTGAGGCGCCTCCAGAGGGGTAAAGAGGACCCCCCTCCGGGCGTGCGGAGGAAATAGTTGTGTGAGTGGCACGCACCCCAAAGGCCCTGATACCGGTCCTAACGAAGGATGTTAGGCGATTTAGGATATCAGGCAGTTTTGCCCTGACAAAGAAGGTCAGGTACCCCTCAGAAGCCAGGGCTTCGAGCTTTGACTGTTTGGGCCTTGGCAAAGGAGGCCAAGGTCTCTCTAAGTCCTGACGAAGGAGGTCAGGCAAACCTCAGAGGTCAGGACCTCGAGGTTTTTCTTTTGTGTTTTGTTTGTTTGTTGAGTCTTGTCAAGAGAAGGCGAATGTCTCAACAAAGTCCTGACGAAAAGGGTCAGTGAAATTGGAGTTTTGGCAGGAGGTCGAGACTTCTTAAATAAGATATATTTCCTTTAGAGAAAAAGACATCTTTGTGATTTGTTTTGAGGCAGAAAAAAATGGGAGGGTGCAGTAGTAAGAAAAGTGGCCAAAGACTGAGGAATATACCTCCCCACAGTCCCCTAGGTGAACTATTAGAGAAATGGGACTTTATAGAAGGCACAGAAGGATTAGATAAAGTTAAGATGATTCATTACTGTTCAGAAGTGTGGCCAGAATTAGAGGTGCAAGGAGGATGGCCATGGTGTGGGACGAAAGACAAGTGGATGTGTCAACAGCTGAGTAACTATCTGACGGCTAGAGAAGATACTGATCCTGAGCAATTATTATATGTAGCTTGTTGGTTGAATGCTGTAAAGAATGAAGGAGTGCAAATTTGTAAAGTGCAGAGCAAGAAAGAAGGGAATGAAAGAGGAGATGCTAGAATTAAAGAAATTGGTAAACGGTGGGACCCCCTAGACTACTTGCCTCCTGATGCCCCTCCACCTTATAACCCTCTCCTTCGAGCACCTCAAATAGCAGATCCAGTTCTTCTCCCGGCTGCCATGGGGGCCATTCCCTCACTACCCCCTTCGACTCCTTTAGCTGCTTCTGCACCACCACTAATAACTACTCCACCTGCTGCATGCTCCACCCCTTCTCCAGCTCCACCTAACATGCACCCAAGCTCTTCTCCCCCTCCTACTGCAGTCCCTCCACCTCCTCCTAACTGGGACATAAATGCCTCCTTATCTAGTAACCCCATATCACCAGGTATAGTCGTTGACCTACAGCAAGTCCAAGCTAATGCTAATACCCCTCAAGTGAACAATCTTGTGTCTGAAGATGGGCCATACTGTAGTACCCGATCCAAGACCTCCAAGGCAGAGAAACTTTTCCCCTTAGAGAAGTTCCTATGGGAGGAGTAGCAGGAGGTTTTGGTTTTGTAAATGCTCCTCTAACTGCTTCTGAGGTGAGAGGATTCAAGAAGGAGTTAGGGAATTTAGTTGAAGACCCCATGGGCATTGCTAACCAAGTGGATCAGTTTTTAGGTCCAAATTTCTACACTTGGGGGGAGATGAATTCCATTCTAAATATATTATTTTCCCCAGAAGAGTCCCGAATGATTAGGGCCTCAAGCATAAGAATTTGGGGAAAAGATAACCGTCCAGGGCCCCAAGTGCCATCAGGAGAAGAAAAATTGCCACTAGTGGATCCCAATTGGAACCCTAACCAGGAGGAAGGGAGGAAGGCCATGATGGAGTACAGGTCTTTGATAATTCGGGGGATCAGAGAATCAATTCCCAAAGGAACCAATACAAAACTAGCATTTGAGGGTATACAAGAGAAAGATGAAACTCCTGCCACTTGGCTTAATCGCCTGAGGCGGAACTTTCAATTGTACTCCAGAACAGACCTAGACACCAGAGAGGGTGAAATGCTACTAAAATTCCATTTTGTTACTAAATCTTGGCCTGATATCCAGAGAAAACTGGAAAAGATTGAGGATTGGCAAGAGAAAGACATTAATGAGTTATTGAGGGAAGCATTGAAAGTGTATTTAAGGAGAGAAGAAGAAAAAGCTAAGGCCGAAGCTAGGATCATGGTTGCTATAGCTAGAGAAAGTGTGGGAGCAAACAACTCTTTCCTACAGTACGAGACCACAAAAGAGTGGGGGGGGAGCAACGGCGGTGTGGGCGCAACCTGTCGATTTCTCCCCACCTGAGCTGATTCTTCTTAATAAAGGCATTAAAAAGGAGAAAGATCTCCTGCCCATTTATTTCATGGTTGTAGTCAGGTGGGGGTTGGTCTCTTTCTCCAGGCAGCAACTAACAGAACCAGAGGACACAGTCTCAAGCTGCGTCAAAGGGAATATAGGTTAGATATTAGGAAAAAGTTTTTTACAGAAAGGGTGATAAAGTTCTGGAATGGTCTGCTTGGGGAGGTGTTGGAGTCACCATCCCTGGATGTGTTTTAAAAAAGACTGGATGTGGCACTCAGTGCCATGGTTTAGTTGAGGTGTTGGGGCATGGGCTGGACTCAATGATCTTTAAGGTCTCTTCCAACCTACTCATTCTGTGAATTCTGTATGCAGGCTTTTGTAACTATTGGTGTTATCCTTTCTTGTTAGAGGCTTAAAATTCACCACTCTTCAAGTCATAAATATTACATTTGGAAAGAACTTTCAGACCATTCAAGCCACCCTCTTGCAATAGGTACAATGGTCCCTACTGAATATTCACAAGCATAATTCATGTTAGGGATATAGTTAGTAATTTGTGCCTATAAAATATAGACTTCTATAAAGTATATTAATCAAACTGGCTGTACAGAGGGAGGCTAGGGATTTCATTCTCAGGATGGCGAAACTGTGGCAGACTGGCAAGGGAATCCCATGACATTTACATATGAAGGAAACCTCGGCTGCACAGGAGATGGTCCTTAACGGTGGCATGCATCCAGAGATGCCCAAAGATAATGGCCCGAAAAGATACCTATCTGAGACAACAAGGGCCATCAACACTTGCCACCTGAATACAGGATTCCGGGAATCAGGGAGAAGCATTAATCTATTTCCGAAGGAAGGCTTTGTGCAGTTCAGACTGAAGAAAAGAACCAACTTGAATATGAAGAACTCTAAAAAGAGACAAAGGGACTCTGCTGTGGGCAGAATAAAGAGTATAAAAACTGTCCCCTCGGAGCAGCCAGTGTGGACGAAGGGGGATTTGGTGTGATAGAGGCCAAATCCACGTTCACCCAGCCTATCTCCCGGGGGTGTTGCGCTGTCAGATTGATTGTTGGCTGTCGGGACTGTATCACAGTCACGAATAAATTCTTTTTGCTTTTCTATTAGAATTGGACATATTTCATTTTTACATATAACAATTCAGTTTTGCCATCAGAAGTAATTTTCATTCTAATTACCATGGAAACAATGCAACAGTTCACAAATTCTTCAACACACCGTACATTATTTTCTAATATACTCTAATATATACACACATATATTCTACTTGCCTATTCACTGCTAAAATATGTCCTGGCATGAGTATGTTGTCCAATAAACCCCACAGCTGACCAAAAGTCTGGAACAAGAAACCTCTTTCTGTTTTAAAATCAAATTTGAAAATACATAGAGACCAAACATCAGCTTTTCTTTCAAGAGTAGTTATAGTTAAAATAGATTTAATAAATTCTGTTTCACTAGGAATTGAGAAGGAGAGGAAATAAGAAACAATGACTTTGAAGTTATTAATCTCAGAGGAAGGAATAAGATCAGGGTTCGTGTTTTACAGTGATTTACATCTTATGTATTTAATGGGACAACTGAAGGTCTCTGTCAACACAGACTGTGACTCTTTAGGTTTAAGTGCTGTGATTCACAGATTGATACAGTGCTTACTGTTTTTAGGACAAGACTCTATCTCTTGGGACTACTGACAGAGACTTTTATTTTTTGGGGTGTTGTTTTCCATTTGTTTGGTTTTTTAGGAATATTCAACGGGATTAGCCAGTCTCTCAGATGCCCATATTTCGTGTCTTTTGCTGTCATACTAAACGGAGTACCTGTACTCCTGGCATGTATAGTGCTATGTTTTTAGATATCATACAACTTTATTATTGATCATATAGAATATGTAGCATTCAGAAAGGGACCATTAGAGCCTGCAAGTGAAAACTAAAGGCCATGTCCAAGAGAGGCAGTATTTTATAAACACATATGGTGATATTCCCCCTCTTAACTTCTATTTGCTTTATTGGTTTTGCTTTTTTTTAAATCCTACAAAGGCTTGATATGAGCATATGTGGACTTATATGCTTTTTTTCCTGTAAAGATTTATAATATTAAATTACTATGGTGGATGGACTAGAGTTGTTACAGTTTTTGACACTGTGGAAACAACAGACTGCATGCATATATTCGAGATACTATTCAATCTATTCAATGGTGCCTTTTACCATCTCTCAGGATTGTAAAGGTATAATGAATATCTAAAATTTCTATTCTATTTTACTGAGATTTTGTAGCACCTCATAAGCTACAAGTAGCACTTACTGTTTTGTCCCATATATACTTTTCCTGGCTGGGACTGTAAACTGCTAGACAGCATTTAGAAGCCATTCTGAAAAGGAAAAAAAACTGTCCCAAAATTAGTTCAGGTTACTGAACTATTAAGTTTTGTTTTGTCGGGCCAGGGTTTTATGAGCCTTTAAAAGAGAACTTAATACCAAAGGATAGCTCAGCTATTACCTTTGGAGGCAAATAATGAGCAGGATGGCTTCTGCTGCAGTGTTGGAAACAAAACTGTTTAATAAAAGGAAAAACAATAAACAGAAAATCCGATCCAGGTACAGAGGTCTGCTCCTGGTAAAACACCTTCACAAAAGCCTCGTCATTCTTTTGTCTTCTCTTTTTCTACCTGATGGCCCAGGCGGGACCTTTTGGCTCTCATCCAATTAGGTGACCCCAAGGTTTTAGTGAAGTCTCTGGGGTCCTATAAGGTGGCTTTTCACCTGATCGCTGGGAGAAACTTCTGGGCCTCCTTCCTTTTTTGGGGGACAAAGGCTAGTTTGTCCCTCTCTCACTGGGGGCATCCCCCTACACTCCTTCACTGAACTACCCTGAAATATATGAATAATTCTGTAGGATGTTTCATAACTGCAGTTTCTAAGGAGGACTGTGAGTACATTTCTTACCTGAAATGCAGTATACAAGGCCCACTTCCACACAGAGGTTTCCATTGTAAAGGAAAAAATCGTTATAAAGTCACCTGTGTTTTGCACAGAAACTAATGTGTGTGGGAAACAGATATTTAACTCTTCCACCAGTTTATTCTGTAAGGGCTGATGAATTTACAATGGAATATTCCCAAGGGAACTATGCTCAAATCACAACCATGCAGAAGCATTTTCTATCCTGGAAGCTGTTGAAAGCACCATGTCCTTTCTCTAGGTGCATTAACTATGCAGGAGTGGGATGAAATCTAATCCATGAAACCGTAAATTAAGGCTTGCCTAAACTTTGAGCTTAACCTAGGCTCTTAAATTAATTTTTGTCCAGCTACTACTGCTGTCATGCAAATACTTATTTTAAAGAAGTCCATTTGTTCATGTGATGCCAAATAATTTTTTGCCTTTTTCCTTTTATATAATCTCTGTATCCTTTACACATATATATTCATATCTCTGCAGCCTATTATTGCACTCTAGCTAGTTTTCCCAGTACTTTTCCCTGTCCTGATAAGCAGAAAGACAAAACACATTCCATGGCCTCTATCCTATCTTGGTTCTCCCTAGGAACCAAGGTTGAGACCAGCTCTTTGAGATATATTTTTATAAACATAGTTTAGTTCCCATCTAAGGGAGGGGCAGGATTCAGAGAGGGTTGAACTGGGGGAAATTGCATCACCTCTTATGTATCTAATTGGTGATTTTGGTCAATTATGCTAATTTGCTAAATTTATAAAACTGTATTCAAACCATGTGGGAGTGGGAATTTTGTGGACATTTTCCATATCTTCCCCTGGAGGCCTCCAATAAAGACCAGCTTTTATATTATCTCCTACACTAATATTATCTCAAAAGTGTGTTATTTCTAGGTTCTTTAAGGCATCACTTTGAGCTTGCAGTTCCTTGTCCAGAAGATGATATACATACAAGTATTACCTTTTTCATGTACCACTGCAGAAGACTGTGGGTATCCCCTCAAGTGGTACCTGAGTGCTCATTGCCTTTCACAACAGAAGTAAGACATTACAGGCATAACGGAAAGACTGTTTTCCTCCCCCAAATTGGACACCAGCTCATTAAAATCAGGACAAAAGAATCCCCAAACCAAACACAGAGGCTTGAAGCATTGCTATGTTCTTTCCCATTTCAAATTGAAAGTGGGTGCTTTGGAATGTATTGCACTATTTATCTACCACCTTCCTAAACACATGTAAAAATATCTTCAAGGTTCAATTGGAATGTCCTACTATCTGACTGAATGTAGGACCAGAGCCTGCTATTCTGCAGTTTGCTTCACTCATCCTTTGTTAATGATTTCCCATTTTTCCTTCTGATATTTCCCAGCATGTACACAGAAACCCCAGCAACTCTGTGACCTTTGTAGAGTCAAGATGGAGGAAGAAAGGAGAAGACAGTTTAGGAGAAGAGAGTTTAAAAGTGGGTTTGATCTACTCAATGAATACTGACCACACTGAGAAACAAACAGCTGTAAGAAAGGACAAAGGTCTGAGAATGAAAATCAATATGTTTTAAAAGCTGTGAGCAGTTAAATGTGATGAAAAGCCACAACAGCTGACAGGGAGGGAGCTGGGAGGAGGGAACCCTCTTGTCACATGCATTTGTCACATTATAATTTTTCAATACTCACATTAAGAACAACCAAACCACAAAGTTTTGTAACTTGTCATTTAGCTTAAGGGGGGGCGGGAAGAAAAAGAAGACAAGGAAAATAGAAGAAAAAAAGAAAGGTATAATAAAAATATCTCTGAATCACAGAGAACTGCAAGGTGACCTTAAAACAAAAATCTGGGGTGAGCAATCCATTTTTTGCCTTCAGATGTAATTTGCTTCCTAACTCGCTTTTTGCAAAGGAAGGACAAAAGACAGTTTCTTAAGTAAACTGCAGGACGATGAACAGAACAAGGACTTTCTATTTGTACTTCTGTCTTTCTTTTTAAAAAAGAATAACAGTGAATAGTATGATCAGAAGGACTGCCTGGAGGATTTTTTCTTTCTTTTTTTAGAGCACGTCCCTCCCTGCTGAGTGAAGGATCCATGCAAATAAATGGAGGGTTTTCACCAAAGAAACCGTATGAGGGAAACAGCCAAATTATTACATGCCCATCAGTTCACACACAAGCACTGCCGAGTGCCTGGAGTACACAATCCAAAAAAGAGAACATCACATTGTGTTCTCTTGAACTGGTTTAGCTTCTCTCTATCTTAGGCAATCCTTGTAATCATTGATTATATTTAAGAAACAAGTTTGATTTTCCACATAACCTTCCCTTGCACTTCTATCACAGTTTTAGTTCCTAGATCTCAAGAACCTCATGAGTGTCAAGGTCTTTGATGGCATTTAGGTGGGGAAATGGAGGAGCAGAAAGATGATGGCATTTGGTCTATGTCATCCATCCCAAAATCTCATTCAGACTTTCCAAATTCCAGTCCCTTCTTTTGGAAATTTCTGTTGCTCTAAAATATATATGCATAAGAAGATATAAACTGTCATGTCTTTGGATATGTCAAGCACTGGCTGAGGGCAGTGGATAAGAAGCTATTTTTCTTATGAGCAAAATACACCTACTATTACTGTGCACTACGTGGTTTCCTGCACACCCCTTTGAAGCATCTGGTGTTGACTACAGTCAGTAATTGGAAGACAGTAATAAGACAATGATAAGAGTTTGACTGGTGCAACAGTTCCTGTACATTCTGTACTTGGTGCCTTAAGTCACACCCTGAGTCTATGGTTTCTGCCAGTCTCAATATTAACATCTATGACACTGTGGCTGCACTCTGCCATGCACCAGAGCAGGTATCTCCCAACTTGACAGCTGCTTCTACTGCTTATAAGATCTTAAAAGCTGTAACTGTTTAACTAACATTTACACTATTTCAGCTTATGGGCTGGATTTTGATTCTTGTAGTCAGCTGGAGGGGCAGCGTGGCGGTGGAAAGCACAGGAGAAATTTGAGCAGGCTTGACCAGAATCCTGTCTGGGATCCCCTGAGGAGAAGATGTTTCCATGGCAGCTTCACTGCTACTTCAAGTGGTGCAGTAGCTGCTGTTGCTACATTAAGACAGGTCTGCTGGTCTGTGTTATGAATAGAAAGTTGTATTTTCTTAAGTTTCAGAGTTAAAAAAACCAAGCCAGACCGAGTCAGACTCCTTTAGGTTCCCTGCTGAAGAAAAGCCCTTAATCACCAGTTAATGGCGGGTGATTAACTGATTGTTTCCCTGATGTTAGCCGTATGCCAAGGAGATACCAAGGGAAACCCTCCAGGGTAAAGAGAATAGGCAGTGACACCAGAGACAACATGCAAATGAGAAATGCAGTGCAACCTGGGTTTTTACAGTTTTACAGTTTTTATAAGAAAAACCCCTAAAATCACGAGCCAACACGTGACTTAAAGTGACGTCTAAGGATGGGAGCATTGTCCCGTACCTGCTTGAATCTTTTTATTTCTCACCCTAACCTGAAAAGAAACTGATTAAAGAGACCCCCCGGGTTTCTAAACCAACAAACCAAGGACTCAACGACTCTCCCGTGAGGACAGAGTCCCCAGTTCTGTCTGCAGACCAGCGGACAAAACTGCATCATCCTCCTGCTTCGTGCCACGCCTGGGAGCAGCGGCGGCGAGGGCGCAACCCGTCGATTTCTCCCCACCTGAGCTGATTCTTCTTAATAAAGGCATTAAAAAAGGAGAAAGATCTCCTGCCCATTTATTTCAGCTTGGGGGACTCGTCTGGGATAGCCACGCCTGAAGAGGACACCAGGACTGGGACGGCCGCCCACCCTGGACCTGCAGGACAGCTGGCTATCGGGACCAGAGAAGATCGGCTTGGGACAGTGACACGGAGCAGCGCCGGATAGGTGAGAATATCCGGCGGCGGGAGAGGGAGGCGAGCGAGTGTGTGTGACTGAGACGAGAGCCGGCAGCTCGGCTCCTCAAAGCGAGTGAGGACCCCTCAGTAGCGCGGTTCCGCACCCCCGCGAGGGGGCCGGCCGGGAATAGGGGGAAGCGAGTGGAACTGGTGATTGAGGCGCCTCCAAAGGGGTAAAGAGGACCCCCCTCCGGGCGTGCGGAGGAAATAGCTGTGTGAGTGGCACGCACCCCACAGGACCCCCCTCCGGGCGTGCGGAGGAAATAGCTGTGTGAGTGGCACGCACCCCAAAGGCCCTGATACCGGTCCTAACGAAAGAAGTTAGGATATCAGGCAGTTTGGCCCAGACAAAGGAGGTCGGGCACCTCAGAAGCCAGGGTTTCGAGGTTTGACTGTTTGAGCCTTGGCAAGGGAAGGCCAAGGTCTCTCTAAGTCCTGACGAAGGAGGTCAGGCGAACCTCAGAGGTCAAGACCTCGAGGATTTTTTTTGTATTTTGGTTGTTTGTTGAATCTTGGCAAGAAAGCCAAGGTCTTAACAAAGTCCTGACGAAAAGGGTCAGTGAAATTGGAGTTTTGGCAGGAGGTCGAGACTTCTTAAATAAGATATATTTCCTTTAGAGAAAAAGACATCTTGTGATTTGTTTAGAGGCAGAAAATAATGGGAGGGTGCGGTAGTAAGAAAAGTGGCCAAAGATTAAAGAATATACCTCCCCACACTCCCCTAGGTGAACTATTGGAGAAATGGGACTTTATAGAAGGCACAGAAAGATTAGATAAAGTTAAGATGATTCATTACTGTTCAGAAGTGTGGCCAGAATTAGAAGAGAAAGGAAGATGGCCATGGTGTGGGACGAAAGACAAGTGGATGTGTCAACAGCTGAGTAACTATCTGACGGCTAAAGAAAATACTGATGCTGAGGAATTATTGTATATAGCTTGTTGGTTGAATGCTATACAGAAAGAAGGAGTGCAAATTTGTAAAATGCAGAGCAAGAAAGAAGGGAATGAAAGAGGAGATGCTAGAATTAAAGAAATTGGTAAAAGGTGGGACCCCCTAGACTACTTGCCTCCTGATGCCCCTCCACCTTAAAACCCTCTCCTTCGGGCACCTCAAATAGCAGATCCAACCCTTCTCCCAGCTGCCATGGGGGCCATTCCCTCACCACCCCCTTAGACTCCTTCAGCTGCTTCTGCACCACCACTAATACCTACTACACCTGCTGCATGCTCCACCCCTTCTCCAGCTCCACCTAACAATCTTGTGTCTGAAAATGGGCCATACTATAATACCCGATCCAAGACCTCCAAGGTAGAGAGACTTTTTCCCCTTAGAGAAGTTCCTATGGGAGGAGTAGCAGGAGGTGTTGGTTTTGTAAATGCTCCTCTAACTGCTTCTGAGGTGAGAGGATTCAAGAAGGAGTTAGGGAATCTAGTTGAAGACCCCGTGGGCATTGCTAACCAAGTGGATCAGTTTTTAGGTCCAAATTTCTACACTTGGGGGGAGATGAATTCCATTCTAAATATATTATTTTCCCCAGAAGAGTCCCGAATGATTAGGGCTGCAAGCATAAGAGTTTGGGAAAAAGATAACCGTCCAGGGCCCCAAGTGCCATCAGGAGAAGAAAAATTGCCACTAGTGGATCCCAATTGGAATCCTAACCAGGAGGAAGGGAGGAAGGCCATGATGGAGTACAGGTCCTTGATAATTCGAGGGATAAGAGAATCAATTCCCAAAGGAACCAATACAAAACTGGCATTTGAGGGTATACAAGAGAAAGATGAAACTCCTGCCACTTGGCTTAATCGCCTGAGGCAGAACTTTCAATTGTACTCCAAAACAGACCTGGACACCAGCGAAGGGGAAATGCTACTAAAAGTCCATTTTGTTACTAAATCTTGGCCTGATATACAAAGAAAATTGGAAAAGATTGAGGATTGGCTAGAAAAAGACATTAATGAGTTATTGAGGGAAGCATTGAAAGTGTATTTAAGGAGGGAAGAAGAAAAAGCAATAGCCAAAGCCAAGATCATGCTTGCTATAGCCAGAGAAAGTGTGGGAGTAAACAACCCTTTCCTACAGTACAAAGCCACAAAAGAGTGGGGGAGTACACCACCAGGAGCAGGCAAGAATACGGCAGTACTGTCAGGGACAGGAGGCATGGAGAGGCCTCAAGTCCCTTTGAGTGAAAGCTGCTGCTATTACTGTGGAGCAACTGGACCCCCCCCAGACTGTTTAGCCTAAAGTTGTGAAACCTTTGCTAGCTGATCAAGATAGCAAAGGAAGCAGCTTTAAGACCAGAAGATCTGGTAAAAGGTTTTTTTTAAGCAGAAACCACACCCGAGTAGGGAAAAAGAAAAAAAGAACTCATATTTTGTGAAATTTAAAGTTACATCAAGGGATATGGGGGAGTGGTTAATATCTGACGGACGGGTGTTGCTAAACAAAGCACTTGCTAGGATGGTGCTAACAGAACTACAAGAATTAACCCACTGGGGAGTCCAAGGACTATGTGATTATTTCCTAAGAAATAACCTGTGCATAAGCGTATATGACCTAGCAAAAACAATTATAAAAGAGTGTTTAACTTGCCAAAAAGTGAACCAGAATTAAATAGTGAATACCTTAGACTCAGACTGAGGTCCACATTTTGTGGCCCAAACATTGCAAATTATAATTGAAGCTTCAGGAATAAAATGGAGATTGCATACTCCGTAGCACCCCCAGAGTTCTGGGAGGGTGGAACAAATGAACAAAATTCTCAAAAATGAATTGGCTAAAGTGTTTGCCCCTAGCGCTCTTGCGCATCAGAACAAGACCCCGGTCTGATATAGGGATTTCACCTTATGAAATGATGTTCGGATTGCCATTCTTGTTAACACCCTATAGCACAGGAGACTACCTGGAAGGAGAAGAAGCTGCAAGGAAATATTTAGAAGTAAATGGAAGAACTCTAGAAGGACTTAGAAAAAGAGGATACCTCCCCCAAACCTCCCCTCTTGATACAAAAGCACATGACATCAACCCAGGAGATTGGGTTTTAATAAAATCTTGGAATTTTAGACCATTAATACCTAAATTTGAAGGCCCCTTTCAGGTACTCCTCATCGCTAATTCGGCCGTGCGAACCAGAGAAAAAGGTTGGACTCACATTACGAGAATTAAAGGACCAGTCCCACCCCCGAGCATTGGACAAGATTCTTCAGTGTCTGGTATTGGACCAGATTCCACACCACTCTCACCCCCGGGCATTGGACAAGATTCGTCAGTGTCTCCTTCTGGTATTGGACCAGATTCCACACCACCCTCACACTCTAACTCAGGACAAGATTCAACTGCATCAGGAGTTAATTCAGCTGAGTATACTATTATAAAAGGACCAAATGACTTAAAATTGACATTCAAAAAGACTGATGAACTGCATAAGAAAAAAGTTTAGAATCATAACATGTCTTGAAGTGTTTTAAGAAATTTGTAAAAGTTAAAAATTGTTAATAAGTAATTCTGGTTAAGTCGTCCCAACTTGGTACCAAAGACCCCAGGTTAATCTTCTCCAGAGCGCTCCCCTAGGAAAGACCAAATTAGCAGGGACAGATCAAGAGAGGTTTAACCAGAGGAGCAAGAGACTCTAAAGAACTTGGAGACTTCTTCTCAGTAAAATCCTCAAGAGGCAAGGCCGGGTGGGCAGGCTGTGCAAGATGACCCATACCGGACTCTTGGGAAGGGTAGTAGTGCTGGCTCTGATTGCTGGTGGTGCTCTGGAGAGCCCAGGAGAGCTGTGCAATGAGTACTACCAACCTCTCTATGAGAAAGAAGTAAGCTCCTTGCTGAGAGTCCACAACAATTGTGTTAACCTCTCCCAATTGATCTTTTATCAAGAGAATAAGAAAATATATTGCATGACCCGGAACACTGCCACCTTTAGGCAGCCACTCCTAGGAGAGCACCCTGTAGGAGAAACCTGGTGGTGCTTTGAACGTGATGCTACTGAAGCAAACCTGGTAAATCTAGTAAAAAGAAAAAGTATTTCTAAATATTGGGAGGGCACGACAAAAATTAATATCTTTCAGGAAACCCCTAAACACCTGTTTTGGGTCAATGGTACCACAACATCCACTGAATTGTCAAGAGACTGGTCTAGTGGTAGCATGATTAAAATTATAAAACAAACTGTCTTTATAATACACAAAGAATCTGGATCAAGTTTAAGAGTTCCTATATATGAAGATTTGAGAAAAACAAAACTGAAGGAACAATATATGTTAAACAAAATTTTGAAACTACAATCAGAATTAGAAGTAATATCTAATCAAACCGCATTGGCTCTTAATCATATTAATGACCAACTCAACCAAACCAAAACAGTAGCTTATCAAATCAAATTAATTGTGGCAGTCATTAGAAACACTTTAAACGAAATAAAAAAACTAGCATATTTAGGAAATCAAAGGACTCCTACACTTGATTCCAGTTGGTGGGATAATCTATGGATTTTCAAAAAAAGTTGGAAAACTATAACCTTCACTGTGGGTACACTTGTTAGTCTGTTCTTATTTCCATGTTTAACAAAAATAGTGACATCTGCTGTACAGAATAACCTAAGGATCTCTAAAGGAATTAACCCGAAAAAACCAAAAAAGGTAATGAAGCTTAGTAAATATGATCACCCAAGTGCTGAGGAAATGTATGATCAATACAAAAAATATAGGAAATTCTATGAGCCAAAAATTATAAGTTGATGCAAGCTTAAGCTCGATCAAAGAAAAATAGGGGGGAGCTGTTATGAATAGAAAGTTGTATTTTCTTAAGTTTCAGAGTTAAAAAAACCAAGCCAGACCGAGTCAGACTCCTTTAGGTTCCCTGCTGATGAAAAGCCCTTAATCACCAGTTAATGGCGGGTGATTAACTGATTGTTTCCCTGATGTTAGCCGTATGCCAAGGAGATACCAAGGGAAACCCTCCAGGGTAAAGAGAATAGGCAGTGACACCAGAGACAACATGCAAATGAGAAATGCAGTGCAACCTGGGTTTTTACAGTTTTACAGTTTTTATAAGAAAAACCCCTAAAATCACGAGCCAACACGTGACTTAAAGTGACGTCTAAGGATGGGAGCATTGTCCCGTACCTGCTTGAATCTTTTTATTTCTCACCCTAACCTGAAAAGAAACTGATTAAAGAGACCCCCCGGGTTTCTAAACCAACAAACCAAGGACTCAACGACTCTCCCGTGAGGACAGAGTCCCCAGTTCTGTCTGCAGACCAGCGGACAAAACTGCATCATCCTCCTGCTTCGTGCCACGCCTGGGAGCAGCGGCGGCGAGGGCGCAACCCGTCGATTTCTCCCCACCTGAGCTGATCCTTCTTAATAAAGGCATTAAAAAGGAGAAAGATCTCCTGCCCATTTATTTCAGTCTGTGAAGGTAAGCTGCCTCTCTGGGTAGTTCGAAAAGTACCTGCTTCCCCACATACTTCTATTACTCATCCCTCCCTCTGCCTGAGATGCACAAATATTTTGATATCCTTTCTGTAGGAGATGACCTGCCACAGCTGTCATGCTGTTAATCTCTCATGATTCTAACAGCCAGATCTGGCACATAATGGCCTGCAGCTTTTACTGAGTTACTCAAGCTGGCCTGGTAAGGTCCTTTCTAGAAATGAGAGGGATGTACATATATTTTAGATCGAGCTCCACAGTGGTATTCATCCTCTCCTAGGTTTTTTATGCTTAGTCTCATGTCTATGGCATTCAAAGCTACTACAAAAAAATACCTGATAAAGAGCTGAACTGCTCAGGATTGACACAGTTGAGATCTGCAGCCTGGGATCTTTACCTGGTATGAAGACCTCAAGCTTTTATATGAATAACTGAGCAAGGTTGTCCCCTTTGCAAACAGCCTTCAACTTTTACACAAGACTGGATGCACAGATGAGCCAGTTGAAGCTCTTTGTCTCTCAAATCCACATCTCACACCTCACTGGAGCAAGCCCTAAGGCCACTGACGACTGAGCAGCAGACATTCATCCTCTAGCCTGCTGAAACTGTGCCAGATCAAATCAGTGGTATCGTAAGCATTTAAACAGGAATTACTACTGCTCAACCAGCTAAAAACATCCTTTATCAGACACAGCTTCAGTTGCATCCCTCCTCTTAAGCTATAAACAGCACATCAAACTGAAGGCTGCACTGATCTATGTGGAAGTAGGAGGTCTTTGCCTGCTCTTTGCTAGCTATTTGCCTGCTCAAGGTAACAGCCATTACAGAAGAAGGAAGGAAGAGGTATGCTTTATTGCACATGGATTCTGCAGTTCTGCAAATTATACAGCTACTGTACCCATATCACAGGGCAGATCTGAGAAATGAACACATGATTAAGAGCTCTGAGAGCTCTACGTTAAAAAGAGACATAGCAATGTTGCTGTGATTTCATTCATTCATGCATGCACTTCAACCCAGACTAATTCCCCATGGTTAAAATTAAATAGGGTTGTCCTGGGTTGACTATATGATGCTTTTATCCCCAATCATCTGTTCTGTTTATGCTGAATAATAAGTTTTGCACATTTAAGACTTGTTCCAGAGAGTAAAGGGGGGAGAGAAGACGCACAAAGTTTGTTTTCAGACACTGCACTCACTCCTCCACATTCCTGCTGCTAGACTGTTATATGCAGATGGACAGACAGTGGGACAGAGCTCTCCTTTGTTTTAGTTAGTTTTACCTAGCTGAGGCAAAGAAGTTCCCTGGACTATGGGTTTGGGTTTTTTTCCCTTCTATTTAGACCTGTTTAAACCTGCTCTGGACTAAACACCCAGAAGAGCACCGGCAGCTCACACCTGTTGCCCACTGGGCCGGGTCTGGGCCACAACATTTCCAGTGCCAGAAGGACTGATAAGAGACTGACTGAGCCAAGCTGCAACCCAGGGAGGAGACTTTTCTGAGTTTGCCATCTCTTTTGGAGCAACAAGACGTTTTATTGTTTAATATTGTTTAAGTTTTATTGTTTAATAAACAGTTTTTTCCACTTTTCTCCAAAGAAGTGTTTTTTCCCAAACCGGTTGGGGGGGGGGGGGGGGCAATTGAATCTGCTTTTCTAGAGGAACCCCTTTGGGGGTTCTCTCCCAAATTTGCCCTGAACCAGGACAAATACATCTAGTAGCGCCCTACGCATGCCCCAAGAAAGTGGAAAAAACCTTTATTGATTGCATGTTGGTTGTGCTTGCTCTGCAGTAGGTTAGAGCAGTCAGTAGCCATGTTGCTTGAATTCGTAATGTCTCTTGGGGTGGAGGCCTTCATGTTGTTCTGGTCTCTAGGATTTTTGGAGGTTTTAATACCTTTCTGGTCACTAGGATTATTGTCCCTAACACATAGTTTTTACAGTAAAGGTGAACGGATTAGAATACCTATTGTGCTGGGCTTAGTGAGAATGTTTTATAAGGTCGTAACAAAAATACTGGAGTCTGTTCAAGATATGTATGGTTTATGGTTTCTTCGTCCTACCCTGCGTCCCAGTTGCAGTAGTATGTTTTGGGAATTTATTATTAATTGCACCCAGTTTGTTAGAGGAGGAGCAGGGAATGAGGCTTTCCAGCCTTTCCTTTCCTTCTTCTCTTTTGAATCTGTTATGTCACTTTTTGAGAATGTTCAGTTTCCCCTGAATGTTAAAGAGACCATCTTTCTGGTATTTAATCTGGTAAGCTTCCTCTATACAGTCTTCAGCTTCTCTAGAATTGTGAGAGTCTGTCCGAAACTTCCCTCATTTTTTGCCTCTCGATCGTCATGAAAGCCAAGACCACCGGGGAAAGGGAAAGATCCTGTTCTGAAAATCCAGGTCTGTCTGGTCCACCAAGCCAGATTATTGCCTACGGGTGTGTTTGCTCAACTCATGGAACACTGCACCCAAGAAGGGGCAGTGTGCTCTCCTTCGCCTGCATCACCTAGCAACGCTAGTGCTGGAATTTCTCCACCCTTCTGACTTGGCTGGACTTTCTCTCTGGAATGACCTTCCCGGAGGTCACCACAAAAGGACCCTCCATTCACCGTATATCAACCACCGTGACAGATGGACTGAGATGGGAGAAGGTTCTCCCCTCAAGGACTGAGACGTGCGACCCCTACATGGAAAAGCTCCCCTCTTTTCCCAAAAGGACTGAGACTGAAATCCCCACCGTAGGGTGAGGGAAGGTATGCGTGGGGACCGGAGCAAGTTTTGCAAGCGACCACTGGACCGAGAAGACAATGGTTCCTGCCTACGACATCTGCTGCTGACGACACCTGTTCCTGATGGACTACTGATGGACTCCTTGTACCCTTTATCAATAGACTATTTTGAAATGTGTCCCCTTCCCCCCATTTCAAAAGGACTATAAAAAAGGTTAGACCTGACTGATACCTTTGAGATCTCCCCTGACGTGAAGACGACAGGCCTCTTCGTCGACCGGACTTTGAGGGACTTTGTCATCCGCACGTCTGGTAGCTATATACCTCCTTGCCCTCCCTCTCTTCTTTTTTTTTCTTTTCCTTATTCTTTTCCCTTTCTTCATTCCCCTCTCTCTAACGCATCTTCTCTATGGCTATTTAATAAAAGTACATGTATTTTGATTTTACTGCAAATCCCCTTGTCGTATCAGTTTTTGCACCCTGAGATCAGTGAAAAAGAACCTACACGAATCACGTCCTTAGGACGGATCATGTCAAGAATGAGGGCTGAGATGTCCAGAAGAGCTGATGCGACCCCTGACCCAGAAGTAGACCCAGGCATGGAAAATCCTGAGTAGTATGGAGAATGGGAAAATATGGGCCAAACCCTGAAGAAATTTTATGACCTTATAGACTGGTATTTTCCATGTGAACAAATTCAGAACCCAGCTGAGGTGGGGAAATACCTAAAAGAGAAGTGCCATGATGACTCTAAAAAGAAAAAGCTCATTGCAATAAGTTGAGCCCTAGCCTATGCTTATCGCACACTGCTAGATACTGTAGGACAGCAGCTAGAGGCAGGGGGGCAGGGAGATAAATCAGCAGCTACCCCAATCACTCAGGCTGCAGCCAACACCCCAGCTACTGAAGTTATAGCTAAACCAGACAGTAACCCTAAGCCACTGGCATTTGCTGCAGGAAAGAAGCACACAAGCAAAACCAATCGGCCAGTAACCGATGATGATGATCCGGAAGAAGGACCCTCAACACCAATTACTAATACAAAAGCCAAAGTTAAAGCAACTGACACAAGATCAGAAGCCACTATTAAGTCCTATTCCCTAAAAGACCTTTGTGGCCTAAGAAAGGATTACACTTGAAGACCTGATGAATCTATAATTAGTTGGTTAGTCCGTCTTTAAGATGCTGCAGGTGAGGCTACAATTTTAGATGGTAGTGAAGCGAGGCATTTGAGATCTTTGTCACATGATCCCGTCATCGACCAAAGAATGATAAGGGGGACTAACCCTCACAACCTCTGGGCACGGGTCCTGGAAAATGTAGCACAAAGATATCTGTGTGCAGATGATCTCTGTATACAGAAAACTCAGTAGAAGACCACAGAACAAGGAATTCAATGCTTGAAGGAAATGGTAGTGGCAGAAATTGTCTTCTCAGATGACATAAACACTGTAAATCCAGACTTGGTACCATGTACATCCGTAATGTGGTGAAAACTTGTATGACTTAGTCTACACGAATATGCTTCTGCTTTAGCAATAATGAAACGGGATGACAATGAAGAGACTGTGCTTAATATAGCAAAGAAGCTCTGAGCATATGCAGATGCTATACATAGCCCAACACATGCCAGAATTGCAGCTGAGGTGAGCCTGACTAGAAATGAGTGGAAGAAACACCCTATTGTGACTGGCCCAGAGGCCCCATGAATTTTAAGCAGAGACTTCCTCCGAAGTGGGTATTTCAAAGACCCAAAGAGACTCAGACAGGCATTTAGAATAGCTGCTGTAGAGACAGAAGGTATCAAGCAATTGAACACTTTGCCTAGACTATCAGAAAACCCATCTGCAGTAAGACTCCTGAAGGTGGAAGAGCAGCGAGTGCCGATTGCCACCTCCACAGTGCACCGCCGACAGTACTGAACAAATCAAGACGCCATGATCCCCATCCACAAAATGATCCGTGAGCTGGAGAGCCAAGGGGTGGTCAGCAAGACCCACTCGCCCTTCAACAGCCCCATTTGGCCTGTGTGTAAATCTGAAGGAGAATAGAGATTGACTGTAGTCTACCATGCACTTAATGAAGTGACTCCACCGCTGAGTGCAGCTGTGCCAGACATGCTAGAACTCCACTATGAGCTGGAGTCCAAAGCAGCAAAATAGTATGCCATTATCAATATTGCCAATGCATTTTTCTCCATTTCTCTGGCAGCAGAATGCAGGCTTCAGTTTACCTTCGCATAGAGAAGTGTGCAGTACACCTAGAACCGACTACGCCAGGGGTAGAAACACAACCCCACCATCTGCTATAGACTGATCCAGATTGCACTAAAAAAGGGTGAAGCTCCAGAACATCTGCAATATATTGATGACATCATTATGTGGGAGAAGACAGCAGCAGAAGTGTTTGAGAAAAGAGAGAAAATCATCCAGATTCTCCTGAAAGCCGGCTTCACCATCAAGAAGAGCAAAGTCAATGGACCTGCTCAAGAGATCCAGTTCCTGGGAGTGAAATGGCAGGATGGACGGCGTCAGATTCCCACCAATGTCATCAACAAGATCACAGCAATGTCTCCAGCATCCAGCAAGAAGGAAACACAAGCTTTCCTAAGTGCCATAAGTTTTTGGAGAATGCACATTCCTGAGTACAACCACATTGTGAGCCCTCTCTACCTAGTCACCCACAAGAACACTTTCCACTTGGGCCCTGAACAGCAACAAGCCTTTGCCCAGATCAAGCAAGAAATCACTCATGCAGTAGCCCTTGACCCAGTCAAGACAAGACCAGATATAAAGAACATGCTCTACTCTGCAGCCAGGAGCCATAGTTTGTCCTGGAGCCTTTGGCAGAAGGTGCCTAGTAAAACTCAAGGCCAACCACTAGGATTTTGGAGTTGAAGCTCTAGAGAGTCTGAAGCCAACTATACTCCAACAGAGAAGGAAATTTTAGCAGCCTATGAAGGAGTCCAAGCCACCTCAGAAGTAATAGGCACTGAAGCACAACTCCTTCTAGCACCCTGACTACCAGTGCTGGGGTAGATGTTCAAAGCAAAAGTTCCCTCTACCCACCATACCACCAGTGCTACATGGAGCAAATGGATTGCTCCCATTACACAGCGCGCACATATTAGAAAACTGAATCGCCCTAGAATTACGGAAATATTTACAAACTGGCCAGAAGGTGAAAACTTTAGTCTTGCTGATGAAGAAGAACAAGAAGTTACATGTGCGGAAGAAGCGCCACCATATAACCAACTACCAGCAGAAGAAACACGATACGCTCTTTTTACTGATAGCTCTTACCGCATTATGGGAATGAAACGAAAGTGAAAAGCAGCCGTATAGAGCCCCACACGACAAGTTGCAGAAGCTACTAAAAGAGAAGGTAGATCAAGCCACCTTGCTGAACTCAAAGCTGTTCAACTGGCCCTAGACTTTGCTGAAAGAGAAAAGTAGCTAAAGCTCTATGTCTACACTAATTCATAAATAGTAGCCAATGCTCTGTGAAGATAGCTAGAAAAGTAGAAAGAGGCTAATTTGCATAATAGAAGAAAACCAATTTAGGCTGCTAATAAGTGGAAAGACATTGCTACCAGGGCAGAGAAGCTGCCAGTGAATGTCTGCCACATAAATACCCATGTCCCCAAGAGTAAAGCCAATAAAGAGCACCAAAACAATCAGCAAGTAGACCAAGCTACAAAAATAGAAGTGTCAAAGATAGACTTAAATCAGCAACACAAAGGAGAGTTATTCCTAGCTCGATAGGCCCATAATGCCTCAAGTCATCAGGGTAGGGATGCCACCTATAAGTAAGCACAAGACCAAAAGGTCTATTTAACCATAGACAATATTTCTCAGGTGACTGTGACACGTGCTGCCATCAAACAAGCCAAGTGAGTGAAACCCCTATAGTATAGTAAGCAGTAATCCAAGTATGAAGAAGCCTGGCAAATTGACTACACACTGCCCCAGACACACTAAGGCAAGAGCTATGTGCTGACCATAGTAGAAGCCACCACAGGATGGTTAGAAACCTACCCTGTGCCTCATGCTTTGGCCCATAACACCATCCTAGGCTTTAAAAAGCAAGTCCTTTAGAGGCATAGTACCCCTAAGAAGATTGAGTCAGACAACGAGACTCATTTCAACAACAGCCTTATCAACACCTGGGCTAAGGAACATAACATTGAGTAGGTGTGCCATATCCCCTACCATGCACCAGCTGCAAAGTAGAGAAGTACAATAAACTGTTAAAAACCACCTTGAAAGCATTAAGTAGGGGATCTTTCAAAAATTAGAAGCAACATCTAGCAAAAACCACCTAGTTAGTTAACACCTGAAACTCTGCTAACTGAATAGACCCTGCCCAATCTGAGCCTTTGCACAGAGTAGATAAAGTCCCAGTAATGCATATCAGAAGTTTGTTAGACAAGACAGTTTAGATCAATTCTGCCTCAAATACAGACAAACTGATTCGTAAGGTTGCCTTTGCTCAAAGACCAGGTTACACATAGTAGATAATGCAGAAAGATAGAAGAACATGATGTGTACCTCAAGAAAATCTAATTGTTAAGTAAGAACTATGTGTAAATATCACTGTTTGCTAAATGTTACTGCCATTGTCTGTGTATAGCTGTATATTAGATGTGTAATGTATGTTTGTAGAGTTAGAATATATATTAGTTTTAATAGTAAGCTGACTATATGAAGATAAGAAGTAAAATGTCCTAAGTTGACTATATGATGCTTTTATCCCCAACTGTCTGTTCTGTTTATGCTGAATAATAAGTTTTGCACCTTTAAGACTTGTTCCAGAGAGTGAAGGAGAGAGAAGAAGCACACAATTTGTTTTCAGACACTGCACTCACTCCTCCACGTTCCTGCTGCTAAACTGTTGTCTATGGATAAACAGACAGCAAGACAAAATTCTCCTTTGTTTTAGTTAATTTTAGCTAGCTGAGGCAAAGAAGTTCCCTAGACTATATGTTGGGGTTTTTTCCCTTTTCTTTAGACCTGTTTAAACCTGCTCTAGACTCAACACCCTGAAGAGCACTGGCAGCTCTCACCTGTAGCCCACTGGGCCGGGCCTGGGCTGCGACATTTCCAGCGCCAGAAACACTGATAAGAGACTCAGTGAGCCAGGCTACAACCCAAAGAGAAGACTTTTCTAAGTTTGTCATCTCTTTTAGAACAACAAAACATTTCATTGTTTAATATTAAGTTTTATTGTTTAATAAACAGTTTTTTCCACTTTTCTCCAAAGAGGTATTTTCTCCCAAACCGATTAAGGGAAGGGCTAATTGAATCTCCTTTTCTAGAAGAACCCCTTTGGGAGTTCTCTCCCAAATTTGCCCTGAAACAAGACAGCTTTAAATCTAACAAGGGTAGAAACTCATAGCCAATTACTAGGCTTCTCAAAGACATAAAAAGATATGACATCCTTAATTGTCATGAATGAAAAACAGACATAGGAAATAGAATTACTTATCTCCTATAAAAAAAAAAAAGACATTAAATTAATTCTTTACCTGCTTTCCACCAACCCTAGAAAATAAAACTTGTTCAAGGATAAAACCAGACTAAGCTTTACTAAAACCAAGCACAGATTTTAAGCACCTACTTTAAAAGGACAAATTGTTTGCACAACTGATTATATTATGAAACTTTAGACATTTCTTTCATAACTGACTAGGAATTGAACACATTAGACAGGTCTGTTTCTCATCAGAAGACACAAAGGCTCCCACATCTGTATGCCTCTGAATTTTTCTTTGGACTCCATTGTTTATGGTTAAAAACCCAAAAGAATCTGACCCATTTTAAAGGAAGGAAATCATATTTCTTGGGCTGCAAATGACACTCACTGCTAGCAGAAAAATAGCTCGAGCTTAATCCTCTGGAAGAAAGGAAATGTCCCAGCTCAAAGTCACAACATACAATCCCCCACAGAAGTAGGGAAAAAATTAAAATACACCAGGTCTAGGCTGGCACTGACAAAGGTTACAAGTAGTTCTGTCATACACAGCTGATTTACATCTAAAAAAGGAGTAAGATGTTTTTGGTGGAAGATTTGGCAAAGCAGATTTGCACCTTTATTGTCAAATATTGCTTAATGGTGGAAAGTGTTGCACACAAAAATAAACAATAATCTGTCTTCAAAGTCCTTTTGAAAGGTCTAGCTCATTCCAGTTCCTCGGGGCAAAGCAAGACAAAGTGAAGTGGAATTGTTTCCATTTCACAGATGGGAGAGATGAGGCAACAAATTAAAGGCTTAAACTAGGGGAGGGTTAGTGTGATTCCATTTTCAGATGTTCAGATTGCTGTCTCAGGCAACCGTATTTTTGCATTTACATTTTACTTTAGGGTAAACATTTCTGCACTTCTTGCCCATGAAGTACATGAGATCACTATTCCTGCAACTCACTGTGCAGCATGAGTGCACCAATTGGTCTGAACATCAGGGATGTAAGCCAACAAGTCTGAATGAATCTCTGCCCTTTTGCCAAGTATGCAGTGATCTTGCTTATAAAAATAATTACTGTGGAGCCAATTTTTTTGCCAAGCTTTAGCATGAGAACTCAGGACATCCAGGACATCCTAGGTCTCTCTCCTGCTCAGATCACTGGGTTTCATCTACATTTCAACAATTCCCAAATCTTAACATGACTACAGACAATCTAAAACTGAACTTGTGGACTGCTGATTTTCCCTTGGAAACTCAATCACTTTCCCTTTTATTGGCACTCTGCAATGAGTTGCTCTCTAAGGTTGCTCTCTAACCCTGTTACTACTGACCACCAAGCCAAACACTTATTATCATTATGTCTCATTGGTTAAAGCAGCACTCTCCTAATGGTTTTCACATATACTTTGTAGCCTGACATAGTTCACCACTGCCTCATCCTGGTGCAAAAGAACAGTGAAAACCTGACTTTTTTTTTTTTTTTTTTTTTTGCACAGTGTGTGCATTTTCTGTAATGCTAGTACTTCCATGTCTATTAGGACCCCATTTTATATTGGCCAAAGTGAGGTTGAGACATTACTGAAACAAGTCTCTCTGGTGATCACAGATCAACACAAAAGTAAGAAAGATTTCATCTAGCTGTACCACCTATACATTACAGACCCCACAATCACCCTGGTTACTCCTTGCATCAAGTCAAGTAAAGCTTAAATAAATGACATATTCTGCAAAAACCTTCTATCTAACTTGGTTCCTGGAGGTTAAACATTTCTGTTAAACATTTGCCCCTTTATTGTAACTTGCACCTGGTCTTATTTTAACTTCTGGTCTCATAGGGTTTGTTCTGGTTTTCTTGTTGTAGTGGGTACTTTACATGAATAATTTATTTGTATGCAGTACTGCAAAACTTCCATTTTATTGTATGACACTCCGAGTTCAATCAGTCTGTTTCAGTCTGTTGTCATGAAAAATCAATCTGTGCAGGAAAAGAAATTACAAAAAGGATGTGAAATCATGGCAGTCCAAGTAATCTCCTTTCCAGCTATAGCTCTGTTGACATTAACTACAACATTAGCATCTATGAATTAGGTTTGTCATGTACACTCCATACAAAGAAGAAAAAAAATTGAAAAGTTAAATATTTACTCTTTGACAGCTTATTTTTTGCAAGTGTATTTTTAACTAGTTATCCAAAACCATCCCAAATAATTTTTTCAATATGACTGATCTTTGCAGAATCAGGAGATTGTTTTTGCTTAAGCATGTCTGTGGAGTCAAAAGAAAACAAATAGAAAATCAATAAAAATCTAAAAAATCAAACCAAAACAACACTCATCATTATTTTATTAACCACAATTGTAAGGTTAGAAAAATGCCTACTACATTAGCCTCCAAGTCATCAGACACAGGACTCCAAAGCCCATTTTTTACTTCTGCTGAATTTCAGCATCTACTGATATGCTGTGGCATCATGCAAAGTAGACTGGACTGTGAGTTTTTTAAATGGCAACTTGGTCAAATCATGTATTTGGTTATTAACAAATACCATACCCTGGCATCAGTTCAAACTTTCCACTACATGCTTGAGGTGACTGAATAATAAAAAAAAAAAAGATCAGTGGGAAGTTTTGATGCTGGCATATGCCATCTGGTTAGCTTTTAGAAAGAGGAAGTGAGAAGATGTATGGTAGATTTACCAAACTAGTTTAAAATAAAATAAAACTATTTTTAAAAAAGAGAAAAGTAGTCTTTCCATCTTCACTTTTTTATGTAGATACCTATAATCAGGCTTTTATTTGTACAGAGATGTGGCAAAATAAACAGGACTTGCTGTCAGAACATCTCAACTTCAGTTTGGGTACTCAATGTGCTAAGGCTCTCTTTAAGAAAGTTTACTTTGAAGTGCCTAAAAAGTATTGGACTGACTATGAAACAGTCATTCTGATTTGGATATCTCTGGCAAGGCAAAAGCAAGACGATAATGGGATATCTGAAATGGATTAATTTCCTGGCTGGATCAAATTCCAGACTGATCTAAGTGTCCAAAGCATAGAAAAAGGAACTAATGTGGTCCTGTTTGCTACGGGTAGCATAAGAAATAATGTAATTAAACTGAAGTGAAGGAAATATAAGTGAGACATTAAAGGAAACAAGGATAGTTCCATGTCAGTGCAGGACTCAGCATCACTGGCCATGCATAGGAACAAATTAGAAGAATGTGTGTTGAATGGTTGTCTTAGGTTACAATGTAAGATGTAACCAAAAGTATGTATTCTATTACCATCTTCATAAGCTGTTAAAAACAGGTGGGGCAAGTGTTCTTTATCTCTTCCATGACTCATCCCTGATAACGCCCTCTGGGAGCTATCTTCTGTTAATGGGCCATCAAGTTTCACTGCATGACAGATAAAATTACATAATCCCATTGTGAGATGCTCCACCCAAGGGGAGGTACCAATCATTCCTACCTGGATATAATCTGAGGTTTGGAACACCATGAGCAGCACTACTCTCTAGATTCCCAGAGAAGAGCTCCATAATTACCACTGGACCTCCAGAAATGGACCAGACTTTATTACAGGATCACTGCTTTGACAGAATTGTATTCATCAGTCCAACAGGACTGCAGCCACCATTTAATGGGACTGCTACCATCACTCTGACCAACAGGGTGTCAGACTGTATCCTGACTCTGTCAGTTTAAGCCAGTGTTTCTCTATTATTGCCTTTATCTTACTTTTCCTAATAAATTGTAATTCTGACTTGGGATCTCCCACTGGTTTGCTTTCAGACTGGTGCAATGGCTCAAGGTAGAGCTGGCTCTGCCTCAAGGAGGATCGATTCAGTGACCTCTCAAGCTTGATCTGATAAGACATCTGTCATACATAGCTTCAGAGAGAAAGTATCCTCTAAAGGTGACAAGTGCCAGTACCAGACTTGTGCTTCACTCCCGAGATGATCATACCTTTGGTACTACTGTGATCCTATATTCTTAGTAGATGAGCATGGGATTTGTTGCCCCTAATTTAGAAGACTATACCCACACGAGGGGAGAAGAGGAGAGGAGAGGAGAGGAGAGGAGAGGAGAGGAGAGGAGAGGAGAGGAGAGGAGAGGAGAGGAGAGGAGAGGAGAGGAGAGGAGAGGAGAGGAGAGGAGAGGAGAGGAGAGATATTTTCCCTCAACTTTGTGAGACTATAAAAAGATAATAAAAGATTAATAAATATGACCTTGCTCTGTACAGTTATATAGCATCTTTCATATCAAGATCTTGAAGCACTTTTCAAATTAAACCCAGGAATTGAGGGTTGGGTTTAAAAGGCAAAGGGAGCTAACAAAGTAAGGTGTTTTGCCTGAGGCTATATGGCAGAGTAGGAGCAAAGATAGAGGTGAATCCTTGGGGCCAAGTTTTGTCTAAAGTCAGGAGCTTTCCTCCTCCAAGACCACTGAAAGCTAGACATTGGTAAGGCAGAGAACTTTGATTCCTGGGTGTTTGATGCAAAATGAAAAAAACCAATCCAATATCCTCATGGCTTCAAATGGCCTTTGGATCTTTTTCTCCACTACCCAATGCTGCTTGTGCCCACTTGCAGCACTTAAACACCCAAAGGAAAAGCCAGAATAAAACAAAGACCTCTGGATAAAGCAACATCTGTCGCATACATGGGCAATCACTCACAGAGCACTGAGGTGATCATGGTGCCATATTACAAACTGCAGGACACATTGGCTATTCTAGACACCAGATGTCTGGGACACAATGAACCCTTAAATAATGGCTAAATAAGAACCACTAACAATTAAGCTGTCAGAAGACAGAGGAAAAAATAATGGCAATTCCCTGTTTAGAGTAGGAGTCCCTACCATTTCTTATGTCCTGGACTCAGGTCATAAAAACCTTTCTTATCCATGGGTTTTTCCTTTCTTATTTTACTTGCATAAAAAGGAACACAATTTCAGTCCCAAAGAAACCTTCCTCAGGAAATTAGGTGTATCTCTTTCTGCATTCAAGTTGGGGGGCAGAAAGGGAAAAATAGCCTGACTGAAATTTTAACAATTGGTGTGGAAAAACACACATAAGAACCCTAGACCCTTATTTTTTCAACTATGGCAAATTTTCCCTGATGGGAAACCCTTGAGCCTGTCCAGTATGGTGAGCACTACTACAACAGCACTTTAACAATAACTGTGCTCTTTTGATCCTTCTCATTCAAGTCACTCGATTACTCAGAAAAAGGTAGACACTTGCATTATTTGATTGGCATTTAATCCCCTCAAATATTTTTCAGTAGTTGCCTTTAATTCCAAGGAAAAGATGTCAAGTGATGCATGGATTGAAGAGCTTCCGCTCATATCTGGTTTTTTTTTCATGTTTAATGAAGAATTCAAATCACTTTTGAGTTCTTAATCCTACAGTCCTGGAAGGAATTTGCTCTCCTCCAAACCCTGGGGTTAGTAGGTTTATGCTTAGAACAGTACACCCTGGAGATCTTTCAGCAGTGTAAATCCAGAGGAGTCCCAAATACTGGCACTCTTCAACTGTGTGGTCAGCATGTAATTCAGCCTCCCCAAAAACCCCTTGCATAAGTGGTTCAGGGATCAACTTCTCTGTGGTAGGTGTGGGGATAACACAACATAGTAGCCATGAGGTGTTCAGAGAACCAAGCTTTGCCAGGTGGCATGAAAGCATGGTAGCAATCAGGACAGTTTTACCAACACGTTCACCAAGGGCCACCTTCCTAATGCTGCATCCTTGAACCTTACTGGCTCCCATTCCACAAGATGACTGAGGAATGATGGACAAGTCTGTACAAATGTTCTTGCTGGAAAGGTTGGCCTGAACCTGTTGGCTGCATGGTCTTTGCCCTGGAGGAAGCTGGGTACATTTGCAACATGTGACGCTCTCCCCTGTGAGCATGGTGTACTCACTGCACAACTTCAGACTTGTTTCGTTTTGTTGGAAGAAAAACCTTTGTTGTCACAATAAGACAGCTTTTTTTTTTTTTTTTTTTTCAATGAAACATGTCTTAGGTTAGAAATGGGGGTGTGTATTCTATTTACCATCTGTTAGAGGTAGGGCAGTAATCGTCTGTTAATTAGGCAGTGTTCTTTATCTCTTCTACAACCAATCCTCCCTTCAGGGGGATATCTTTTGTTAATGGGCCATTGAGTCTCACTGCATGACTGATAAAATTACATCATTCCATTGTAAGATGTTCCGCCCAGGGGGAGGAGCCAAGCATTCCTACCTGGATATAATCGGAGATTTGGAACACCACAGGCAGCCTTTTTCCACTGGAATCCCAGAGGAAGACCAGGCCCATCTACACCACCACTGGATCTTCAGAAGAAGACTACACCCTTCTACAAGATCACTGCTTCAACAGAACCACATCTGTCACTCCAAGAGGACTGCAGCCACCATTCCAATTGGACTGCTACCAACACCCTGACTGACAGGGTGTCAGGCTGTATTCTGACTCTGTCAGTGGGGTTTTTTTGTTTGTTTGTACTATTGCATTTGTATTTTAAATTTTCCTAGTAAAGAAATGTTATTCTTATTCCCATATCTTTGCCTAAAAGCCTCTTAATTTCAAAATTATAATAATTCGGCGGGAGGGGGTTTAAATTTTCAATTTCAAGAGAGGGTCCTGCCTTCCTTTACAGGCACCTGTCTTTTCAAACCAAGACAAAACCAAAGTCCAGGACTTTCCCTCTCCTGGTTTTCCTGTAGTATCAAGGACCTATAATGATACACAAAGTACAAATTTTCTACCTTGTCTTTCAAGGCTGTTGTTTCTCAAGGGGTGGCCTATGGATCTTTAGAGATCCATAAAATGTCAAAAATTATGCATGGAACAGCTGTAAATGAATAAAACCACAGTAACAAATTATGCTTTATGCTAAAGTAGCAACACTAAGAAACAACTAGGAAACCTGAACAACCCTAACTGTATCTGTCTTGCTGAGATTAGATACCATCAGAGGGCTCAGCTGAAATGAATAGAGGAGTACACAGGAGACATTGATGTAAATATGGATACAGCATTGATGCAGTGCACATAGTAAGGACATGTGGGGCATGAGGGTGTTACTTGCACAACATCTCAGGGAACTGAAACTTGAAGACCAGTATTTCAGTGCTGGATCAGTCTGAAAGCCTGGTCTGTCTTCAAGGCCTTGTACATTTTAGTGCAGCTCTGATGATCAATTTTATTATCTGAAAATTGACAAACTTGCAACACTGTCATACTGTGATGCATGACTTCTGCTTTCCATTGCAGTGGACTCCAGTATCTATTTTATGCAGAGAAAAAACATTTCATGTTACTCCTTCTACAGGGGTAATGACTTTGTTGTTTGCCTGGCTGAAGAACCATATAATAAGCAGGAGCATAAATTAGAGGTCTATCGCTGATGCAAAGTAATTGCATTATATTTTCCAAAATTCTTGACCTATTTCACCATAACTTCCATTAAGGGAACACACATTTGCTACCTTCAGAAGATTGTTGACATAAAACTGACTGAAGGAACGCACCTCTAGGAATATTTTGCAGCATATATGGCAAGCTGCATATACATGATAGTAACAGATGAGATACATGCTGATATCTATAGGGAATAAAACAGAATACAATAGAACTGATACAGAAGCTTGATATGTTAGGCCTGATTGAGCAGAAACTGTGTGAGAGACAAACAGATAACTGCTCCCTGGGGAAGAAGTGACTAAGAAACATTTGGTGAAACTTTGTGATAAGATAATATTACCAGGTGACAAGATGTCATGAAGAATGTGTAACCAATGGGAACTTGTTACCAAAAATATAACCCTATATAGGTGCCATACAAGTAAAACCCAATATAAATGCTTTGTATTCTCAATAAAATCGGCTTCTGATCCAAGCTCGGATGTCCCCATCTCTCCATTGCCAATAATGTCCTCTTCTGAAGAAAAGTCTCATTAGAGCATTGTGTGAGTCAACACAGGCAATTAGAACAACCACAAACCCACAGCTGAAATGCAAAGCGTAAATTAATTTAACGACCTCGCTAACCAGAGGATTCCAAAGCAACACCCAGGTGGAGACACACAAGCAGGAAGGCAGGCACCATTAGGCTCAGCCCATGCTCGTGGGTGGCCGGGCTGCTTTTTGAACCCATCTATCAAGGGCCCCTGCATGCATAGTTTAGCACCATGCTGTGATGTTCTCTGTGCTTTTTATGATCTCTGAGCTTTGATCTTCCCTCTCCCCAAACAAGCAGCTCAAGCATGTCTGGGAGAGTGACTTCAAGTCTCTCCAAACACCTACATTATCTCTACACAGAAATTCTACTTCTCAGACAGAGGATAAACAGCAGTAGGCATAATATATAGGGTTTCCCACACTGATATTCTCCAGACCTTGGCATTCCCAATTGCCAGGTCATTTGAGTGAATCTACCATTCTCTTTGCCATTCTTCTGCTTTTAACCCTTTCCTCCCAACAAGCAGACAGGACCAACAGTTTCAATCCAGAATTTGTATGTACATAGTGCTGCCCTCACCTCAAGCTTGGAAAGTAGCTGGGCAAGTTTATTGAACAAAGCCCATTAAAATCCCCAGGTTTCCTAAGTTTGCAGAAAGGTGAGCAAAGGCACATGGAAGTTGTCACTTGCTACAGGCCATACATCAATTGAGGGCTGGATCTAGGGACAGAATTTAGGAAAAGAGCTGAAGGAACAGGATATGTTTTTTTAATCTGTATGCAATAGCTCAGGAAGTATATTTTCTCATATTGTGGGTGAAAAAAAAAAGTCCAATTATTTTTATAATGTCATTTATGTTTCCTCTCTTTCATCCTTCCTCCCCTTTCCATCTGTCTCAATATAAAGTATACCTTTCAAGAGAATAATTTAAAACATTTCCTTGGAAAATAGCAGCACTTCTTGTTCTTTCCAGAGTTCCTATCTCTATATTTAGAGCCAAAATTAATGGGTGAATTTGGTCCAAATGTATGAACCATTTATTTGATCAATGCCATACTTTTTTCCACAAATTTTCTGACAAAAAGAAATTTTAAAAATGTAATCATCAGTCCTCACCAGGAAACCACATACTCATGCCTTTCTTGCACTCTTGCTGCCTTTGTCCTGAGACAGAGTAGAAATCCATTTTAATTTAAGTGAAATGTACATCTTTGAATTGTCTGTAGCTTGCAGACATAGCTGTTTGGTCTGACTGCCTGTTCTTGCAAAAAAAAAAAAAGCAAACAAAAAACCTCCCTGTGCTCTAAGAAACTGCCTCAGCCTAAAGACAGAGATAAGAGAGGGCCCCTTGAACTCTAAACCAGACAAAGAGACTGCAGGAGACAAAGCAGAGTAACCCAAGAGTTCTTTCTGTACTTTCTGATAAAAAAAAAAAAAAAACAACAAACAAACAAAACAAACTAGCTGCAAGTGTATCGGGAAATCAGTAAAATGAATATGTATGAATATATTGTGAAATTCCATGCATATGGATTAGTAAGGGAGAAAAACAAAGATCCAAAGTTCCCAGAAGTACGCATGTATTTTTAAGAGGAGCAATACCCACATGCGTCCAGCGCTATAATAAACATACTGGCTTTACAACTTTTACAAAAGTTTTGAAGTTTGTTTTCTTTTTCCGCAATTCATTATAGCAAGCTACCCAGCAGATTTTCTGTCCTCGAAGGTGCAGAGGGGAGAACGGACCCCCTTGGCGTACCCTGGGGATGTTCCCTGGAGGGGCTCTGCTCACCTCGGCTTGCCTCCTGCGGAGACAGACAACGACCTGCTGGTGTGCGGATAAATGGTATGTTTCAAAGGGCGGGGGGGGGGAGAGAGAGAGATAGGACTGCTGGGTAAATTACTCAGAGACTGAGTGCGCAGCCTCGTTCCTGTGCCTGCAGGCAACCTGGCCGATAGAGCAGCTAGAATAGAGACGAGTTCATTGTTTGATAAGGCGACCGCTAGCGACTCTGGGGGTGAGTTGAGTGAACCCGAAATTTGTGTGTTTGTGGTGTCCGGACATTGGATAGTTAATGCATTGTGTAGTTAATCTTAATGTGTTTGTAGTCGTGTGAGTGTGTGGTATATGAAAGAGAGAGCAAACAAGTGAGTGTACCCACAGCGCTGGGGGAGAGTTCTACCCACATCTGAAGTGTCCAGGTAAGGCCTGAGGCACCAGCTGGGGCAGGCTATGGGGGCAGGGAGCGCCCCGCGGAGAAGTGGAACAAGTGGAGAAACATGGGTGAAGACATTGTGTTTAAAGGTGGTGATTTGTGTAGATTGTGCACATTTTAACGGTGGCTAGACAAACTCAGGAAGTTCCTCTGCCCTAGCAGTTTGGACTTGATCCCTAGAGTTTTACTGTGTGCTGTTATTTTGATTGTGCCCAGAGTGTGTGAGGACCAGAGAAAGCTGATGTGGGTAGATGCTGAAGTGTTGCATGCTGTGTTGTGTTGAGAAAAGTGGGCACTTTGAGAGATACCCCTTTCCCAGTGAGTTTGTGTGGTTCTTCCCCCACATTGTGGTAATTTGATTCTCGGGATTGTAGGGTTGTGTTTGTGGAGATTTTAGGATTTTGTTTGCAACAAGTGCAGCATTTTACGTAGAAGAACTACAGTATAGTGATTTATGTTTAACTGTGGTAAAATGAATTAAAGGAATTCCAGGAATTCCCCTCCCACAGCAACTTAAGCCCTGACTCTCGTGAATTTGAGATGAAAGGGGGGGGGGGGGGGGTCTGTGTTTGTGGGCATATCAGAGTTTTTGCTATAACAAGCATGGCCTTTTGCAAGGCAGCAAAGTGAGTGTCAGTAGAAACAATACTTTAATTAGATTGTGTGAGAAGAGAACTGTAAAAGACTGAGATTTTGAAAAACAGAGTTTAAGTGGAAGAGACCAAGACAGGCATTTTGTCATTTGTGTTATTCTAAAGAAACAAAAGCTACTCAGAGAGCTATAAGGATTTTTAGTAGCAACCAGTTGCGAGAAGCAAAGAAGTAACAGGGTGTTTAAATTATTAGAAAAGAAAGTTTCAAGTAATTTAAGAAACCAAACAAGAATAATTAAAGCTGGGGGTGCTCAGCCTATTTTATACCCCAAGACTTTGAATTAAGGCAAAGAGTTGAGATGGAGTAGAAAAATGAGAACTAAAAAAATAGAGTTTTTAGTAAACATGGGTATTGGTGTTGCCAATATTACAGACGGGACTGCCTTGGTCTGTCTGGCCTCGGCTGCTGACCAAATAGCGGCACCTGTGGAGTTTTCTCCCCAGAGATGCTATTCAGTACCTGTGGTCAAGCTGGGCACGTGGAGACAAGTCCGGGCATGCCCCGAGCTCCAGAGCTTGCGGGCTGGAGCTTGCTGTTGAGGGGGTCACTCCTCAGACCTTCCTGAGCTGAAGAAACCCTTAAGGCGAGGTGAAGAAAGGAGTGGGTCCTGATGGAGAGTTTTTAATCCAGAGTTTTTATTTTGGTGGCACGGCCTCTGAATCTTGCAACATTCCCTTGAACTCTCCCACCAGAACTATCCAACAGAACTCCGACTGTGTGGTCTGCTTGCCCTTTTACCTGGGGAGAGGGGCAGGGGAGGGGACCCAGGGAGCACCAACCAGGCACAGGGGGAGGGGGTCTCATGTGAGAGGGACACCTGGGTGGGCCAATGGCCCCCCAGGGAGGTGGAGAGCATCCTTTGAACCTGCCAATCACTCAATGCTCTCTTGGAATTTCTGGGTTGATAGACAGTTCCCAGCAGGGGTCAAGGTTGGGGAAAAGGAGAGGTGATTGACAGCCCACCTGGGAAGGGTAAATTCAGGGAGAAACCCGGGGAACTGAGGCAAGCCCTGACATCACACCGCAACACATGGGAGCAACATACTCAGTGTTAAATAAAACCTCGATGCCTATAACAAATTATTATGTTATGGTAAGGGGCCAACTAGCCAATCTGAAAAAGCATACTTTGCAAACCATCAAAATATTCATAAGTTTTTGTATATGCCCAACTCTCCAAAGGTCCTGTTGGGTAGGGACTTGTTAGAGCAGCTAGAAGCAAAGATCACATTTAAAGATGGGAAGATTATTTTGGAGGTAAAGGATCGACAATATGTAGACATTCTAAGTTTAATTGTAACAATTAGTGCAACTGAAATTGAAAATAAGGATGAAATTAACAAGAAAATAATAGATCCAGTGTTTCCTGGGGTATGGACCTCTAACATAGCAAGGAGGGCAGAGAATGCACCTTCTGTGCAAGTTAAGGAAAACAACCAGCTAGGATCAGGCAGTAAAAGCCTGATCTGCACCTGGTGATAGCAAACCCATACACCTTACTAACATGTTTAGCACCTGAGATAACCTAGTTTACTGTTTTAAATCTGAAAGATGCCTTCTTTTGCCTCCCTATCCACGAAGCCAGCCAGAAAATTTTTGCATTCGAATGGGAAAGCCCTAAAAGCAAGCACAAAACCCAGCTCACATGGATTGTGTGCCTCAAGGCCTTCAAGGCTTCAAAATTCCCCCACTCTGGGGAAAAACTTGCAAAAGATCAGGAGTCCTGGGAAGCTCCACAGGAAGAAGCCTTTTAAATTTCCTAGAACTCCAAGGATACAGAGTATTAAAGAAAAAAATCACAAGTAATGAAACAGAAAGTAATCTACCTGAAGTACAAGGTTACTGCTGGGAGACAGACATTAGGGCAAGCTCGCAAGGAAACAATATGCCAAACCCCGAAACCCCAAACAATAAAGGAACTCTGAACCTTCTTAAGCATAGCAAGGTAGTGTCAGCTGTAAGTTTATAATTACGAACTGTTCGTCAGATAGAGATCTCCAGTAGACAAACGAAGCCACATGGGCCTTTCACCAGCTAAAAAGTGCCCTCATGCCAGCTCCAGCTTTGAAACTTCTGAATGTAAGTAAACTATTCTTTCTATTTAAGTCCATATCAGAGAGCAGTTACTTACTTTTCCAAGCAACTAGATGCAACAGCCAAAGGATGGCCAGGTTGCCTCAGAGCTGTAGCAGCAGTCATTCTGAATATTCAATAAGCATGCAAATTTACCCTGAGAAAAAAATTGACTGTACTAGTGTCCCACACAGTGTCCGTAGTATGAGAAGTAAAAGGCGGCCGCTAGCTTTCACCGTAAAAGTTCCTGGAGTACCAGGCCATCATGATGGAACAAAAACTAAAATTGTCAACCCAGCTTCCTTTCTCAGTAGAAATCAAGGAAAAGCAGTACACCACGATTGCCTGGAGACCATTGAAACTACTTACTCCAGCCACCCAGACTTAAAGAACACTCCTTTAGCCAATGCAAAGACCTAGTTCACTGAAAAGAGTAGCTACGTTACCAGTGAAAAGTGACATGCTAGATACACAGTGACTACATGTAGAAAAGTAATAGAATCCGGACCCTTACCAACAGGCACCTCTGCACAGAAACCCGAGATAATTACACTGACCCGTGCCTTGGAAATGGTAAAAGGAAAGAGAATAAACATCTATACAGACTTGAGGTATGCATTCAGAGTTGTGCATGCACATGGAGCCATCTGGAGAGAGAGGGGACTGCTGACCTGACAAGGAAAAAACATCAAACATGCACAAGAGATAATCTGGCTGCTAGAAGCAGTTCAACTGCCTGAAAAGGTAGCAATTATGCATATTAAAGCACACCAGAGAATAAGCTCAAAATTAAAAGAAAGAAATGAGCTAGCAGATAGAGAGAAAAAAAGAAGCAGCAAAAGGTGAAGTAACTGTTGAAGGAGCTCTAATTCCAGATGGACAAATTTCCCTTGAAAATAAGCCAAAATATAATAAAAAAAGATAGAAAAATAATCAAATATCAAAAAGGGACATACAACCAAGAAAAAAAGGCTACCATTGAAGAGAAGCTGATAATCCCTTCCCATTTGCTGTGGTCACTAGTAAAAGAAGAACACCAGAAAACACACTGAGGAATAGATGCCCTGAACACCTATTTGATTAAAAGAATCATTGCCAAGAATCTATATGTCACTATTACTCAAGTGACCCGACAGTGTAATCTTTGCCTCCAGACTAACCCAAAAAATATCCCCAGACCAAAAATTGGTCAGACTGGGAGGAGCCATGGGCATAAACAGCAGTAGCAAATTGACTATTCAGAACCCCCAAAGAAAGGGAAGTATCCGTATTTATTAGTATTGATAGATACATTTTCAAGGTGGCCAGAAGCGTTCCCCACCAGAACTGTCAAAGCTCGAGGGGTAACCAAAGTATTATTACAAGAAATAATACCACATTTAAGAGTTCCATCTACAATATCCTTAGATAGAGGATCACATTTCATTTAAGTAAACAGCTCAGAAAAATTGAAAACATGTGGCTAGAACTCAGAACAGAGAGCTAGGTAGACCAGTACATAACATACAGCCTGGGGATTATGTATATGTTAAATCTCTTACAAAAAAAACCTTTGAAACCACAGTGGGAAAGACCATTTCAAGTGCTTCTCAGCACCTTCCCCACGATCAAGATCAAAGAGCAGAATGTCAGGATCCACCACTCTTGACTGAGGAAGGCCCAAGAAGCCCCTTGAAGAGTGACACCAGGAGACAATGAACTGAGACTAAAACTTACTCGGGCAAAATGAGTATATTGAGGCCAGGAGCAGTTTGTAATTTCATTTACAAAATTGTTTTGTGTATAATTCTAACTGGAGTCTTAGAATTAGAGAGTACCTCTATCCAAACTGATGCTGAATGGTCTTGGTCCCATGTAGCAGGCCCAAGGCCTGCAAGGCCTCCTTGGAGGTCAGAAGTCTCAGCTAGGAAATGCCAAGTCATGATGACTGGACCTTAGCAGCCCCTCTCTTCCGCCTTTTGGACCCTGCTTATCTCTCTGTAAGCCTATAGGTCACTTTCCCCTGACCCTTACTTGATGGAGAAGGAAGACTCGTTCACCAGATGATGATCTACAAGTCTCGTCTTTATTCCCGAATCACCAATTATTATACACCCTTTAATTAGCTCATGCATAGTGCAAAATCCCAGCTCACCATTGGCTAATTAGTTATCAGCTATCTACGTGCTGTTTTGGTGTAACTATCACTACTTTTCCCAAGCTGTTTTGCCTCACCACCTGTTCTTGTGCATCTCTTCATCCGTGGGCCAAGGACACAGTTTAATTGGAATGGCAACTCCCCTCATTCTCTATCTCGGTCAAATTAATCTCACTGTGACCTTTAGCTTGGAGCCAGCTTGTTACAAAGCTCTCAACACTTACTATTGGACAATTTCCAAAACCCCTGTAGGGTATAAAAACCCCTACTTCTGCCTGGCTCGGCAGAAGAGCTGTCACTGAGAACCTTCGTGGAAGACCCTAATAAAGAATCCTGTGGAACCTTATACAGCTTCCTCTCCTCTCTCCCCCTGCGTCTGCTGCTGCGGCACCTAGCAAGCTAACTAGCTGAAATCACAAAGAGCTGATAATCACTGAGAGCTGAAATCGCTATAGCTTGCTTAGGCTGCCTGCAGCTGGGAACTGCTTGGGAATTCGGCCAATATGAGAGCCTCCTTGAGCTATCCTGGCCACAGCACCCCACCGGGCACAGCCCGGATGGAAACTGCCACGATAAATTGGCGCCCGAACTGAATGCTGGACCTGGCATTTCAGAGGAGCAGCATTTCTTCTTGAAATTGTCACTGCCTTCGCTCACTGGAAGCCCTGGAAGAAGAAGCCCTCCATTTTAGGCAGGACTTTTCTGAAAGGCTGTCAGTCGACCCTCACCGCTGACATCAGGGCTTGACTGCCTGACGAGACTGACATAGCAGACCACTTCCAGCAGACCTTTGACCTGCATCTGGCTGAAGAAGTGTAAGTTTTAAAACAGCCTTTCTTGTGTGCAAAAAACTTTTTTCCTTGGGTCCTTTTTTTGTTTTGGTTTTTTTTCTTTCTTTTTTTTTTTCTCTTTTTTCTGCTGGCAGGGAACGGGAACATGGGATCAAAGCTTAGTACATTAAAACGATCCCAGAATGAGAGAGATTTATATTTACTAATCCTAGAAATCCTATAGTCTAAAACCTTTTCTTTCTCTAAAGGTAACCTTTCAAAAACTAACCTGAAAAAATTTATAAAATGGATTCTTTCCCACTTTCCAGATACTAACACACATACTATCACTTTAGACTCCTTTTGGGATACAATTGGGACCACGATATATATGTTTCAAACTAACCAAGATTTTTCTGTAACTCTGTTTATCCCTATATTTCACATTATAATGAAAGCTGTAGAAAAAACTAACAAAAAAACTGTAACTTCAGTGCAAACCTCCTCGGAACAAGGCGGGGAATACCTTATATGTCTCACCAGACCCCTTTCCTTCAAATGCTAATTGCGCTGATAACATTCTTTTGCCCTCCACCCTGTAATCTAGTCCTCCACTTCCCCTGGCTCCTAGTGCCCTGCCGTCCGCCCCTCCCCTTGACCCACTCCCCCCCACCCCCTCCGTGCCCGTGGGACCCACCCATCTCCCCCCCCCCCCCACGCGAATTCCATTGCGCAGCCCGCAGCATCCTGCGAGCAACCTTTCTCGATGTTATCTCCGAGTGTAACTGCGCCTGTTTCTGTCGAGTCCGAAACACACCCCATCCCTCCTGTCACTCCCCCCCCCCCCCCCCCCCCCCGTCCCTGACACGGTCCCTCCCACTCCTACTCCTTCTACCGTCCCTCCCACCCTTGATGCCTCAATCCCACCTACGATCCCTGCTGCCTCCCCCCCCACCCTCGCGTGTTTCCCCGCCCCCAATACTGTCCCTGCTGCAGCAGGGGATGCCCCTGCCTGCTTGCCTGCCTCAGCCCCAACAAACCACGCTGTATCCGTGGCACCCTCTTCCAACCCCGCCACCTCCTCTCCCCCGCTTCTCCCTTGCCCCCATTCCCAGGCTTTGCAGCCACACACTCACCCTCAGGGACCCAGGAAAGGAACCTCCCAGACCTTCCCCGGTACCACCCCGCTTCCCCACTCATGCTGTGCAACACATTGCGCAGCCATTACAGCCCCACTGCTGCCTCACTCTAGCCACGTTCTGCCATGTGCTGCCTCACGCTCTGTCCAGCCACATGCACCACTGCAAAACATTGCTCCAACACGTCATAAAAAGCATAAGCCTGCTTGTTCTCACTCCTCTTCTGAGGACAGCAGTGACAGTGATTCTGATTCTCATATAGAGGATATTGATCCATGGGCTATAATAAAGATGGAAGAAACACAGGCAGGGGATTGGCAATTGGCTCAGAGCATTAATGCCTTTGCAGTAGATTATAAAAAGGGAAAAAGAGGTGGTGCTACTACTAGAAAGACGTGGGAATCTATCACAAATAAAGACCTTGTACAATTAAGAAATATTGCCAAAGAACATGGTAGAAGTTCACATATTTTTAGAAATTTCCTAGAAGCTACGTTCTCAGCACATGTTCTGGTACCCCACAGTATTAAAAATATTGCCCACTGCGTCCTTTCTCCTGCGGAGTACATGCTTTGGGAAAGGCATTGGAAAAGGCAATAAAAAACATTATCAGACACTTATGCTGCAGATGCTGATAAGTCAAACTTTACAGTCGAACAGCTGGCTGGCGAAGGGGATTTGCAGAAACCCTCTGACCAAGCTGATACCTTACCTAAGGCAACACTACAAGACGTGGCTACTGCAGCAAAAACCTCCTTACTTCTCACCCCTGATGTCTCTATTCCTACCCAATACCTTTCTAGTATTAAACAAGGAGTAAATGAAAGCTTTATCAAATTTGTGGGTAGAATTAAGGATGCTCTGGAAAAACAGCACAGAGGCAAGAAAAGAACTGGTGTGCAAGCTTGCCATGAGTAACTTGAATGAAAAATTTAAAACAATCAGGAGAGCCTTACCCTTAGACACAGAACCTACCATAGAGCAAATGCTGGAAAGCTGTACACGCCACTTGTCCACTGAAGATGCAGTGGCCCAAGCAGTTACTAAGGGAATCGCAGAAGGAGTTTCTAGTGCATATGCAACAATAGCTTCTAAAGACCAGGTCTGCTGCTACCACTGCGGAGACTTTGGACATTTTATAAAGGACTGTCCAGACTGGTCACCTGCCAGGGACCCTTGTAATATCTACCAAAGACCCCAGAAACAGCAGTCCTATCAGCAGCATTCGGGAAACATCCAGCAGAGCGTGGTGGAGCCCCACGCAAAGACACCAAATCAAAGGCCATCCAGACCCCGTCATGCATCATCCCAGGAGATTCCAGACCACATGAGGAGGACCCAACACACGGAGCGATACTGAGGGGAACCCGTCACCAACTGGTAACTGCACTGTCCATTGACTTTAAAAATGAGAATGTTTATTGTGTTCCCACAGGCAAATGTGGGCCAAAAGGTGGTCCTTTTAACATTCTAATTATAGGTGGCACTCTCCATAGCCCAAAGGAAATATTTGTTGTTCCAGAAGTACAAACAGTGCACCCGGGACAAGAAATCTCTGTCCAGGTGTACTGCCCAGTCTTACCATTTTTCCTTTCAAGGGGAACTCCAATTGCACAAGCCTTTCTACTCCCAAAGAATCACAGGGAACAGCTTCCTCTCAACCCCACAGCAATGTGGGCACAAGTTGTGGGACCAAGTAAGCCTAATATCCAGTGTGGTCTTACCTGCAGAGGAGAGAAGATCCACCTACCAGGGATGCTGGACACCGGTGCAGAGGTGACCATCATTGCTCACTCAGAATGGCCGACCCACTAGGAACTACAACCTGTAGCAGGCATGATTTCAGGGATCACTGGAGCTACAGTTTCTATGCGAAGCAAGAAAAATATCCTTGTCGAAGGGCCTGAAGGCAAGTTGGCAACCATCCTCCCGTTCGTGGTAAGGGCACCCATCACCCTCTATATGAACGGGACATTTTATCCCAGTGGGGTGCTTCCCTACATATTCCCAGTCCAGAATTCTAATTGGGGCCACTGAGGAGCGCGCACTGCCAGGTATTCCTCATCTCACCTGGAAATGACATAACCTGATCTGGATCGAGCAGTGGCCCCTCTCTAAAGTCAAACCACGCGCACTACATGCCCTTGTGGAAGAACAGCTCGCCAAAGGCCACATCTTTGAGACCACCAGCCACTGGAATTCTCCAGTCTTCATTCTCCAAAAGACTGGAACAGACAGGTGGAGGCTCCTTCACGATCTTCGCAAAATCAATGAGGTGATTGAGGACATGGGTCCCCTCCAGCCTGGCTTACCTTCACCATCGATGCTGCCTAGGAACTGGACTGCTATAATTGATATTAAAGACTGTGTCTTCAGCATTCCACTGCATCCCCAGGATGCTCCACGGTTTGCTTTTTCCATTCCCTCTCTTAACAGAGAGGCTCCACTCAAAAGATATCACTGGTGTTATCTTCCTCAAAGTCTAAAGAACACTCCCAGTATATGCCAGTGGTATGTTGCTCACGTCCTGTCTCCTGTTCAGAACCTATTCCCAGATGCAATCATCCATCACTATATGGATGATATCCTAGTCTGTGCATCAGAAAACGCTTACTTGGACAAAGCAGTTAAAAAGACTATTGAAACCATAAAAAAGGCAGGATTCGAGATCCGTGAGTGTCAGAATCCAGGACGTCCCCCTGATAATCCTGAATGATCTGAGCCCCACCCAGGGGGCTTTAAAGCCCTGGCAGGGGGGTCGGAGACCCTGGCATGTAGCCAAAGACCCCTGTGGCTTTGAATTTGACCCATGGAACAAGTTACCACCTTTGTATGAAGAATTAAAAGTCACAAAAATTTAGATAAGGTAGTAGTAGTAGTAATCACAGGGTGAAGGGAAAACTTTTGGAGCACTGTACAGGGGGGTTTTGAACCTTGTACAGGGGGGTTTGGAATTCTGTACATGGGGATCAGGGAGTCTAGGATGGAGGGATTTGGGCGTGCCCTGTCCTTCTTTCTTCTCCCTGGCATCCACGTTCAGGATGATGTTGGCACTCACAGATTGGTTTAGAGTACAAAGTCACTGTCTAACATAAGTGATAGGTATTGGAACATTATTGTAAACATAGTACACGTAGTTTTTGGTATAAAAGATAGCATCAGCCCGAGAGGCGGAGAGAGTGCCTTGAGTAGACCTGCTGAACAGACCTCAGAAGGCCAGACAGAAAATGTTTTAGATAAAATATAATAACCATGAGAATGTGAGCCGAAGACTTCTTGACTCTTCCTTGGACAGCTGGGTTGGGAAAAAGAGACTTTTAACATACCTCGGGATCTTCTCAACCAGAGAAAACCCGAGACGTGAGGACAAAGTACAATACACCATCCCATGGACTTAGCCTGGATTCCAGATCCGGGAAAGGACCATCGTACCCCAGCAGCTCGCCATCCGAGACGACCCAAAAATTCTGAAAGACTTACACAGTCTGTGCGGATCCACCAACTGGGTACGTCCACTGCTAGGAATTACAACAGAGGACCTCGCTCCCCTATTCTCCCCTATTCAACCTTCTTTGTGGCAATGAGGATCTGGATTCTCCATGCACTCTTACACCAGAAGCCCGAGATACCATCACCAAGGTCCAAGAAGCCCTGTCTTCACACAAAGCCCATCGCTTCGAGCCCAGCCTGCCTTTCCAGTTCGTCATTCTGGGAAAAGCACCTAGGTTCCATGGACTGATTTTCCAATGGGACACTCAACTTTGACACACGTTACTAATATTGGAATGGTTCTTCACAAATAACCAGCCCACAAAGACAATTACCACCTTCCAAGAAATTATGGCACATTTAATAAAAAAGGTGAGAACTCGCCTCCGTTCCCTTGCAGGGTGTGAGTTCACATGCATATATTTGCCAGTGACCACTGGGGACCTGGAGCATTTGCTCCAGACCAATGAAAATCTCCAGTTTGCCTTAGATAGCTATACAGGTCAAATTTCAGTACATATCCCAAAACATAAGCTTTTTAATCGTGATGTAACATTTCATCTGACCCAAAATTAGTCCAAAGTAGGACACCTCTCAAAGCTCTAACTATCATTACAGATGGCTCAGGGTCATCCCACAAGTCGGTAATGACATGGAAAGACCCTAAGACCCCAAAATGGGAGTCTGACATAGAATAGTGGAGGGATCTCCACAGATTGCAGAGTTAGCAGCTGTTGTCAGAGCCTTTGAGAAATTCAAAGACGAACCTTTTAATCTGGTCACAGATTCAGCTTATGTTGCTGGCATAGCTATGAGAGCAGAACATTCTCTTCTCAAAGAGGTATCCAATCCAAAGTCATACCAATTGATTTCTACATTAACACGCTTAATTTCCCACAGAAAACAACCTTACTATATAATGCATGTGAGGTCACACACCGACCTCCCAGGTTTAATTACAGAAGGGAACAGGAAAGCAGACACCTTAGCCATGGCAATAGAGACTGCTAATGTCCCTAACATCTTTGCCCAGGCAAAGTTGTCACACTCATTTTTTCATCAAAATGTGCCTGCCCTTATCAGAATATTCAAGCTTTCAAAAGATCAGGCAAAAGCTATTGTTGCCACATGCCCGAACTGTCAAAACTACCAGATACCATCTGTGGGGACGGGAGTCAATCCCCGAGGTTTAAACAGCTGCCAGCTGTGGCAGACAGATGTAACCCACTTTGCACCTTTTGGAAGGTCAAAGTACGTGCATGTATCAGTCGATACGTTCTCAGGAGCAGTATTTGCATCAACACATCCAGGAGAAACTGCGCAGCACACCATAAAACATTTTCTCCTTGCCTTTGCTACCCTGGGAGTACTAAAGGAGATCAAAACAGACAATGGACCTGCCTATACCTCTCGTAGGTTAAAAGAGTTATTCGGTGAGTGGGGAATTGTAGCAGGCACAAGGCCTGCAAGGCCTTGGCGGTCAGAAGCCTGAGCTAGGAAATACCAAAGTCAGCATGACTAAGGTTTTAGAAGCCCCTCTCTTCCGCCTTTCGGACCCTGTTATCTCCCTGTATATCCATAGGTCACTTTTCCCCTGACCCTTACTATTGGACAGTTTTCAATTCCCCTGTAAGGTATAAAAACCCCTCACTCTGCCCGGTTCGGCAGAGGAGAGCTGTCACTGGACCCTTCGCGGAGACCCCAATAAAAGAACCCTGCGGAACCCAGACAGCGCTGCTCCCTCTCTCTCTGCGTCTGCTGTGGTGATACCTAGGGCGACGGCCCCAGGCAAGCTGAAAGAGCTGAAATCACTAAAGAGCTGAGCTGCGAATCACTATAGCTTGCCTGGGTTGCCTGAGCCCCCCGCTGGGCGATCCTGGACCCTCGTTGAGCTATCCTGGCCGGCCGGCATTCCCCGCTGGGCCGCTGCCCCTCGGGGCCATAGCTGGCGCACGGAACATAGTGGACGCCCGAACAGCGAGGGGCCCCTGGGCCAACATCTGAACCGCCGTGATATCCTGGCCGCGGAACTGAATGCCGGACCTGGCATTTCAGAGGAGCAGCATTTCTTCGTGAAATTGTCACTGCCTCCGCTCGCCAGAAATCCTGGAAGGAGAAGCTCTTCGTTTTAGAAGGACTCTCCTGAAAAGGAGGTCAGCCGACCCGCACCCCGATACCTGAGCACGCGAGTGTTCGTGGAGGCTGACGAGCAGACGACCCCCAGCAGAACTTTGACCCACAACAGGCTGAAAAGTGTAAGTTTAACACAGCCTCTCTTGCACGCAAAAATATTTTTTCCTTGGGTCCATTTTTTTGGTTTTTTTCTTTTTTTCTGCTGGCGGGAACTGAAAAATGGGATCAAAGCTTAGTAAACGATCCCAGAACGAGAGAGATTTATATTCCCTAATCCTAGAAATCCTATCTTCTAACAACTTTTCTTTTTCTAAAGGTAACCTTTCAAAAACTAACCTGAAAAAATTTATAAAGTGGATTCTCTGCCACTTCCCAGATACTAATACACAGACTATTACCTTAGACTCCTTTTGGGATACAATTGGGACCATGATATATAAGTTTCAAACTAACCAAGACTTTTCTGTAACCCGGTTTTTACCTATGTTTCACGCTATCACTAAAGCTGTAGAAAAAACTAACAAAAAGATAGTAATTTCAGAGCTAGCTTCTGTGGAACGAAAGGGGAAGTTCTTATCTGACTCAACAGAAGCGCCTATTTCAAATGCTAATGGAGGAGATAACACCCCCTCCACCCTGGAATCCAGCACTCCGCTATGTCCTACTGCCCTGCCGTCTGCGCCGCAACCCCCCGACCCCAGGGCGCCCATGGCCCCTGCCCACCCCCTCTTCCCCCCCGCCTTCCCCTCGGGAGCTACACCCTGCGCGCCTCCTTGCTCTGTGTTATCTCCGAGAGCATCCGCGCCAGTTCCCGCCGGGACCGACCCAAACCCCACCCCTCCCCCTGCTCCCCCCGACCCTGCGGGGGCCCCCCCCCACTCCCTTTTCCATCCCTCCTGTCCCTGCCGCGCCCGCCCCCACTCCCTCCCCCGCCCTCGCCCCCCCCCCCCCGCTACCATCGCATCTTTCCCTGCCCCCGGTATCATCCCTGCTGCGGCACTGGACCAGCCCCCCTGCGTACCCGCGCCCCCCCCCACCACCGCGCCTCTGCCTGCCGCCGGAATCGTGCCCGCCCGCGTATCGGCCCCAGACCCAAGCCATCCTGTATCCGCCGCACCCTCTTCCAGTCCCGCCGCCTCTTCCATCCCGCGCACCCCCTGCCCCCATACCCTCGCTGCGCAACCACACACCCACCCTCAGGGACCCCCGGTTGGGAGCCCCCAGACTTCCCTCAGTTCTGCCCCCCTTCCCCACGCCCCCCAGTCCTGTGCCTGCTGTATCACGCATTGCACGGCCACCCCGGCCATGCGGCCTTCCTGTAGCCACGTCCTGCCATGTGCTGCCTTATACCCGGTCCAGCCACATGCACCTCTGCCAAATGGTGCTCCAGCCAGCCATAAGAAACATAAGGCACGACCTGCTAGCACTCACTTGCCATCATCTGATGACAGCAGTGACAGCGATTCTGATTTGGAAATAGAATATGTAGATCCTTGGGCAAAAATAAAAATGGAAGCCACACAGGCAGGGGACTGGCAATTAGCTCAGAGAATTACTGCCTTTCCAGTAGAATATAAGACGGGAAAACGAGGAGGTGCCACCACTAGAAAGACATGGGAACCTATTACAAATAAAGAACTTGTGCAATTAAGAAATACAGCCACAGAACATGGTAGAAGTTCACATATTTTTAGAAATTTCCTAGAAGCTACGTTCTCAGCACATGTTCTGGTACCCCACGATATTAAAAACATTGCCCAGTGCCTCCTTTCTCCCGCTGAGTACATGCTTTGGGAAAGGCATTGGAAAAAGCAATTAAAAACATTATCAGATAACTACGCTGCAGATGCTGATAAGTCAAATTTTACACTCGAACAGCTGGCTGGTGAAGGGGATTTGCAGAAACCCTCTGACCAAGCTGATACTTTACCTAAGGCAACATTACAAGACGTGGCTATAGCAGCAAAAACCTCCTTACTTCTCACCCCAGATGATTCTACCCCCACCCCATACTTTTCTAGTATTAAACAAGGAATAGATGAAATCTTTATCAAAATTGTGGATAGAATTAAGGATGCTCTGGAAAAACAGATAGAGAGCACAGAGGCAAGAAAAGAACTGTTGTGTAAACTTGCCATGAGTAATGCGAATGAAAAACGTAAAGCAATTCTGAGAGCCTTACCCTTAGACACAGAACCTACCATAGAGCAAATGCTGGAAAGCTGCACACGCCACCTGTCCACTGAAGATACAGTGGCACAAGCAGTTACTAAGGGTATTGCAGAAGGAGTTTCTAGTGCATATGCAGTAATAGCTTCTAAAGATCAGGTCCGCTGCTACCACTGCGGAGATTTTGGATATTTTATAAAGGACTGTCCAGAGAGGTCACCTCCCAGGTACCCTCGCAATTTCTACCAAAGGCCCCAAAATCAGCAGTACTATCAGCCGCGTCCGGGAAACTTCCATCGGAGCGTGGTGGGGCCCCACGCAAGGACACCAAATCAAAGGCCATCCAGACCCAGTCACGCACCATCCCAGGAGATTCCAGACCACATGAGGAGGATCCAACACATGGAGCAATACCAAAGGGAACGCGCCATCAGCTGGTAACTGCACTGTCCATTGACTTTAAAAATAACAATGTTTATCGTGTCCCCACAGGCAAACGTGGGCCAAAAGGAAGTCCTTCTAACATCCTAATTATAGGTGATTCTCTCCATAGCCCAAAGGAAATATTTGTTGTTCCAGAAGTACAAACAGTGCACCCGGGACAAGAAATCTTTGTCCAGGTGTACTGCACAGACTTACCATATTTTCTTCCAAAGGGTACCCCATTTGCACAGGCCTTTTTACTCCCTAAGAATCACAGGGAACAGCTTCCTCTCAACCCCACAGCAATGTGGATACAAGTTGTGGGACCGAGTAAGCCTGTCATCGAGTGCGGTCTTACCTGCAGAGGAGAGAAGTTCCACCTACCAGGGATGCTGGACACCGGTGCAGACGTGACCATCATCGCCCGCTCTGAATGGCCAGCACACTGGGAGCTACAACCTGTGGCAGGCATGATTACAGGGATCGGTGGAGCTACAGTTTCCATGCGGAGCAAGAACAACATCCTCGTCGAAGGGCCTGAAGGCAAGTTGGCAACCATCCGCCCATTTGTGGTAAGGGCCCCCATCACCTTGTATGGACGGGACATTTTATGTCAGTGGGGAGCCTCCCTACGTATTCCCAGTCCGGATTTCTAATTGGGGCCACTGAGGAGCGCGCACTGCCAGGTATTCCTCGTCTCACCTGGAAATGCCATGACCCGATCTGGATCGAGCAGTGGCCCCTCTCTAAAGTCAAACTGCGCGCACTACATGCCCTTGTGGATGAACAGCTCGCCAAAGGCCACATCGTAGAGACCACCAGCCCTTGGAATTCTCCAGTCTTCGTACTACAAAAGCCTGGAACGGACAGGTGGAGGCTCCTCCACGATCTTCGCAAAATCAACGAGGTCATCGAGGACATGGGTCCCCTTCAGCCTGGCCTGCCCTCACCATCGATGCTGCCTAGGAACTGGACACTTGCTATCATTGATATTAAAGACTGTTTCTTCAGCATCCCGCTGCATCCCCAGGACGCTCCACGGTTTGCCTTCTCCGTCCCCTCTCTTAACAGAGAGGCTCCACTCAAGAGATATCACTGGCGTTACCTTCCTCAAGGACTTAGATGCAGTCCCAGTATATGCCAGTGGTATGTTGCTCACATCCTGTCTCCTGTTCGGAACCTATTCCCAGGTGCGATCATCCATCACTATATGGACGAAATCCTGGTCTGTGCACCAGAAAAAGTGTACTTGGACAAAGCAGTTAAAAGGACTATTGAAACCATAGAAAAGGCAGGATTCGAGATCCGTGAGGACAAAATACAGTACACCAACCCATGGACTTACCTTGGACTCCAGATCCGGGAACGGACCATCGTACCCCAGCAGCTCACCATCCGAGACGACCCAAAAACCCTGAGAGACTTACACAGTCTGTGCGGATCCATCAACTGGGTACGTCCACTGCTAGGACTTACAACAGAGGACCTCGCTCTACTGTTCAACCTTCTTCGGGGCAAGGAGAATCTGGACTCCCCATGCACTCTAACACCAGAGGCCCGAGATGCCATCACCAAGGTCCAGGAAGCCCTGTCTTCATGCAAAGCCCATCGCTTTGAGCCCAGCCTGCCTTTCCAGTTCGTCATTCTGGGAAAAGCACCTAGGTTCCATGGACTGATTTTCCAATGGGACACTCAACTTCGAGACCCTTTACTAATCCTGTAGTGGATCTTTACAAATAACCAACCCACAAAAACCATTACCACCTTCCAAGAAATTATGGCACATTTAATAAAAAAGGCTAGAACTCGCCTCCGTTCCCTTGCAGGGTGTGAGTTCACATGCATATATTTGCCAATGACCACTGGGGACCTGGAACATTTGCTCCAGACCAATGAGAGTCTCCAGTATGCCTTAGACAGCTATACAGGCCAAATTTCAGTACATATCCCAAAACATAAGCTTTTTAATCGTGATGTAACATTTCACCTGACCCAAAATTAGTCCAAAGTAGGACACCTCTCAAAGCTCTAACCGTCTTTACAGATGGCTCAGGGTCATCCCACAAGTCGGTAATGACATGGAAAGACCCTAAGACCCCAAAATGGGAGTCTGACATAGAATAGTGGAGGGATCTCCACAGATTGCAGAGTTAGCAGCTGTTGTCAGAGCCTTTGAGAAATTCAAAGACGAACCTTTTAATCTGGTCACAGATTCAGCTTATGTTGCTGGCATAGCTATGAGAGCAGAACATGCTCTTCTCAAAGAGGTTTCCAATCCAAAGTTATACCAATTGATTTCTACATTAACACGCTTAATTTCCCACAGAAAACAACCTTACTATATAATGCATGTGAGGTCACACACCGACCTCCCAGGTTTAATTACAGAAGGGAACAGGAAAGCAGACACCTTAGCCATGGCAATAGAGACTGCTAATGTCCCTAACATCTTTGCCCAGGCAAAGTTGTCACACTCATTTTTTCATCAAAATGTGCCTGCCCTTATCAGAATATTCAAGCTTTCAAAAGATCAGGCAAAAGCTATTGTTGCCACATGCCCGAACTGTCAAAACTACCAGATACCATCTGTGGGGACGGGAGTCAATCCCCGAGGTTTAAACAGCTGCCAGCTGTGGCAGACAGATGTAACCCACTTTGCACCTTTTGGAAGGTCAAAGTACGTGCATGTATCGGTCGATACATTCTCAGGAGCAGTATTTGCATCAACACATACAGGAGAAACTGCACAGCACACCATAAAACATTTTCTCCTCGCATTTGCTACCCTGGGAGTACTAAAGGAGATCAAAACAGACAATGGACCTGCCTATACCTCTCGTAGGTTAAAAGAGTTATTCGGTGAGTGGGGAATACAACACAAGACAGGTATACCTGCAAACCCCACAGGACAATCCATCGTGGAAAGGACACATCAAACTCTCAAAAGAGTCCTCAATCAGCAACAGAGAGGAACAAAAATCACATCTCCAGTTGAAAGACTCTGCAAGGCTCTCTATGTCATCAACTTCCTGAACTGTACAACCTCAGAGCCTGATCCACCAATACTTCGCCACTTTGCAAATACCACCCAAGCAAAGCTCACAGAGAAACCACCTGTGCTGGTGAAGGATCCAGAAACACATAAAATCTCCGGACCTTTTGAACTCATCACGTGGGGAAGAGGATATGCGTGTGTTCTGCTACCATCTGGTCCAAGATGGTACCCAGGGAAAAACATAAAACCATACCTAGGCACTGCAAATTCCACTTCCACAAGCAGTGACAAGAATCCTCCTGAGTCAAACACAAGACCTCCTCAAAACCAGACCAGCTCGGCCTGGAGACGAAGACGTCGCCAAACATCCACAAGTGGAGGAGACGACTGTCCCATCACAGCTGAACAACATTCTGCGGCATCAAGCCCTAGGCCAGGCACAGCCTGAAAACAAAACTGTTCTCTGAATTAGATGTTATTACCCTTTTTACCCTAAAAACCCTATTGTCCCTTTTATCTACACTTACCAAAAGCCTCTAACTTTTACCCACTCCCCCACCCTTAGTACCATAGAAAAAACAAAAAAAAAACCAGTAAAAAACTAAAAATAAAGGGGGGAGGTGGAAGGAACAGAGGAAAGGAACAAGAAAGGAACCCTAACCCTCCCCTCCTACCATAAAAATAACAAGTTTTGCTTATATTCCCTATCAGAAGCCCCATTCCTGCCCAAAGATGAAAAATATCTCCGTTGGCGCTGTCCTCACTGCTGCCTGGATGTTCCTCACCGTGCCGTGTGCCGTCGGTTGGATCGGCCCACAGCCGAGCCATAATGTCTGGGTAACCTTAGCAAGAACATTAAAACAGGATAACATGTGCTTATCCATGGGGAGCGTTGATAACCCACTTTCCACATGTCTAGTAGGAATTCCTTTCGTAGCCGATGACTGGCCCATCTATAACTCAGAGCTTCTCCGCACCACAGGTAAGAGACCCCACCAGGTAGAAACTTGGGACGAGTAGACAAAAATACTGCCCAATGCTCTTGAGGAACCTCAAGAATTGGATCTGTTGGGGTCCTCTAAGGCCACATTCTGTGTCAAATTTTACCTTAGATGTCCAAAGAATAATTTGCCTGAAATTGACCTGAACAAAAACACATACTGAAAAGACATATCGCCAATTAACAAAGCCTATAACCCTCACGATTGGTGTAATTACACTGCTCTTGTGATCTCTGTGTCCTCTCTCCACCCCAAAGTTCTACCCAAGGGAACATTTCTCATCTGTGGTGACAGAGTATGGGCTGGGATCCCCTCATGACTCCAGGGAGGTCCCTGTACCTTTGGAAATCTTTCTACCCTTACTCCAAATATCACCTTGTTACACAATTGGAAAAAAGAGAGTGAATTAAAACGTCACAAAAGATCCAACACAGAATTTGATGAAAATTGTGATCCCAAATTATACAATTGGAACAAAACTAAAAAGATAGCTGTCTCTATATTCCTACCATGGGTAGCTGCAGCTAAGGCCCTAGGTGAAATAAATCACCTCGGGTGCTGGCTCAGTAAGCAAGCTAACGCTACTTCTGCTGCCCTGAGCGATCTCTTAAAGGAAGAAGAAACCACAAGACATGCATCACTCCAAAATTGAGCAGTGATTGACTTCCTGCTGCTTGCCCACGGACATGGTTGCGAAGACTTCGAAGGAATGTGTTGCTTCAATCTCTCTTCACGCTCGGAATCCATCGACGCCAACATCCAGAAACTGAAGGGACTTGTGAAGGACTTAAAAGTAGAAAAAACCCCAGACTGGGTCAATGAGTTTTTGGTCAATGGGGATTAACAGGATGGGTGGCATCTTTGGTTAAGGGAATGTTGTGGATTTTCCTTGTAATTATCATTGTATTAGCTATGTTCTCATGCCTTGTTCGTTGTTTTAAAAGAACCATAGGGAAGGCCTTTTTTCTAAATACAGAAATTGGAGTTGTAGCAGGCCCAGGGCCTTCAAGGCCTCCTTGGAGGTCAGAAGCCTGAGGTAGGAAATGCCAAGTCATGATGATTGGACCTTAGCAGCCCCTCTCTTCCGCCTTTTGGACCCTGCTTATCTCTCTGTAAGCCTATAGGTCACTTTCCCCTGACCCTTACTATTGGACAATTTCCAAAACCCCTGTAGGGTATAAAAACCCCTACTTCTGCCTGGCTCGGCAGAAGAGCTGTCACTGAGAACCTTCGTGGAAGACCCTAATAAAGAATCCTGTGGAGCCTTATACAGGTTCCTCTCCTCTCTCCCCCTGCGTCTGCTGCTGCGGCACCTAGCAAGCTAACTAGCTGAAATCACAAAGAGCTGATAATCACTGAGAGCTGAAATCGCTATAGCTTGCTTAGGCTGCCTGCAGCTGGGAACTGCTTGAGAATTCGGCCAATATAAGAGCCTCCTTGAGCTATCCTGGCCACAGCACCCCACCGGGCACAGCCCGGCTGGAAACTGCAGCGAGCGTCCCAAGCTTTTAATCAGTATACTGGATCCATAGGAGAACCTTCTGATATAAAAGATTTAAACCTATCCACTTTAGTAATCCATGGGAATCAGGTATATGAAAAGCAAGGGTGGCAGGAACGAGAACCATAGACACTTCAAGAAATCAGAAGAGAAGTAATCAGGGTAGAGTGCCAGGTAGTCAATAGGACCACTCATGAGAGACTAAATCAAATTAGTGTCTCAACCTCTCCTGTATACAGGTACCAAGAAGTTGTAATAGCCCGAGTGAATCAGACTGTTGGTGTAATTTCACATTAATACAGCCTGTAGAAGTGATTGTCTTTAAGCTCATAATGCTATCAAGCTCTCATTTAAATTTAATATAAATGCTATAATTGCTAATGCAAATTAACATCTCAAAAATCCAACCAGCCTGCTCCTGCTTCCTAAAGACATCATTTGAGGGCTGGACAATGTAGTTACAAAGACAAGTACACCTCAAGAGTAAAATAAGAAGATCTAACTAAGATATTAAGGACAAGATTAAGAGTTTTAAATGGAATTGATTAAAAAAATACTGGTGAACAAGCTAGCCACTGCAGCAAGTGGTCTAGCAAAATTGAAACAGCCCTTACAGTCATCCTTATTGGCATTAAGAACTAGCCAGTGGCAGATTTCAAAAGTACTGCCAAAGTGGGAAAAAGCCAGAGACCAAAACCACAAGTTAATAGTAGAAGCACTTAGTACAGTTCAAGATAATGTGTCTTTAGCTTTCAGTTGTATACAAGCACAGTTATAGATGCAGACAACAGCAGCTTTAATCATAGAAGAAAGGAGTGAAAGTGATTTTCCAGCTGAAATTCGAAAGATTTTCTAAGGAAGTTTCAATCCTGGTAGATCTACCCCATCATTGCGCTAAGATTAAATCATGAAAAAACAGTGTTCTACCCTTCAGAACATAGGGTGTAGGCATGAAAAGTGAATAAAAGGTGGCAAGCAGTAAACTCAGAATCTTGTGTCACTAGGGAAAAACTAAGAAGCAATACTATTAATGCTCAAAATGTGTGTCTTGACACTGAACAAAGTATTTACCACTTCAAAATTCATCCAAGCATTAATCAAAAAACTGTGCTTGTGTATACTGGTAAAAGTTGTGTATGCTTGAGAAATCTCTTTATCAAATGTACATAGTAAAGCATTAAGAGACTTATTATCATAGGAATTTTCATTAAGTAAAATAATTTACTTATTTATTTTAGGAAAGGGGGGAATGAGACAGTAGAAATTTTCCAGAGTAGAAATCCATTTTAATTTAAGTGAAATGTACATCTTTGAATTGTCTGTAGCTTGCAGACATAGCTGTTTGGTCTGACTGCCTGTTCTCGCAAAAAAAAAAACCAAAACAAAAAACCAAAAAAAACCCAAAACAAACAAAAAAAAACCAACAAAAAACTCCCTATGCTCTAAGAAACTGCTTCAGCTGAAAGACAAATAAGAGAGGGCCCCCTGAACTCTAAACCAGACAAAGAGACTGCAGGAGACAAAGCAGAGTAACCCAAGAGTTCTTTCTGTACTTTCTGATAAAAAAACCACAAAAACCTAGCTGCAACTGTAATGGGAAATCAGGAAAATGAATATGTATGAATATATTGTGAAATTCCATGCATATGGATTAGTAAGGGAGAAAAAAAAATATCCAAAGTTCCCAGAAGTACTCATGTCTCCCCTCAGTCTCTTCCAATCTGAATAGACCAAGTGACCTCAGCTGCTGTGTTGCCCTGTTCTTCTAGGCCTTCTGATGTTTACATTTTTGTAATGGAGTTTCTCACGCACTTTTATGTAAATAATTATTGTTTTACATTCTTTTCTGGAGGAGGAGAAAATTGATGGACTGTTGGTTTGTCCAGTGTCATTGGAGAGGTGGCAATTTCATCCTCCAATCCACTGTCACTTCAGAAAGTCTATAAATGTTGAATTCAGAAAATAAACTTCCCTTCCTCTTACCTTGGAGTTTCAGTGTGCGTGTCGTTTTATTTCATGTTCTATTGCGACACTGCTGCTTATACAGCTTCCCCTCAAGGCCCTTCACCGTCATTGTTGCCCTCCTTCAGACTCCCTCTAATAGCTTAATATCTTTCTTATATTATGTTTGTCCTGGTTTAGGGCAAATTTGGGAGAAAACGTCCAAAAGGATCCCCTCCAGAAAGCAAACCCACATGACCCCTCCCCCCCAGCCAGGTCAGGAAGAATTTCCTTGGAGAGAAGTGGAAAAAACCTGTTTATTTAACAGGCAAAGCACTCCCCAGCACACAAAATGAACAATACCAGATGACAAAACTCATTCACCACTCTGAAGAGATGAAAAATTCAGAAAGTCTCTCCTGGGAGTGGTTGCTCTGTTAACAGTCCCTCCAGTGCTGGAAAAGGCTGCTGCCCAGAGTAGGCCCTGGCAGGTCACAAAGTGCAAGCTCTCGGTGTTTCCCCAGGTCCCAGTCTGGAGCAGGTTCAAACAGTTCCAAGAAAAGGGAAAGAAAAGCAGTCCAGGGAAAACTCAAACTGCCTCAGTTAGCTAAACTAACTAACTAGCAAAAAGAGTGCTGTGTTCTGCCCCATCCCTGCCCAGACACCACAGTGTTCCAGCAGACTGTGGAAGAGTGAGTGAGGCTGATAACAAAACTCCGTGCTTCTTCTCCCCGCCTTACTCTTAGAGACAGTCTTGAAGGCACAGAATACAATATCCAGCATAAACAGAACAGACAATTGGGGATTCAAGCATCATAACGTCACCCTAGGACAATGGTGCACAGAACTACACACAATATTCAGGGTGAGGCCGCACCAGTGCAGAGCACAACAGGACAATCACCTCTCTTGCCCAGCTGGCGATGCTGTGCCTGATGCACCCCAGGATGCTGTTGGCCCTGCTGGCTGCCAGGGCACACTGCTAATTCATATTCAACTAGCCATCCACCAGGACCCCCAGGTCCCTTTCCACAGCACTGCTTTCCAGTGTCTCCTTTACCAGTCTGTACATACATCCAGAGTTGCCTCATCCCAGGTGCAGGATCCAGCACTTGCCCTTGTTAAACTTCATATAGTTGGTGATTGCCCAGCCCTTTCATTTGTCAAGGTCGCTCTGTAGGGCCTCCGTGTCTTCGAGGGGGCCTACAGCTCCTCCTAGTTTTGTATCATCTGTGAAATTGCTCAGGATCCTTTCCAGTCCTGCATCCCAGCCATTTATGAAGATGTTGAAGAGCACAGGGCAGAAGATGGAGCCCTACATAACCCCACTAGGGACAGGGTGCTAGCCTGATGTCATCCTATTCACTATAACTCTTTCTGCCCAACCTGTGAGCCAGTTGCTCACCCACCACATGATGTCTTTATACAGCTGTGTGCTGGACATTTTCTCCAGAAGGATACTGTGAGAGATGATATCAAAAGCTTTACTGAAATCCAGAAAGATTACATCAACTGGCTTCCCTCAATCAGCTAGGTGGGTTACCTTGTTATAAGAGGAAATCAGGTTTGATAAGCAGGACTTTCCCCTCATGAAGCCATGCTGGCTATGACTGATGACTGTGTTGTCTTTTAAGGGTTTCTCAATACCTCCCAGAATAATCTTCTCCATAACTTCACCAGGCACTGAAGTGAGACTGACAGGCCTGTATTTTCTGGGGTCATCCTTCTTGCCCTTCTTTTAAAATCAGGAAAACATTTGCCAGGTTTCGGTCAGCTGGGACCTCTCTGGATTACCAAGACCACTCAAAAATCATTGAGAGAGGCTTTGTGATGATGTCAGCCAGCTCTTTGAGGATTCTTGGATAAATCCCATCAGGCCCCATGGATTTGTAGGCATCCAGCTGGAGCAGCAGATCCCTCATAACTACAGGCTCAACTAGGAGTTGATCAGTCTTGCAGCCATGGTCCTGCTCAGGGCACTGAGACCCCCTTAGCCCATCAGCAGTGTTGAAGAGAGGCAAAGAATGCATTAAACACCTCTGCTTTGTCCATGCCCCTGTTTGTGAGGTGACCATTCTCATCCTGTAATGGGCCGATGTTATTTCTGTAATGCCTTTTGCTATTAACATATTGAAAGAAACTCTTTATTGTCCCCCAAAGCTCTGTCCAGATTCAACTCCAACTGAGCTTTGCCTGCACAAATTTTCTCCCTACAGTAGCAAGCAGTATCTCTGTGTTCCTTCCACACCACCTCACCTTGCTTCCACTGGGCATACACCTTCCCTTTTTGTCTCATGTCCAAAAGAAGGTTCCTGGTCAGCCAAGCCAGTCTTGTGCATTGTCTGCTGGACTTCCAACATTTGGGAATTGCCTGTTCCTGTGAGTGGGAAAAGGACTGGGGACCCTGTGGACAGGTAACTGGGGATCCAATTAGAAAAAACTGAGAAATTATATTAACATCTTAACAGGAGTTATAACAGTAAGGAAATTATAGGGTAAATCACAGTTGCTGCTCCCTTGGATGGAATGTGGTTGGCATGACTTGAAACCTGTTCCATGATGATTCCCCCCCACACACACACCTGCTAAGGGGGATGGAATGAAGAGTGGAGCAGAGTGGAGAAATGGCAGCCAGGCTCTGTAGAAATCCCTTCAGGGAAGGGAAGATGATGGTACTTTGCAGGCAATAAACTGCATAGCACCTGTTAACTAGGTGAGAGAGGAGATGTCCTGCAGCTGAGCCAGCAACTGTGGCAAAATCCCTCTTCTTAGATGAACTTACTTCATTAAAGCCTAATAATAATATTAACACACACCTCCATTCCAGAATTACCTGTCTCCAAGGTATGACTGTGGCCGCAGCTCTCTTCACAGAGAGCAGCAGGCACAACTTTCCCAAGGATTTTTCCTGGGCAAGGCAAAGAAAGCTCAGAGAAGAAGAGAAAACTATTTCTTATCTCTATTCACTGCTCCTGTTGTTTGGCGCATGTAGAATATGTTATGGAGGTTGTTTACCCAAAGTGATTTGTTAATTGGATACCGATGAAGGTTGTTTTGATTCCTTGACCAATTGGATCCATGTGTGTCATGACTGTCTGGAGACAGTCACAGATTTTTCTTTAGTATTCTTTAGTATAGTATCTCTTTAGTATGTAATTTAGTATAGTATTAGTGTAATATAGTATAGCTTAATAAAGCAATTGTTCAGCTTTCTGAAATCATTAGAGTCAATGCACATTATTCCCCCGCTGGGGGGTCGCCTGTTTCTACTATATATGACCACTCTCCAAGTGGGCATTTAATCTATATTCTTTTGTCTGTATCTTCAAAAGCAAATTGAGACAATTTTGCACCAATCAGTAATAAAGGTGTGTATGACTAGAGTCACTCAAGCTCTACCTAAACACAAAGAAGTAGTATAAAAATAACTTGAGAATGGGGGGAAAGTTAGGGAAGACTCCATCATAACTGCTGGGATCAGCTGACAGGCTGAACCTGTCTTCTCCCCCATAGGGACACCTATTGGGTAAGAATCATACTCTATACATGCTGAACATTTTATTAGGGTTTAGAGCTTGTCTGTAGATTCCTTCAAGTATATTTTTGCAGTCAGACCCTATCACCAACAACCTTTGAGCCTTAACCTGTCACAATTTTATAAAGAGTGTTATTCCATAAACTCTTAATGTGAATCCTTTGCAGACACTGGCAGTCACTGGCAGCAGGTAACACACTCTAATAAAGAGGAAGACCTGCTGAGGGGTCTCCCTTATGCTGTTGGTGTGCTTCCCTAAGTCAGTCAAACCACCCTCCAATCCAACAGGACTGCTTAGTAAAGGATCCCCCTAACAGGATGCTGACAGACTGGTCAGGCACAAGGGCCTTGACTTTCCTGTGACACTTACAGACAAATTAAAGGGTCCAGCAAATCTCCCCACACTAAGGGTTGAGGAAGTCTTCCCTTTTCACATGATACTGTGCCCTTAGGAGGTGGTACTTAAAAAGTGAACAGCACTGATGGACCCCAGCATCTTCCAAAGTATTTTCCCCGGGGACCTTATTTACTAATTCCCTGAACATCCTGAAGTCTGTTCTCCTCATGTCCAGGGTTGAATTTTTGCTGGTACTTTTCCTGCTGTCAGCAGAGATTCTAAACTCAATTGCTTTGTGATGTCTGTGGCCAAGATGGCCACGAATCACTGCTTCACTCTCTCTGTTAACAGGCAATAAATCAAGGAGGGCATCTTCCCAAGTCGGTTCCTTTAGTACTTGTATAATGAAGTTCACATCCAGGTGTTTTACGAATCTTCTGGACCTCTTTCTGCCAGCTCTATGGTGTTCCCAGTTAATATCTGGCAAGTTGAAGTCGCCCATAAGGACAAGGGCAGTTGACTTGGAAGCTTCCCTTAGTTCATAAAAGAGTAATTTGCTGGCATCATGGTCCTGGCTAGGAGGTCTATAGTAGACTCCCACAATGGCATCCACATTATTTGTTTGTCCCTTGATTCTTACCCAGAGACTTTCAACTGTGCCATTGCCAACTGTGAGCTCCACACATACCCTTCTAGTACATACAGTGCTACCCATCCACCTCTTCTGCCCTCTCTATCCCTCCTGAATAGTCTGCAACTGTCCAACAGGGCACTCCAGTCACAGGACTCATCCCACCAGCTTTCACTTATGCCAATTATATAAAATCTCTGGGACTGGACCAAGCTTGTTTGTTCTTCATGCTGCATGCATTAATGTAGAAACATTTCAGGTGTGTTATATTGTATCCAACACCTCATGAAACAGATTGAGGAATCACATTAGTGCTCGTTTCCTCAAGTTTTAGCACACCATCCTATCGATCATCACTGGCAAGCCTGGTTTTGTCCCTTTTCCCCTTACAAATTATTTTAAAGCTCTACCAATGTTGTAGTGTTTTTTGTTTTATTGGTATGTTTGTTGTTTGATTTGTAATTTTGTAGTTTCCTTATGCTGTTCCTTTTGTCCCTGCCCTTTTCCCAGAATTTTTTTACTTCTCCTTTCATTACATGCCAGTCTTTTCCCCAACCTGCTTTCTTTCGAGAAATTTCCCTGTCAGTTTTGTATTTCTCCAAGCCTTATTAGCTCACTGAAAAGGTTCTCCTCCCTTTGTAGCAGGCACTGGTCCTGCATGGCCTCCTTGGCAATCAGAGGCCTAAGAGCTAGGAAATGCCAAGTCAGCATGACCCTAGCAGTCCCTCTCTTCCGCCTTTCGGACCCTGCTTATCTCCCTGTAAATCCATAGGTCACTTTCCCCTGACCCTTACTATTGGACAGTTTTCAAAACCCCTGTAAGGTATAAGAACCCCTAATTCTGCCCGGTTTGGCAGAAGAGCTGTCACTGGACCCTTCGCGGAGACCCAAATAAAAGAATCCTGCGGAACCCCATACAGCGCTTCTCATCTCTCTCCCCTGCGTCTGCTGCCACGGCACCTAGCAAGCTAAGAGAGCTGGAGATCACAAAAGAGCTGATTATCACTAAGAGCTGCAAATCACTCTAGCTTGCCTAGGCTGCCTGAGCTCCCGCTGAGCTATCCCAGCCTCTGGCTCTCTCCTCTGGGCTATCTGTCCGGTGGGTAGTGTCCGGGGATAGCTGGCCCCCCGAGCAGATAGCCGGGGCTCCGAGCCAGATATCCCTTGAAATTCTTAATTAGTTTATACATTGTATTCCCCGCCTTGTTTTTCACTCCCAATTCTCCTGATTTATTAAAGATTGTATCTTCCCCTTGGGACCTGCCCCTGTATATAAGTCACTGTCTGCCCCCAGTTCAGGATCCTGGGACGCTGAAGACGGGAAGTTTTACCATCAAATAAAGTTACCCCGGGACCCATGGTGCTGCTCTTTTGTTTCATGCTGTGCCGTCACTGGTAGCTGGGACTTAGCAGAGCTCGGGAGTGGGGGACTGTCGCCCCCCGTCACCATCCACCTGGGACCGAGCGACATACCAACAAGCTTTCAATGAGTTTTATCAACATCTAAGAAGGCACAAGACTAAACTAGCAGATTTTGTCACTTTTTTTCCTGTGGCAGCCACAAAACCATGCATGGCAAAATCATACAAAATTATGGCAAATTCATAAAAAGAACAGCTGGCCTTTCAGAACACACTCTTATATATATATATATATATATTTATTTTTTTTTTTCATATTATGAGGGAATGTGGATTCTTTGATTTTTTTTTTTGCCAAGGTCAGGATTAAATGCGTGAGACTATTTCTTGTTCGGACTCAGATGTTTATTAGTTCTCATCTATATAACAGTCTCACAAATCGTGAGTTCTACAGCACTTCACACTAACAAACTAAAAATGGAGCCCTATCTCTCTCTCTACAAGGCCTTTTAATGATAAACTGTCCAATTACGAAAGGACACCTAAATTATTTTTACTGTTGACCTAATAATCAACCACCTGTGGCCCACAATGCGGACTTTTTTATCCAATTACACAATACCACCCAAACCCATGAGGAAGAAGGTGAAGAAGGACTAGCCTCCACCCTAAAACCTCCATCTTGCTTTATATATATTACTATAATCTAAAACCTTAAACTCTAAGTATTCCACCATATGATATTATACAGTTCTATTCAAACTACACACCTATAATCCCAGTTCTATCATTCAATTTTGGAAGCCTTCTCCATGGCCTCAGGTCAAATGCAGTGTTGTCTTGGAGATCAGTGCCTGTCAGCACAGAAAGTCTAAAATTCTCAGCAAGCAGGGTTCCAACGTGGGAGGATGATTTGGATTTCCAAACACCTTTTAGCAATTCAGCAGGATGAGGACCAACCAGCTGGAAGTCATGCAGCCTGCCACTGGGCTCCTCTAAAGAGAGGAAAATATTTTTTGGCTTGTGTGAGTCCAACAAGACTGAGACATTTTCTGTCTACTGATATACCAGAGATTTAATAATAGGGAGGTTAGAAAGCTCTTTAGGCTCATTTTCACTCTGAGAGCTTGAGAGAAGAGGGTATGAATAAATTTAGGGTATAGACTGGAAGAAGTAGTGGGAACAACCAACCAAATGAAGGTTAAGATAGAACTTAATAGATTTGTGTTGAGGGGATTACAGGACAGAGGGGATGCACTCACTGTGAGCTGGATATGACAACCTAAGAGGCCCCATCCAGCTTTACAATGACTTGATTCAACCTTTGTGCAAACATCATTCAGATAGTACAGAGATGATAGCCATAGTGGTGGTTAGGATATCTAGTGGACATGGCTCTCTCCTGTGCCCAGAGCTCTGCTTCAGCTGTACAGGGAGCTTGGAAGTCCAGTTGGGACTAGATGTCCACATTCTTAAGACAGGTCATGGTAGGGTGATAACTGCACCCTTTGTCATCCCTGTTTTCTCCTCTATATTTTCCCCTGTAGTTCTGAATTTGAATAGCTTTCTTCATCCATCAGCATCAACTCTTTTTGCTTCTTCCAGAAGATGAAATTGCATTTGTTGCTGATGTAAAGCATGATAGCTCCACTCTGTCCATGGACTTACTTGAATGTAAAACTGTCAGGAGATCAGTCAGGCCTTCAGATATGGTAGACAGTAATGGCGGAAGTTCATTCAAATACTGTAGCTTCCATTTGTCTGGTTAATCAAAATGTGCTTGGCTGCCTTATCCCTGATGCTCAAAGACCATGATATAAAAAAAATATAATGAAAGCATTGTCTTAGAGAGAAATTATCATTTTCTTCTAATAAAAAATTCATTTTTGCTAGGAAGACAAATCAAGTCAGCCTCTTAGACTTTTTGTTGGTTTGGATTTTTTTGTTTGGTTGTTTGTTTTGTTTTTTCTGTTTTCCAACTGAAAAAAGTAGTTACAAGGTAAATAAAATGGAAATTTTTAAGGGGCTGGAATTTGGGAAGGAGCGGATGTTTTTCTCAACTCGTTCTTTCACAGAGGTAGTGGCATGCACCTTTAATATTTGTATGCCAAACTGGCAGCAAGAAATTTCAACAGCACCTTTATGTCTCCTCTTTTCTATTTATACATTACACAAAACTATTTTTCCTGGGTTTATTTGCACATCAAAGGACCACCCCTCTAACCACACATTTCCTACTGAAGGAAACACCAGTAATAAGGCTCATTTCAGTCTTTTGGAGATCTTTGATAACATTCAGGTGTCTCAGAGTCCATGAACACATCCTTAAAAATGGAATATAGCCTCCTATTCATTCAGGGATGTAAAAAACGAATGCCCCAGTTAACTTAAGGGAAAAGATATTTACCTCGTCAAAAATGGATTTTGAAGGACTGTTCCAGGATTACAGGAAAAATCACAATATTAAAATCAATTACATTGAACACCGACTGAGTGTTCACTGACTTGGTAAGTAAAGAGAAATGCCTACACCTCTATCTTCCCATCGTAACAGAGGCAAGCACTGCAAATTACCTCAGCTGGCTTAAAACCATTTCTCCAGCACTGAGTCCATCTCCTCTAATCTTTATGCACCAGAAAGGTAAACAAGCACAGCTCCAGTCTAAGTTGCACAGCCTTTTTGGAAACACTGACTTGCTTATTTTTATCTACTTGTCTGAGCTTTCAAACTCATACTGACATAGTTTCTCTCAGAAAGTTCCAGCAAAATTTATGGTGTTTCACGATTCTTAAAATGCACTCTTTTGAAGGCCCCAATGTTGATTGTTGCTTATTTATGAAAGGAAAAAAAAAAAGGCAAAACACACCAGCCCAGACGGAGGAAATAATGAATAGACAGAGTTCCACATTCATAAATAAAACAATATACTCCCTATAGCTCTTACATAATCTTAAACGGTTGTTTTGGTTTAAATCTAGCGCCATTTTAGTAGGTCTTTAGAGGTGTTTGACAAGTGAATCTTCAGTAATGACAACTGCAGCTTTTACTGACTTTTTTGAAAATATTGAGCTAACTCAAAATTACTGAGGTCAACAGCACTTGCAAACATAAACTAAAACAATATGTGACTGATACACATTGCATGAGAATCTATTTAATGTTTAACACAAGAGGATAATGGCCAAACCTAGAGACACTTAAATGCTGTTGGATGTCACAGCACAGCTACTCTGTGGCTGGGCAATTGTTATAGTTTAACATGGGAAGGAATAGGAAAGTGATATAAAAGATTTCTGTGTAATTGATAGTTTGTTGAACCATTGAGAAGCTGGACACGCCTCTGTGACAGACACACGTCAAAGATGAAAGAAACCCGGGAACAACTTCTATCTTTCCCCGGTAAGAAGTAACATGCCTCGGGCCTGCTGGGTCCTCTCCCAGCCGGGCCCGGGAAGCCCGCCAGGCGCGGGCCCGGGCCGGGACGCGTAGGCTCTGCCGCGGGGGGCCGGGCCCCTCTTCGGGGGGTTCGGGGGACACCGAGTCCCGTTCAGACCGGGCTGGGCTGCAGAAGTTGCCAAGCAGGAAAGTAGAGGAGGCTGCGGAGCTGAGCCCTGATCGGAGCAGGGCTGGCCATGGCTGTTAAGATCTTACCATCAGGTCCCCTCCCCCCAGCGCGGCTGAAAACAGAGACAGCCCTGCAGCCGCACAGAGTGGCCCTGCGGCTGGAAGTGAAACGCAGAGAAAACCAAAGACCAACGACGAAGACGATCCTGACACAACTCCCGCTGCAGCTCCCACCACAAGTTACCGGTGGGTCAGGTGACCATTTGAAGGGCCCAGGCAACATGTTAACTCTTTCAGTGCTTCAATCCTCCCTCAAGTGAGACAAAGGAACAAGATGCAAGCATGTAAAAGAACAACATGAAGACATCATGATCAGTGAGAAAGAAGTTAAGTCCCAGATAAAAGGGATGAGAAAATGCCTTGATTTTGGAGCTGAAATCCTCTTGTAAGGTGTGAAAAATGTGTATTTTATGATTGGCTTTTCGCAAGTATTAAAATGAATATTGTATGTGTATGTTAGAAAGTTATGCTGTATTAATTTTTGTAAATATAGTTTTAGGTTATAACATAATGTTAAAATAGAAACTATGCTATGCAAGATATTTGTTTAAGAAAGGACTTGCACCAGATAGGAGCCACAGGGCACCTAAATCTTTCAGAGAAAGGGAATTTATTGCTCCCTTATCAGCAGAAAACTAACTTCTTCCCACCTCGCTCAGACTGGAAGACGACATAAGGATTAAGAGGAAGAAGTTGACAGTGACCAGACAGAATCCTGTGTTTGAATGGAATTTATGCATCATGTATGAGATGTATGAATATGCAACAGGCAATTGTTTTTAAGGGTTAATCCTCTGTTAACGGGTGTCCTTTTTCGGGCTTGTGTTGCCCTGAAAAAGGTACCTGGACGTCAGTATCTCTTTGTTTTTATTGTCTCATATTGTCCTAATCTCAAATGTTCAAATTTTATTATTTTAATTTTATTACTATTTTTAAATCATTTTATTACTATTAAATTTTTAACATTTCAAAAACAAGTGATTGGCGTTTTTCACATAAGGTATGGAGAAGACTCTTTTTCTCTATAACACATAAAACTATGAGGACATGAAGGCTTGAAATTGATATCGAACAAAGGCCTCCATGTTAAAGTAACCAGATGTAGCTGTGATCCCATGGGAAGTTTGAACAAAGAAAGAAAGAGAGTAATCCTCTACCCCCAGGAGAAGATCTCTGTTCCCAGAGATGAAGATGATTTTAGAGATAGATAAACTTTTGCCTTTGAAAAGCTCATCTTTAAAACAGTACCCCATAAGTTGACATAACCCATCAACAAGCTGTGGGAAGGCTTGTGAAAAAAGGGAGAGACTTCATGATGGCAGAGTTCCCTGGGCAGCTGTTGTAGGTGAAGAAATTGAGAACCATGAGAGAACTGTTTTTTTCCTCTTGTGGAGAAGTCTCCATAACATTAACAAGAGAAACTTCTCTCCCTAATGAACTGAAGAAAGACTATTTTAAAGGTGGTAAACTGACTGGAAATTTTAGGTTTTATCTCTTTATATTATCAGTAGAAAAGAAATGGTTGTGGGGGGAGGAGAAGTATTCTGAAGGGTTTATTTTGATTCCTACTACTTTTTTTCTTTTAGTTACTGTTAATAAAGTTTTGTTTATACCTTTTTAAAGTTTTGAGCCTGTTTTGCCTAATCCTATATCACAGCAGGAAGTGACTTCACTAGTGATTGACCAGCGCCGAACCTACCACACTCATTGGTACATTAACCAGGAAATCTCAAAATTTATAAAATCTCAAATTGACGAACCAAAACCACTACAGCAATTACTCCGGCTATGGTCTCTGGGTGAACAATGATAGGATACATTCAAACCCAAACAAGGACTTCACCCAATCATGTTCCATCCTAAGCTGCAGACATCTCACTGGTCAAAGAGCTGGGCGGTGTTAAGACCGGACCCATCAGCTGTTTAAACACGGGAGTTTCAAACCCCCTATATAAGGAAACTTCCATAATAAACCCTCGCTGTTTGTCTCATGATCAAGATGACTCGAGTCGTGATTTCTGTCTCCAATCTACAACCACACATAACAGTTGGAAAATCTTTTCCCTCCCTGGAATGAACATAATACACCTCTGGCCTTGATTCCACTGCACACACAAGTATAATTTACCGTAGTGATATATAATGGTGCATAAATTTGTAATAGAGCTGGTTTCTGTCAGAACCCAGGACACCACTCTGGGTGACCTGGATGGCTTGAGCCCCTGACAGGGGGCTTACAAGCCCTGGCAGAAGGCTAAAAACACTTGGGGATTCGATCTTAGCCCCTGGGAGAAATTACCAACCTTGTATGAAGAGTCACAGGTCACAAAAGTCTAAGTAGCATAGTAGTAGTAAGCATGGGGTGAAGGGAAAATTTTGGAACCGTGTACAGGGGGTTTAGAACCTTGTACAGGGGGGTTTGGGATTCTGTACATGGGGGTCAGGGAGTCTAGGATGGAGGGATTTGGGCGTGCCCTGTCCTTCTTTCTTCTCCCTGGCATCCACATTCAGGATGATGTTGGCACTCACAGATTGGTTTAGAGTAGAAAGTCACTGTCTAACATAGGTGATAGGTATTGGAAAATAACTGTAAACATAGTATACATAGTTTTTAGTATAAAAGACAGCACCAGCCAGGGAGGCATGTAGTGTGCCTCGAACTGACCTGCCAGACAGGCCTGTGGCAGGCCGGAGAAAAAACATCTTAGATAAGCAACAATAAAGGACCTTGGGAACCACAAACGAAGAACTCCGACTCTTTCTTTGACCATCGGGCTGGCTCGGGGTCATCCTGACCATAGGGAACCCGAGAGTTTCCTTAAGTTTTTTCTGTTCATTTGAAGAAAAGTGATTTTTTGAAGAGTACAGCCATACAAGGGCATGGGCATGGGTTTGGGGTGAGGTAGAAGAGTTGGAAGAGAGTTCAGCCTTGATTGGCAGTGCTTCATTATGCCACACAGCTCTGCATGGACCAGTCCCATGAGGAATACCTCCAAAGAGCTTGAGAAAACATACCTGTTTGCAGATACAGCAAAGTAATTAAATGGAGCCAAACCTCAAGGGAAATAATAAGAATTAAAATGTTCCAAACAGTACTCATCTGGGAATCACAATTAGCTTCACAAAGAGTAATTAATTTAGCTTCTTCAGTTTCTGCAAGATAAAGAATTACTAATCTTACCATTTTATGAATGGGGATATACACATGCAGAAATGTCAATGAGACACTAGCTGGATTCAGACTCTTTTCATGGCCTGTTCTCTACCTTGTGCTGTCTCCCATCACATCAGCTGGTGTTGTCCTTTTCTTTTTATGCAAAACTATATTCTGCTGGGTTTGGGCCAAAGAAGAAATGTCTCCTAAATCTCCTAGGTTTTAACATAATCAAAGTCTTCAGTACTTGACACAAGGGTTACATTAAATACCTTTGCTTGGTCTCTCCATGCTGTCATAGACAATGTGTCCAGACAGGAACCCACTAGATTTGACTTAGCAACCCAACAGTGAAGTTTCCCTAATGAGGCTGATGACTGTCTTTAAATGTGAGGCTGTCCTGCAGGTAAGACAGGAGATAGGACATGTTCTCATCTATTTTTAACTTGGTCACAAAGTAGGTTTGTGACTTGGAAAAATTGTTTTTAATTTTGTCTCAGTTTCCAACAAAGAAAACAAAACTTGCAGCTGGTGTCCAGGGCAGCTGTGCTGCAGTGAATACGAAGTGGATGAAAAATATTATTACTGGACTGTGTAAGGGGAGATTTGAGATCCACTCACATTTTTTAGCAATTTGGAGAACTGCATGAACTGCTAAGTAATGGAGAATGAGATCCATCACAGTGACACTGCTAGAAAAAGAAACTGCATCCCATTTGTCAGAGGCTGGAAAGACTGATGTTGTGAAACATTTTGGAATGTCTGTGTGTGTGTAGTAGGGGGTGGGTCAGGCCTTGCTTTTTGGAAAGACAGTGCTCTGATCCCCTTACCCCCCAGCCCCACAGTGCCTGTCAATCATAGCTTACTAAGCGCAGCCCCCCCCCCAGTCTTGCTTAACCCAGCCCCTGAGTCACTGAGCAACCAGAAGTCCCACCTGAGTGGAATGCTCACAAAGGGCCAAGTATTTAACAGGGCTGACCACAAGGCAAGCATGTCATTATTCAACCCTACATTCATCTTGGAGTTTTCTGTCTGTTACATGGGTGGAACCTAGGAGTTGGTAGCTAAATGTCTGTTTTTCTATATCTTTTCTGTCTTTCTGTCTTTCTTTCTCCCTTCTGCTAACTCTTTACATGGAATGAAACATTGAATGGGTTTAAAGTTTGCTAAGTTAAATGGGCTAAGTCAATGCTGTGATAAGTGTTTTATGTTGTAAGAAGTCTTTTACCAAAGTTCCTTGATTTTCTGTATTTTGCCAGTAAAATTTTGTTTAATTTCTACTTCTTGAGAATATCTGGTTATTATCTTTCCCTTGCGCCTACCCAGAGTAAAGGAACCTCAGTTTACTCCCTTACACTTAAGTGTCCGGGGTGTTACACCATTGTGTTCATGTCCTAAAGCCAAAGTCTGTTTTAATTTTCCAAATTTATGATTACTAAACAGATGACCTGAAAATTCCCTTTGCCACATTTCTCTGACATGAACCAGCAGCTTGTCTACTTTATGCCTATTTACAATAGACCACAATATAAAAAAAATATTAAGCTATTGGAGCATGTCCAAAGGAGGGTCACAAGGATGGTGAAGGGTCTGGAGGGGAAGCCTTGTGAGGAGTGGCTGAGCTCACTTGGTCTGTTCAGACTGGAGAAGAGGAGACTGAGAAAAGACTTCATTGCAGTCTTCAACATTCTCAAGAGGGGAAGTGGAGGGGCAGGTACCGATCTCTTCACTCTCGGGACCAATGAACGGACACAAGGAAACAGCATGAAGCTGACTCAGGGGAGGTTTAGGTTAGATATTCGGAAAAGGCTCTTCACCCAGAGGGTAGTTGAGTACTGGAACAGGCTCCCCAGGGAAGTGGTCACAGCACCAAGCCTGACAGAGTTCAAGAAGTATTTGGACAATACTCTCTGGCACATGGTGGGATTCTTGGGGATGGTTCTGTGCAGGGCCAGGACTTGCACTTGATGGCCTTTGTGGGTCCCTTCCAGCTCAGCATATTCTGTGATTCTCTAATTCTATTTGTGGCCGATATGAACTGTGAAGGCTGAAAACACATCCAGAGGATCGTTTACAGTTCCTAGTGATGAGAAGGGGTGTGAACAGCAGTGTGTCACATATATTTGCCAGCCACAAAGTTGAAACTGATTGGGTATGAATAGAGCTGATAGGCTTATCTCTAGCTGATGCTTCATGTGGCAAATCCTGTTCCTGAGGACTCCTTTGCCTGCTCCAGGATGGCTAGAAAGAAGTCCTGCAGCACTCTGGTAAGGATGTGCTCATGTTGCTCAGGACAGGTTTAAATTGGCTATTAGGAAAAACTTCACTGAAATGGTCAAATGTCAGAAAAGGCTGCTCAGGGAAGTGGTGGGATGACCATCACTGGAAGTATTATAAAAATGTGTAGATGTGGTGCTTAGGGACATGGTTTAGTGGCAGACTTGGCAGTGCTGGGATAATGGTTGGATTTGATGATCTTAGAGGTCTTTTCCAATCTTTATGATTCTGTGTTATCTCACCAGCTGCTTGGAACCAAAAGGCCAAGGTAAATCAGGTACACAAGAAAGCCCTGCATGAACTATCTATCTGCTGTTTGTCAGTTCTTAAATACTCACAGTCCTTTGTTGGTTAGGATAGTGCTATTATGGCTTTGCTATTGCTCCTTGCTTGCAGTGCCCTCCAGGCACCTGTGCTCAGGAGCTGACCATGAAGACAAGCTGGGAGGCAAAGCTGAGCGCAGGCCACAAAACCCATGAAGCTGATGGGAACAAGGCTGGCATATGCATAATGCACCATCACTGGAGCTCTAGAGATGGTAATCACTGCTACTGGAGGGTGGAATGGAAGGAAAGACATTACAGACCTTGGAGGTGAAGCCACCCTTTGGCACCTCATGTAGGAGGACAGAGAAATGTCATCCCACCTTCCCCAGCCTGGATTTGAACAGTAAGGGAATTCAACCAACTTTTAAAATCCCCAGAAGATATCATGGTTTGCATTCAAGTTGTCAGTCAGGCAGATGCATTCCTTAAACACCCATGATTAGCCCTCTTCCCCAATTAGCTGGAGAAGAATCAAGGCTCTTCTGCAAAATTGTAGGAATGTGCCCCCTGTTGACGGAGTGACAAAATTATCCTTTGTCCCCTTAAAAAGGAAATAAGCCCAGAAGTTTCTCTCCTCAATTAGGTGAAAAGACATCTCATAGGATCTGGGGGACTTCACCTCAAACCTAAGGATAGCCAATTGGACAGAAGCCAAAAAGTCCCACCTAAGCAATTTACTAGAAAAAGAAGAGAAAAAAGAAATTAATCACTTTTGTGAGGTGTTTTACCAGGAGCAAGAACCTCTTGCCCTGGCTCGTTTTTTCTCTGTAAAGAGGTTTGTTATTTTGCCTTTTATTAGAACTTTTCTGTTTCCAACACTGCCACAGAAGCCATCCTGCTGATTTTATGCCATCTGAGGTGGCTGAGCTATCTCGGGTGTGATATAGATCTCCAAGAGCTTATAAGACCTGGCAGGAGACTCCTATATCACAAAATGGCTATGGAGGCACCTATTATATTTCCATGGACTTGAATGTAAACAGTAATAAAAAACTCCCACTAACTTTCCAGGAAGACTTGCTTTGAGTGCACATCCTTATGTGCCTTTGCCATCTAGAGAGATACAAGGTCCCTCTTTTTCTCCCTGAGACAAAAGTGATCAGCTTCAGAGCCACTATCCCCAGAAGATCCCAACTGCCTGCTCCTTGAGAAGCTGCTTGGCTTAGTGGAAGAATTCTTTTTTTTTAAACTCAGTGGCAGAAAGGGAAGGGGAGGATCAATTTTGCATCCAGAGTAGTTGGGAACAAGAGCAGCATCTCTTGCTCCTGAGAAAGTCATCATCCTTTGGTGTAGCAGGCCGAGGGCCTGCAAGGCCTCCTTGGAGGTCAAAAGCCTGAGCTAAGAAATGCCAAGTCAGCATGACTGGACCTTAGCAGCCCCTCTCTTCCGCCTTTTGGACCCTGCTTATCTCTCTGTAAGCCTATAGGTCACTTTCCCCTGACCCTTACTATTGGACAGTTTCCAAAACCCTTGTAGGGTATAAAAACCCCTGATTCTGCCTGGTTCGGCAGAAGAGCTGTCACTGAGAACCTTCGCGGAACACCCGAATAAAGAATCCTATGGAACCTCATATGGTGCTTCTCCTCTCTCTCCCTGTGTCTGCTGCTGCGGCACCTAGCAAGTTAAAGGGCTGAAATCACTGAGAGCTGATAATCACTAAGAGCTGAAAATCACTTTAGCTTGCTTAGGCTGCTGAGCCTCCACTGAGCTATGCTGGCTCCGGCACCCTGCTGGGCATCAGCCCAGCGGGAAACTGCCGTGATACTTTGGTGATACCCTGCCCTGGATGGAAGCATTTAAAGAGGGAGGAGGTCTATTCTGGGCTCTGAGCCCGGCCCCGGGAAAAGAGAAAGCATGAGGAAAAATAGAGAAGCTCTGCAAATGAACAGTCAGCATAAACAAAGCCTATCAGCCCAGGCAAGAGGTCAAAGCAGGACTGCACTAAACAAATCATGGTGAAATCCTCACCTGGTAAAGTAATTAGCATTATTAAAGCTTATGGAAAGTTACTGATGCTGCCCATGTTTTCTATTGAAACACTACTCAGACATTTAATTGGCTTGGTTCTCATAGAGCTGATTGCTCTTCTTTTCCTTCTGGAGTTTATCAGGCCTGTATCTACAAACTGAAACTTTCAGATGTGCTTCCCTGGCTCTGCCCATCAGACATGAGATAGGAGATGAAGCTTTGCACAAACTAAGCAATTCAGGAGAAACGTAGAGAAACAGGGCTGACTTGGGAAGTTGAATAATTTCCTTCTCTGTGTTCCTTCAGTTCTTTGTGAGTTCAGCTCTAGCACTACCAAACAGCCCTATGCTTGCAGCACCTAAAATACTACAAATTATTCAGAGGGATGAAAATTGCATCTGATGATGTCAGCAAAGGGTGGTTTTGGTGCTTTAGTCACCATAAAGGTGCCTTCACTCACACACAAAATGCTCGTGTGAGCATCGTCTGGCATATTTCTAGCATTATTTGATAAAAAGTTAATGATGACTGAGTGTCTGTGCTCATGAAACTCTTTTCCTTCAACTTTTACTAGACTCTTTGGCCAAAGCATTCTCATCCTCTGATTTGAGCCCTCTTCTAGAAAGCTAATTGTCTCTCATAGGTCAGGCCTGCATGGACAGAGAAATTTCCACCAGAGGCTTCTAAGTCTTTCCACAATGTTTTATAAAAGCCTCACAAAAAACATTAATCTCTAGGGCTCTTGACATATGTGAGATTGGGGAATTGTCACTGTGATATTTTATGAAAATCCTTTTGCAAGGATTTTTCTCCTGAGAAGCTGAGAAGCCTCAGAAAAGAAATGTAAACAACAACTATCTGATAGCTGTGGAATGTGGTCTGGAGATGGTTTACCAACAGGTGCATCTTTGATTGGTCTCATGTAAGTTGTTTTTACTTAGTGACCAATCACAGCCAGCTGTGTCAGACTCTGTCATGAGTTTTTATTATTCATTCCTTTCCTCACCTTCTGATGTATTCCTTTCTCTCTATAGCTTAGTATAGCTTTAGTATAGCATTTTTAATATAATATAGTATCATTATATAATAAATCAGCCTTCTAAGAAATATGGAGTCAGATTCATCTCTTCCCTTGTCCTGGGACCCACGAACACATTGACAGGGAATTGTGCTTTTTTAAGATTTCACTAGAAAAAGCAACTTGACTTGATGCTGAGATACAGGTTCAGCTCTGGTTTTACCTCCACTCCCTAGGTCTAGTCTTGTCTGGTTGATGTGCCCTTTAAAGGACAACCCGGTCTAGGAGCAAAGAGCTCTTTTCTTGGCCCGAGGATATATCTGTATGGCAGACAAGGCTGTGGAAGAAGGATGTTCTAGTCCACTGAGAGCTGTATGACCACAGCCTGCCTTAATGGGAAATGCCATGGTCACAGTAGCTCTGCAGCTGTGTGGAGGGATGTCTCCTCAATTATCAGGAGATGTTTTTGAGTATGCCTTCTCCCTAAAAGCAGTGGTAAGATTTCTGAACCTGCCTGATTGATTCATTCATCATCTGATTTTACTGGGATATGATCCATTTAGATTTACAGCTCATTTCCAAGGAGGAGGGAGACCAGAGAGGCTCATCCATCATATCCTCCATCATTGCAAATCAAAGGCAGCTCCACATTGGGAGACTCACAATGGCAAAGGGAAAGGACATTTTGCACCATGGCTCCCAGAGATTTCTGGAGCTACCTGACATCAATCCCCTTGCTTTTCTTGAAAAGAAAAACCCCTCACTGCAAAATGATGGCAAAGGAAAAGCTGGAGGATTTGAAGGGATGTGCTGGCCTTTCAACAGTCAGCTTTGCGTGGCTGGACCAAAGGATGGCCTCTCAAAGTCTGCAGTAAGGCTGTTCAGTATGGCCACCTGTAACACACCAAAGAAATTTGGGAACACCACAAGTTTCCAACTCAAAGCCCAGAAGGATGGCTTCAGGATTAAACCCTTGTTCCAGGGCTTTCAGGACTATCCCCAAGAAGCACAGGGTTGAGGAACAGGATAATTTTTAAAAAGCAGGCACCTTTCCACCCAAAACAACTAACTAATTTGGGTGCCCCAGGGCCACGGTTAGCTGTTGCAGGGAAGTACAATATTGCTCTCATGTCTGCCTCCTGAGTTGCTGCTGCTGCTAGGTACCAGCACAGGACCTGGTGAGTCCTACAGAGCTTCAGAAGAAGACTGAACCCAAACTGCCTTCAAAACAAATTTGAGACCAGAAGACAAAAAGCAGGCAAGTTCAAAATGGGGGATGTTATCTCTTTCTCCGTGTCAAAAAGGACTCAGAGAAAATCCCACTAGAAAGAACAAATATGTGACGGCCAGTGATAAAAAGGGAAGGAAAACACAGGCAGCCTCATACTATTTATCTACCAAGCTAAATATTTTCCCTTACTGCTACCACTTCTGAGTTCTTGACTGTTGGAGAAGAGCAATCCAGCAGCCCAAGAAGCCAACAGGGAGAAATCCACTTTCTTCATCCCAGTTTGGTGCAAGCCTTTTATTCACACTCCATAAAAGCATGTCTACAAAGCTTCCTCTTGAAGATGCAGTGGACTCCTGGGATAAAATTTAAGGAGACCGAGGTTTGCTCCCAACAGTGCTGGTCTGTGGCCACAACCAAATCACCTCCCTTAGAGTTTTTTCTGTTCTCTGAAATGGGCATAGCATCTTGCCCTGCTTTGTGAGATGCTAAAGTTATGTGTGAAAAGCATGGCATAAAAACAAAGTATTGTCACATAAAGCTGGATGAAGCTTTAAAAAGAAGCCAGGGTAATGTGGGTGCCATTAAAATCCTGGAAATGAGTGCTAGAAGTGGCTTGAATTTGCTCTGGTACTCCTGCTGTGTGCTTTTATTAACCATCGGGAAATATTGCCTTGCAGATAAACATTGTGATGTGGTAAATGTCCAAAATTTAATTAAGCCCATTACAACCAATAAAAATGTAGCTTTCATTAGTTTGTGAATGTCTTATTAATTTTTTTTTTGTAAATCTAGAAAGAATGTTTTTCTTAAACAAGTGCCAAGTAAGAGAGTAAACAACTTCTGTTCATACACTTTCATCTCTTCTCCAAGGCTCTCTCCTGCAAGGGAAAGGCTCTTGTTACACACTCATCATGCTTGTCCACAGTACTCTTGCAAACCTCTCCAAGCACAATGGATCCACCCCCAGTAACTGCTGACTGACCGCACCTGGGTGTGCAGATAGCACACTGTGAAGTCTTCTAATTCCTGTCTGCCCACTTCTGCCAACCCTTTAACTCCCATCTTAATCTTTTAATGTCATTCAGTCTTTGGGCCAAGAACATTAATATATTTGCTTTATAATGCTCACAACAACAGAGATTTTTTATGGACAATATCATCTTCTTAACTGTGACCATGCTACTGATTAAAGGGGTCACATTGACAGCAAGGGAATCTATAATGTCTTTATTTGTTCACAGGAAGAATACACCAGGAGTTCAAGTTTCTCTCTCCAGCTGTGGTCTCTTGGTATTTTGATCCTGACCACCTTTGAGAATAAAAGGGGAATTTAGCTCTTAAATGTGATCAGTCACTGGTGTCTCGGTTAACACCATCCATAAAAGGATAGGTTTCTTTGTTACACATAACAAAGGCTGACACCACAGAGTTGAAATAGGAGTAGCATGAAAAAAGTATCTTTTTTAGATAAAAAGGAGTGATGTAGTTAGTTTGGAGGGAGGGGAGCTCCCTGGGGAGTCCCTGGAAAGCCCCCTAAGGTGAGCGTTGGCAGGCAGCAGCAGGCAGGCAAGGAGACTCCACATGGCTTCTGAGGGTGCTAATTAGATGAGGGTTTATTGGGGGTCCTACCCCCGGGAGCAGCATGGTTACTGAGGGGGAAGGGGAAAGGAGGAAGGGGAGGGAGGGGGAGAGGGAGAGCCTAGGGAAAAAAGGGCCAAGAGAGGAGGAGCAGGGCTAAGAGGGCGACTGATCTCCCTCACACAGCTTAAGAGGGAAAATCAAAGTGGGCGCAGAATAAGACTTGGGCCAATGAGATTACAGATACATGATGGTTCAGGGCAGGACCACAGGCTTGGAATACACCATACATTTTGGAGGGGTGAGACAGAGCATACCATTTAACTAAAATGCAACACTACAAAGGGCCAATAATTAGCCATGCTAATAAAGGAGTGGTTATTAAGTTTTAGTAACACACTTCATTATATTGCTCATTCATGAAGGGAGGCGAGAAGAAAATTTTTAGAGGCTTCAAAAAGATTTTTTAAAAATTTCTGAATTGCACATCATGGTATTTCAGCACTATAAAGACCTGATGATAGTATGATTGCAAAACAGGACATTCTTGAGGCCGTAAAAAAAATGGGCACAAAAAAAAAGACTGCTGTTATCAAGTAAAATATCTGAAGACTGTGGTTGACTGTTTTTTTCTCTCTGACTTATAAAAGCATCATATCCTCAAATTCAAACAAGCAGATGTCTACCAGAAACACTCTGAAACCAACAAGCTGTTTGCGTTGGACACATCATTTTGGTATCTTTACCTCTTGACTCTCACACTGATTTTTATTTCATTTGGGTTTGATCCAAGGCAATTGGAGAGGATTTTAAAGTCACTAATTGTGGAAGGGGCTAACAGCGGGCCTGTTAGCTAAAGGAGAGAGAAGAAGCTGAGAAGAAAGAAGAAGCTGATAAGGAGCTCTCTCCAAGGCTGTAACCAAGGAGACCAAGAGAACTGAGGAACTGAAGAAAGATAAGAACTTCACAGCTGCACAAAGTATTTTTAGAAAGTTAGTTAAGTCACTGTAACTTTTCACCAGTGATGTTATGTTGATTTATTGTGCCCAATAGTTAGGGTAGAAGAAGCATAAACAATTAGAAAGTGTATAAAAGGTCAGCCATGTTAAATAATAAAGAATTGCCACCTGAGACTGCTTGTGGTCTCTGCTTCGTGTTGTGACTGCCTCAACAGCGACAACTAATGACCTCTGAACTTCAATGATGGCATTTTGGGGCATTTTATCTAACAGAGGAGATAAGGGCAGAAATGGCCATTCACTCACCACCCAATGGAAGAGAAAATATGACATCATTAGTGGTTTCAGTTGAAGCAGATGAAGCAAGCTGCTGAGGCTGTGCAAAGAAGAGGTGATATTGCTGGAGGGAGAAATGTTTTGAAGTACATGCAACCATGGTATCACCTCCTTTTGTTGATAGTATACATCCACAACCGATGACAACTTCAGCTCTACCTCCATGTTCTTGCAAAGCAGCAACTCTGAGCAACCCTAAGTCATACCTGCTCCTTTGCTGAGTGTCTGATTTTTTGTTTCTTCCCTCTGAACGATTGTAGAAAGTTAATTTTTTATATGAAGTTGGGTCTTCGGAAATGCTAGTATATAAAGGGCCTTGCATTGCATTTTCCCTGCAACTGACTGCTCTGAGCACTTTAAACATGACCTTGATTCCTCCCAGTAAGAGAAAATACCATATTGTTCCTCACATAGACTTCTGAAGACATTGTTTTGAGCTTTATCTCTCTGGTGCAAAATGGTTTGCCATGCAGAAGATAAGCTAAAGCTCTTAGATGAAGGATAAGGCTGATAAATTTGCTCCTTGGGAGAAAGGGGACCTCTGACAATGTGGGTAAAGGTCACCTAGAAGATAGAACTAAGTTGGTAGCACAGAAGGTCATGACAACACTGAATCAGAGATGAGACCACCTGCCCAAGGAGAGGAGTGAGGCACTGTAGAGGGTACCATTTCTCCTGATTCACTCTTCCTAAGACATGTAAGGTAAAATTTTTCCTTCTCTCACCTTGTCAGGAGCTCTCATGAACTCCTCCCAGCCATCTGAAGTGTGAAAAGTGCATATTATATGGCTCTACGCAGATATTTACTATATGTATTTTGTTGTATTGATTAGTAGTGCTGTATTACATTTTGACAGTATGGTAAATGTAGTTTTATAGTTAAAAGGTAACTTTTGTAATTAAAATAGGAACTATGTACGTGGAATGGTTTTTTTAGGAAGGAATGAGGAACTCGCACCAGATAGGAGCCACAGGGCACCTAAATCTTTCAGAGAAAAATAATTTATTGCTCCCTTATCAGAAGAAACTAACTTCTTCCTGCCTTCCTCAGCCATAAAGATGCCGTTAGGATTAAGAGGAAGAAGTTGACGATGACCAGACAAAATCCTTTGCTTGAATGGAATTTATGCATCATGTATGAAGTGTATGAATATGCAACAGGCTATCATTTTTAAGAGTTAATCCTCTTTTAACGTGTGTTCTTTTTCAGACTTATTTTGCCCAGAAAAATGTACCCAGACTGTCTGTAACTCTTTGTTCTTATTGTCTCATATTGTCCTAATCTAAATTGTTCAAATTTTTATTACACTAATTATATTGCTATTTTTGTAACCATTTTATTACTATTAAACTTTTAAAATTTTAAAAACGAGTGATTGTCATTTTTCACATGAAGCTCCTGCTTTTATGCTTCCATCACTGTCCTGCACCTTTTTCCAGCCATGGTGGCATGGTGCAGCCATTCCTCCTCCCCCCTCCCCCCCCCCAAATGCCTACATCTCCCACTTATCCTCACCAAAGTTATGTTCTGCTCAGGTCAAGGTTACTTTCTCCCCGGCACTCATTATTGAAGCAGACCCACTGTCCTGGTTTTGCATGGGAGACATTTATGGAAATGATGCAAAGCTTTTAGCCACTAGAAAGTTGTACACACCTCTGTAAAAAAACCACATGTTAAAGACGAAAGACACCCGCGAACTTCCTCTTTCTCTTCCCGTCAGCAAAGAGCTAACACGTCCCGGCCCCCTGTTTCAGCCAGGCTGGGCCGGGGGCCCCCTGCCACGGGGCTGGGCCCCTTCCCCCAGGGTGACCACCGTCCCCCCATTGGCTGCGGGGCATGGGAGGGAGTGCCGTGGGCCGGGCCATGGCTGCGATTTCTAACATCTTGCATCTAGCCCGGGGCCAAGCAGAGTCCACCGGCCCCCAGGAGCAGTCCCGGGCTGAGCCAGCTCGGCCAAGATTCTACCACCGGGAAGGGGGAAGGAGAAGCCACACACCCCACACCCCCCTCTCTCCGGCATGCTGATGCTGAGTTCTGGCCTGGATGATTTGATCCTAGCTGATCCCCCAGCCATAGTTCCACCCATCAGTCTGTAGCACCCAGCCTGACCAGGGTCAGGTTGACCATCTGCAGGCTCCTGGCGAGATGTTAACTCTTTCAGTGCTTCAATCCTTCCTTCAGCGAGAGAAAGGAACAAGATACAAGCATGTAAAGGAACAACATGAAGACATCGAGGTCAGTGAAGAAGTCAAGTCCCAGATGGGAGGGATAAGGAGATGCCTTTAGTTTTAGGCTGAAATCCTGTTGTAAAGATATGGAGAAAGACTCTTCTTCCCTATAATGCATGAAGGTATGGGGAGATAAAAGTGTTAAAATTGTAGATATCCAGTAAAGGCCTCCATGCCAAAGTAAGCAGATGTTAAAGTAGCTGTGATCCTGTGTTTGAACAGAGAATGAGAGAAGGGTGATGAAAATCCTGTGCCCCCAGGAAGAGAAGATCTCTGTTCCCAAGGATAAAGATTATTTTAGAGATAGATAATAAGAACCTTTGCCTTTGAACAGCTCATCTTTAAAACAGTACACCATAAGTTGACATGGTCCATAAACAGAACTGTGGGAAAAACTTGTGAAAAATGGGAGGAACTTCATGATTGCAGATTTCCCTGGGCAGCTGCTATTCATGAGAGAGCCATGAGATAACTGTTTTTTCCTCTTGTGGAGAAGCCTCCATAACATTAACAAGAGGGACTTTTCTCCCTAAGTGAACTAAAGAAAGACTATTCTAGAGGTGGTAAACTGACTGAAATTTTAGGTTTTGTTTCATTACATTGACAGTGGGAAGTAAAGGTTGTGGGGGGAGGAGAAGTGTTCTGAAGGTTTTCTGATTTTTATTACTCTTTCTTTTAGTTATAGTTAAACTTTTCTTTTTACCCTTTTAAAGTTTTGAGCCTGCTTTGCCTTTCTCCTAATCCCACTTCACATCAGGAAGTGAGTGCACTGGTGATTGGCCAGCACTGAAACCCACCATACTCATTGGTGCACCACCCAGGAAATCTCAAAATTGGCAAAATCTGAAATTGGAGAACCAAAACCACTACAGCCACTTATTAAAGAAACAGTAGCATCATATAGTGCAGCTGCTGCTCAAACACAAGAGACCAGAACTATAGTATTCCTATATGAAGATATCTGTGCCAACTAATTTTTGTGGCACATAGATAAAATTATGATTGAATTTATCTGGATCTAGTAAAATCTGAAAAGACCCTATCAGAAATCATCACCTTAATGAAATTCTGGGCTGCTTCTGGGAAGACTGAGAATTGTAAAACCAATCTACCAAACTTTCATTCACAGCTTCATTGCAAAGCCATTACAGATACAGTAAAGACCATCAAACTCAGAGAGGTGTATGTGAATGCATATGTAGGAATGGAGAACATCACATTTTCTTACTCACAAGGCAACCTGGCAGCCTGGATGGGACAGAAGAGCAAAGAACAGATACTTCTGATGCTACCAGCACACCTCAGTGTTTCAGAACTTGTTTTTCGCAACCTATAACTTGAGTCTGAAATCACCTCTGCAAGCAAACTGCATGAGCCTTCACTAACCATGTTGGTCACGATGCTTGCAGTACGCTGCCAGAGGTCTCAAGCTATCCATCCACAGCCAATCTCGCTCTTCCCATAGCATCGTGGAATGGTTTGGATTGGAAGAGATCTTTACAGATCATGTAAGTCAAATCCCCCTGCCATGGACAGGGACATCTTTCTTTAGACCAGGTTGTTCAAAGCCCCATCCAACCTGGCCCTGAACACTTCCAGGGATGGTGGCCTCTTGTGGGAAAGACATTTTGTGCCGTTCTTGTGAGCCAGTGAAGGCTTCCTGGAGATAAGGAAAGCCCCGTATCTCCCTCAAGGAACACACCAAGGCTATCACTATGGCAACATGATGGAAGAGAGAAAATTAAAAGATATGGACTTTAGCTGGCTCACAGAATGACGTGGCTCCCTGGTTACCTTTTGAGAACTTTGTTTCTTTTTTATGATCAATGGGTAATGTATGTTTCTGTTAAGTAAATGTAAATATCTTGAAAAACTATAAGAGCAACATGTTGCTATAATAAAGCTCTTATACAGCCTTCTGATGGAGTCTGGGTGCTTTGTGCCATGTTGCGCTCTATAGCAACATCTGGTGGCTGCCCGCCATGATTGCAACTGGACTGTAAAAAAGAAAAGAGAAAAAGAGTAAAAGTTGAAGGGTACCCTACAAATGAGTGAAGGCAGCAAGGACGCTGCGGAGGTCCGGACCTAATTCAGATGTTTGATCCGAGGTGAGTGATTGGGAAAAATAATGGGAAATAATTTATCAAACAAGGAAAATACTCTTTTGTCCACATGGAAAACTTTTCTGAAAAGGAAAAATGTTCAAGCTTCTGATTATGCTCTTCGTAGTTTACTGATATGGTGTAAATCACAGGACTTTGAAGCTGATGCCGACACTGCCTTCAGTGTCTGGGCATGGAAAAAGGTTCGGAAGAGACTATGGGAGATGATATCTAAAGGGGATAAGATGGTTGTCGATTTGGTTACTACCTGGACACTGTTGTATGAGGCATTGAGGGAATGGAAAGCAGAACAAGATAGAGGGGAGGAATTGGAGGAACAGGAATTAGAGCAAGAAACTGAAGTAGAGGAACAGGAGGAAGATAAGGCCGAACCTGTCGATGTATCTCCCCCTGAGGAGTCTGCTGCAGTTGCTGTGGAGGTTCCCCCAGGGTTTTCTATCATGAGACTCAAATGGCAGGCTAAGACTGTTCCTCGGTATTTATCTCCAAAATACTATGTTAAACCTATGTATACTTCACCTGCTCAGCAGTTAGTCGAACTGAGTACTAAACCAAAGTATTGTACGCCTGTACAGCAATTAGCAAAAATGAAGTTAGAGAAGAAGCGAAGTGAAAAACAGGCTAGGTCATCAGCCCTTCTCTCTCTCTCTCTGGGTTGTTTGCTCCCCCCTCACCCTCCCGTGGTTTGGCTGCTCCCCCCCTCTTTCCCTTGAGCCATCAGCCCCTCCTCTGCCCTCCTTCGAGTCATCTGCCTCCTCTCCATGTTCCCTTCAGCCATCTGCCCCCTCTCTGTCCCCCTTCAAGTCGTCTGCCTCCGCTCCACCCCCAGCTGAGCCGTCTGCCCCCCCCCCCCAAACTGGTTGAACAAATGCAATCTTTAACATTGTGTCCTTCTTTGTCTAGTGATAGTTCTGATGATGAACTGCTAGTTATAAGTACATCTAAAAAGACACAGGGATCTGTTTCTCTTAGACCTCGTAGCAGATCCAGGCCTGCTGTTTCTTGGACCCTGCCTCCCTGCCAGGTGGCTGTGACTCCTCTACACCCTTTGCAATTTTGGGAGCATGTGAGAATTAAAGCAGCTGAAGTGGGAGATTGGAATTTGTTAGAGAAAATAGGTCCACCTAAAAGGATGGAGATGGCTGCTGCTGCTGCTTCTGGTGGTCCTGTGGCTTTTCCTGTTTTCAAAGCTGCTCCTAATTCGGGACAACAAGATAGCCATCAGGTTTTTGCATGGAGGGTTGTGCAGGATCTCCAGTCAAAAGTAGATCAGTATGGTGTTAACTCTTCACAGGTGATGCAAGTGATTCATGTTCTAAATGCTGATGTACTTGTGCCTTATGATATTGTTCACTTTGCTACGATTCTGTTTCAGCCAGTGCAGTATGGTGTGTTTCAAGCTACCTGGAAACAAATGGTTGAAAGAGTAGCATTGGACAATATGCAGTTATCTCAGCATGATCCACATCATGCTGTGGGAGTTGATGACTTGCTGGGTAATGGACCGTTCTGTAATCCGGATTTGCAGGCAAGATGGGACCCCCTGGTTCTGTCACAGGCCCAGCAGCTGGGTATGAGTGCCTTACTTAAAACAATGGAGGTGGCAGCTCCTAAACCAAGGTATATTACCATCCAGCAAGGGGTGAAGGAACCTTTTCTGCAGTTTCTGGAGAGGGTTGCAGCAGCCCTTGAGAAGCAAGTAGAAGATGATAAGTTGAGGCAAAACTTTATGCAGGCAGCTAGCTTGGGACAATGCGAATGAAGATTTCAGGAGAATTATTGATTCTTTACTGGGAGATCCCTCCCTGTCTGATCTTGTAGTTGCTTGCTCAAAGGTTGGCTCTGTTGAGCATAAAATGGCTGCTTTGGCAAAAGTCATGAAGTCCTCACCCAGATGTTCTGCTTGTCAAGAATAAGGGCATGGGAAGACACAATGCCCTCAAACTGCTGGACGATGTGTACACTCTAGGGTAATTTGGAGTGGTAAAGTGCCTTGTTATCATTGTTGTAACTTTGGCCATATTGCTAAATGTTGTAAGTTAAGATCTTTTTCAGGTGGTTGACAAGTGCAGGGAAACTGGAAGAAGAACGTGAAGGGGCGCATGGAGACACAAATACCCCAACGACAATCACGAGCCCTGCCAGCACTGAAAGGCCGTGACGGATACACAGGGCCCACAAGAGGCTCAGCAGGGATTGATATACTGGTAGCTGACACAGTGACTATTTTGACAAGAGATATATGTAAAGCGCCTCTTGATGCCCATGGTCCTATAGGCCAAGGTTTGAGTACTTTTCTGATGGGAAGATCTAGTAGCACTATTCAAGGTATTAATGTCCATTTAGGTCTTATTGATTCTGATTATGTGGGACAAATTCAGGCTATGGTGTCTGTTAGTGAACCTCCTGTTGTTATTCAAAAAGGTACTTGTATTGCTCAACTTGTTCCTTTTATGAGTTGTGTTCCAACTGTAGTAGACCAGAGTCGTGGCACTGGAGGTTTTGGATCTACAGGACCACCTCAGGTTCTCTGGACTCAAAAGGTGACAGATGAGCGTCTGGTAATACAATGTTTGGTCATTGCTAAGGGATGTCACCCAGAAACTACAACAATATCAGGTTTACTTGACACGGGAGCAGATGTAACTATAATTTCACAGTTTGTTTGGCCTCCAACATGGCCCCTCACTCAATCAACCTTTGGAGTTGTTGGGTTAGGTGGGTCCACTGCTGGTGCTTTATCTGCTATTGCGGTTACTGTAACACATCCGGAAGGCCAACAAGCTAACATCAGACCTTATGTTACTAATGCTCAACCTAACTTATGGGACTGTGACTGCTTAACCCAATGGGGTGTTAAAACTACAATGGATTTTTAGTGGGGGCCACTGGGATGCAGGGCCTTAAACATCTGGTTGTGTCCTTGACATGGCTGACAAATAAGCCTGTCTGGATTGATCAGTGGCCCCTGCCTACTGAAAAGCTTCTTGCCCTGCAAGGCTTAATGATAGAACAATTACAAGCTGGACATGTTGAAAAATCATTTAGCTCATGGAATACACCTGTGTTTGTAATAAAAAAGAAATCGGGTAAATGGAGACTTTTGCACAATTTGCAGCAGATAAACACTGTGATGGCTGCGATGAGTGCTTTACAATCAGGTCTCCCAACACCTACAATGATTCCACAAGGATGGGAAATAGTTATCATTGATTTGAAAGATTGCTTTTTTACAATTCCATTGGCTGATCAGGATAAGGAGAAATTCATCTTTACTGTGCCTTCTTTAAATCATGAGGAACCGGGACAAAGATATCAGTGGACCGTTTTGCCTCAAGGAATGAGAAATTCTGCAAGTATTTGTCAATGGTTTGGGGCAGAGGCTTTATCTAAGGTCCAAGAGCAATTTAGCAATTGTTATTGCTATCATTATAATGATGATATCTTGATGGCATCCAAAAATAAACAACAATTATTGGCTCTCAAACAATGTGCTGTGAAAAATTTAGAAGCCTTTGGTTTGGTTATCGCCCCGGAGAAAGTTCAAAGACAGATGCCTTGGAAAGATTTGGGGTTGATAATCACCAATACACAAATTGTGCCTCAACCTATTAAATTGGACATTGAAATTAAAACCGCTGTTGACATACAGAAATTGGTTGGTGCAATAGGTTGGCTTAGTCCATACTTGGGGATAACTAATCATCGACTGCAACCTTTGTTCCACTTACTATCAGGGATTACTTCCTCTACTGATGACAGACATTTGACTGCTGCAGCAAAAAAGGCTGTGGAAGGAGTTGAATTGGCCTTGACATCTAAATTTGTTACCAGGATAGATGTTTCTGTTGGTGTGCAATTATTTATTTTGAGTGATGATGAGATACCATGTGGACTGTTGTATCAATGGAATGATAAATGGGAAGACAAACTGCATATTTTGGAGTGGATATTTTTGTCTTTCAGGTCCCAAAAAACAGCTCCAGGTCTGTATGAGCTTTTTGCAGACATCATTATCAAAGGTCACAGAAGCTGCCATGAAAACTTAGGCCGTGATCCTGTAACTATTGTCATACCAGTACAACAACATATTTTGAGTGGTGTTTTGAAAACAATCATGAGCTGCAATCTGCTTTATCTTCCTTTACAGGTCAAATAGCATATAATTTACCTTTTCATCCTATTTTGAATTTCACTAAGAGGATTCCTTTTCAGGGGAAACAACTTTGTTCTTCTGTGCCAGTGGAAGGTACAACAGTTTTTATAGATGGATCTGGAAGAAGTGGAAAAGCTGCTGTAGGCTGGAAGAAGGATGACTGCTGGGAATATGAAGTAATGGTTCAACAAGGGTCTCCTCAGTTAATTGAACTTTGTGCCGTACTTTTGGCCTTTATTTCCTAGCTCCATAAATATAGTTACTGATTCTGTTTATGTTGCTAATTTAGTGAAACAGCTGGATCAAGCTGTGTTATATAATGTAAAGGAGAAACCATTTATTGTTATGTTGTTGAAATTGTGGATTGTTATTCATAATCAAAAGCATTCTTATTTTATTATGCACATTTGTAGCCATACATTGCTACCTGGATTCTTTGTTGAAGGGAATGCTTATGTGGATTCCCTTGTGGCTGCCTCAGCAGTAAAAATGGTGCCTAATGTGTTACAGCAAGCTGTTCTATCTCACCAATTTTTTCATCAGGGTGCTCAGGCATTATGGCAGCAATTTAAATTATCACATAGTGAAGCAAAGTCAATTATTTCTTCTTGCCCTGATTGTCATATGTCTTATGTTTCACAATATTACGGTACTAATCCTAGAGGCTTACTCCCTTTGCAAGAATGGCAAACAGATTGTCACGGTTTGACCCTGGCACAATGCCAGGGCCCCCATGAAAGATATATTTCCAAAATGGTTACTGTGAGATGTGACCCGGAAACAGAACAAAGCAGGCTCCCACTTGGGGATGGAGGGAAAAACACAACACTTTATTAATTACAATATCTAAAAAAGAACACACACAAAGCTAAGAATGAAAACCCTCCAAATACATTCCTCCTCCCCCCCTCCATTTTCTCCACAGAATGAAATAACATCATAGATTTTCACCCTGTCACCAATCTCTCACATAATCAACTTTGAGTCCATCATCACCCCTCAAATATAATCAACCCTCAACTCCATCAGGAAGAGAGGAGTCCTCCCTTGCACCATAGGCTTCCCCCGGAAACACAATTGAAACCTCTTGTGCTTCCGTGTCACTCATGGCCCCGCCCAGAGAACATCGGCCCTTGTGACTTCTCCCCCCCTCCATGTCCAGTGCTCTCACCACTGGACATGGGCCAGGACTGCTTTTAGGGCTCCCCGTTTAAAGATGCTCCACCCACTTCCAGAAGCAGCAGTCTCTCAACTTCGGGACACCAGTCCCCCCCAAATTTCACCCCCTGGGGCCGAGGGGCCTCATGAACAGAGATCTTCCTCTCCATGGAGACAGAGGGCATCCCACACCCTCCTCAGCTGTCTCTGTTCATGCCACTGCTTCACTCTTGACTCCAAGGTATTGCCTCCCCTTAAATACAGTCTCTGGGTCACAGGAAAAAACACGGGTCTGCCCATGGCCATACAAGAAAGAGTCCAGCTCAAGGCCACTCCATCATCTCTTCCCACCTAGGATTCTTCTCACCTCTTCCAACTTTCCTCACACTTGCCCATTTCGTCAGTCCATCATCTCTGTCTCCTCATTCTGATTCAGGAGGATCAGTATTTGTAAGGTTTCCATTATTCTACCAAGGGGTTAAAATCTTCGCTTCTGTCTGCCCAGGACTCCCACAGCTGCCGGGCACCTTCTCTCACCGCATCCCCCGCTTCCGGCCTGCTGTGCTGCCAGTACAGTCTCTATCACTCTCTCCCGGGGGGCTGCCCAGACATCTCAGGTCTCCTCCACCCCTGCACCTTTCAGGGCTCCGGCCTCCCTCCCCACAGGCCGCATGGCCTCCCCCTCTCCCACCCAGATGCAGCTGGGCAGGGGAGAGGTTCAGACTCTACTCACCGCTGCCGGATTCCAAAGAGGAAGTTCTCTGGGAATCCTCTGCTTTTAACCCCTGTGTGTTCTCAGAGGCATATCCAAATCCTCAGTGGCCACCCTCAGGCGCCAATTTCAAATCTGGCCACTGATTGGTTTGACCATGACTTTTCCAGAAACTCACTTCCGGGCCAAACCACGACACAGATGTTACAAAAATGCCTGAATTTGGCCATCTAAAGTATGTCCATGTTACAATTGACACCTTTTCTCATGCCATGGTTGCCTCAGCATTGGCAAGTGAAACAGCTTGGGATGTTATTCGTCATTTTTGCCACGCCTTTTCCATCTTAGGCATTCCATCACATGTAAAGACAGATAACAGCCCAGCATATGTTTCAAAGAAACTGCAAGTGGTTTTTTGTGCCTAGTGTGTTGGTCATTCTACTGGTATCCCTCATGCTTCAACAGGCCAAACAATTATTGAATGTGCCCATGGTGTGTTTAAGCTCCAGGTACAAAACCAAAAAGGGGGAATGCAGAGGGAGTCGCCTCAAGTGAGATTAGACAAAGCTGTCTATGTGTTAAACTTTTTGCGTCCTTTACCTGACTTGCAATTGTCTCCTATATTCTATCATTTTTCATTGTTGAATTGAAAACAACCAAAGTTTCAGAAAGGTATTAAGGTATGGGTAAAAGGTTTAATCACGGGAAAGTGGACTGGCCCAGTGGAATTAGTAACATGGGAAGAGGATATGCATGTGTCTTAGCAGAAAATGGCCCTTGTTGGGTCTCTGCCCGTTGTGTTAAACCTTATTTGGAGCACACAGGAAAGGACAGGATGGGTGGTTCTAAAAATGAGTAGGTAATTGCATTGGTTATTAGGTGGATGGAAGCATGTACCCTCAAAGAATGTGTGGTAAAGATGGTAATTTGAGACAGAGTAAAGGGAGTTATAGGCTTATGCTGAAAATTCAGAATTTAAGTTAGTGGATGTTACTTTTGCTTCTTTTCCTTGAATTCTCTTACAGAGAGGTTGGTAGTACTGAGAAATGTGTCTTGTACCATTTCCTTTTGCAGGGCACCGACAGTCCCAAAATAGGGGAATCTGATATACCTAAGGGAGAAGTGTTGCCTTTGCATAGGGGTTGAATTAGTCAGTGAAGTCCACACTTTGAGCAGCTAGGTTGGTTGCCCATTATGATAGCAGCAACCAGTTGTAAAGTTAAGTGGATGCTACTTGATTCTAAGTGGTGACTAGGCAGATAACTTGGTCTCTGATTCTGTGTGGGAGAAAGTTATTTGACTAGAGGTGAAGGTGTCATTCTGCTACAAATGTGTCACCTGGAAATTGCGAGGTCTGTAACGGTATTTGAAGATCTGTCTTTGTGTGCCTTGTTTGTATATGAACGTTAAGATTGTGAGGGTGTGTGTTATGGAGTTGGTAGAAGTTGGCTATTTGAATGAAGGATAGATCCTCCATCTGTTTGGATTTTTGCAAGGGCCCTGCAGAAGTCCATAGAAGTTGTATTTGCCGGTCAAATACAAAAAGGGGGAATTGTGGGAAAGACATTTCGTGCTGTTCGTGTAAGCTAGCGAAGGCTTCCTGGAGATAAAGAAAGCCCCATATCTCTCTCGAGGAACACACCAAGGCTATCACTATGGCAACGTGATAGAAGAGAGAAAGTTAAAAGATACGGACTTTAGCTGGCTCACAGAATGATCTGGCTCCCTGGTTACCTTTTGAGAACTTTATTTCTTTTTTATGATCAATGGGTAATGTATGTTTCTGTTAAGTAAATGTAAATATATTGAAAAACTATAAAAGCAACATGTTGCTGTAATAAATCCCTCTTATACGCCCTTCTGCTGGAGTCTGGGTGCTTTGTGCTGTGTTGCACTCTGTAGCGACAGCCTCCCACCTTCACAGTAAAGGAGTTCTTCCGAATATCTAATCTAAACCTGCCCTCTGTCAGTTTGAAACCATTCCTCCTTGTCCTATCACTACACATCCTTGTCAAAAGTCCCTCTCCAACTCTCTTATAGCCCCTTTAGGTACTGAAAGGCTGCAACAAAATCTTCCCTGAGCCTTCTCTTCTCCAGGCTGAAGAATCCTATCTCAGCCTTTATTCATAGGAGAGGTGCTCTAGCCCTCTGAGTATCTTCATGGTATGCTGGGACACTGATTACTTTGTCCAGCCAGTCTGCTGTGCTGTGCCCTTCGAGGCAGATACTGAAAATGATGCATATTGATTTCAACAGTGCTCTTTGCAGATGGTTTGCTGCATCCAGAAACTGCAGAAAGCTGAAATGAAACTATATGAACCATATCTGCAGGTCATCTGAGACCTGACATCCTTGTGTTTATATTCATGCTCATTATGATACATGGAAAGACAGTGTGCAAAAAAATTGGTCCCGGGGGAATAGCGATTTTCAAGCCAGTTAGTCTGCAAGTAAAAAGGCAGAGTGCTAGCAAGTAATGTCTGCAAAGTTGGATGCCTTGATTTATGCTGTGTGGATCAATATTAACAGTAATATTATATTTCCAGGGCACACTCAACCAGCAGAATTATTGATTATTTGGTATGTAGCAGTGTATTGATACTTGATAGAAAACTGAGATATTAAAATAATAAATGTGCAGTTATTAACAAGCAAAAGAGGGCATTGAATATCAGTGGCATAACTGGAATATTGCTTCTTTTGTCTAAAATGGAACATTTTTAACATGTCAAAAATATAATTTACTTAACTGACTTAATGAAATACCTGGAGAAAATACCTTCTTCCCTGAAACCTGCAGATTAAGGTCACGTTTCCAAATATGTGCCAAATTCAACCAGTAATTTCATCCCCACTGTGACCAAACACTTGAGGTATTCTTGAAGGGAAAATGGTTTTTTTATATATGATTAAGCAAGTCTTAGATCAATTTGTGCATTAACAGATTTCAGTGAAAGATAGTGAAACATTAAATATTGGTTGCAGCAGTTGAGCCAAAGTGTTTTATTATGTATAAGACTACAATTGTCTCCAAAGGACACATTTAACTATCAACCGTCAAACCGTTAAAAGAAAATTATATAAAACACCATGACTGGAACCTATTGAAAAAGGAACCTTCCTATGGTGAGGGAGAAAGAAATACTTTCTGTGAAGAAAAATAACAGATGGCACTCACTGTTGCAGCAAAGAACACCTCAATGACTTCATAGTTTTTTATCTGAGCTTGGAGAGGCAGGGGAGGTGGCTAGTAAATATGCAGGAAAATTACCTGTACTATACATCACCTTTTCCAGGGATAATGCAGCTTTTTCTCTGCTATCAACCTGTTGAACCCTGTAGGCTTAACTTCCTTAGCAACTGCCTACATATGGAGAAGTCAGGACCAAGGGAGGTTGAATCAGCCTCTGATAATGTCTCCCCCTTGACACTGCTGACAAATGGAGTTTAGAATTATGAAGTCGAGTTTCTCAGTTGGACCTAAGCCTCTTCATCCACTAGTAAATTAAATGTGCCCAGAAATATTCCCAGGCATTAAGGCCAGCTAGCACAGAACAGTTTGTGTATCTTAACTTCCATAATGCAGCAGTTAAATGCAAACAGCTCACTAGGATGAACCGTGATTCATACTTAGGAATGACTCAGGATCTTGCTAACTGTCATGCACCAAAAATGTACCAAGGACTGGTCTAGTAGTTTGAGTATACCCAGTCACACTCCCATGAATGTTCCCAGACACTGCTTAACTTGCTCAAGACAGATGCAGCCTAAGACATTGATATGACATATGTCACTCCTCCTCTTTTCCTGACTAAGATTCTCTCTTTCTAGCCAGGAGGAGGGAAGTGTATTGCTTTAAATTTAGTTATAACAACAATATTTTGCTGGTTTTTGAAATCACTCTTAGTAGAGATTACTGCCATCTGCATCTAAGAATAATTGCAAAGAACCAGATGTCATGTGTTTAAAATGACAGAGATGTTGCATTTGAACAGCTTAACTTCAAAAAGAAACCACTGTTCTCCTTTTCCCATACCACACCACTGTCATCTGCCTGATACTACATCTTCAGTGTTTGCAACTTTAAATTACACACCCCCAAAAAAGCATCCCACCGCAAGTACTTGCCATTTGGTCTAACCATGCTACACTGGAGGATCATAAGAAGTGCCATAGGAACTTCTGTGCTGGGCTACCCAAGGCAAAGCAAGTTTGTTTTCATGGGCCTCTGAGCTAAAAGAAGCTGAACACAAGCTCTTTACTTTGGGAAGAATTTACTGTATCAGGGCAGAGACTATCTGGCAAAAGGCAAACAGGATTAATGCAATCCAACACCAAGAGGGAAGATCTTGGTATGTGTTGTGGTTTGACCAGGAAGTGAGTTTCTGGGAAAGTTGTGGTCAAACCAATCAGTGGCCAGATTTGAAAATTGGCACCTGGTGTGGCCACTGAGGACCTGGATATGCCTCTGAGAACACACAGGGGTTAAAAGCAGAAGATTCCCAGAGGGACTCTCTCTTTTGAGTCCAGTCGGTGAGTCGATCTGACCTCCTCCCCTGCCCAGCTGCATCTGGGTGGGGAAGGGGGAGGCCATGCGGCCTGTGGGAAGGGAGGGCCGGAGCCCCTGCAAGGTGCAGGGGTGGAGGAGATCTGGGATGTTTTGGGCAGCCCCCCCCCCCCCGGGAGAGAGTGATAGAGACTCTGTGCTGGCACCATGGCCAGGAGAAGGGGGGGGGGGGGGGGCAAGGTGCCCAGCCGCCGGCAGACTGTGGCTAAGTTTTTAACCCCTTTGGTGCTGGGACAGTGGAAGCTGTAAAAAACACTAATCCTCCCCAGCTGAGAGTTTAGAGGGGACAGAGGATGGGCAAATGAGAAGAAGGCTTGAGTGCTTGAGTGGGTGAAGAAATGCCAGCAGATGAGAAGTGCCCTAGATGGAGGAGATGATGGAGTAGCCTTTTTGGCTGGACTTTTCTCTTACATGGCCACAGGATGGAACCAATTTCTTCCTGTAATGTAGAGACTGCACCTTGGGGGAAGCAGTTGGCCAGAAGCCAAGAGTGACAAAGCCGTTATGGGAAGTAGAGGCAGCCACTTCTTGGAACTGGGCAAGGCATTCTTAAAAGGACCTAAGAAGCAGTTTGAATCCATGGACAGTGGTGAGAGCACTTGACATGGAAGGAAGATAGTCACCACAGCAGATTTCCCTTTGGGCGGCTGCCACGTGTGACATGGAAGCACAGGAGGAGAGGAGGCAGGAGGAGTGTTTTGGAGGTATTCCAGTGTGGATTGTTTTTTTCTTTTTTTCCCTTTTGTCTCTAATGTTGTAGATTAATAAAGTGTTGTGTTTTTCCCTCCATTCCCAAGTTGGAGCCTGCTTTGCTCTGTTTCCGGGTCACATCTCACAGTAAACATTTTGGAAATATACCCATCATGGGGGCACTGGTGTGGGAACTCAGTACATCACTCCGGGTGTCCAGAGCTACCGAGACAACCCTTGGGGGGCTCGGAGGTCCTGGAATGTTGCCAAAAGTACCTGGTGGCTTGACTTTGATCCTTCTAAAGAAATGACACCTGAATGTGAGGAAATTAGAGAATTTCAAGCTTGAATGGTGAGGGGATGATATTCACTTGATAAAACTTAAATTATAATGCACTGTACAGAGGGGTTTTATGTGTTGTACAGGGGGGTTTGGAATTCTGTACATGGGGGTCGGGAGGCCCAAGATGGAGGAATTTGGGCATGCCCTGTCCTTCTTCTTTCTTCTCCTTGGCATCCATGTTCAGGATGATGTTGGCATGTGTGGATTGGTTCATAGTGAAAGTGCACTTGCCAACAAGGGCAAAAAGTATTGGAAATAGAAGGTAAATATCTTATATGTAGTTTTTACTATAAAAGAGACAACCGCCCGGTGGGCGGGAGAGAGTGCCCTTGGCTGTCTTGCTGATCAGACCCCAGCTGGACAGACAGAAAAACTTTGTAGATAAGGAACAATAAACTCAACTGAAGGCCAAAAGCAAGAGTCCAGACTCCTTCTTCGAAAGCGCGGCCTGCCCAGAACCACCTTTTCCCGTGCTGGGGCAGAGACAAGTGACAGCCGACCCTGGCACCTGGCATCCCTGGCTGGGTCCGAAGGGCAGCCTAGCGGTGGGCGCGAAGGACAGCCCAGTGGCGAGCAACAAGCGGTGAGCCGAAGAGTGAGCTGCAGAAGAGAACACCCAGGTGGGCAGCACCCCGAGCGGGCAGCTCCCAGGCGGGCAGTTCCCGGAGTTGGACTCGTTCCCAGGAGAGCACTGATAACTCCTTGGGAAGGCAGCCAGAAGACCCAGAAGAAGCAGCAGCCAGGGAGAACATCGCACTCCACCTCTGCCGAAGAGAGCTCGTATCAGAACAGCCCAGATTGGAATTGGAAAGGCGCCTCTGAATCCATGTCCTGTGACCTGCTGGATGGGAACTGGGAGCCTTTGGACTGCTCTGACGACACAAATTCGGTGAGAAGGTCAAAATTAAGAAACATGGGGAACACACACAGGAACAAATAGAAACATTGTCAGCCTTACAAGGTGTGACAGAGGCGTACGCAGAGGGGGTTTCTAAAAAGGAGCTCAAAGAATTATTATTATGGGTCAGATGTAATTATCCATTTGCAGAAACACATGTGTTGTTTGAAGTAGGCTTTTGGCAAGAAGTTAATAGGCATTTATATTTTTTAGCCACCAGAAGGGATGAGACGGCTTTTAAATTGCTGTCTCCAGCAAGAATTATGTTAGAGGCTATCTCTGCAAAGTGTCGGAGATCAGCCAGGCAATTACTTTCCACAGCTCCCACAAGGGCAGGGCAGAAGGAGCAAGGCTCAGAGCATAGATTGGCTCTGGTCCCAATTGGCCCGGGGGGGACAGCTCCCAAGGGAGGGGAGCAAGGGGGAAAGGCACTGCTTCCAGCCCCGTCATCCCAAAGATCCAGGAGACCTCCAAAACGCCCTGAAACCCCAGAAACTGAAGGGGGTTCAGGCTCTGATTCAGACGCGAATACGAATCCCAACTCCAGAAGAACTGAGATCTTCACCCAGCGAGATCGAAGAGTCGGGACATCCCGTGGGGGTGACTGCTCCTGATCTTCAAGTCTCAGGGGAGGATGGGGCGGGGGAGGCAGAAGAATCGGGAAGGGGGGGCCAAGGGGGATCGGGGGAGGATGGGGAAATGCTTTCTCGTGGCGGGCACAACTGCGCGGCGGTGACAGCGGCGGTCATGAGCAGTGGGGGGGCACGGAGACAGTGGGGGACACAAGTTTTGGCGCGGGTTTTGAGGGACCCACACTGGGGGTGGCGGCCTTGGTGGGCGCCGTGCCAAAGACGCACGCGAGGGGCGAGACACTCGGGACATCCGGGAAGGGCTCCCAGATCACAGCGTCCACGTCAGACACGGGCAACAAGCTCGGAGCAGCCGCGGAATTCCGAGCAGTACCCGTAAGTAGACGTAGGGGACGCATGGCGGTGACGCAGGACCCGGAAGTCGAGCCACGGCGGTCCGCTCGCATCGTGGGGCAAACACAGGCACGAGCGAGGCAGGGACTGTACACACAGGCAGTGGGGAGTGGACACAGCATCGGAGAAGGAAGAGAGAGAGTCAGGGACAGACACTGGGGAGGAGACATCAGAGGGGGAGCGGGACGGAGACAGTGACGTCAGCCTAGGGGAGACAGGAGGCATTCCCGAGAGAGCGCACGCGTGGAAAATGCTGACGGAGCGCGGTCGGGGGCGGGTTCGATCCTCTGTGATGTCTCGGGCGAGGAGGGGCCGATCTCGGTGTTCCATATCCCGGGGCTCCACCCCCTCTCCGGTTCCGGTTTCCTCGGTTCCAACCCCTGTGGTTCAGACCTCTCCCATCCTAGGGCGGTGCTCAGGTGTTCAACCTCCATTGCTGGCTCAGTCAAAATCCGTGCAAGCTCGAGTTCCACAACCACATCTGCTGCAGTCAATCGATATGGCTGAGGAGCCGATCGAGTTCGTGACGTCATCGCAGCTGTCCAGGCAGATGACAGCGCCACCCAGTGGGGGGATGACCGAAATGCAGGGCAGAGCCACAACACCATCTCATGGCAGGACTGCAACAATGCAGCAGTTTTTTCAGACAACATATAAAGGAAAGGCAATGTCAAAGAAAACAATACAACATTTAGAACTCAAAGACACATTATACGAAGCTCAAGGGCAGGAAGAAAATATGATACGAATCGCAGCATCAGAAGGAATTCCGGCATGGATGTTTTCAGCAGCAGAAGCAAGAAAAGGATATATGCCATCATTCGATGCAAGAAAAAAGATGCAATCGTGAGAATTTCAAATTCCTTATTCAAGTTCAGGAGCGAGGCCAAAGACCTCAAGTCAAAGACTGTTTGAAAAAGAATCACCGTTGACATCAAAGATTCCGCTGTGCATGCAGTTGCCAAAAGAATTTCTACAGGAGGAAGAGGAACAACCAGTGAAAATGGTGGATTGGAAACAAATCAAAAAAGAATTGACAGAAGAAGCTTTGCTACAAGGATCAGGAGATCTGACAATGCCAGTGACATATGATGTGCAGGGCCAGAATCCGAGGTGGGAAAGGTTGAGTCACGATGTAATCAAAGACTTAGCGAGAGCTGTTCAACGCAATGGACTGGACTCACCATACTTTAAACAGCTCCTGAGGGGGACATTTAACATGTATGACCTGACACCATTTGATATTCGAAGCCTTGTGTCAATGATTCTCACAGACACGCAGAATCTCATCTGGGAAAGAAGATGGCGAAAATATCTCACAGAGTTGAGGAACAGTTATCAAGGCGGGCCAAACGCGAACCTCACTGAAGCACAGTTGGCAGGGGATCTTCCAGACGACAATCCAGCAGAACAAGCAGTACGTCTTCCGAAACGAGTGTTGAATGACATCAAGGAAGCGGCGCGAAAAGCAATCTTGCAGATTGCTCCAGCGGGAGTTCCAGATGTCCCATTCTCAACCATCAGGCAAGGTCCCACGTAACCATATTCATCATTCATAGATCGACTCACGCAAGCTGTGGATCGGCAGGTGACCATTGAAGGTGTGAAGCGACCTCTTTTGGAAAGTCTCACATTCAGCAATGCCAACCCGGATTGTCAACAGGTCATCACTGCAATGCCAGGACGGCCATCCTTGGCAGAGATGGTGGAAGCATGCAGCAAGGTGGGAACGCCTCAGCATGTTGCGTCGATCGTGAAGGATGAATTGAAAGGAGAATGGGAAAACCAGCTGAGAGAACACTCAGGAAAACAATCAGAAGAAAAGATGCTGGAAAAAATGTTCCAACAGCAGAATGAAATGATAGACAAAATTCTTGCGACCATCCAAAAGAAAAACAATTCATCAGGAGGACAGTGATACAGGTGTGGAGCATTTGGACATTTTAAGAAGAATTGCCCACAAGCACACGCACAAGCGCAGACGCAAAAATCACAAAAACCACTTTGTGCACTGTGCGGAAGAGGAAGGCACTCTGTGAAAGAATGTTATTCTCAGACGGATGTGGAAGGAAATCCTTTGCCACGTCCGGGAAACGGGAAAAAGAGCGCGCAGACAGATCGCCAGTGCACAATGACACAAGTGATGGCGATGACACAAGAGCAGGCAGGACAGTCATCGGAGAATGTCAAGCAGACACCCTCAGCAAAGTCCTCAGCAGACTCTCCAGCGACCCAGACCTCCTTCCACCAGGAGCGCAATGCACATTGGCAGCTTCCAAATTAGTGTGTTTCTTGGACGAAAGTCATGCGGAGATACCAACAGGTGTCCATGGACATTTGTACAAAAGACAAGATTTTTTTAATAGTAGGACAGGACAAAAGTAGTATCCTGGGACTCGTTGTTTATCCATCAGTTATATCAGCAGATAAAAACACAGAATTAACAGTTTTAGCAAAAGCCCTCCATCCACCATTGATCGTGGCGGAAAACACTCAAATTGCGAGAGCTTTCGCGTTGCCACCACATGCCATTGGGCAAGTTATGTCAATCTTTGATGAGGAAGGGCATCCTCTGAAGGAGCATGTTGAAATTCATACCACATGGATCAAACACATAGGTCGAGATCGACCCACACTCACGTGTCAGTTGACTTGTGGGGACAGAACAATAGTGGTCAGAGGAATGCTTGACACGGGAGCAGATGTCACAGTAATATCGTACATCTTTTGGCCCCGTGATTGGAATTTGATTGTGCCCCTGGGATCTCTCTCAGGCATAGGGGGAGCTTCTCTATGTCTGCAGAGTGAGAATTCCATTGTTGTCACAGGACCGGGAAACAAAACAGCGATCATTTGTCCCTTTGTTGTGCAAAAGCCAATCACAGTCTGGGGAAGAGATTTGTTGGCTCAATGGGGGACGAAGATCGAGTTGGATTTTTAATCGGGGTCACTGCGGCACTCGCCACACTGAAGCTGACTTGGAAAACAGATGATCCAGTTTGGGTGGATCAGTGGCCCCTTGAATGAGAAAAATTGAGTGCGTTGAAGAACCTAGTCCAACAACAATTGGAGAAGGGACACATCAAACCAACAAATAGCCCTTGGAATTCTCCAGTGTTCGTCATCAAAAAGAAACTATCAGGTAAATGGAGGCTGTTGCATGATCTCAGAAAGATCAATGAAGTCATTGAAGACATGGGACCTCTTCAGTTGGGACTTCCATCGGTTTTGATGATTCCCAGAGATTGGCAACTCGTGATCATAGATCTCAAGGATTGTTTTTTCAGTATTCCGCTTCATCCAGATGATGAACCAAGACTTGCCTTTTCCGTTCCAAGCATCAACAAGGAAACACCGTTGCAACAATACCATTGGGTGGTACTTCCACAAGGTCTGAAGAATTCGCCGACAATCTGTCAATGGTACGTGGCGCGAGCTTTGTCACCGGCACGGAAGAAATTCCCGCAGGTGAAGATTATTCATTATATGGATGATTTGCTCATTGCAGCGTCAACACAACAGGAGCTGCAAAAAGCTCGTGACTGTGTGATCGCAGAAGTGCAAAAGGCAGGTTTGGAAATCAGTGTTTCAAAAATTCAGGAGATTGCACCTTGGAAATACCTAGGGTGGAAAATCTCGGAGAGAACGATAAGACCCCAAAAGATGGAGATCAGCACAAAAGTCAACAATCTGCATGATTTACAACAACTTTTGGGAGAAATCAACTGGATGAGACCAATTCTAGGAATCACTAACAGCGACATTCCAGCGTTGCTCAATCTTTTGAGAGGGGACACAGACATTCGATCTCCCAGGACACTCACGCGAGAGGCAAAGAAGGAATTGGAAAAAATCACAGATGTTATTCAGAAGCGTCAAGCACATCGGTTTGTTGAATCATTGCCTTTTGAGTTGGCAGTGCTGGGAAAGAAAACACAGTTCCACGGTTTGATCTTTCAATGGGATTCATCCCAAAGAGACTCTTTGATAATCATAGAATGGATTTTTCTACCGTACAAGCCTTCAAAAACAATTCTTACAGATCTAGAAATGATGGCGCAAATCATCATCAAGGGGAGAACAAGGTTGCTGACAATGGCAGGACAAGAATTTTCAATCATTCATTTACCATTGAAAAAAGATTATCTTGAATGGGCGATGCAGAAATCAAAAGACTTGATAATTGCATTGTTAGCTTTCCCGGGGACTTGCACAATTCATTTTCCGTAACACAGAATGTTGCAGTCACAAATATGTTACACAGCAAAGCCAAGAATATGTGAAGAACCTCTGGACGGGATCACAGTGTTCACTGATGGCTCAGGGAAGACACACAAGTCAGTGATCACATAGATGAACTCAAAGACAAGGAAATGGGACTCAGACGTGAAGATGATTCAAGGCTCTCCACAAATTGTGGAATTGGCAGCAGTCATTCTAGCATTTCAATTGTTCAAACAACCTCTCAATTTGATCACAGATTCCGCATATGTCGCGGGGGTTGTCAGACGCTTGGAAGGTTCACTCTTGAAAGAGGTCAACACTGAAGTATTATATTCATATTTAGTGAGCATGAAAACATTGTTAGAAAATAGGGAACACAAATATTTTATCACACATCAGAGCTCACACAACACTTCCAGGATTTTTAGCAGAGGGGAATGCTCGAGCAGACAGGTTGACAATGCCCATTTCACAGACACTTCCAGACATTTTTGAGCAGGCAAGATTGAGTCATAGCTTTTTTCATCAGAATGCACAAGCACTGATGGAATCCTTTTGTCTCACAAAGACTCAGGCGAGAGAGATCATTAGTGCTTGTCCAGATTGCCAACTTGTGCAGCCACCAGCTTCGACAGGAGCGGTCAATCTATGAGGACTGCAAAGTCTTCAACTATGGCAAACAGATGTCACGAAATATCCCTCATTTGGGAGGCTCAAAAATGTTCACGTTTCAGTAGATACATTTTCAGGAGCAGTCTTTGCTTCAGCACATGCAGGGGAAACAGCAGATCATGCTTGTTGACATTTTCTGCAAGCATTTGCATCATTAGGCGTGCCTCAAGAAATAAAAACAGATAATGGTCCAAAATATACAGGCAGGGTGCTTGACAAATTTTTGAAAAAATGGGGTGTCAGACACACATTTGGTATTCCACATTCACCCACAGGTCAAGCAATCATTGAAAGAACACACCATACCTTAAGATCCCTTCTAGATAGACAGAGGAGGGGGGAGCCAGAGGCGACACCTCACATGAAATTAAATAAAGCATTGTATGTGTTGAATTTCCTAAATAGCTAATCTTCAGAGCCCAATCCTCCAATCCTGAGACATTTCTCAAACAGTTCACAGGCAAGACTAAGGGAGAATCCTTTGATTTTGATCAGAAACCCAGAATCACGACAAATAGAAGGTCCTTTCAAACTAATCACTTGGGGCAAGGGTTTTGCTTGTGTTTCCACAGGGCAAGGTCCAAAGTGGGTGTCAGCGCGACATGTGAAGCCGTTTCGAATGCAAGAACAAAAGAAAACAGGTCCCAGAAACAGAGAGACGAGCACTCAGACGGAGGAGGAGATTCAAGCTGCAAACAACAATTTAGAAGAAAAAAAAGAATAAAAGACTTTGGGGGTTTTCTGTGAAACTTTGGGTGGAAAATGGTGATATTTGGTCAGAAAGGTGGGGTGATGAACTTTACAATGTTCATGTGTTTTGTCTCATTGCCAATGGTTTTGAACAACAAAACAAATTTGCCGGTCAGTCAGCCAGGGAAAAATGTTTGGGAAGTTTTAGCCCAGGCAGTGGATTTAGATAGCATCTGCCTGTTGCACTCCAGACCAGGGAGACCATTCTCAGCATGCATGATTGGGTTGCCAGTGAGTGAATGGCCGATTCCAGGACACACTGCAATTGAGATCTCACAGGTTGTTAAAGATCCTGTGAATGAGTGGTGTGCTTGGACACATCTTCCTGTGGCTTCTTCCGAACCTCAGGAATTGGAGATTTTCGGGTCCGTGACAATGAATGTATGCATGAAATTTGAGATTTCAGATACAGCAAAGTCAAACAAAACTATTGATGTCACTCCCAGTCATGAATTTTACAGAAATGCGTCAGCCTGGTGCAACAACACCATGGTGACAGACAGAGGGTCACTCCAAGTTCCAGTGCAATTGCCAAGGGGATTCTTTTTGACTTGTGGAGACAGGATTTGGCATGGTATTCCTGCGAATGCCAAGGGAGGTCCATGCAGCATTGGAAAAATTTCAATGTTGACACCAGATTCAAAAATGCAGAGAGAGCAAGAACATAAAGAAAAAAGATCTTTACAGCATTTTGATGAGAATTGTAATGACAAAGTTTACACTTGGAGCAAGGCAAGGAGAATTGCGACAGCAATTTTCTCACCTCAGACAGCATCGGGGGTTGCCTTGACTCAGTTGGATCATATGGGTTGTTGGCTGAGCAAACAGGCTCAATCAGTCTCTCTTGCACTGAGTGACATGTTGCAAGACATGAACAGTGTAAGACAGGCAACTCTGCAAAACAGAGCAGCAATCGATTATCTTTTGCTCGCTCATGGTCATGGATGCAAAGAATTTGAAGGAATGTGTTGTATGAATCTCTCTGACCATTCCAGGTCAATTCATGAAAATATCAAAAAAATAGAGGACAGTGTGAAGGAACTTGGCGAGATCACTGGGTCTTGGATTGAGGACATGGCAAAGTTTTTTGACCTTTCACCTTTGGTAAAAGAGTTTTTGAAGATAGGGTTTCAGATTTTAGTGATTCTCATAGTCCTCATGATTGTAATTCCATGCATTCTTTTGTGTGTGCGGGGGGGTCATGAGTCGAGTTGCTTTTGGTGCAAACAGAAGGGGGAGATGTGGGAACTCAGTACATCACTCCGGGTGTCCAGAGCTACTGAGACAACCCTTGGGGGGCTCGGAGGTCCTGGAATGTTGCCAAAAGTACCTGGTGGCTTGACTTTGATCCTTCTAAAGAAATGACACCTGAATGTGAGGAAATTAGAGAATTTCAAGCTTGAATGGTGAGGGGATGATATTCACTTGATAAAACTTAAATTATAATGCACTGTACAGAGGGGTTTTATGTGTTGTACAGGGGGGTTTGGAATTCTGTACATGGGGGTCGGGAGGCCCAAGATGGAGGAATTTGGGCATGCCCTGTCCTTCTTCTTTCTTCTCCTTGGCATCCATGTTCAGGATGATGTTGGCATGTGTGGATTGGTTCATAGTGAAAGTGCACTTGCCAACAAGGGCAAAAAGTATTGGAAATAGAAGGTAAATATCTTATATGTAGTTTTTACTATAAAAGAGACAACCGCCCAGTGGGCGGGAGAGAGTGCCCTTGGCTGTCTTGCTGATCAGACCCCAGCTGGACAGACAGAAAAACTTTGTAGATAAGGAACAATAAACTCAACTGAAGGCCAAAAGCAAGAGTCCAGACTCCTCCTTCGAAAGCGCAGCCTGCCCAGAACCACCTTTTCCCGTGCTGGGGCAGAGACAAGTGACAGCCAACCCCAGCACACTGGCACTGTGCCGAGGTCAAACCATGACAGTATGGAGTCACCCATGTTTGGGCAATGTCCTACACCCTGTGGGGTGTAGGAAAAAAGCACTATACAGGGGAGGGAGGCAGAGGAAACATTTTGTACCTGAACTCTCTTTACGACACACATCAAAAAGCCTTCTCAGTGGAAAGGTTTCAAAGCTGCCATCAGAAACTCTTACTCTCAGATGGGAACTGTTCAGAGGAACCCATTGCTTTGAATCATTTCACTTGTGATGCTTCTAATACTTCGCCATGGGCATCACCCATGCAGCAACTGTCTTGTGGTTTGCAGATTGAGGGAGTTCCTTATCATGGTGAGCTGTCTGTATTTCAGCAATGTCACTTTCTTCGTGAACAGACAGCACCAAAGCTGCCATCCACCCTTTGTAGTGCCTGCTTTTCCCAAAGAAAAGATGGTGTAGACTTGTGTCAGGTGCTTCCTCCCAGTTCCTATTTTGTGGGGGAATAGAATATATGAAAATAAAGATAGTGCAGAAAGTAATCTCACCCCTATGGAGTTGCAGCTGGGCCAATTATCAAAGATTAGGAACAGGCCTGATTTTAACAGGCCACAGCTGTGACCAATGAGAAGAGTGCTATAAAAGAGCGGGTTGGCTCATTGAGAAGGAGTTGGTTACTTTGTGAGGAAGGAAGAGTTAGTGTTCTGAGGAGCTGCCCATGAGAAAACACCCAGAAGGTATGAACCTTTTGTGATAAGGGGACAACAGTATGCATCTTTTACAATATGATGACAACACTATTTGGACACCTCTGTGGTCCTGGCAGCTGCAGCTAAAAACACCATGTGGGCTCACAGCCTCAATGTTTCACAGCAGCTCCCTGACTCAGGAAGCTATAATGTCTGGAGACTGGTAGATGATTTGATGTCAGCAAATTCTAACACCTTATGATCCGATGATCTAGTGCAAAAGGCAGGAGGAATGGAAAGTCCAGCAGGCACCTGATTGAAGAGGCTGGGGGAAGGTAAGAGGAGACACTGTCCTGCTGTCCGTTTCTTCCACCTCTGTAACCTACTTATTTTCAAAGAGTCTCCAATAGGGCTGTAATAACTATTGTTCTCCAGACCTGTTGTATCAGCATTCCCACTACACTGGCAGCAGTTTGGGAATCATACACTGCTAGCCTTTCTCCTTCTTCCTGTCAGGAAAATGAGCACCTTGTTTGTCTTCAAGAAGAAGCAAAACATGTACAATTTGGGTACCTCCATGTTAACTGTGTACAAAGCTATGCTACATACTCCATAACCATCATGGGTTGCCTGGGTATGTGCTCACACTTGTGTAGACCCAAATACATTTACATCAGATTTTATTGAGACTGAGTCTGCTTTACATCAGTCTGCACCTTGAGTGCACCTTCAGTAAGTTTGCAGATTATACTAAACTGTGTGTGAGTGTTGATCTGCTGGAGGGTAGGAAGGCTCTGCAGAGGAATCAGGACAAGCTGGATAGATGTGCTGGGGCCAATTGTATGAGGTTCAACAAGGCCAAGTGCCAGGTCCTCCATTTGGGTCACAACAACCCCATGCAATGCTACAGGCTGGGGGCAGAGTGGCTGGAAAGCTGCCAGCAGAGAAGGACCTGGGGGTGCTGGTTGACAGCCTGCTGAACGTGAGCCAGCAGTGTGCCCAGGTGGCCAAGAAGGCCAGTGGCAATCTGACCTGTATCAAAAATAATGTGCCCAGCAGAATCTGGGAAGTGATTCTTCCCCGTACTTGGTACTGGTGAGGCTGCACCTAAAATTCTACGTCCGGTTCTGGGCCCCCTCATTACAAGAAAGACATTGATGTTAAGGGAGACCTTACTGCTCTCTGCAACTCCCTGAAAGGAGGTTGTAGCAAGGTGGGAATCAACGTCTTCTCCCAGGCACCTAGTGGCAAGACAAGAGAAAATGGCCTCAAGCTATGCCAGGGGAGGTTCAGGCTGGACATCAGGAAAAATTTTGTTGCTGAAAGGGTTGTCAAGTATTTGAACAGACTGCCCATGCAGCCCTGGAAGTATTCAAGTGTTCATGTCCTGCTAGCCATTCAGGTGAGCAAGAGATGGTCACAGGGCCATTTGAGAGTGATTTAAACAGCTCTGGGAAGCGAGGAAACAGGGGCATGGAACAGCAGTAAGGGCATGGCACATCAGTTTGCACAGGCAGGGTGAGCAGGAAGGGCACAGCCACCTTCCCGGCTCCTAGTAGTGGGTTGGGTGTTAGATGGGTGTGTTTTGGTTGGTTTGGTTGGAGGTTTTTTTGGAGTGGGATGTTCTTTCCTCCTGTGGATGTCACAGCCTGGTCAGAGAGTGAGAAAATCAGATAAGTTTTCTCAGGGTCAGCTTGTGAGACTTTAGGGAGTTGCAGAGAAAACAATGATAGCTTGTTATTATAAACAACCTGCAGGTGGTGTTTTCCTGTCTTTCTCAAAGATTATTTATAAGAAAGGTGTTTTTGTTAATTAGCCAATCAGGTGAAATGTATTGATTAATTGACCCATCTGGTCTGTCTGTATGGGAACAGTCTATAAAGAGGGAGAATTTCGAAGTAAAGAGAGATGCTATACAAACCAGCCTTCTGGGGAGTCTGTGTTGTTTTTTTACTCAACAGCAACATCTGGTGACCATGCCATTTTTCACATCAATCAGCCCCTTGTGGATCGCGGGGCGGACAGAGATGCTTTGGACCCCCGCCGGACCTCCACCGGGACCCCGCGGCACCTACATGGTCCGTCTGCATCCGGACACCCTCTATTCCCCCAGAGAGGTAACGACCTTTCCCCACATCCTCCTGGAAGGGACTGGAGTCACAGTTTTGCCCTGATAGCTTAGAACAGTGGGTGGGGACAAATTCTGCAGTGCAGCGGACAGTTCGTGCTTTTGCTAGGGTTGGGTGCCAGTGTTTCTGCAATGACAAGCTATGCTTCTAAAGAGGGAGACGTGATTGTTACTGTGTGGAGAGACATGATTTCCTTTATGGGACTCTGTGTTGGATAATTTGCTCTGCACTCTGTTAACATGGGCCAAGTCTCATGACTTTCTGGTGGATGTGGACGCTGCCTTTAGTCTGCACTGGTGGGAGGCATTGGGCTACCGGCTCATGGGAGAGTTTTCTAAAGGGGATTCCACCGTGTCTCGACTTAGGCTTGTATGGGGATGCCTGTTCTGTGCCTTCCAAGCCTACACTTGGGGGACAGCGAGTCGGAAGTGGGGATCTTGGAGGTCAAAGATGTTGCCTCTGGAGGTGCCAACACCCCGGGGGAAGGTTGCTGGACCAGACGGCTGCTGGCTTTTCTCTGGCCACAGAGAGCAACAGGCACAACTTTCCCAGGCATTGTCCTGGGGAAGGCTGTGAGAAGATCAGAGAAAAGAATGATAAATGATTCTTATCTTCACTTGATGCATCTGTTGTTGTGAACATGTGGAATGTGTTATGGAGATTTGTTTACCAAAGGGTGGTTTCTTGATTGGCCAATGGTGATGGTGTTTGGATTGAAGGACCAATTGGGTCCACTTGTATTGTGACTGTCTGTAAGGGTAATGGGTTTCTTAATAAGAATAGTATAATAAAGTGATTGATCAGCCTTCTGTGAATCTTGGAGTCAATGCTAATTATTACCCATCTGGGGACCTGCAATGACAGATCTCAAAGGTCTTTTCCAACCTAAATGATTCTGTGAAGCTATTGGATATGGCACTTAAGTGCTATGGTTTAGTTCACAAGGTGGGGATCAGTCAAATGTTGGACTTGGTGATCTTGGAGGCCTTTTCCAACCTCAGTGATTCTGTGATTCAGAAATATGTGTCTGTCCTGTCCTTCCTTCCTTCTGGCCACAACAACCAGATCAAACTTTGGCACAACCATTACCAATGTGCAGAGTCAGCAATGAATTAGTGTTCCTTTCTGCTCACTTATCAAGGAGGCTAAAGAATCATACTGGACATTAAGATCACAGGAAAGCTCATTCAAACAGACAGCAAAGTTTAAGGAGCAATCCTGCTCAGGCAGGTAGATAAGATCAATGTAAAAGTTGCTCTTGTTTCTCTTTGGTTCTGAAAAAAAGAGTAAAAAAAATCTGTGCATTTTTATAAAATGTGCATTTTTTTTTTCCTAAAAAAGGTTGAAATGGGTTTAAGAATCACTGTTATTATCTGTAAAATGACAGAGACATTTCCATGTGAATGTTTCCCTTTGCAGTCAGATATCCACATTCACCATTTGTGTATCTTCAATTCAGGGACTGCAACTCCCCTGTGAGCCAAGGATTCAGGGTCCATTTTGTGTTGATCTTTCTGCCAAAATAGGGTTATTAGTGAAAGGAAATATTGCAAGGTCACCCACAGCCTTTATAGAAACAAGGGGATAGGAGAAAAGCAGAGAGAAACTGTAAGCTGTACTAGCCAGCTGCAGTTGGCAAACCTGAGCATATTTAGATTTCCTGTACCAACATTTCACTGCCCTGTTTTCAAATGGTGTCCTGGCCCTAGTGGTTAACACCTGAATATACCCAAGGATATACATGGGAAGGATCTCATGATAAAAAGTCTAATTCTAGTCTTCTTTCCATCACATCATAATCTGTCCATTAATATGGTTTGAGATGTCAGTTGATCAAAAGGTCAGAAGATGCTACCACTCTGTCTCAGTTCAGCTGAAGGCATTTTTATGCAATTCAGCAGGCAGAGGAATTTAATAACAAAGCCTTCAAATCTGTTTATATAATAGATTAAGTCTTTGCTATATGGCGTTTATCTTACTTCGGGGAGTGACACCCGAAAAATAAATCTCTAGTGGCCTGCAAATTTAAACAAAACAAAGGCAAATAATATCTTTGCACACTATAAATATATAACTGCAGAGAACATAAGAGTTACCATTCTCCCACTCTTTCCTTTGGTACAAAAGCTGTAAAGTACTGGCCACCCTCAAATTCTATCAAAATCAAGGGAGCCTAAACCTCTGAGTACATTACAAAGACTATGGTGATAACACAGGAGGAACTAAAAGATACATCACTTATTTAGGCTAATGAAATGGTAAAAATTACATTTTTTTTTTAAATTAGCAAACCCCAAAAACCTAACAAAGGGGTGTTATTTGATGGAGAAGGAAGACTTGCTCACCAGATGATGATCGACAAGTCTCGTCTTTATTCCCGAATCGCCAATTATTATACACCTTTTAATTAGCTCATGCATAGTGCTAAATCCCGGCTCACCATTGGCTAATTAGTTATCAGCTATCTACGTGCTGTTTTGGTATAACTATCACTACTTTTCCCAAGCTGTTTTGCCTCACCACCTGTCTGTGTGTATTTCTTCATCCGTGGGCCAAGGACACAGTTTAATTGGAATGGCAACTCCCCTCATTCTCTATCTCAGTCAAATTAATCTCACTGTGACCTTTAGCTCGGAGCCAGCTTGTTACAAAGCTCTCAACAGTTATTAGCATATCACTAGGAATAATGAAGTGAAAACCGGGGAAAATCTGATAAATGGGGCAATGTGTTTCCTAGGGAATAATACTAGGGGGAGCAATTTTCTAACATCCTGGGATGAATAAAATATTGAAGCACATCCTACCCAACACCACTACGTTGGACAGTTGATCACCACTGTACTGCAGTCACAGTGGGTCCATCAGTCCTACACTGTGCCCATCCCTGGATGCCAGCCATTGCCTGCAGCACCAACCACAGAACTCTGTCCTGTTCTGCTTCCAAGCCATTCAACATGGGCAGAGATTGCTGCCCAAAGCAGCAGGGAGAGAGGGTACCACTGCCAACAGCCACCTGCCACCTGAGGTCCTCATCTAATGGGTCTGCAGAAGTAGTTTCTGTGAGCATTGGCATTGGAAAAAGCACTGTTTTGTGTCTCCTGCACACCTGAATAATTGTCATAACCAAATAAAACCTCTCAGCATTTTCCAGATTATCTGCTGACTCTCTGACTACAGAGCTCTACACCAGGACCAACAGACAGTTTCTATAACTACAACTGGCAATCATTTTACTCCTTTCCATGCTTTCAAAGCTGAGATCCATCAAAGATTAGCAGAAAAAATTAATGACTCTTTTTCCCTAAGAAGCAGCACTGGTAATAGGCTTCAGAAAAAATCCTCCTAAATGCAAATGATAAGCATAGACTCTGGGAAGGCTCATGTCCGATTATAATTATCACAGCAAGGGAGCCAGCACTAACCTCCCTTCTGGAAGACATACATAAGTCTATGGGACCTGATGAGATGCATCCCAGATTCCTGAGGGAATTGGCTGATGTAGTTGCCAAGTAATTCTCCATGATATTTGAAAAGTCATGGCAGGTGAAGTCCCAGGTGACTGGAAAAAGGGAAACATTGTACTCATCTTTAAAAAGAGTAGAAAGGAAAACCCTGAGAACTACCAACCTGTCAGCCTGACCTCTGTGCCTAGCAAGATCATGGAATAGATGTCCTAGAACCTATGCTAAGGCCCATGGAGGACAGGGAAATTATTCAGGACAGCCAGCATGGCTTCACCAAGGGTAAATCCTGCCTGACCAATCTAGTGGCCTTCTATGATGGAGTGACTACATCAGTGGACAAGGGAAGGGCTACAGATGTCATTTATCTGGACTTCAGTAAAGCCTTTGACACCATCCCCCACAACATTCAGAGATGGATTAAATGAGTGGACTGTTAAGTGGATAAAAAATTGGTTGGACGGTCACATCCAGAGGGTAGTGGTCAATGGCTCAAAGTCCCAATGGACATTGGTGACAAGTGGTGCCCCTCAGGGGTCTGTATTGGGACCAGTGTTATTTAGTATCTTCATTAATGACATGAACAAAGGGAGTGAGCACACCCCCAGTAAATTTGAGATGACACCAAGCTGAGTGGTGCTGTTGACATACCCGAAAGACAGGATTCCATCCAGAGGGACCTGGACAAGCTCACTAAGTGGGCCCATGGGAATCTCATGAGGTTTGACAAGACCAAGTACAAGGTGCTGCACCTGGGTTGGGGCAACCCCTGGTATCAGTCCAGGCTGGGGGATGAACAGATCCAGAGGAGCCTGGCCAAGAAGGACTTGGGGGGTTGGTAGATGAGAGGCTGGACATGAGCCAGCAATATGCACTTGCAGCCCAGAAAGTAATTTGTATCCTGAGCTGCATCAAAAGCAGTGTGGGTGGATCCCCTCTATTCCACTCTGGTGAGACCCCACCTGGAATGCTGTGTTCAGCTCTGGGGTCTCCAACACAGGAAGGATATCAACCTATTGGGGCAAGTCCAGAGAAGGGCCACCGAGATGATTTGAAGGATGGAGCACCTCTCCTATGAGAAAAGGCTGAGACAGTTAGGATTGTTCACCCTGGAAAAGAGAAGGCTTTAGGGTGGCCTAATTGCAGCCATCCAGTGCTTGAAGGGAGCCTACAAGAAAGATGGAGAGGGGCTTTTTACAAGAGCATGTAGTGACAGGACAAGGGGGAATGGCTTCAAAATGAGTAAGTTTAGATTAGATGTTAGGGAAAAATTCTTTCCTGTGAGGGTGGTGAGGCACTGGAACAGGTTGTCCAGAGAAGCTGTGGATGCCCCATCCCTGGGAGTGTTCAAGGCCAGGTTGGATGGGGGTCCAAGCAACCCGGTCTAGTGAAAGGTGTCCCTGCCCACAGCAGGAGGGTTGGAACCAGATGATCTTTGACATCCCTTTCAAACCAGGCCATTCTATATTACTGCATGGGCGACTCAGACATGTGTGAGGGAGATAAAATGACGAGGAGGACTCTGTCTTATCAGAAGGCTAAATAATTACTTTATTTTTCTATACTATATACATTGCATCTAAAGTGAATCTGCCTTGCACTTACCCTTGCTCACAACTGCACCAAACTGCACTCGTCCTCGATTCTCCCGTGACTGTCTCGTGACAGTCCAACACACACACAACTCTTGGCCCTGATAGGCCAAAAGAACAAAACATCCTCACTTTGGGTAAACAATCTCTATATTGCATTCCACTTCAGCGCAGCAAGAGAGATAAGAATTATGTTTTTCCTTCTCTGCTTGTCTCACAGCTTCTCTCTGTTCAGAGGGCATGTGAATACCACATTTCTATGATTCTATTATTCTATGAATTGTCATCTACTAGAAAACTATATAAGACCTTGTAGTGGTTTTAGTTCACCAATTTGAGATTTCACCAATTTTGAGATTTCCCGGCCAATTCACCAATAAGTGTGGCGGGTTCGGTGCTGGCCAATCACCAGTGCACTCACTTCCTGCTGTGATATAGGATTAGGAGAAAGGCAAAGCAGGCTCAAAACTTTAAAAGGGTATAAAGAAAATTTTATTAACAGTAACTAAAAGGGAAAAAAAAAGTAATAAGAATCAAAGCAAACCCTTCAGAATACTTCTCCCCCCACAACCTTTTTTTTTCCACTGACAATGTAGAGAGACAAAACCTAAAATTTTCAGTCAGTTTACCACCTCTAAAATAGTCTTTCTTCAGTTTCCTTAGGGAGAGAAGTCCCTCTTGTTAATGTTATGGAGACTTCTCTACAAGAGGAAAACAGTTCTCTTGTGGCTCTCAATTTCCACGATTAGCAGAGTTCTGGTGGTAACAGGGTCCCTGTCTTCTGTTTGTTATAGATGGGTAATATGATGATTGGGTCTCACAATTAAGGGATTATTTGTATGTTAAGAGAATTTTTGTTCATGCATGGTTATGTTATTGTAGTTTGTTGTTTGGACACCCTCTGTTCTCCCCATAGTCCCCTTCCCCCCTCTGTAATTGTTGTCACCAGACAGCTTTGATTGTCAGGGTTGTCAGGGACATGTGGAGGCAAGGTGTGTACATGTGCCCCTTGCATGGGGCAGTTGGGAATAGGGAAAGCTTGTTACTAGGAGGCGTGGCATGACAACACCTCACCTCCAATCAAGTTGCAAGAAAGTCTCCACCAATGGACAGCAAAGAAGATTTGACTGGCAGGCATTGGAAGGGGCCAGGTGTTGTGGTGTGATGTCATGGCTTGCCTTAGTTCCCTTGATTTCTTCCCTGAAATTTCCTTCCCCAGGTGGGCTGTCAATCACTCTTCCTTTTCCCCACCCTTGACCCCTGCTGGGCACTCTCTCAATCCAGAAATTCCAAGAGCATTGAGCGATTGGGAGGTTCAAAAGATGCTCTCCACCCCCTGGGGGGCCATTGGCCCACCCAGGTGTCCCTCTCACATGAGACCCCCTCCCCCTGTGCCTGGTTGGTGCTCCCTGGGTCCCCTCCCCTGCCCCTCTCCCCAGGTAAAAGGACAAGCAGACCATGTGGTCGGGGTTCTGTTGGAGAGTTCTGGTGGGAGAGTTGAGTGGATTTTTGCAAGATTCAGAGGCCGTGCCACCAAAATAAAAACTCTGGATTAAAAACTCTCCATCAGGACCCGCTCCTTTCTTCACCTCACCTCACAGGTTTCTCCAGCTCAGGGAAGGCCTGAGGAGTGATCCCCTCAACAGCAAGCTCCAGCTCGCAAGCTCTGGAGTTCGGGGCGTGCCCGGACTTGTCTCCACGTGCCCAGCTGCGACCGCAGGTAACTGAATAGCATCTCTGGGGAGGAAGGACCACAGGTGCCGCTATTTGGTCAGCAGCCAAGGCCAGACAGACCAAGGCAGTCCCGTCTATAATATTAGCTAACACCAATAGCCAGGGTTGGCTGATGCAACACCAGGGGTATAAAAGGCAGAGCAGCCATTTTGTGGATGAGCTTGTGATAGTCAGTCACAAACTCCCAGTGCTGCCCTTTTTTCCTTATTCAGTTCTTTGTTGTATGTGTTAAGGTTTAATAAACCTTTAAAATTTTAAACTGAGCAGTCGTTTCTCACAAATGGGGACTCATCCAGGATGAAAACCTCATCTCTGTGGCCCTAGGAGATTTCAGATGAGAGGCATGCCCCGCCTATTTCGGTGGCTCAATTGGCTTCTCCTGGGGTCATCGGTGATTTCCAGGTCAACGCCCTGGGGTCAACAAAGGACTAAATAAAGAAAAAGAAGAGGGGAAAGAAGGGAAAAAGCCCCCTGAAAAAAACTGCAGACTAAAAGATCTGGAGGATTGTGAGCATTGTGCGTGTGGGAAACGGAGTCCAGGAGTGTTCTTGGGGTGTGAGTGAGACTTGGGAGAATTGATTTGAAAAGACGCCATCCTCATAATTGGTCTGGCCAGGTTGCCCGTAATCCGAGTGCACGGATCCCAGCTTCAGGTAGTACTGCACAGGATCCGTACTGGGGTCTGTTGAAGCGTAAGGACATAGGATGGTTGGGCGGGACCCGGGAGCAGAGAGAACTGTGAGGGGGGAGGGGTGGAACTCAAGAGCACCTGGAAATGCCGGGTTGAGAGTTACTGGATTTAGGAGGTATTAGATTGCCGGGGACTGTGGGCAGGAGCAGGTCCACGTGGGTGGTGGTGAACATGCGGCAGAGCTGACCCGGTTATACAGGGAACTGGAAGGCATCAGGGGGCGGGGCTGTGGTGGCTCCCCTGCGATATCTGCTGGCACAAAGGAAGCCGGGGACTGTGGGAGTCCACGTGGGCGGTGGTGACTCAGGGGCACCTGGCACGGTAACTTCCAGCACTGCCAACCCAGCTGAGGGGGCAGTGACTCGGACATGCTAGGCGTGGTTACAGAGACCAGCCACTTATACAGGTATCTCCGGACTGCAGGGTGGTTGTTTGCTTTTGTTTCCCTGGAGGGAGCGAAGGGTTTTTTTTTTCTCTTTTTCTTTCTTTTCTCGATGTTGGAGAGGCGGGCTCTTTTGTTGGGAGGACCTATAATTGGCTGTTGGGAAGGCAGGCTTTTCTGGCAAGAACCTGCGTTTGACTGTTTGAAAGGTGGGCTTTTGTTGCGAAGGGCTGCTAGAAAGATGGGACTAAAAGTAAGTAAAGAATCCCCAAAGAGAGGGAGAGATGAAAGGATACCCCTAGATAGCCCCCTGAGAAGAGGACTTGCCCAGTGGAGATGTGACCCTATCATCAAGAGTGAAGATAAGGTTATGCAGTATTGTGTCATAGAGTGGACTGAGAGGGAGATTGGGTCCGACCATTCTTACCGGCTATGGTATGAGTCGAGTGAGAAATGGATGTGTCGAGTTGTGAGAAATGGCTACTCACATTTCATAATTTTAGAAAGGTTTATTAAACCTTATCAAAAATACAAAAGAAGACTGAATAGAGAAAATGTTACGGTGCCAGGAGCAAAGGATTTTCCCCACCATGTGCTCGCCCACACAATGGAGGTTTTGCCTTTTAACCCTTTAACTCCTCCTAAAGTTCTGTCCATCGACCCCTTCTTCGCTGTCCAGTGGTGGAGATCACTTCCTCAAATCCTGATTGGAGGTCAGCTGTTGCCATAGTGACAAGCCGACTCTCCCAAACGTCCCAACCCTGGTTGTCTCTTGATAACAATGCAAGGGGGTAAAACATAACTATAAATCTATAAAACTTTTCTTAACCTATATAGATGATATTTGTCTGTTAATTGTGAGAGTCAATCATCGCATTACTCATCTATCACAGGGGTTTAAACATCCATATAAAAAATACTAAAGAACAGCCCCAGTACAGATCAGGAAGAAGGGATTTCTCACTGAACAATCCTTCTAGCTCTGGCCTCTTAGTCCTGAATCTCAAAAGAAACCTGCCCTGCACCCCACTCTGTCCAAACAGAAAATCCTGGATTCGAGAAAAACACTGGCTTGTGATGTGCTTTGTTTTCCTCCTTCCTTTTGCCACCTCCTACCTTTTTGTCTGTGAACACTAATTTTGATCAAGCGTAACACAGAACAGTTGTACTCCACTCAAATTTAACACTATTTTTTAAATGCATATACAGTGATTTCAAAATAAATTACCTTTCCCTCTTTCAGTCTGACATGAAATCTTGATGAACTCTGTTTCAAGGTCACTGTCACCCCTGCAGAGAGGCCTGGAGCTTTCCTTACCGTGTGTACCTGATCCCCAGGGTACTATGAGCTGCCCCCCACAGTAATAGAGACCACAGATACTCTTCCTCCGTTCAGTTAAGGGGTAAGAAGTGCCTGTTGACAAAACACCACAGTTTAGCTACTGCCACCTGCACTTCCCCTTCCCGTCCTCTCCTGAACCACTGAACAGCCCCACTGGGATAGCAAGAGCTGGGCCTGGGAACTGCTGCCTTTGGAGTTGCATCTCCTCCTGTAGCCGGTGCTCAAAAGGCCAGATAAGGTGCTCTGTGAACTTTAAGTTCTGCCAGCTAGGCTAGAGCCTACATAAGAGGAGGAGAGGTTCACCAGAGCCCTTCTGCAGCCATGCTGGCTCCAGGGCAAGGACTGAAATAAAAACTAGCCAAGGTATAAACCCTATCTGCTCTGCAAGTTCCTGTAGAATGTGACTCTCTAAGAAAGCCAGAACTCCATAGAAATTTTGGCTTCTGGAGCAGTGGGATAGGGCTGTTGTTAGTTCCTAACCCAGCATCCCATGATCACGTAAGGGGTGAGGAATGCCATATGTACTATGCACTGGCAGTGATCCTCAATAAATGCTACTAATCCTCTCCTTCATGCTGGTCAAGCTCCTAAGGAAGACAGGACAGCAAAAAGGTGCTCAGTTTTGTGCCCTTCTGCCCTTGTAGAGTAAAAGGCAGGAGGTAAGAATCCAGCATGGTCTCTCTTTGACCTTTCCTTTAGGACAGCACTGTCTGTTTCTACCCCAAAGGCACAGAGGGTGCTCTTTGCCCCACCGGTAGATAATAGCTCTGCTGGCCCCCACAGGGAGTGCTGGAACATGGGTCTGTGAAACTAAACAGTTAATAATGCCTAAAAGGGGGTAGTAGGCAGTAGATGTGCTGCTATTCTCTTTCCAAGACCCCACTAGGAGTGCTAGAATATAGGTCTGTAAGGCTGAACAGTTAAATATTGCCCAAAGGATAACAGGCACTGAATGTGACTCATATCAAGACTAGCCTGGCCTTTCTTGTTTGTACAGAGAATGAACTCACTGTCCACTGCAAATATTGTCTTTCCAGATTCTCTGTGTGTTATTTGCACTAAGGAGATTTCTAAGTTGCCTTTTGTTTCTTCATTAAAGGCAAATGATAGTAAGCAGAACTTTGCAGAGGGTAAGATAAAGAAAGGAACACAATTGGTTACCCCTGAGACCATCAAAGGAAAAGAATCATCCTATTGTCCCCCCCTCTGAACCTCACCAAAGGTAAATAACCAATAAATTGTCCCCAAAGACAAGGTTCTGCATGGCCTTGTGTTGCCTGCAAGGATACCAGACCTATCTTAGGGTGTGTGGAGAAGAGAGTTAGAAAAGTGAGTAGAATTTATAGTGGCATGTTTTAACTAATTGTGAGCACGATTAACTAATTAAGTGGTATAAAGAAAACTGTGCCACAGTGTCCCACCCATACTCCCCTCTCCTGTCCCCATCCCTACCGTGTCATGATCCCACGGGAAGGGACCCACAGGGGGTTGGGGCCAGGAGGGCTCTGGGGAAGTGCTGTGCACGTGTGTGCCAGTGTGTGCGAGTCTGCCCAGCTCTGGGTGCACACACAGGTGCTGAGGTGCACGTGTCAGTGTGCATGGCTGTGTGCACATGTGTCTTCTGGTGTGCCCAGATGTGAATGTACACGTCCTGCTTTACACAGTGTACATGTGTGCTGGTGTGCACAACACTGTGCACATAGATGTGCTGATGTTTACATGTGTTGTGTGCACTGCTGTGTGCATGTGTGTTGAATTGCACACTCTCAAGTGTGAGTAGGTCTGTGCACAGCTCTGTGCTTGTGGGTGTGCGCAGGCTCTGCAAGTGTGAGCATGGCTCTGTGTGGGATGTGTGTGTTGATGTGTATGATGCTGCACACATTGGTGTGGACAGCTCTGTATGCACCTGTTAGTGTGCACAGGCTCTACATGCAAGCAGGTCTCATGCTTGTAGGCACATGTGCATTAGTAGAGACTGTACATAGGTGAGTGTCTATGTGGCACACGTGCAGGTGTGCACAGGGTGGGCGTGCACAGCTCTGCGTGCGTGTGTTGCTGGCAGATACTGCTGTGCACAGCGGCCCTGTGCAGGTGAGCAGGTACCTGTGTATGTGTACTAGCTCTGCACATGTCCTTGGGTGCACACACGGGCTAGGCACGCCCAGAGACATGGCTCTGGATACACATCTCCATGCATCTGGCTGCTGTCCCACCTGGGAAAACAGACGTGTGTGTGTGTGTCACTACTGAGCTCTGCTAGCTGGAGTAGCCCCTAGCTCTCTGTGTACACTGTTCTCATAGAGAAAAGAATTTGCCTCTGCATTTAAGATTGCCAAAAATGTTTTTGTGGAGTTGTGTGCAGTGATTTCCATCGAGTTTAGTAGTGTTTGAATTTCCATTAAATTCCTATATATGTGGGGGTGTCTCCAATTGCTGCAACTGTTTTTCATGCTCGAAGCTTAAATACCAGAAAGTTGCATAAAAGAATGATCCCTCAAAACTACTACCCTAGATTTCAAATTGAAAGACACAAATTGGTTAGAGATTATACAATAGTAGTAGTTTTGGGACCACCTGAGTGTGAACTAACCCTGGTAATAGTTTTCATTTCTTGATAATACTGTTTCAAGGATCAGGTTTTCTGGGTTTAGTTTGCTTTTCTTGTTGCTTAATCCTCTGCTGTAGTTTGTTTCATCGCTTGTAGCAGTGTAAATTGCCTGGGAAGACACAGCTCTTTATGAGCTTGCTGTAATTCTAGATTGTGTGCTCAAATTGCTGTAATTTTTATCTAATAGATTACATCGATTGAGAGCCCTTTTATAACTGTTAGAGCAAGGAGGGACTGCCCGCCCTGGAAAGAAGGGGAGGCATCCTGGGCACGGCCAGTCCCTTTGTCTTTTTTTCTCTGGGAGAACACTCCTTTTTCATGATCCCAGGGGCTGGACAGCCTAGCACAGCTGAAGACCCAGTTGGGTACAGGTGTGGTTAGATAAAAGGTAGGAGAATAGAGACAGTGGTGAAGGTAATCTGGCCCCTAAGGAGTTACAGCTGTGCTAATTATCAAGCATTAAGAACAAGCCTGCTCTTAATAGGCCACAGCTGTATTCAATTAAGAGGGGTATTATAAAAGAGCAGGTTGGCTGGTCAAGGGGAGATGGAGTTTGTTGGCTGTGCTGAGAAGAAGGAGTCAGTGCTGTGAGGAGCTGCCCCTGAGAAACCACCGAGAAGGTATGAAACCTTTGCAATGGGATAACAACATACAGGAGGAGCAGGCGGCTGTGGCAAAGAAGCTTTTGCTAAACCCAGATGGTTTTGAGAGATGCTGATGGCAAGTCCTGATGTGGCGTTACCTTCCTTTAGTCACTGTCCCTGTGCTGTTGGGTGGGTAACTGCTGAGGATGTTCTTCCTCCCTAGACCTGCTCTGCCTTGACCAAAAGGAGACCCTTTTGCCTTTTACAGTAGTTGCTAGTCCTGTTTGTCACCTTTCTCTCAAAGTCACCCTCTTCCATCCTACGTGCAGCCCACAGTGTGAATGTGGCAGTGTCCCCATCAGTGACAGCAGTAACCAGATCAGTAACAGCTGCTGCTTGTACCTTTCACTTGACAGCACAAAACCACAGTATTTTCTCTTATCCCCGAAGAAGCACATGCCACTGGCACATCTCCACAGCCTAGAGTGGCAGACACCCAGGTCTTGCCAGCGCAGACAAGCCTGGAGCATCCTGGAGACCCTAAGAACCAAAGATTGAGGGGTGTGTGTAAGCTGGTGGTCATTGCTGCTGCAAGAAATCGGAGCCTGGATAAATCCATCTGTTTATTGGAGAAAAACTACCTGTGCTTTTAGGGTTTTTTTCAATGCTGATGGCTTTCTTTTTCCATGTAAGCTCAACTGGGATAACTGCAGTGTCTCTGCCAGATGTGATGGCCAGGGGACACCCACCTGCAATGGTTCCTAAGCCAGCATTGCAGTTCTGGACAGGCTGGCAGGAAGATTGCCTGACCTCTGCTACTTCGCTTCCTCAGAATGTTCTCTAGGACAGAATTAAAAGCCCAACAGAAGAACCTAAAGAATGAACTGTAACATCTAGACCAGGTGATATGGAACTGACTCTTAAACAAGGACGGAGATATAGTGAACTAAGACCACAGACAACTGAGAAATAAGGCCAAGTGCATATCAACAGTTTCAAGTAGTCAAGACAAGTTCTAAGAAACCTTCAATATCACTCTGGAGGAGAAATATTTCTGCCCCAAGCAGAAAGGCCAGGACTGTATTGGTCAGGGGGTCCTAATGTCCTAACATTAGCATATGATTTGTATCTTTTTTTGTAGATGTGAACTACTAGTGTCTGCTAAATGGAAAAGGCCTGAGAGCAAGTGAAAAAGCCATAATAAAAGACTAAATTGAAAAATAGCAAAAGAGAAAGTGACAAAAAGTAAGAGGGCCTTTGTACTTGCCACCAAGATGATCATACACATCTGCTATGGGTAGCAACCCCATAGGCATGGTAGGTGGGAGTAAAAGCCATACCAGACCTCTGTTACTTCCTTTTTGTCTGCTATTTGTCTCTTCATTTTGAGAAGTCAAATCAATTCATGTCACAAATGCCACTAATTATTTTGCTTAAAACCCAGAGGTTTTTTTTTCCTTTTTCCACTGTCTTCGCCCACATCAACAGATGATATTATGACTCATCCAAAAATCAAACTTGACTCACAAGAAGCATGAATAGATCACCAAAATTGAAAATTAGAATTAATTGCTTGAGCCAAAAAACTTATAGAAAAGGAAAAACGGTTTTTTTTATAGGTGGATAATGTGATAATTTGCTCTCGCAATTAAAGGGTGGATATTATGTGTATGTTAAGAGAAGTTTTACTGATGTTATTGTAGTTTGTTGTTTGGACGTCCTCTGTTCTCCCCATAGTCCCCTTCCCCCCTCTGTATTGTTGCCACTGGAGAACCTTAGTTGTCAAAGACGTGTGGAGGGAGTGTGTGTACATGTGCGCCTTGCATGGGGCAGTTGGGAATAGGGAAGGCTTGTTGCTAGGGAGGCGCAGCATGACAGCACCTGGCCTTCAATCAAGTTGCAAGAAAGTAGTCTCCACCAATGGACAGCGAAGAAGAGTTGACTGACAAACTTTGGGAGGGTCCAGGGTTGGCTGATGTAACACCAAAGGTATAAAAGGTGGAGCAGTCATTTTGCAGACGAGCTTGTGGCAGACAGTCACAAACTCCCAGCACTGCTCTTTTTCCTTATTCAGTCCTTTGTTGTATTTGTTAAGGTGTAATATCCTCCATCCCCAGCCCTTCCACCTCTTCCTCTCACAACAGCAAAAAGAATGGCTGATGGCTCTGAAGATGGACATGCTGCTGGCCAAAGCTGGGCCAATGAGAGGTTGGTAACGCCTCTGTGATGACATATTTAAGAAGAAAATCAAAGAATTGTGTCATGGTTGCCAATGACATCTCCTCAGAGTGGAGAACCACTGCACCCACAACATGCCTGGCAGGTCCATCCCAACTCACAGCTGCCCAAGCACAGGCAAGCTGCAGTGCTCACAGGTGCACACGTGTGTGCACACACACATCATGGGGAAGGATATACTCTGTTTGCATCCCTTGGCATTGCTGTAAATTCAAACTTCCTGCAGACTTGTGCTTGGCAACTGAATCTCTCCTCCTGCTCATGGGACCAGGAGAAAAACAGGGGTGGAATAAGGAGGGAAGGAGGGTGTATTTTTAAGCAACACAAATATGGCACTGAGCACTTCCAGCAGCAACTTCTAAGCCTGCTGTGCTATCAACCAGCTGCTGGTTCTAGCCTGGCACCAGCTTTGATTTGTTTTTTGGTTTTTTTTCCTCTTAAATGCCCTCCTCCCAAATATTTATTACCCTTTTTTTCTTTTAAGTTTTCTCTTCACCTTTTCCCTCTTAGCTTTTCCATAGAGACAAGACATGTCCATAGGCTTGTCACCTTCTCTCTGGTGACCAATGATAGGACCCAAGGGAACAGCATGAAGTTTTGTCAGGGGAGGTTTAGGTTAGATATCCAGAAAAGGTTTTTCACCTATAGGGTGGTTGGGTACTGGAACAGGCTACCCAGGGAAGTGGTTACAGCACCAGCCTATCAGAGTTCAAGAAACGTTTAGACAATGCTCTCAGGCACATGGTGTTATAGATGGATAATGAGATGATTGGCTCTCGCAATTAAGGGATGAATACTGTGTGAATATTAAGAGAAACTTTATTGATGTATAATTATGTTATTATAGTCTGTTGTTTAGATGTCTTCTGTTCTCCCCATATTCCCTACCCCCCCCCCCCATATTGTTACTGTCAGACAGCCTGAGTCATCTAGGACAGGTAGAAAGAAGGCGTGTACAAAAGCTTGGGGGGGGACACAGCATAACAACACCCGACCTTCCAATCAAGTTGCAGGAAAGCAGACTCCACCAATAAACAGCAAAGAAGAGTTGACTAACAGACTTTGGGAGGGGCCAGGGTTGGCTGATGCAACCCCCCCCACCAGGGTATAAAAGGCAAAGCGTCCATCTTGAAGATGAGCCAGCCATGTGGTAGGTAGCCACGAGGGCAACTTCCAGGCCTGTTTTTCCTTATTTAGTCCTTTTGTTGTATTTTTGTTAAGGTTTAATAAACCTTTCAAAAATTTTTAAGTGAGCAGTTATTGCAGTTCATTTGGGGGGGTCAGCCCAGGGAGTCCCTGGAGGGGCCCCTAAGCTGTGGGTTCGCTGGTAGCAGCAGGCAGGCAAGGAGACTCCACATGGCTTCTGAGGGTGCTTATTAGATGAGGGTTTATTGGGGGTCTCTCCCCTGGGAACAGCATAGTTTCTGAGGGAGAAGAGGGGAAGGGGGAGGGAGAGCTTGGGGGAGAGAAGGGCCAAGAGAGTGTCTGTTCTCCCTCGCACAGCTTAAGAGAGATTCAAAGTGGGAGCGGAATAAGACTTGGGCCAATGGGATTACAGATACATGATCCTTCAGGGGAGGAACACAGCTTGGAATAAACCATACATTTTTGAGGGGTGAGACAGAGCATGGCATTTAACTAAAATGTAACACCACAAGCAGTCATTTCTCACAATCCTGTGCAGGGCCAGGAGTTGGACTTGATCCAAATGGATCCATTCTAACTCAGGATATTCTATGATTCTAGAGGGACTCCCTCCTACTCCCACACACAAATCTAAAGCAGCATGTATGGAAGGAACACCAAAGGGAGTGAAACATGATGTAAACCTCAATGGACTGAGAAGGGGGGGGGTGGGGGGGAACCCCAGCCCACTCCTCGAAGGAGGGAGGAGAGAGGAGACAGGTTTGGTTGGGAGGTAGAGAAAGATTGAGGCAAAATGGATGTTCTTCATGGAAAGGACCCGAGAGAGCAAACTTCCAGCTAGCAATGTGACTCAAATTAACCCAGAGCTTGAAACACTGACATATGCATGATGGAGATAAAGTGGTGTAAAATGAACCTTGTCTGGTGCCTGAAAGAGATTTGAAGAAAAAAATATAATAATGTGGATGCTGGGGATGGCTTGGAAGAGACACAGAGGGAAGAAAGAAGATGCATTGAGTATTTTATCATGGTGGAATGAGTGTATTAAGCTTCAAGCCAGGCTGAAGACCCAGGGCAAAGTACAGCCCGGTAAGCAAGAAGTGTGGGTTGGATGTGTGGACAGTGATGTGGATTGAGAACTAGCTGAACAGCAGATTCGAGAGGGTTCTAGTCAGTGGCACAGGGTCTAGTTGGAGGCCTGTCACTAGTGGTGTCCCTCAAGGTTCAATACTGGACCCATTATTAACTTGTTCACCAATGACTTGGATGAAGGGGTAGATGCATCCTCAGTAAGTTCACTGATGACACAAAGCTGAGAAGAGTGGCTGATACCCCAGAGTGTTGTGCAGCCCTTCAGAAGGATCTCGACATGTTGGAGAGATGGGCAGAGAAGAACCTTCTGAAATTCAACAAAGCCAAATGCAGGGTCCTGCACGTGGGGAAGAATAACCCCAGGCACCAGCACAGGCTGGGGTCTGACCTGCTGGAAAGCAGCTCTGCAGAGAAGGACCTGGGGGTCCTGGCAGACAACAAGCTGTCCATGAGCTAGCAGTGTGCCCTTGCAGCCAAGAAGGCAAATGATATCGTGGGGTGCATTAGGAAGACCATTGCCAGCAGGTCAAGGGAGGTGGTCCTGCCCCTCTACTCAGCCCTGTTGAGGCCACATCTGGAGTGATGTGTCCAGTTTGGGGCTCCTCAGTGCAAGAGAGACATGGAGCTCCTGGAGTGAATCCATTGGAGGGTAACAAGGATAATTAAGGGACTGGAGCATCTCTCTTACAAGGAAAGGCTGAGGGAGCTGGGCCTGTTCAGCCCTGAGAAGAGATGGCTGAGAGGGGACCTCATCAACGTGTATAAATAGCTGAAAGGAGGGTGCCAAAAAGATGGAGTCATGCTTTTCTTTGTGGGGCCGAGCAATAGGACACAAGGCAACAGGCAGAAACTGCTGCACAGGAAGTTCCACCTGAATATGAGGAAGAACTTCTTTACTGTGCAGGTGACTGAGCTCTGGAACAGTGTGGGCTGATGCTGGCTGGCTGGTGGGCACCCACAAAAGCCTCTCACTCCCCTTCTCAGCTGGACAGGTGATGGAGAAGGAAGACTCGTTCACCAGATGATGATCTACAAGTCTCGTCTTTATTCCCGAATCACCAATTATTATACACCTTTTAATTAGCTCATGCATAGTGCTAAATCCCAGCTCACCATTGGCTAATTAGTTATCAGCTATCTACATGCTGTTTTGGTGCAACTACTTACTACTTTCCCAAGCTGTTTCGCTTTACCACCTGTTTTGTGCATTACTTCATCCCGTGGGACAAGGACACACAGTTTAATTGGAATGACAACTCCCCTCATTCTCTATCTCGGTCAAATTAATCTCACTGTGAGCTTTAGCTCAGAGCCAGCTTGTTACAAAGCTCTCAACATTTCCCCCGTTTTCTTTTTGGGCCAGAAGTGTTGTTTTCCAAGCCCTTTCCATCATCTGACTCACCATTCTTTATACACAATTAAGCAAGCATGGTAATACAAGCATTAGCAATATTATCACACCTAATATCTCTATAGCATACATGATCATTATTCTCAGCCAAGGGCCCAGTCCCAGGCTCTTTAACCATCCTTCTAATCCCAATCCATCATCCTCCTTCAGGGCGTGTAGCCCTTTCTGGAGCTCTTTAATTTTCGTATGTATTGATACAGAATGATCTGATAAATTCATACAACACATACCCTCAAATTCCTCACAACCATGGCCTTGAGCTAATAATAAGAAATCGATTGCTGCTCTATTCTGCAATACTGCATGATTTACACTTTGCACATCTTGAGACAGCATGTCCAATATCTGTCTGTCTTCTTTGCTTGTTGAATGGTCAACGTTTCTCTTGCTTTTAATAGAGTTACACATTCTTCATTGAAATCCATCTGGACTTTGCACCTGTTAAAACACAAACAAATCCCACGTCCCTGCAGGACTGAAGAATTTTCTCAAAATCCTGGAGGTGAAGAATGGGTCCTGGTTCCATTTTGCAATGTTACATAGAGAAATGTAAGATAACAGTAATTAGGAATAGATTCAGATAATACAATCAACAACACATACAAGATCAGACAATTACTAAACACTATAACACTGAACTCTCATCCCAGAGTCTGCGACAGCTGATAAACCTTAAAATGACAGAGAATTGGAGAAATCATGTCCGGATTCATGTTTCTCCAAATCACCTCTGAAAATGGCTCAGCCGTCATAGATGGTCAAATTGCCAAGTCAAAAGGACTTGAATACTATTTGATGCAGAAAACATCTGGGTTGATTGTCAGTCACTCCATCCAAATAGAGTTAGAACTTGGCCAGAGCCCGAACTCTAATTGGTGAGTATCACTTAACACATTTTTAAACAGGACTTTTAAAAACAACCGTTATAAACAAGAAACCTTAGGGTTACAAACCAATCAAACTATCAAACAATTGAATCCTTCTGAAGTTTCTGTCAAGACAGAGATTTTCCAAACACAGCAAACTTCTTGAATTCTCTGCTGGAGTATTCCTGTAATAATAATTAAAAGAACCACAAAACTGGCAATTTGGATAAAAACCCTCAGAAACATCTAAATAGTTAGGAAATAAAAAGACAGGATCTTGAAGAGACACGTGTCTTGCAGGTGATCACACAAAAAAAATAGAAAAACACATGAAAGCCAGCTGCAAACACCACAACAACAATTCTCATCACAAAAATCTGAAAACTCCCTAACAAGAAGTGCTTGAAGGGGTTAAGACAACCTTCCCAAAGTATTCATCTAGTATTAACAACAATCACTATCTATCAGCATTACTTAAAAAAACTGAAAATAACAAAGGTTATAAACTTAATATAAATAATTCTTAAAACTTTGAATCATTGGGGAATCGACTGATGACCCCATAACAGGGTCTGATTCACCTTTCTCAAATGCTTTGTCTTCTAAGACACCTTGGGTAATTGAATCTTTACTAATACTTTCATCTTTACATGACATTTTGTTTCCTTGGGAATAATTTTTTACAATAGAAGCAGTTCCTCTGGCATTTTGTTACACTGAGATTTCTTACTGATTGACAACAATCATTAACTGAAGGATAACAGGCTGGTAAAGCTGGACAGTTTGCATAGATATTTTAAAACAAAACTGAGAAAGATGACAGATAATTTTAAACACAAATAATTTCACTTAAAATAAGGACAGTACAAAAATACTTAGCACATTTACATCCATTTATCTAATGCCATCTCTTAATGAATAGAAGAGAGAAAAGACCATAAAGACTATAGTATACAGAAATATTACAGTTTAAATCTTCTCACATTTAGTCCAAACAGAAACTAGGAAGTTTATTTAGATTCTGTTCCCTTAGAAGGTTGCTCCCGCCTCAGGCAAGGGAAAGGCAATGAAGTCATCAAACCTTAAGGCATCAAACTCAAATACTCTACCACTTTTAAAAAAGCAAACACATTTACAAAAAAAACTGGTAAACAAACTGTAAAGCCTGTGGAACAGTTGGGTGAAGTGCCCCGCATAACATCTGCTGCATTTTTTGTGGAGTTGCGCTGGATGAAGCACTGTGTGAATTTTCAGAAGTTTTCCATCCTGATCTTGAAGAAAATTCCTGACCTGTTTTTTCTCAGACACTTGTTTGAATTGCTGCGATGGGCTGGCTGCTGTGGTTGCCTGGCAGCTGTGACCGGGCGGTGCCTTGAGGAATGTCTGCCCGTGCCTCGTCTCCGCCTGCTTGGGCACAGCCTCAGCCTGCACCACCTCGGGGGTGTGGAAAGGAACGCCCTCGCCCGGACCCGCGCAGCCCCGATCTCGTTTGGGCTCCGCTCCGCCTGGATCTCCGCTCGGGCTGGTTCCCCCTGGCTCTGTGCCAACACCCGCAGCCAGCGGGAGCATGTCCCACACCGCTGGTGCTCTTGTGCGCTTGCAAAAAGTGAAAAAGCCCTCCTAGCTCCAGCTTTCGGGTTTCGCGTTACTGGTGCACGTCTGCCGCCGCTACCACCGGCACTGCGCTTGTCGCTGTCGCGTATTCGGCCCCCGCATCTCGCCTTGGCTGGCCCAGCCCTGGTGATCTGTGCACTTTCCCCACGGACAGCTGCCGTGTGAGTTTTTGTCACCGTGCGTGTCACTGGACCCGCGGTGCGCGTAACCACCGCCAGCACCGAGCATGCCGCCGCCACACGCGTTCTCGCCGCCGCGTCTGCCCCAGCCTGTCCTGCGGTCCCCGTCGCCCTCCTGGTCCCGAACTTACGCCACTCTGTTAATTCATGTACTGTATAAGGATTTTGAGAAACTCCTTGTGCATACCCGTAAGCTAACAACTGTGGGAGCTCTTTCTGCTAGTCTATGTCCTTAACCTGACGCTTTTTTAAAAAGCAAGTAAATAAATAATATGCTGCTTGCCTTTCCATTTCTAATCAGCGCTGTTGCAAGGCTTTCAGGCTTCGGAAGCACGTAGGCTGAGACTGTCTGTACAGCTCCCAGGGCCGCGAACTCGCAATGGTTTGTTTGCCGTCCCACCCCTTGCTTCAGAGGGACCCGCTCCTACTTCTCCGATCCGTGGCAGCCGTGTCCGTCCGTAGTCGTCTTACGGATCGACGTCGGGGTCAGCCATTTGATGGAGAAGGAAGACTCGTTCACCAGATGATGATCTACAAGTCTCGTCTTTATTCCCGAATCACCAATTATTATACACCTTTTAATTAGCTCATGCATAGTGCTAAATCCCAGCTCACCATTGGCTAATTAGTTATCAGCTATCTACGTGCTGTTTTGGTGCAACTATTACTACTTTCCCAAGCTGTTTTGCTTTACCACCTGTTTTGTGCATTACTTCATCTGTGGGACAAGGACACACAGTTTAATTGGAATGGCAACCCCCCTCATTCTCTATCTCGGTCAAATTAATCTCACTGTGACCTTTAGCTCGGAGCCAGCTTGTTACAAAGCTCTCAACAGACAGGGGAGAGAAAAATATAACAAAGGGTTAATGAGTTGAGATAAGGACCAGGAGACATCACTCATCAAATACCGTCATGGGCAAAACAGGCTCAAATTTGAGATATTAATTGAATTTATTACTAAGAAAATCAGAGCAGGATAATGAGAAGTAAAATAAATCTTAAACCACCTTTCCCCCACCCCTCCATCCTTCCCAGCTCTACCTCCTTCCCCCCCAGCAATGCAGCGAGACAGGGAATGGAGGTTATGGTCAGTTCATCACACATTCCTGATGCTGCTCAGGGAGAAGAGTCCTTCCTCTGTTCCAGTGTGGGGACCCTCCCACAGGAGACAGCTCTCCATGAACTTATTCAACATGAGTCCATCTAACTAGCAAAAAGTTCTCCACAAACTGCTGCAATGTGGGTCACTTTCACAGGGTGCAATCCTGAAAGAACAGGCTGCTCCACCAAGGGTCCTCCACAGGCTCACAAGTCCTACCAGCAAACCTGCTCCAGTGTGGGCTCTTCTCTCCATGAATCTGCCAGGAGCCTGCTCCAGCAAAGGATTCCCACGGTTCACAGCCTTCTTTTGTGCATCCACCTGCTCTGGCATGGGTCTCCACCATGGGTTGCGGGTGGATCTCTGTATCTCCATGTTCCTCCATGGGCTGCAAGGGCACAGCTGCTTCACCATGGGCTTCATCATGGGCTTCACCGTGGACTGCAGGGGAATCTCAGCTCCTGTGCCTGGAGCACCTTCTCCCCCTCCTTCCCCACTGACCTTGGTGTCTGCAGAGCTGTTCCTTTCACTTATTCTCACTCTGCTCTCCTCTGGCCACAATTACATCTGCGCAATTACTGTGAGTTTTCTTCCCCCCTTCTTAAATATGTTATTACAGAAATGTTGTCACCATTTCTAGTTGGCCCAGCCTTGGTAAGTGCAATGTCCATCTTGAAGCTGGCTGACATTGGCTCTGCTGGACATAGAGGAAGCTTCCAGTAGCTTCTCACAGAAGCCACCTCTGTAGCCTCCCTGTTACCAACATCTGGCCACACAAACCCAATAGAGATTACCTAGAGAGGTTGTGGAGTCCCCCTCACTGGTGATATTCAAAAACCATCTGGGCACAATCCTGTACCATGTGCTCTGGGACAACCTTGCTTAAGCAGGAAGGTTGGACCAGATGACCCACTGTGCTCTCTTCCAACCTGACCATTTCTGTGATTTCTGTGAAGCAGCCTGTCCTGGTTTGGGGCAAGTTTGGGAGATAACTCCCAAAGGGGCTTCTCTACAAAAGCAGATTCAATTGCCCCCCCCCCCCCCCCAACCGGTTCGGGAGAAAATATCTCCTTGGAGAAAAAGTGGAAAGAAACCTGTTTATTAAACAATAGAAACCAAACAATATCAAACAATAAAACTTCTCACTGCTCCAAAAAAAAGCAAACTCAGAACAGTCCCCTCCCCGGGTTGCAGCTCGGCTCACTCAGTCTTTGATCAGTCTCTCTGGTGCTGGAAACGCCACGGCCCAGGCCCGGCCAGGGGGGCCACAGGTGGAGCTGCCGGTGTTCTTCTGAGTGTTCAGTCCAGAGCAGGCTTGAACAGGTCCAAGCAAAAAGGAAAAAAAATCACAGTCCAGGGAACTTCTTTGCCTCAGCTAGCTAAAACTAACTAAAAGCAAAAAAAAAAAAAAAAAAAGGGAAAAAGGAGCTCTGTCCGGCTGTCTGTCCATCCGCAGACAACATAGTCCAGGAGCAGGAATGTGGAGGAGTGAGAGCAGTCTGAAAACAAACTGCGCGCTTCTTCCCTCCCCTCTTCACTGTCTGGAAGAGAGTCTTAAAGGTGTAAAACTTATTATTCAGTATAAACAGAACAAGACGATTGGGGATAAAAGCATCATATAGTCAACCCAGGACAAGCCACTGGTATCCTGGGAGTTTTTTATGAGCCTGATTTGACTGCTTTGTCAATTGAGACATATCAGGACTCCCTGGAAGCCACAGGAATTAGAGGGCCCTGAACCAGATGAGCAGTCACTCCCTGAGACGAATCCCTCAGGAAGCCTAGCAAAAGTGTCAGAAAAGGGCTGGTTCTTGCTGTACACACTCTGGCTACCTTTGGGAATAGCAGAGCAACTGGCTCAAGAGCAGAGTTGCAGAGACAGGCAGCATGCTCAGGGTGGTACAGAAAAAACAGCAATGTCCTGAGCAGCTTCCTAAAATGTATCTTGGCAAAACCTTGCCTGACCGTGGATGAAGCATAAATTGCAGGCTGGAATCATAAACCCATCGGTTGGTCTGACTTTTGCTTCCCTGGCCTGCATGGATAATGCAGGAGGAGAGCAGAGATATAGATGACATCCTCTAGCTGGCGAAAGCCACATGGAGGACCTGGTCTTTTGGCTGCCACCAGCTGCTGCATGAGGAGCAGCTGATGGGCAAGTGCTGAAGTGAACTTAAGCAGATGCCCTGTTGTGACTACGCTCATGAAGGGATGTGTGAGTTTGCATACTTAAACTGAGCCTCAAGTCTGTGCCCTTAGGAGCATCTCTGCCACTGTGATGTGTTGCCTGTGAAGGGTCCACACTGGAGTTTCTCCAGGCAACCACAACACAGCTGGATCTGTCTGGGTTGGATGGAGAAATATCCAGGTAGGACCACCAAATCCTCTCTTTAGAGCTGTGATTTCATCGTCCTGGGCTCTTTGCATAAAGATGTCACCCAGCATTGGCCGTGGTTCCTCCCAAGGTCTGTTTCCAAAGTCAGCTAGTATCCATCCAAATCCTCTCTCCCATACGGTTTATGTGTTTATTTTCTCTCTTTGCTATTCCTCAGGCTTAGGGTGGGTTTCTACCCTTCCTTCCAGGCTTTAGTACCAAGTTCTGTCATTTGGCAAGGTAGACTGTGTCCCCTACTTGTGTCTATGGCAAAGCGGACCATGAAACCTCAGTTGGAGGCTCCTGAAGAGAAGCATTCCTGCCTGGAGGCATCATTGAAGTAACTCCCAGACAGAGGCACTTTCAGATCCTTTGAGTCAAAAGGTGCTATAAATAAAAGATATTACACACTAACAAGTTCTCAGTTGCAAACTGGAGTGGGAAAGAATATTTTCACATCCTCTTTCTGAGCACATTAACTCTTGGCAGACATGATCATTCAGGTCTTCAGAGTTGAAAACTTCACACAGTATGCAGCATGTTGAGTCCACATGCTTCATCTCCAGTTTCAACATCTCTAAAATCTGCACTGCCCCCTACACTATATCTCCCTAGTGTAGAGAACATCCAAATATTGTGTTGTTTTGGGGGTTGCAACAATAAATATACATTTTGCTGTGATCTTTCCCAGGAAAAACAGCCTTCACTGCTGCAAGCTCACAATAGACAGTGCCTAAAGATTTTTATCAACTGTGTTCTGATGCTTCCCTTACCATGGTGGGCAATCACTTTGTATGAATCTGGCTTGCTTTAGTGCAATGATGCAGAGTTGTGATCCACTGCTGAAAGTTTGGGTCCCAACTGTGGGGCTAAACTCCTGCTGACAGTGTGCTGATTTCTCTGTCTGTCACCCATGCTGCCAGGGAGGGGGAGGAGATTTTTTTTTTTACAGGCTGGAAAAGAAAGAAAAAATTAATGCAAAATGCAGAGAAGATGAGGCAAAGGAGAAGGGGAAAGAAAGCTATCCTGGCTGGTGAGGTGAGGCTGAGGAGAGGAAATCCTTTGAGCAGCACAGGGTACTGTGATCATGGTCTTTTTCTTCACCAAGGAGATAATCTTGCTCAAGAGGCAACTAAAATGCTACAGGTAAGGAAAAGCTTTTACAGTGCCTCAAAGAACTTGTGTGCCTGGGCAAGTGCACTGGGAATTAGTGACAGGCAAACTACCAAAAGTTGGGTGGTTTGTTTTGGATAAAGATCCACACCTGCAGATGCTTATCTAAAACCCTCAGTCTGGTCTGCAAATGTCTTAAGAAGACTCTTCTTTCATGATTTCTATATCTGAAAGCAGTCACTCATGCCAAAAATACAATGAAAACAGCATTTTTTTCTTGTTTTTTTTTTTGCCATGTTTTGGCTCTTCTGCATCTGGTTCCAAGCAAAACCTCAAACCACAAAGTCTTTTATTTAAAAGTTGGACTTTGCTCATTTAATTTCAAGCCATTCTGGTTCTCATTGCTGCACACATATGAGAGGGAAAAAGGTGCCATGATTCTATAGAAAACTTTAAAAGAAGACTCCCTGAAAACTGGCAGAAAAAGAAGCTAGTTTCCCTAAGAGGACTACAAGCCTTGATTTCTCCCACCTTAAGCAGACTACTTATCTGTGAGCAGACTATTCTTCCTTTAGATAACATGTGAGATCACAACATTCCCAGTTCAAATGAGCCTGTTCGTCTTGGGTGATTATTAGTCAGTTAATACTAGTGAACCAAAGAAAATAAAGACTTTGAAGTGACTTTTATTTCCCCATGCAATCTTGAAACTCACCAGATGTGTAGTAGCTCTGATTTAACAGAGAACAAAGGAAGAAAATGGTTTGGAAAAGATCTGGTGCCCTCCAGTTTTCTTAAATCAGAGTGTAATTGAAGTAAAATAGCCCTGAGGATGGTGCTGCTGGGATGACTGCATTATGTTTTGCTTAAGTACTCTGGACAAACAGGGCTGTTGCAGGGTTGGTTTTGATCTCTGAATGGATTTACATGAAGATATCTCAAGTATTGTTGCTTAGTGTGTAAGGCAGATCAGAATTAGGCCAGTGTACTTTTAAGGAAGTTGCCAGATATCCTATGTCTCTGGACCATTCACCTTGAGAAGCTTAAAAGCACATGCATTCACTCGATGAGTAGCAAAGAATTAATGTTTTGCTGTTAAAGACCAGATTATGTTATTTCTAAATGATTTTGTGCTGCCTTTTTCCTACATTTCCTATTATTTATTAATTACACAAGCTATGATTTTCAGCTCATCCAAGTGGTTTGGAGACCAAGACTCAGGTCTTTAGTTGGTACAAATCAGGATAACTAAATTCATGTCAACAGAATTGATGGACAAAGTGGAAAAGGTATGACCACAAGTTTATACTACACAGGCTTCCAAAACAAGGGCACTGCCTTCTAGACAGAACAATACATATAGTCTAAGTATTTTCTCACTGTAGCTGATGGCACTTCTTTTGGGTGACCAAGACAAGTGCAGGAAGCCCAAGTCCTCCTTCATGTCAACATACATGAACGGGGAGCAGCTCCATTACCCATGACATGCTGTGCTCTTTGCAAAATCTGTTCATTGTGTCCTGTTAAATGCTGCAGGATGCTGACAAGTTTTGTGGAAACTTGACTCTTTTGCAGCTTCTTAGTTTAGATGGTGGGAGGGATGGGTTAAACTTTTTGTTTGAAAGAAAGTAAAAAAACTGGACCCTTTCAAGAGTGCTGTACAGTTGAGAAATCTGTCCCAGAGCTTTTTAGAAAAAGTGACCCAAATCAATCTAGTTACTAGACCTTTCTCTTGCCTGTGACTAACACATGGATTGATATTTGCTTGCAAGAAATATTGGTGAGACATGGGGGTTCCCATTCACTTGTGCTGTTTACTGCTCCCCCCAAGATCACAGACTGCAACAATGATGGAGCAGATGCTTCACAGGTGCATGGTTTATATGCCAAAATAGGTTGTAAATCAGAGTGGAGGAAGAAAGGGCTGGAACAATGCTGGTTTGTAGAAGCAACCATTGGAAAGGGATGGTGACCGTGTTCATTTTACAGGTTTCCTCTCTGTCCTAGGGTGATGCTTGTATCCCCAATCATGTGTTCTGTTTATGCTGGATATTATGTTCTGTACCTTCAAGACTGGCTCTGAAGAGCAAAGGTTTGTTTTGTTTTTTTATCAGCCTGCTCACTCCCGCAATGGTCGGCGGGACACAGAGACGGGGCAGTACATAGGGCAGCTTTTGCTTTTTGCGCTTGCTTTCACTTTGCTCTTGCTCATGCTTTGCTTCTGCTTTGCTCTTGCTTTTTGCTTCTGCTTGTTAGTTAGTTTAGCTAGGCAGTCCAAATTTTCCCTGGACTGTTTTTTCTTTCCCTTTCTTGGAACCACTTGAGCCTGCTCCAGACTGGGACCTAGGAAACACAGAGAATTTGCACTTTGTGGCCTGCAGCAGCTATTCCCAGTGCCGGAGGGACCAATAACAGAGCAACCACTCCCAGGAGAGACTTTCTGAATTTGTCATCTTTTTCAGAGCAGTGAAAGAGTTGTCATCCGGTATTGTTCATTTTGTGTGCTGGGGGGTACTTTGCCTGTTAAATAAACAGGTTCTTTCCACTTCTCTCTGAGGAATCCTTCCCGAACTGATTGGGGGAAGGGGCCATGTGGGTTTGCTTTCTAGAGGGGCCCCCTTTGGAGGTTTCCTCACAAATTTGCCCTAAACCAGGACACTCTCCTAAGTCTCTGTGTGCTCACACTGCACCAGAGGGATTGGGTCCCATGTCAGAAATCCAAGGAGCACACCAATAATTTGCCAGAGATTATACAGGGAGTAAACTAGCTCTGATCTCTATTATTGGTTCAAAACCAGTAATTCTCATAGACTTTCAGACAGATGGCTGGTCCTATATACTTCTTATGTTAGATTTTCCATTAAGGCTGAAAGCAAATCCACTTCCAAGCTGAAAGTAAACAACCATTGAATTCAAAATGCATTAATTCAAACTGCCAAAGCATTTGCTGTGTATGCTGCAGATGTCAAATACACCGTTTCCCATAGCCCTGAGCCTAGACACATAACTAAGCTATACAGAAAAAGCTTCTACCCAGTATGAAAATCCATCCTATGCAAAATTTCCTCTCCTCTCTGGTGTTTTAAGGATTGGGTCCTCAGCTGGAATTAATTAATGTAGCCGCTCTGATTTGAATAGAGCTACACCAATTTATACCAGATGAGGGTTTCATCTTTTGGAAACCAAGTGGGAAATGGTTATCCACTACATCTTTAACGCTGTGGTTTCAGAAAGAAAAAGAAAAAGTAGTGTATTTTAAAGAGTGAAGGAGCACTAAGGAAGTTTCAATTTCTATGATTAATTTTTAAAGTAATCCATTAGAGAGTTTGGTCCAAAAGAATCATGCTTTACAGAAAAATGCATATAAATAACGTAACTTATAAATACAAACAACACAAATTACTCAACTTATACTGATTCCTGATACCTTTCAAAATGCCAACACAAAATTAACTAGGGATCCAAGCATGACATTGCTGTGGTATTGCAGGAAATTCACAAAGCAGAAAGGACTGAATAAACCAGTCTGTTTTTTCCTGACAGGGCTGAATGAAGAGAACAAAAACCATGAAACTAAATCATGCAAACAAAAAACCCCACCCATATGCTTTGAGGTGGTGTGAACATTAGTACCATGGTGTGCTCCTCAGCCATAAAGATGTTCAAGATAGTTTTTCTAATATGTTTTGTTGTAAATCAAATGGCACTGCTGAATTCATATTCTGTAAATCAAGATTTATTAAATTTAAACCAGTGTAACCTCATCAAATATATTTGTGAATTATTATCTGAATTATGCTTATGATTTAAACTTTAGTGTGGGAGGCCCCACTCGCAGACATGGATGTGCTTTGATTTTCCCCAAAGTAAACAGGAGGTCAAATATTACACCAATAGAAATGAACGGAGATTTTTAAGATAATCACAATGGGAAATCAAACTTTAAACTATTTAACTTGAAGCCACTAAACTGATGCAGTTCATCAGAAAATCCACCACCTCACTCCTTCAGCCATCTTTATTTTCACTTTACAATTCAGTGTAAGCTGGCAATTAGTAATGCTTTGACTGTTTTTAGAGCCTTCCATCTGAGAATGTAAATCTAATGAATTACTTAATTAAGCTTCTTAACACCTGTGAGACAGCTACTACAATCTCATTTGCACAGCTCAGAGAAGAGCAGGTTTGCCAAGGGTCAGAGCTAGCCGGCATGGGAGCTGGGAAAGACTGTAGACACTGAACCTAAGCTTCAGCTCAATAGCACAAGGCTTTCAATGCATGGGGTGATGTTCCTGGTAACTTCAGAAGCTTATAACTATCTCTTGGAAATGCTGGTGTGCCCTGATGTCTGGCAGACTGAAAACACACAGGGTTGAACTTCTACCCACAGAGGCAACTCAAGTCCCACTTATCATAGAATCATTAAGGTTGGAAAGGACTTCTAAGCTCATCAAGTCCAGCCATCAATTGAGCATCACCACCATGCTCACCAATAAACCATGTTCTCAAGTGCCATATCCACATGTTTTTTAAACACTTACAGGGATGGTGACTTGGAGCAATAGTTTCCATTTGACTAAACACAGCTGTCCACTGCATGTAACGACCTTTAGCCCCATCCTTGGCAAAATTAAATTCTCTCTATGTCTGACTTAGTTCACAGGGACTTCAGTAGGGGAGCTGCCAGAATTATCAGTGCATTGCTTAATGACAGGCACTCCAATGAGCAATGCAGTCATACATTGTCAGAAACAGCCCACAGCTCCAAAGAAGGGGAAGGGGGAAGACGCTCTCCTTCTTATTCAAGAGGAAATAAAGTGGTTGTATTGGAGCAAACGTGGATGCATGCAGTCGCTTTTTCTTGACAAGTATCACCAGTGTGCTCAGTGTCTTGTGTATATATGTAAACATGGAGTTTTCTCATGTGTTTGTCAGCAAATATGAATTTTTATTGGATTTGCCTCTCAAAAAAGGCTGTGATTCTGCTGCTGGTCTGCATAGTGCTAATGCAAAACATAATTTCTATTAATAAGTCTAAACATGCATGCATCCCATACAGTGATGCTTACATGGCCATTCAGATATACCATCTAACGTGTATACATATGTATAGATATACACATTTCAGTGTCTTTATTACATTGGCCACTGCAGTAAGAAAGATGTTTAGATGCAAGCATAAAAAAAATTAGGAATTTCCCACTTTATAGCTATTTGTACAAATTTATTTATGTTTGAGTGGGTATGTCTCCAGCAGCATGATTGAAGCACTCTTACATGTGATAATAAAGGCGTGTCACCAAGGGATGAATACGTATGTTCTCCAGCCCACATCATGGCTGGATACACAGGGATAAACCCAACACTTCGTAATTTTTTAACTGGTTGATTCAGCAGCCTGAAAACAGAAATTAAGTTGTTTCCGAAACTGGACCCATCTTTACTTTCATCAAGGATCACTGGAGATACACACTGCTTTGGTTAGAAAGACTTGTTACAACCACTGCTAGTGAGATATTGCAAGGGGTGATACCAGCTCCACCTGCCCTATAAGTCCTAGGGGATTCTCTCATTTCTATTTTTGCTTTGACAGTACCATGGACCTGAGTGTGCAGAAGATTTATGTTCAATTATTTTTCTGACCTACTGCCAACATTTTCCTGAGAAACACAAGGAGGAAATGGGGAACACTGATCTTGCACAGCTCATAACTCAACCAGAATAGAGGGAAGTTTCACGGGCGAAGGGAAAGGCATGTCTTCAGCTGCAGGGCTTTTGTCCCTACCAGAATTCAAAGGTTCTTTTTCAAACAATAGAGATATTAACACTTTTAAAAAAACCCACAAAAATAAAGAGGCCAGGAGAACCTTTGATAAATGGAAAATCTTAGTAACATAAAAATGCTGGTCTTCATAGAGGAAAAAACATGATGCTGTTTAAAATTATGAAATCATATTACAGTGAAGCATGTTAAATAACCCAAATATAGGAGTCACTACTTCTGCCCTGTCACACATACACTACTAACTGCTCCTGCTATTTATTCAGGAAGGACAGAAGATACACAGACCCTAAATGTTTCTCCTCAAGGAAGTCCACCCAGCAGCTTTGTGCAGACATAACTGTACACAGTTTGGCTTAGTTCTCACTGTGTGGTTTCTCCTCTTCATCTCTGGATCCTCCCTGGTTCTCTTCTTCACATTCCCTGTCATCTTCCCCATCACATGACACTTTTTCACCAGCCCCTTCAGTGGCCCTTAATAGTCATGTCCTCTCTTACATTTGCCTTAGGCTAACAGGTTCATTGCCTTCCTTGCCGAGAATCATGCTGTCCCTTCTTGCTTTTCCTCCACTTCTCTCTCCATTTTTCACTTTTTCACAATTTTAATTTTTTTAAACTTTTTACACTTTTGATGGGTCCAAATACCTGCAGAAACATGCACAGTTTGCATTTTTTTTATTCTCTCCCTTCTCTCCAAATGCCTGAATAATTCAGAAGCCAATATTTTAGTATGGCTGCATAGTAGCTATAGTAGAATAGTATCACCTCTTCACCTAGCTCAGAAGAATACAGCATCTTGCTGGGAATTAGTATGAAGAATCACAAGAGTGTGTCCTGCAAAGAAAAGCTCAGTATGGCTGTTCCAGATGCTTGGCATAGATGTTATTCCATTTCTTGAGCATGTATTGCTTTTTATTAAATTAAAACCAGATATTTTTGGTTCAAAGTCTGTGGTATTCACATATTCTATGAACAGAGAGAGACTTAATTCTCTCCCAGGATTTTCCTGAGAAGCTGTGAGAAAGCTCAGAGAAAACAATTTTTATCTCCACTTGCTGCATCTCTTGTTGTGCACACGTGGAATGTGCTATGGAGATTGTTTATCAAAAGGTAGTTTACTAATTGGACTCTGGTGATGGTGTTTTGATTAATTGACCAATTGGATCCATGTGTGTGTATTGTACTGTCTGGCAAGGGTGATGGGTTTTTCTTAGTAGTATAGTTTTTCATATAGTATAGTGTAGTAGCATAGTGTAATATAGTATAGCTTAATAAAGCAATTGATCAGCCTTCTGCAATCATGGAGTCAGTGTACATTATTCCCTGTGTGGGAACGCCTTGCTACAATAAAAGTCCTCAGTTAGTGTCGTGGGGACAGGACATTTTCATGCTTATTATCCCAAATCGTGGTTTCTGTTCCCTGCTCCGTTTGTTGTGTCTATCGTTTTGTCCTTCCCCCGCCCCTGCCTTGGGGCTGGGCTTTTTGCATGCTGCTTGGCCGGCTGGCTGCTTGCTTGCTCTTCTAGCTTTGCTTCTCTTTCTTTTTTTTCTTGCTTTTTTTTTTTAGCTCGCTTGCTTTTTCGCCATTTTTTTTTTCCCTTTCCCCGGTTTCTGTTGTTCCCTTTCTTCCCTTTCCCCCCCCCCCCCCCTTTCCCCCCCCGAAGATATCGGACCGGCGCCGGGCAAGGGGCTCTGTCCGGGGTCTGCAAGAGAAGCTTCGTACCCTCCGCAGTGAAGAGAGAAATGGCTCGACCCCTTGGACTGGTGAAACATCTGTTGCCATCTCGGGCTATTTCTCTTGTGCTGGGAGTGTTTTTTTTTTTGTTGTTCTTTAATAAACAAGTTTTTTCCACTTCCCCTCTGAAGAAATTCTTCCTGAACCCAGTGGTGGGGAGGGGGGAAGGTGCGGAGGGTTTTGTTTCCTATAAGGGGCTCCTTTGGAGATATTTTCCCCTAATTTGTCCTAAACCAGTTCAAATAATTTGGTGGCCCGTACGGGGAAAACCGGACGAAGTGGAAAAAGCTTTACTCTAATAATATTTTTGGCTTTAACTGTTTGTGGGAATATTGGTATGTCTCCTTTTAAAGTTGTAATGTCATTTGGAGTGAAAGCCTGCCTCTATCTCTGGTCATTAGGGTTCTTTGAAGTTTTCATAGCTTTATGGTCACTGGGGTTATTTTCTTATCCAGAAATAGCTCCGGTATTGTCCCTAATACGTAGCTTTTGTAGCAGAGGGGCACTAACCAGAATATTCATCGGGCTGGGCTTGGGTGTGATACTTTGCAAGGGGCTTATAAAAATGTTGTTATCGGTTCCAGGAATGTATAATTCGTGGTTGCGGCTGTGTGTTAAATTTGTTATGGGGGAGGAGGTTATTCAGCCTTTGTTTTCCTTTTCCTCCTCCGAATTGTTTACATTTCTATTGGAAAATGTTCAGTTCTCCCTGACTGCCAAGGACACCATCTTTCTGTTATTTAATTTAACAACCTTGCTCTATACTGTCTGCAGTTTATATAAGATGAAGGCTGAAATTTCTAGAGGGGCTGGTGAGACCCCTGATTTAGGGGTACAACCAAGGGTAAAAAGTCCTGAGTGGTGTGGGAAATGGGAGGATATGGGCCAAATTTTAAAGGAGTTTTCTGATCCGGTAGACTGGGACTTTCCATCTGAACAAATTCAGAACCCGGCTGAGGTGGCGAAGTACCTGAAAGGGAAATGCCAGGATAACCCTAAGGAGAAAAGGATCCTTGCAGTGAGCTGGGCCCTGGCATATGCTTATCGTACCCTGCTAGATACTGTAGGGCAGCAGACAGAGGCAGGGGGGCAGGGAGATAAATCAGCAGCTATCCCAGTTACTCAGGCTGCAGCTAACACCCCAGGCTCGAAGCCAGCAGTTAAATCAGACAGTGAGCCTCAACCAAGGGCTGTTGCTACTAGTACAAGAAGTGGAAAGTGTACAGATAAGACTGACCGACCAGTGGAGGATGATGATGATTACGATGCAGGAGAAGGACCCTCAACACCTCCTGACATAAAATCAGGAGTCAAAGCAACTGGCACAAGATCAGAGGCCACTATTGATTCCTTCTCCCTGAGGGACCTTCGAGGCCTAAGGAAGGATTATCGGCGACAGCCCGACGAATCTATAATTAGTTGGCTGGTCCGCCTTTGGGATGCGGCAGGGGAGGCTACCATTCTGGATGGCACTGAAGCGAGGCATTTGGGATCCCTGTCACATGATCCCGTCATCGACCAAGGCATGATGAGGGGGGCTAGCCCTCACAGCCTCTGGGAACGGGTCCTGGACAGCGTGGCACAGAGATATCTGTGTGCCGATGACCTCTATGTTCAGCAGACACGATGGAAGACCATAGAACAGGGGATCCAACACCTGAGGGAGATGGCAGTGGTGGAGATCATTTTTTCAGACGATGTAACAACTAGGAATCCGGACTTTGTACCATGCACACCTGTAATGTGGAGGAAACTGGTGCGACTTGGGCCACCTGAATACGCTTCTGCTCTAGCAATAATGAAGCGGGAGGAGGTATATGAGACTGTACTCGATATGGCGAAGAAACTTCGGGCATATGCGGATGCTGTACATGGCCCGACTCATGCCAGAATTGCAGCTGTGGAAACACGACTGCAGGAACTAGAAGACAAAATAGAGGAAAGCAGCAAGAAACTCAGGGAAGAGATTAAGGAAGACCTCCTCCAAATTTCAGCTGTACAAATTAGAGGCCCTGGTACCCAACGCAGACGTTCCCTTGTTGGGGAGAGAAGGTACACCCCACGAGCTGAGTTGTGGTTCTTCTTACGTGAGTCTGGAGAAAACATGAGGAAATGGGATGGGAAGCCTACTGCTGCTCTGGCACAACGGGTGCGTGAATTGAAGGAAGGTAAGAAAAGAAAAGCAGCCCCAGTTGCCCGTAGCCGAACAGCCAGGTATGATGATGATGACATGTCCGATCCCCTTGAGGGAACCTCCAAGACATATGCCCCAGGAAAGAAGGATAAACAGGCGTAGAGGGGCCCTGCCTCTAGCCAGGTAGAGGCATGGGAAAACCGTATCTTTTGGACGGTGTGGATCCGATGGCCTGGCACATCAGAACCACAAAAATATGACGCTTTAGTGGATACTGGTGCACAGTGTACTCTAATACCATCGGGACATGTGGGGGCCAAGCCTGTTTCCATTGCTGGTGTGACAGGGGGATCACAACAACTGACCCTGGTGGAAGCTGAGGTGAGCCTGACTGGGAAGGAGTGGAAGAAACATCCCATTGTGACTGGCCCAGGGGCTCCGTGTATTCTGGGCATAGACTTCCTCCGGAACGGCTATTACAAAGACCCAAAGGGACTCAGATGGGCTTTTGGCATAGCTGCTGTAGAGGCAGAGAACGTTAAGCAATTGAACACCTTGCCTGGACTGACAGAAAACCCATCTGCAGTAGGACTCCTGAGGGTAGAAGAGCAGCTCGTGCCAATTGCAACCTCGACAGTGCATCGCCGGCAGTATAGAACGAATCGAGATGCCGTGATCCCCATCCACAAAATGATTCGTGAGCTGGAGAGCCAAGGGGTGGTTAGCAAAACCCACTCACACTTCAACAGCCCCATCTGGCCTGTGCGTAAATCTGAAGGGGAATGGAGATTGACGGTGGACTATCGTGCCTTGAATGAAGTGACACCACCACTGAGCGCTGCTGTGCCGGACATGCTGGAACTCCAGTACGAGTTGGAGTCCAAGGCAGCGAAGTGGTATGCCACTATTGATATTGCTAATGCATTTTTCTCCATTCCTCTGGCAGCAGAATGCAGGCCTCAGTTTGCTTTCACCTGGAGGGGCGTGCAGTACACCTGGAACCGACTGCCCCAGGGGTGGAAACACAGTCCCACTATCTGCCATGGACTGATCCAAACTGCATTAGAGGAGGGTGAGGCTCCAGAACATCTGCAATACGTCGATGATATCATTGTGTGGGGGAAAACGGCAACAGAAGTGTTTGAGAAAGGAGAGAAAATAATCCAGATTCTCCTGAAAGCCGGCTTTGCCATCAAGAAGAGCAAAGTCAAGGGACCTGCTCGAGAGATCCAGTTCCTTGGAGTGAAGTGGCAAGATGGACGGCGTCAGATTCCCACCGATGTCATCAATAAGATCACAGCTATGTCCCCACCAACCAGCAAAAAGGAAACACAAGCTTTCCTAGGCGCCATAGGGTTTTGGAGAATGCACATTCCGGAGTATAGCCAGATTGTGAGCCCTCTCTACCTGGTCACCCGCAAGAAGAATGATTTCCACTGGGGCCCTGAACAGCAGCAAGCCTTTGCCCAGATCAAGCAGGAGATTGCTCATGCTGTAGCCCTTGGCCCAGTCAGGACAGGACCAGATGTGAAGAACGTGCTCTACTCTGCAGCCGGGAACCATGGCCTGTCCTGGAGCCTTTGGCAGAAGGTGCCTGGTGAGACTCGAGGCCGACCATTAGGATTCTGGAGTCGAAGCTATAGAGGGTCTGAAGCCAGCTACACTCCTACAGAGAAGGAAATTTTGGCAGCCTATGAAGGAGTCCAAGCCGCCTCGGAGGTGATTGGCACGGAGGCACAACTCCTCCTGGCATCCCGACTACCAGTGCTGGGGTGGATGTTCAGAGGAAAGACTCCCTCTACCCACCATGCCACCAGTGCAACATGGAGCAAGTGGATTGCTCTCATCACACAGCGCGCCCGTATTGGAAACCTGAATCGACCTGGGATTCTGGAAGTAATTACAAACTGGCCTGAAGGTGAGAATTTTGGTCTCGCTGATGAAGAAGAACAAGAAGTGACACGAGCGGAAGAAGCACCACCATACAATCAACTGCCGGCAGAAGAAACACGGTATGCTCTTTTTACTGATGGTTCTTGCCGCATTGTGGGAATGAAACGGAAGTGGAAAGCAGCTGTATGGAGCCCCACACGACAGGTCGCAGAAGCCACTGAAGGAGAGGGTGGATCAAGCCAACTCGCTGAACTTAAGGCCGTTCAGCTGGCTCTGGACATTGCTGAAAGAGAGAAGTGGCCAAAGCTCTACCTCTACACTGATTCGTGGATGGTAGCCAATGCGCTGTGGGGCTGGCTGGAGAGATGGAAAGGGGCTAACTGGCAGCGTAGAGGAAAGCCAATTTGGGCTGCTGAAGAATGGAAAGATATTGCCACCAGGTTAGAGAAACTACCTGTGAAGGTTCGCCACGTAGATGCCCATGTCCCCAGAAGCAGAGCTAATGAAGAGCAGCAAAACAATCATCAGGTAGATCAGGCTGCAAGGATAGGGGTGTCAAAGATAGACCTAGATTGGGAACACAAGGGAGAGTTATTCCTAGCTCGATGGGCCCATGATGCCTCAGGCCATCAGGGTAGAGATGCCACCTACAAGTGGGCACGAGACCGAGGGGTGGATTTAACCATGGACAGTGTTTCTCAGGTTATCCATGACTGTGAGACGTGTGCTGCCATCAAACAGGCCAAGCGAGTGAAGCCCCTATGGTATGGTGGGCGGTGGTCCAAATACAAGTATGGGGAGGCCTGGCAGATTGATTACATCACACTGCCTCAAACCCGCCAAGGCAAGCGCTACGTGCTCACAATGGTAGAAGCCACCACAGGATGGTTGGAAACCTACCCTGTGTCTCATGCTACTGCCCGTAACACCATCCTGGGCCTTGAAAAGCAGGTCCTTTGGAGGCATGGTACCCCTGAGAGGATTGAGTCAGACAATGGGACTCATTTTAAAAATAATCTTATTAACACCTGGGCTAGGGAACATGGCATTGAGTGGGTATACCACATCCCCTACCATGCACCAGCTGCAGGTAAAGTGGAGAGATGCAATGGATTGTTAAAGACCACCTTGAAGGCATTGGGTGGGGGGTCTCTCAAGAACTGGGAGCAGCATTTAGCCAGGGCCACCTGGTTAGTTAACACTCGCGGTTCCACCAACCGAGCAGGTCCTGCCCAGTCTGAGTCCCTCAATATAGTAGATGGAGATAAAGTCCCAGTGGCCCATGTCAGAGGTTTGTTGGGGAAGACAGTATGGATTAATCCTGCCTCGAGTACAGGCAAACCCATTCGTGGGATTGTCTTTGCTCAGGGACCAGGTTATACCTGGTGGATAATGCAGAAAGATGGGACAACCCGTTGCGTACCTCAGGGAGATCTGATTGTGGGATGATATCATTGTTTGTTAAGCGTGACCACCATTGTCTGTACATTAGATCATACAGACATGAAACAGAAGGAAATATGAAAGTGTCGAAGGTCTGAGCAAGTAAGAATGAAAGAAAACGTCTAAGTGTGGAAGGTTGGAGCAAGTGAGAAGAAAGTTTACGTTGTTCAATAACATGTTCACGATATGGGATAAGGGGTGGAATGTCGTGGGGACAGGACATTTTCATGCTTATTATCCCAAATCGTGGTTTCTGTTCCCTGCTCCGTTTGTTGTGTCTATCGTTTTGTCCTTCCCCCGCCCCTGCCTTGGGGCTGGGCTTTTTGCATGCTGCTTGGCCGGCTGGCTGCTTGCTTGCTCTTCTAGCTTTGCTTCTCTTTCTTTTTTTTCTTGCTTTTTTTTTTTAGCTCGCTTGCTTTTTCGCCATTTTTTTTTTTCCCTTTCCCCGGTTTCTGTTGTTCCCTTTCTTCCCTTTCCCCCCCCCCCCTTTCCCCCCCCGAAGATATCGGACCGGCGCCGGGCAAGGGGCTCTGTCCGGGGTCTGCAAGAGAAGCTTCGTACCCTCCGCAGTGAAGAGAGAAACGGCTCGACCCCTTGGACTGGTGAAACATCTGTTGCCATCTCGGGCTATTTCTCTTGTGCTGGGAGTGTTTTTTTTGTTGTTGTTCTTTAATAAACAAGTTTTTTCCACTTCCCCTCTGAAGAAATTCTTCCTGAACCCAGTGGTGGGGAGGGGGGAAGGTGCGGAGGGTTTTGTTTCCTATAAGGGGCTCCTTTGGAGATATTTTCCCCTAATTTGTCCTAAACCAGTTCAGTTAGTAATGCAGAAATGAGGCAAACAGAGATATCCATAAGATATCCACCCTGGTTTCCAGTGAGCAGATGGCATGCACACAACTGAAAATGTTTTCTTCCATATATATGCAAAATGTTAGTTTCCTCATTCAATAACCACTTTTTGTTCTCTTTTAAACTAAACCCAAATAGGCAAAGCAGAAAATATACACAAGTTGTAAAATAACTGTCAGAGGTACATAAATTAAACTCTTCATGACCAATCTTTTTTTCTTTGCTATCAAATCCATGTACGAATCTTGAAATAGTGTATTTCTGCAGGTCTTACTAAAACAACACATTATAGAACAATTAGAAAGTCCCTCATCAATGCATGAAAAATATATTTTACATCCCTGAGAACTGGAATATTAAATTCATCCTTAGATAAATAAGTCCTTCCTAGAATAAGTCATTGGAACAAGCTATAAAATACTAAAACTTGAAGGTATTTACCATCACACTGAGATGTTGTGGTGGTTTAACACCAGCAGGAAATTAAACTCCAAATAAGCCACTCCCTTTCCCCTACCTCTTCTGGTAAGAGAGGGACAAAAGAAGAGACTGTGGGTTGAGATAACAATTTACTGAAAGCAAAAAGCAATGGAATAAGATGCACAATAAAAACAGCAGTATTAATAGCAAAAGCATACAAAAAGAGAAGGTATTTTACCCACAAAAAAGGTGTTCACCACCTCAGTGTAGTTCCAAGTGGCCATTGAGACCAAAAAAAAGGATGGTGGATGCTCTCTGTAGATCTCATTCATGTGGCTTTCCCAGACAAAGACCAGATGGCGACCATTCCTGCATGCTGTGCAACATAACCACTAAGAACAAATGCAAGATGGCGGGGGAGCTCCCACAGATAGTCTTTCCCTCCTGCCAGCCCAAAACAACCAAAGACAATGACAAACATACCCCCTGAAACCCAGGTCTGCCTGTGCCACTGCTTCTACTGCTTCACTGTGCTGGGGGATTGGTCCCACAGGTCACTGCCACTTTCCTACTGCTCTGCTGTGCTCCTTTTGGCTCAGCTCAGCTAGGCTCAGCTAGGCTTGTATGGGCTGCTTTGGCACAGCTTGACTGGGGATCACCTCCACCACTACGTTTCCTGTGGCAGCCTCCCCACTGGTGCTGCCATGCATCACTATATCGATTCCACATTTCGCCGCTTTCCTTTCAGCACCACGTCCAGTAGCTGCATCCTGGAGAAAAAGGAGAGGGTGGATGGTGGCAGGAGAGGACAGTCTGCAAGGCTGATGCCGACAGCCTTTCCATTGCAGAGAGTGAGGCAAAACAGTGCAGTTCCAGTGGTGTGCTCAGCTTTTGTTCCCAAAACCATGTCCTTCAGTGATGATACAAGTGGTATAGAATAGCAACTTGGCCATGCCCATGCAGTGCTAAGCTCCACCCCTTCTTTGAAACCAGGACAGATGTATAGGTATTTCCCAAGTCTGCTGCCAATCTCAGTGGCCTAGAACCCTTCCTGAAAAGTCCACAATGTGCAACCATACAAAGCACCATGCATTCATACCAGAAAAATGCTACTGACAATGTAATACATCTGGGACTCCAGAAATTGGGTAAAGTAGGCAGGTGTTGCTGACCCCATCACTACTGAAGAGGTAGCAGGAAGGGAAAAATAATACTAGTTATCTAAAGAGAGATAGATAGATAGATAGATAGATAGATAGATAGATAACAGGAAAAAGATGAAATACTGTCACAGTAAGAGCAGAGAAAGAACATGATGAAATGACACTGTCATCTATGCTCTTCTCCAGCCAATCTCTTTAACAGGGGGATCTCCATCATCTTCCAGTTCATAGAATCATAATCATAGAATCCGTAAGGTTGGAAAAGACCTCTAAGATCATCAAGTCCAACCATCAACCTAGCACCACCACCATGTTCACCATTAAACCCTGTCCTCAAGTGCCATATCCACACATTTTTTTGAACACTTCCAGGGATAGTGACTCCACCATTCCCCTGGATAGCCTGTTCTAATGCTTTTAAACCCTTTCTGAGAAAAAAGAAATACTATTATCCAATCTAAATGTCTCCTGGCTCAACTTGAGGCCATTTCCTATTGTCCTGTCACTTGTTACCTGGGAAAGGACAGTCATCCACCTCACTGCAACTTCCTTTCAGGTTTTAGAGACCAATAAGGTCTCCCCTGAACCTCCTTTTTTCCAGGCTAAACAAGTCCAGCTACCTCAGCCACTCCTCATCAGACTTGAGCTCCAGACCCTTCACCAGCTTCTCTGCCCTTCTTTCAACAAGCTCCAGCACCCCAATGCTTTTCTTCTAGCAAGGGACCCAAGACCGAAAATAGAAAATTCATTAAAATGTGACTCACATGCAACAGTTACAGAAAGCATTCAAGGCCACAGTGAGTCATGCTCCCTGAGGGGAAGCAGGGATCAGAGGGAAGCCACTCTACTTTCAAGTTCATCAAGTTTGCAAAAAGCCCACACTTCCAGCTACCATCTTTCAGAAATCCCTTTCCCACCCCTGAGAACTGAAAACCTGCACTCATTTACTCACAAACAGGGAACTCTGTCAGCAGCCTCACAACCTGAAGATTTTGATTGCATTAAATTGTTCCAAATCAGGTTTTCCTTTTGAGCCTGGAACAGAAGACAATTAATTAAGATACACACATACACCCTTCCCATTGGATGAACTGTGTCCAGTTCTGGGCTGTAGCAGCCACAGGGCCTGCAAGGCCTCCCTGGCAGTCAGGTGCCTAAGATAAGAAATGCCTAGTCATGATGACTGGACCAAAGAAGCCCCTCTTCTGCCTTCGGACCCTCATTATCTCTCTGTAAGACAATAGGTCATATTCTCCTCGACCCTTACTATTGGACTGTTTCCCAAAACCCCTATCCCCTATATAAACCCCTACTCCTGCGCTGTTCAGCAGAAGAGCTGTCACTGTCACCCTTCACAGAAGTTGCCAATAAAGACACCTCTGTAGAACCTCATACAGCCTTCTCCTCTCTCTCCCTGTGTCTGCTGAGGCATTTAACAAAGAGCTGAAATCACTAAAACGCTGAATTCACCAAAGAACTGATCTCAGTTAAGAGCTGAGCTGCTTGCTGAGATTGCCTGCAGCTGGGAGCCTGCCTGAGGAACCTGGACAGGTTGTGTTTAGTGGAACTTTGCTATCCGGACACCTATGGCAGTCGGGGTTGATATTTTGGAATTGGATAGAAAAGTCCACATTGCAGGACACAAGTGGTTAAGTTATTGGGTTAAAAGTAAAAATAATTTAGGTGTCATTTATTAATTGGATAGTTTAGCCTTAAAAGACCTTGTAGAGAAAGATAGTTAGCCATTTTGTACCTTGTTAGTGAAATACTGCAGAACTCATGGCTTGTGCGACTGTGATATAGATAAGAAATAATAAACGCTTGAGTCTGAATACAAAATATTGTCTCAAGCGCCTTCAATCTCGACCTTGACAGAGGCAAAAAAGAAGCTGAGAACTGGCATATAGTGGTGTGCCAATGCTAGGACACACCTGTTGAGATCGGGACCTCCCTGAAGAAACAGAGATAACGAGCAGCTGGAAGCTGGAAAAATCCCCGGGGAAATTAAAAAGGAGAAAAGAAACTCAGAAATCCCTAGAGGCTGGTGAAACGGGTAGAAACCAGGAATATGGTTGCGGGATGATCATGGAACAGGGGACTGAGGAGGAGAAACAGACGGAAGATGTCAGGTACTCTTTATACTTCAGGGTTAATCACATAGAGACATAATGGAAAACGTAATGTCCAGATCGCAGAGATGCCTTAGATCTCCTAGACTCAATGGTCAGGGAACATCCCATGACTGTCCCAAGGGACCAACTAAAAGATCTATTACACTGGGTGCAAGAACAGTTCCCGAGTGCAGATCCAAGGGCTCTTTTCAATCCCTTTTTTGGGACTCTATGAATCTAAGACTATACAACACTGCTACACTTAAAAGCACAGCAGCAGCAAAACTTCTTCCAGCATGCAGTCGTTTATGAGGTGATAGCCAGTAGATGCAATGCACAAAAGCATGCAGAAGATGCAAGCGAGATAATCACCACACTTCAAAGCCCAAAGCTTCAGCCCACGCAGCCAAAAGTGGCAGGAAGGGTAGCCCCCCTTATTCCCACTCCAGCAGCATTGACAGAGCCTGAGACATTGCTCACCACAGCTCACCCAGCGGACAGGGGACATTCTAACTCTGTGGAGGCGCTCCCCACTGACAGGGGCCCCCCTGAAGTACACGGGATCAGCCCAGGAGCGGGGGGACCCAACTCCAGCACGCGGCAGTCAGAAACTGCAAAAAGTATGCAGGATGCTAATCTCTAACTAATCTCTAACTGAATAATCTCTGGTGAGGCAAGATAAGTGCCATTATCCTGTTTTAATGGATAATGAAGCAGAAGCAAAGTAAGTAATTTACTGGTTGCCTCATCTTCGTGACCCCATAATGCATGTTTTATGGGTCCTGAGTGCAGTGAAATTTCCCATCAATGCTGCCATTGATTACAGTGTACAATCTTCGGGGCAGGGACTGCAATTTTCATTTGCTTAATGAAAAGCACACTGCCTTTTAATTCTTCTGGATTCAATTGCCTAGGTATTAGGTAGGAGACCCGATGTGAACACAGTGGGGTGACAGCCATGTAGCTATGTAATATGACATGCATGAAGCAGCTGAGACTAATGCAGAAGACGCAGGCTGCAGCTTCTGAGCCCTTCTGTCTATTGAACCTCCCTTCTGAATCTGTGCCTGGGTAGTGCTGGTACACCACTATGTACAATGCTATTCTGAAAACTCTAAGTATATATAAAGCCTAATCAGGTTGTGATATGAATGATTTTTAGTAATAAAATGGTTTCAAGAAAGCATTGGGTTTGCCACTGCAAATATCAAACTTTAACAACAGTGCAATCTATAAACACTATCCAACCCAGAGAAATATAATAATAATGGCAACCTGGTTAATTGATTAGTTTATGTATAAAATTAAATAAATGGGTACAATGTTCTAATGATATATTGCACCGTAGAAATTATGCTAAAGGCAGGCAAGATTTATTTTGCCTTTGTGATAGCTTTATCCTGTTATATATAAAAATTTTTTAAATTATTCTCAATAAAATAAAAAAATTTATAAAGACAACTACAAAAAGCAAAAAATAGTTCTTAAAAACCGATCAGCTTAAATCTTTTTGGTGTATTTCAAATGTACAGGTGTGAGAAACAACTCTCACTTTTATAATTTTAAAAGCTTTATTAAACTTTATCAAAGATACAACAAAAACTGAATAAAGAAAAATCACAGCACTGGGAATCCCCGTGACTATCAGCCACATGCTCATCTACAAAATGGATGCCCTGCCTTTTATATCCTTAGCCCCTCCCAAAGTTTTGTCAGTCAACTCCTTCTCTGCCAAACATTGGTGGAGATTACTTTCTTACATCTTGGTTGGAGGTCAGGTGTTGTTACGCTGCGCCTCTTGGTAATAAGCCAGCCCTCTCCAAATGCCCTGACTACTGAGGCTATTACAAGGGGGAGGGGAAAGAGGACTATGGGAAGACATATTGCAATAACATCACTATACATTTTAATACATTTTTAACATCCACATAATATATGTCTCTTAATTGTGAGAGCCAACTATTGCATTACTCATCTATAACACAGGTATATGCTAAAATACATTTGTTGTACAGATTTCATAGGTAATTTTCACAAGTAATATTGTTCAAGTTTTTAAATCAAAATCGAAAGCTTTTACACATGCAAAACTAAAAAAAACCAAACAACCAAACAACAAAATGAACCAAAACAAACCTATATTAGTGCTATTGGCAGATACTATTAAAGAGTTGTTTTTTAGTTAAATTTGGTGGCCCTCAGCCCTAAACATCATGTCTGTGAACAGGATAACTTTACAGACAAAACTAAGTATTGTGGTATGTTACTGAATAGCATATATAAGCTTGCTAACAAGCCTCAGGATTAACTGACAGGGGCTTCTCCCAATCAGGTCTCTTATGAAGCTGCAAGCATTTCCCTGGCCAGATCCTGAGGGGGCGTGGAGTTCAGACCAATGAGAATATCCAGACTGGGTCTTTCAAATGTTCTATAAAAAGGGTAGCCTGGAAAATAAACTCCCTCTGTGCCACACAAGCATTGGGGGTGAGTTGTTTTCTGTCTCCTTGCCCCTCACCCCCCCCCCCCCAAGCATGAATTAACCTGTGGTGAACCCCAAAGTGATAAGAACTCATCAACACAGAGCAAAGGAGACACATGGTGTTATAGCTGGGTTTTGGTCTAGAACCAGATTAACAAATGGCCTAGAGCTGGAAATCAAGGTGGGACCCAGATTACAGGGCATCAGAGCCTGGATTGGTGCTTGGAACCGAAGAAATACAGCCTGAGATCTGGGAACAGTGTAAAAGCTTGAACAGTGTAAAAACTGGACTTTCAGTGTAAAACCGGGACTCACTGGTTAGACAGTGGCAAAAACACCCCTCGGCAGACAGCAGAAAGTTCTGCGAGGGTTTAAAAACCTGTTTTGTGGACTGGAATCACCTAGGAGACCACGGGAGCTTGGATCTCAGCACCAGAAAACACCGTCTCAAAGGTATTGTGAAAAGTGCATGGTACATGATTAGCTCTTTGCAGAAATATTATATGTGTTATGTTGTATTAATTAGTATTAATGTATTAATATTTTTTAAAGTAGTATGGTAAATATAATTTTAGGTTATAACATAATATACTTTTTTAACTAGCTATGAGATAATTACGAAATTCTTCGCACAGATAACAGCAACAAGACATCTAAACCCGCAAAGAGAGGAAATATTGCCTCATTATTGGAGAAGACCAACATTCCTTCAACTCCTTCCTGTCTTTAAGGAGCTACCAGGATTAAGGGGGGGAAGTTGACAATAACCAGAGAACACCCTTTGTTTGAAAAGAATTGATGCATCATGTATGAGATATATGAATATGCAACAGGCTATTGCTTTTAAGGGTTAATCCTTTGTTAGAGTGTGTGCTTTTCGGGCATATTTGCCCTAGGAAAGGCACCCAGACTGTCCGTATTTCTTTGGGTTTTTTAATTGTCCTAACTCTGTCCAAATTCTTATTACTCTATTTTTATAACTGTTATAGGTAATAATCTATCAAGCCAAATTAATAATTAATAAAGATAAATTTTATTTCACGACTGAGATACGGTCTCCGATACCCACAATCAAAAGGGACAGTGCCGAGCCCGGGGTTAGCACTGGGTGAACACTGATCCGATCTCTACCGCACCGGATCCCCCTCTGCTCATGAAAGCTTGTGGGTCCAGGCAGTTTTTATGGACTTTATTTAGCCCAAGGCAGAGTCTCTCTTGTTCTTTTCATGGTTACATATTCATGTTGTCTTCTTTCTCTGCGTTGGGCTGGACAACGTAGTTCCTGGCGAATGATGAATGCTGATGTTGGGTTATAGGAACCTGGCATTGGGATGCAAGTTCCTGATGGCTCTTGCTATCTTGATCTCCAATATTTGTCGGGTATTCATCGCTCAGGCTGTTCTTGAGTAAGGGCTCATCTCCTCCAGAGCCAAGCTCTTTCAATTGCAAATTAGGCTTCTCCTGGCTGCCATCTGCAGTTTCAATGGCGTGAGGCATGAGGCAGTCTCTCGGTATGAGGTAATCCTTTGGCTCTAGCGTGTGGACTTGTAACCTTTCTCGGATATTTCTTACAAACATTATAACTTATGTATATTTCTATCATATTCTACATAAGCACGAATTATCCTAAATTACATATTACAATAACCATTTTATTACTATTAAACTTTTAAAATTTTAAAACAAGTGAGTGGTGTATTTCACAATTTTGGTGCCGTGACTCGAATTTAACCCCTCGCTGCCGGGCCCCCAGGGGATTCCGAGTGGGGAAGGTGCACCCTGCCCAGTTCGGCAGCCTCGCTCTCTTTCTTCTGGGTGGCCAGCAGATGCAGGTTTCAACCACAGGTTTCAACCGGTGGACAAAAAGGGACAATAAAACAAAGAAAAGGGAAAGGATTCCCTAAACCCATGGTAATTGGCCCTTAAGACTAAAGTGTACAGGAAGACAAAGACCCAAGGACAAAGGATAGGTAAGTACTTGTTTGGACAGCAAGGATTTAGGGGGGGATTAATGTGTGTGAATGAGAGGCAGGCTGCTTATCCCAGACCTGCTACGTGAGTGTGGAGTCTCCCATGCTGTGTTTTTGTTTTTTAGCAAGAAAATCACCCAGTAATGAGACAAAGCAAGTGATAAAAAGAGTGGGAGAATCCCCCTTGGGGAAACTGGGACTGGGCCTCAGGGAAGGGGTGGGACACCTTGGAGACAGGGAGCCAAGGGTTTTTCTGGCATAATCCACTGGGAAAGCAGAAGAGAATAAAATAAAAAATGTAGAAGGGGCCCCTAAAAAAAACCTGCTGGGTTGAGGGATTGATATTCCCAAGAGCATCCAGAGTTGGACAACACAGCTGGATTGAGAGATATTCAATAGTACCAGGGCTGGCCAGTAACACCTGAAATTGTAACAGGTGATTTGAAAGTAAAAGGTACATTTTGTTGTCTTGTGTGTGGAAGTCAGTCACACACAGAATCAACCTCAACTTCCCAAGAGGGTGGGAAGGGGGGACTGTGGAAAAAGGTGTATGTGACCTGCAAACAAGCCATTGTTCTCCCAGGCGGGTGGGGGGCTGTGGCTAAAGAGCTAGTGACACGCAAATCAGCCTCACAGGTGAACTGGCACCAGAGGTGACCAGAGAGTCAGGGCCTTCCCAGAGGCCTGGCGATACTGAAGCCCTGAGGCCAACCCCAAGGCGAGGGGGGACAGGGACCGGTGATCCTCTGGCAACAGGGGTCCGCTTTGTGTCCTGAGGGTGTGAAAGAATGTGTGGAAGTGAATAAGAAATAAAAGTGAGTGAGTGTAGATGAATGAAAGTGTATGTAATGTAGATTTTGTATTTTAAGCTTTACTATATCTCCTTGGAGGGAGGTGTATTGTATTGAATAGTAGTGTGAGAAAAAGGGTTTTTATTTTGTGTATGTGGTTGGAAGAAGGTGGTATTTAGGTTGCTAGAGAAAGTGAAAAACAGAGGCAGGAGACAAATAGGTAAGAACTTGAAAAAAAATGGGAAAGAAATCCAGTAAGGTGGATACAAGAAAGAAAAAAGGGAGTAAAATATTACCAACGGAAATACCCCAAGATAGCCCTCTGGGAGTTATGTTAGCCAGTTGGGATAAAAACCCTTGTACAAGAAAAAAGGACAAGGTAAAGATGATACAATTCTGTATGCTTGAATGGCCAACAAAGACAATAAGATCTGACCATGTTTATTGGCCTAGAAAATTGGATTTGTCAGGCTCTAAATGTATTTATAGATTCAAAAGAACCATTTAATCCAGAAGAAAGAGAATATGCCACATGCTAGATAGGAGATTTTAGGAGAATAAACATCTTTAAAGTATCAGAAACCCCTGAGACAAAACAAGAAAAGAAAATGGGGAAAGAAAAGGGTGGAGAACAAGAGGGGGAAAAGGAAAAAGAGTGGGATCCTTTGCAAGTTTTGCCCCCTCCGTTCCCGCTCACACCCCCGCTGCCCTCGACAGCCCCACCGATCCCGGTCCCTGTCCCAGGTCCAGGATTGGCGCTCATGGCAGCCTCGCCGGTCCTCGCCCACACCCCAGCTCTGTCCCCGACAGTGAATTTGTCTGCCTCAGCCCCAGCCGCCTGGCCCATATCTGCCCTGCCAGCTGTTATGAATAGAAAGTTGTATTTTTTTTTGAGTTTCAGAGTTAAAAAACAAGTCAGGCTTCTTTGGTTTCCCTGACTAAGAAAAGCTCTTCAATTACCCGTTAATGGCTGGTGATTAACTATTGTTTCCCTGATGCTGGCCGCTTGCCAAGAAGACACCAGGACAGACCCTCCAAGGTAAAGAGAATAGGCAGTGACATCAGAGCCAGTATGCAGATGAGAAATGCATTGCGCCCTGAATTTTTAGTTTTACAGTTTTTACAAGAAAAACCCCTAAAATCACGAGCCAACAAGTGACTTAAGTGATGTCTAAGGATAGGAGCGTAGTCCCGTACCTGCTTAGACCCTTTTTGTTTCTCACCCTAACCTGAAAAGATACTGATTAAAGAGACACCCCGGGGTGTTAAACAAACAAGTCAGGAATCTGATACTCTCCCGTGAGCACGGAATCCCCAGCTCTGTCTGCAGACCAGCGGACAAAGCTGCATCATCCTCCTTCTCCGTGCCACACCTGGGAGCAGCGGCGGCGTGGGCGCAACCCGTCGATTTCTCCCCACCTGAGCTGATTCTTCTTAATAAAGGCATTAAAAAAGGAGAAAGATCTCCTGCCCATTTATTTCAGCTTGGGGGACTCGTCTGGGATAGCCACGCCTGAAGAGGACACCAGGACTGGGACGTCTGCCCACCCTGGACCTGCAGGACAGCTGGCTATCGGGACCAGAGAAGATCGGCTTGGGACAGTGACACGGAGCAGCGCCGGATTGGTGAGAATATCCGGCGGCGGGAGTGGGAGGTGAGCGAGTGTGTGCGAGTGAGACGAGGGCCAGCAGCTCGGCCCCTCGAAGCGATTGAGGACCCCTCAGTACCGCGGTTCCGCACCCCCGCGAGGGGGCCGGCTGGGAACAGGGGGAAGCGAGTGGAACTGGTGATTGAGGCGCCTCCAAAGGGGTAAAGAGGACCCCGCTCCGGGCGTGCGGAGGAAATAGCTGTGTGAGTCGCACGCGCCCCAAAAGCCCTGATACAGGTCCTAACGAAAGAAGTTAGGCGATTTAGAATATCAGGCAGTTTTGCCCTGACAAAAGAGGTCAGGCACCCGTCAGAAGCCAGGGCTTCGAGGTTTGGTTGCTTGAGTCTCGGCAGAGGAGGCCGAGATCTCTCTAAGTCCTGACGAAGGAGGTCAGGATTCAGGAAGGTTTAAAAGCCCTGCAGGCAAACCAAGTCCTGACGAAGGAGGTCAGGCAAACCTCAGAGGTCAGGACCTCAAGGATTTTTTTGTTTTGTTTTGTTTGTTTGTTGAGTCTTGGCAAGAGAAGGCCAAGGTCTCAACAAAGTCCTGACGAAAAGGGTCAGAGAAATTGGAGTTTTGGCAGGAGGTCGAGACTTCTTAAATATTTCCTTTAGAGAAAAAGACATCTTTGTGATTTGTTTTGAGGCAGAAAAAAATGGGAGGGTGCAGTAGTAAGAAAAGTGGCCAAAGACTGAGGAATATACCTCCCCACAGTCCCCTAGGTGAACTATTAGAGAAATGGGACTCTATAGAAGCCACAGAAGGCCTAGATAAAGTTAAGATGATTCATTACTGTTCAGAAGTGTGGCCAGAATTAGAGGTGCAAGGAGGATGGCCATGGTGTGGGACGAAAGACAAGTGGATGTGTCAACAACTGAGTAACTATTTGACGGCTAGAGAAGATACTGATCCTGAGCAATTATTATATGTAGCTTGTTGGTTGAATGCTATAAAGAATGAAGGAGTGCAAATTTGTAAAGTGCAGAACAAGAAAGAAGGGAATGAAAGAGGAGATGCTGGAGTTAAAGAAATTGGTAAAAGGTGGGACCCCCCTAGACTACTTGCCTCCTGATGCCCCTCCACCTTATAACC